>NC_052031.1:3739677-4339677 GCF_015832195.1 Motacilla alba alba | reverse complement strand
GGAAATTAACATCCTTCTTCACCCCGAAGGATGCGCCCACTGAATTATGACTGCTCTCCTCCAGCAGCATTCCTAGTGCTCCCCTCCACCAGCAAAACTTCCTTGGAGCATCCCAAGACCCACTGGAGGCCGTGGCAAGCTCACACAAACGTGTCTCACACTCCAGTGGTGCGTGGGAGCCCAACTGCTGGGGAGCCAGAGCAGCAGTGCCTGAGGTATTGGAGCTGTTACCACACAACAGGATTAGTTTTAATCCAGGCTGCCTAATGCACCCAGCTGTCAGCACAGCCCACATGTTACTGCCAGACAGCTTTATTTACAGTCTTCTGGGGACTGCCGTGCACAGAGCAGGTAGGAAAAAAAGCTCAATCACAGCCAAAGTGGAGGGTTCAGGGGGTTTGAGGAAAGGCAAGCATTTGAAAGCACTGGAAGTTGTACTGAATGACAAGGTGGGGGTAGAAAAAGTAAATAAAAACTTCTTAGGAGACACACAAATGGTACCTCTAAAACCAAGGGATCTAATTAACAGCGCCAAGTACAGAGAGTAGGAAATAGCAGTAAACCCTGAATTGTGTGAAATGCTCAACTGGAGGGCAAACTCAGGTTTTTAGAGATAGGAATGTGATGCATCAGAGCAGCCAGATGGGTCCAGGGGACACCCCAGACCCTCTCTGGCATTTTCTGCACCTGAACTAAAACAATTGAATCGCAGAATGGTGTGGGTTGGAAGGGACCCCATGAGCAGGGACACCTCCCACTAGACCAGGTTGTCCAAAACCCATCCAAACCTGGCCTTGAACACTTCCAGGGATGGGGCATTCCCAGCTCACCTGGAAAACCTGTCACACTGCTGAAGCAGAGAAAAGTGAGTGCACAGTTGGAATCTGTCCCCAGTGTGCAGTGTCACACCACTGCTCTGGATCTTTGGTCCCTGTGGATATTCAAACTGCAGGGACAGTGTTGCTGTCATCCAAATGCAGAGGTTGCCTGTAGTTATGATATTTTATGAAATCCCTTTGCTAGGATTTTCTTCTCCTGAGAAGCTGAGGAGGCCTCAGCTTCAAGTGTAAACAATTTGTTATCTGCTACTGTGGGATGCAGCAGGTGCTTTCTTGATTGGTCAATGTGAGATGTTTCACCTTGCTGACCAATCAAGAAAACAGCAGTTCTTGGACTCTCTGGGAGTCACAGAACTTTGTTATTTATTCCTTTCTATTCCTGTCTCGCCTTCTAATAAATCTTTCTCTCTACTCTTTATAGTATAGTTATAGTGTGGTCTTTTTAATGTAATATATGTCATAATATAATAAACCAGCCTTCTGAAATGGAGTCAAGATCTCTTCTTCCCTTCACCAAGTCCTGACTGCCCTGAAGATCACCACATCAGTTGCCCCCCTGCTCAGAGCAAGGGACCCAACCACACACTCAGTCCTTGAGCAGGACCCTCAGCCCTCTCCTCACTTTTCACCCCTGGCCCCAGGGGTGGAAGAGCCCAGCAGGCTGAGGACAGGAGAGCCCCTCAGGTTAGAGCTATTTCCAGCAGTATTTCCTCAAGCATTAGCAGCCAGCTCCCTTGACTGCTCCAGGATGTGGGAATATTTGTTATGGAAATTTTGTACAACATCACCACGGGGCCAAAAGCAGCCTACACAGGTCCTCAGTTAAACTCAGCAGCTGGCACAGAGCATATTCTCTTAGAACTAAATTTGACCAGCTGAGTTCAACAGGCCACTAAACAGACTCTGAAGGCCTCCAAGCAAGATGCCTTTCCATTTCCAGACACTGAAAGAGCACAAAGCATCAGGCTTAGATAACCAGCGACCACAGCTACAAGTCAAAACCCAGATGGGCATCCAGAGGGACATTTTCCACTGAGAACACTTTTCCTCCCCCTCATTTCTGAATGCTCTTCTAGAAAAATTTACTTGCACATTGCAGGAAATCTCTCTCTCTCAATGCAAATTCATGGCAGTTGCTTACTTAAAAGAAATACTGGGGTATTGCTAAAGTAATCCTGGAGAATTACTGAACACAATTAAAATGTCAGGGCACTGCAGCCATATAAAGGTGTTCTCTAGGGAGCTGCTCATTGCCATGGGGAGGGAGAAGAGAGCTGGACCAGTTTGGAGATGAGGCACAAAGTTCAGTCAGGCTTCATCTGCACATCCCCTGCTCAGTCTGTCCCAGCCCAACAGCATCTCCAAGAACTTGGGTATCCATCTCCCACATCTTTTGAAGCTTTAACTCTGCTTTGTTCTCCTCCCTGTGATGGTTCCCTACAGGGACAGTCCCTGTGACCTGCTACAGCAACGGTGCACTTGTGGAATTTCACAGAATCACCACAGAATGGTTTGGGTTGGAATGGACATTAAAAATAGCACCTAGATCTAAACCCCCTGCCATGGGAGTTTCTCAGGGTCCCATCCAACCTGGCCTTGCAACACCTCCAGGGGTAGAGTTTCAGTTAGCTCTGAGTAGGTGTAAGGCAGCCCTCATGCCCCAAAGCCCACCTGTGCCAAGAACACACTGCCCCAGTCCTTGATCTCAGGAGCCAGGCATCCTGAGAAGAGACAGCACTTTCCAAAATGCAGTTTCCTGTGCCTACAGGCAGTTCAGAGAGTAATCAAGAGCTTTTGGGCAAAAGATGGAGGAACATAAGCAAACAGGAGCCTTTGATTCCTCACTAGCTGTAGAACAGGTCATTCCTGGCTGCAGCAGTGTTTGGCCACAAGCTCAGGCACAAGAGAGGCTGATCTCAGAATACCTGTTCCTGGGTTTTTGGAAATATGGAAATAATTGATTTTTCTAAACAATTCTGGACAGCTGGATGCCTAAAATAGCAGCACAGATTTAAGTGCTTTCCCTCCCCTTTACTTTACTTCCCCCTTAATGCAGCTCTTGCAGCTGCACAGGGGGAGCCAGCCAGGGCTGTGGAGGCAGGAGAAGCAACCAGAGAGCAGGAGGAACTGCTGCAGCCCACACCAAAGGACAAATGCAGTGCTTTGCATCAGCTGCAGGGATGCTGGAAAGACACAGCTGTGACAGATTTATTTTTTTCCCCTCCAGGTTGACACAGGAAGATGGGCACTGGCTCTACTGGACAAAACCACAACCCTCCTGTTCTGATGGCTGCAGCAATGGCACTGGCTGCTGTTTGCAACATGGATTTTGTGCTGCCCTGGTTTCATCCTCTGCAGGACTTATGTTGCTTCCCTCAATTCTCCTGAGGAGCAGAAGTCTGGTACAGCAATTAGCTCAGAAAATGAATCATATTCCTGGAGCCTGCATCAAACTGTACAAAGTTTACAAGCGTCTTCCCAACTGTTTTGGAAGTTACTTAACGCCAGAGATGAGGATGGGAGTGTTTTCCTTCCCCAGCCCTACCACAGGATTGCCTTGGACATGTCACTTGGCTCCCACCTGAATTTTCCACTGGGGTCACTCTGGCCAGAGACCTGCACCAAAAACTGTACTTGATGGATGAGATATTGAACCCCCAATCCAAGAACCAAATTCAAGCAACAGCACAAACTTGTTTTTCACTAATGAAAGCAAGATTTTCTCAAAGAAGCGAGCCGTTTCTGTGGTCTAAGCCAGTCCTCATGAGGGGCCAGCTACAGCTCAACAGAAGTTCATCCCTGCTCTGCCAATACACTTTTCATGTTTTTGCTTCTGCTCAGCTGCAGACGTGGCACACGAAGCCGAAGCTGTGTCCTGAGGTGGTTGGGCTTCCAGTCCCTGTTGCTCCAAAGGGGAAAAACTCCTGAACTTAGTTCCTGAACTAAGAATATCTGGATTCTTCTGCTGTCTCATCTAAGTCTAGGGACCTATTATAAAGGAGGAGCTATGAGGAAAAATACAGAAGGTATTGCCCCCACCAAATGCCTGCTGTCAGGATGCTGAAACTGCTCAGGAGATCAGCCTTGAAAGCCACTCTCAGGCTTGAGGAGAGCCAGCCCTGCCCACATCATCTCATTCCCAGTCTGTAGCTGCTTCTGCTGCCCCACAAACCCAGCCAGGCCCTTCACCCTCTGCCATGACCCATCTGCACAGCCTGAGTAAATCCACAAGGCCCTGGGGTCTCCAAACTAATCCCACTTGGGTCCAAGTTTCACCAGCTCAGATGGCAGACCAGCTACTAAAACCACAAAAAAACCCAGATTAACTTCAGAACAGATTTCATGAGCACCATCCTAATGGCAAGACTGCAATTTTTATGAATAAGATGTGTTTTCTGAAACAGGACTGAATTCATCTGTACGTTAGATGCAATGCAAAATAGGCAAAGCATTAATTTTTCCCTTTCCTGCAGCTTCTCCAGCAAGCTGGCTCTGCTCTTTTGGAAGGGAACTGCTACCCTCTAGTGGGGCTGGCTGAGAGCAGCTTTTTGGATACGTTTTCTCCATCTCAAGGCAGGAATTTAAAGAGAAAGAGGCAACACCTGAAAACTCAAGTTTTGGGGTCGCACTGTGCCTGACTGATCCATACCACAGCTCAAGGCAAATGCAAGAACAACTCCATATTCTGAGTGGAGATGATAAGTAAAAACCACAGAAGAACTCCAAAAAAGAACCCTACACACCTTAATTTACCACACAGATGTCCTGGGGTATATTCTACATCCAAGGAAGTGTTCAGCTTTTCCTCACCACCCTGCTGCATTCCCGTGGTTCCAGCATTTAACTCACCCTCATGAGCTCCTTGAAGAAGGGATAAGATAACAGCTGCTCCCATTTCAGTCCCAGACTGCAGCTCCTGCCATTTTTTTGTCCCCATTCCCAGCTGGGAGCACACCAAGCCCCTCTGGGCAGAGCAGATGACACCTACCATACTCCCCAAAGACCAGGTATGTGTATTTCTTGTGCTGAACAATCCAGGAGACAACTTTCACACCCAGCCAGATCAGCAGCATCCCCAGCGTGGCATCCAGGATGAAATTAATAAGGTAGCTAAGAGCAGAGGAAAATTCAGGTTTCAGCTTCTGTGTTCTTAAGTATTATTCAAAATCTTTAATTTCATAATGGAAATGAATTTTAAAAACCCCAAGATTTTAAATAAGCCTGCTTAACAATCCAAACTCACTTCCCTTCTCTTTGATTGCATTTTCCTAAGCCTTAACAGCGATTTCTTAGTTTAAAAGCTTGCTCAGGAGAGAAAGGACAGGCTCCACCAACTCTCTGGCACTGCTCATTTATTCATATAGCAATAAATACCTCTTAAAAGTTTCCCCCCCCCCAAAAAAAAAAAAAGGAGACATTCCACTTTCTTTTATAATTTAAAAAAAAAAAAAAAAAAAAAAAAAGAAAGAAATCTCAAGTTTCAGAGGAAGCAGAACTGAACTGTTCCCAGAACCAAACTTCTTCCCAGAATTTCACACAAGAAAATGGCAGCTTTTTGGGCACCACAGCTGCTCTATAATCTGGGCAGCAGAAGAGGTAAAAAGTCCATTTTTCTGAGCAGCTGCAAGAGGCACCCAAAAACAGAGAGACAGACTCTGAGAGGCAGGTTTTGGGAGAGGTGATGGGCACTGGCTCAGCAGCAAGAGCCCTGAGGTCCCAAAAACCACAAGGTCAGGTCCCACTGCAGATCCAGGAGCTGAACCCATCCCTGCCAGGAGATTTTGGCTCAATGGATTTGAGTTCTGCAGCTCTGGATGCTGAAGTGGCACTGGGCAGAGTGCCAGGGGCAGGAGACCTGCAGGGACCTTCTGGGGATTGCAGGGTCCAAGCTCTAATCCAGGCCTTGGAATTTTAATGAACTCCAAAAAGAGAAAAAAAAAAAAAAAAAAAAAAACAAAACAAAAAAAAAAAAAAAAAAAAAAAACAACACACAAAAAAACCCCAAAAAACCCACCAAAAACAACACAGAGTAATGTGGTTTTTTATGCAGTTTTCCATTATTGCAATATTTTCTGCCAGATTTCTACAGGATGAAGAAAATGCCAAGCACGAGGCTACAGCAGTGAGCATTTCCTTTTCCAGAACTCTGCCTCTGAACCAAGAAACTGAAAACAACAATCTGCTTCTGATATCCACTTTGAAAGCATAACATTAAGTTTTTCTACATCCAAAAATTCAGAGTGGCTTTTTACAGTTTCCAGCTGCTGAAAATGAGAGCATTCCACACAAACATGGAGCTCTGGTGGTTTATTCTGGGCAGGACACGGAGTGTGAGCCACAAAGCCCAGGGACAGGGCTGGAGGGTTTTAAGCTGCCTGCTTCAGGATGACAAGTCAGGCAGTGCAGGGAAACATAAAACACACATGAAAAATAAACAACACACCCAAAGGGCACAGCATAAGCATGAAAGGGTTTATTTTAAAACACTGTCTGCTTAAGAAAAAACAACAATACATCATTTGAGAGGTTATGTGCAGCCCCAGCCAAACTTGTGTCTGCTTAAAGAAACATATCAAGGTGCTGTACTTTAATATAAAAAAAAGGAGACAGGCCAGAAGGTTTTAAGGAGCATTTTGAAGCCTAAAGGAGTTTCTCAAAATGGGATGAAGTTAATGCTGAAACTAATTTTTTATCCACAAAGTGTCTGAAGTAAAGGTGGCACTTCTACATTTAGCCTGAAGTTTGGTTTAGAAATCCCCCAAACAGGACCAGCAAAGAAGACTGAGCAGAGACCACAAAAACAAGCTCAGCAGGGTTTATCCCCATGCAGTGCTCCAGATGGATCCATTTCCACTGTTCAGGACCCTTCCCAACACAACTCTCCCTTTGACAGATGTAGGGCATGAATGCAAGTCCCCTGTGTACTTACAGAGAGCAAGGGTCCTCCTCAGTGAGATCAGACAGAAAAACATTGGCAAAGTGGATGAAGAGGGCACCTATTGCTTGCTTGGAGGTGTCATAAAACCTGGAGGAAAAACCAAGATTTTCTGAAGGAGTTAAGCAGGGAATTTTATTTCCAGGGAACACCAGCTACTACCACCTATGGAGGTTTCCTTGGGAAGCAGCAGCACATTTCATTTAACAATTAAATGTCACACAGGGGGCCTAGAAGATTGTTAGTATAAGAGAAAAAAATATTATAAACACAGTTTTCAAGGTTCAAATGAAAAAATCTCACCATATCCTCCAGGGACGCCTCTCTGCCTTTGGCTCCTTAAATCGTTTCACTGCAAAGAGAATTAGAGAGGTTCCATTACCCACATGAACCCCTCCATGTGTGCATCCTGCACCCACCTGCACTGCAAAAGCAGTCCAAAAATCCTGCAGGAGCCTCAGCATTTAAAGCTGAGCAAAGCCAAAGGACCTCCCCAGGGCAGTGGTGGAATTGCTGTCCCTGGAAGTGTCCAGAAGACACAGATGTTGTGTTTAGGACACAGGGTAGGGGTGCATTGAGGTGGTCTTCAGGGCAGTCAGGACTTGGTGAAGGGAAGGAGAGATCTTGACTCCATTTCAGAAGGCTGGTTTATTATATTATGATATGTATTATATTAAAAAAGACCACACTATAGCTATACTACAAAGAACAGAGAGAAAGATTCATCAGAAGGCTAGACAGGAATAGAAAAGGAATGAATAATAACATTCTGTGACTCCTAGAGAGTCCCAGAGCTGCTGCCTCCTCGATTGGCCACCAAGTAGAAACATCTCACATTGACCAATCGAGAAAGCACCTGCTGCATTCCACAGCAGCAGATCACAAATTGTTTACACTTGATGCTGAGGCCTTCTCAGCTTCTCAGGAGAAGAAAATCCTAGCAAAGGGATTTTCACAAACTATCACAACCACAGGGGTGGGCTCAGCAGTGCTGGGTTAATGGTTGGACTTGATGATCCTGGATGGCTTTTCCAGCCATAATGATTCCATGATTCTGTTCTCTGGCCTGGAGCAAACCAACCAGAGGCAATGCCTGCACCCAGGGCTCAGCAGGATGGACAGCAGAGGTGTCTGGGGAGAGCTGTGTGCTCCTGGCATCCCTCAGCAACAGCATTCCCATGCCATGGGACCTAGGTGGGGTATTTGCTGAGTTCCCCAGGTGGAGGAGGAATTGAGAATCTGACTCCATGTTCTTAGAGGGCTAATTTGTTATTTTATGACATTATATTATAGAAAGAATGCTATACTAAAACTATACTAAACAATACAGAAAGGATACAGCCAGAAGGCTACAAAGAATGACAATGAAAACTTGTGACTCCTTCCAGAGTCCCATCACAGCCTGACTGTGATTGGTCATTAAGTCAAAACAATTCACATGAAACCAATCAAACAACCACCTGTTGGATAAACAATGTCGAAACCACATTCCAAAGCAGCAAAACACAGGAGAAGCAAATGAGATAATTTTGTTTTCCTTTTTCCCTGAGGCTTCTCAGCTTCCCAGGAGAAGAGTCCTGGGCAAAGAGGATTTTTCAGAAAATATGATGGTGGCACCTGGGGAATGCTGAGGGAGGGGTCATCACTACCTGCCAGCCCTAATAATCCTTCCAGACAACTTGAAATCACAGTGACCATGAAGGAACTCTTCCTTCCTTGAAAACACACAAGGTCAGGCAACTGCTCTGTTCTCTCCAGCTGTATCTGAGCCCTCAGGCTGCTCCCAAAGGGAAGCCTGGGCTCCTTCCCCTGGGAAATGCCTTCCTGATCCAACATGGAAGGATGCAGGGACTTCCTGACAGGAGCCTTGACATTTCAGAAGTGCAGCTTTGCACTGCTTTTACTGGCAAGGTGACAGGGCAACAGATGAAAAGAGAAGGGTGAAAGGACTATGAGGAACTTCTTACAACTAAAAGAAGAGATATTTAGGTGGGAGACTGGGGAGAAATTCTTTACTGCGAGGATGGGGAGGCACTGGCACAGGGTGCCCAGGGAAGCTGTGGATGCTCCATCCTTGGAAGTGTCCAAGGCCAGGTGGGACAGGGCTTGTGAGCCACCTGGGACAGTGGAAGGTGTCCCTGCCCACAGCAGGGGGTGGAACAAGATAGTTTGTAAGGTCCCTTCCAACCCACACCATTCTCCAATCCTGTGATCTCCCCTAATCCCAGGATTTAGTCAGGCACATGCAGGGATTTGGTGCCAGTCTCAAACCCACAGAAAACCAGCCCTGCTACAACCTGATCAATTTTTGCCAGTGATGAGCAACAAGGCACCAGCCAAGTCTCACCAGACACTGCTGCAGCAGCTTGTCCTGCCCCTGTCCAGAAAAAAAACCACCAGTTTCCCTCACCCAGCTGAATCCCACCATGAGATATTCCTGCAGCAATGACTTCCATCAGCTCAGACAAGATCTATCACCACTGATACCCTTCAAAAGCCAGTTTTCATTTCACCTACCCACAAGCATCAGAGCCATGGACCAACCAAGGGGCCAGAAGGGTTTAAAGCAACCCTCAGCTCACGGGGGCAAGGAGCACAATGCTGCAGAGAAGCTGTTGGAGGGGTCTTCAGGCCACCAGGCCAGCCAGCTGACCACTAGCCCAACCACAGGAGCACCAGGGGTGATTTTCATTATTTTCTTAATGGGAAGTGACATGTTATGTATCCACAGCCACTCAGGCTAGAAATACAGTAATTCAGTGTGATAAGATGACAAGTAAGAGGTAAGAAGTTAATGGTGTGGTGCCTTGTTGAACACAGCTTGTCATGCCTCATTAGATTTAAGAGAGTTATCTGAGACTGTGTAATTATCAGAGACAGTAAAACTGTTGTATTAAAGATAAAAGCTAGTATTATAGAGAAATAATTAACTGCTTAATAGGGCATTTACTGTGCAGAGCTGCAGCAGGCTGTCTCCAAATTAAACCAGAAATCCAGCCAAGATTACCAGAGCTTAAACAGGGAGCAGAGTTGTTTGGTAGCTGTGACCCGGGGTTAGGGGGGGATGTTAAATCCACAGGAGCAGCACCACATCTCTGAAGACTCCAGGAGATGATGGAGCCCTCCATGAAGCAGCACTTTGTGCTCAGTGAGCACAGCAGGGCTCTGGACAATGAGCAGCAACTGCAAAGCTTCCCTCCCCTCTTCCAAATGCTACAGAGAGCCAAGCCATGGCATGCGGCACAGGCTCAGCTGGATCAAGCTGGAGAAAGGCAAAAATCTCCTCTGTTCTTCTCAAAATGTGTTTCCCATCACTGCAGTCCAGTCAGTTTTCCACCAGCTGTAGGTGGGCTTGCTACCCTGGCTCAGACAGACCAGTCCATCCTTAATATTGACTTTAAAGGAAGTTATGCATGCATCAAGGACAAAAAAAAAAAAGTTATATTTGAGTTCTAGCACCTATGACCAAATCAAACTCCATAAGAACACCTGAAACAAATTAAAAATTCAGTTTACTGCACACAGAGTTGCACAAAATGGAAGAGAACCCCAATTCAATTAGACTGAAAATGAGACTGGAATGCAGCTGCTCTGTATCAGAAGGCATCAGGAATTTGTCTTCCCAACAGTGTTCCCCACCACAGTATTGAACATTTTAATGCTGCTTCCCTTCTCAGCTGTGTCCATGTGCAAAGCAAGCTGCCTTGTGCAAGGAAGCAATGCTATTGCACATCTTGGGAAGAATTCTTCCCTGTCAGGGTGGGGAGGCCCTGGCACAGGGTGCCCAGAGAAGCTGTGGCTGCCCCTGGATCCCTGGAAGTGTCCAGGACCAGGCTGGATGGGGCTTGGAGCAGCCTGGGATGGTGGAAGGTGTCCCTGCCCATGGCAGGAGGTGGAACTGGATCCACCATTGGATCCAAACTGTGCTCACCATTCTGTGACTGAGATTCTGTAGGAGCCAGGAGAAGGGGACCCAGGTCCCAGGAGAAGGGGACCCAGGTCTATCCTGAGCAGAGCAGCACTGGGATGGTGCCTGCCTTCTGCAGGGTCTGCCCCCACAAGCTCCCACCCTGCCCCTGCTTGGCTCCAGCTGCTGCAGACAGAAAGCTGTGAGGCTGAACCAAAAGGGAAGGAAGATGAGTGACAATCTGAGAGATCCCCTGACCACAGCAGAGAGAGGGTAGGGCAGGAAACAAAATACTTCCCAGCCCTTCCTCTTCAGTCAAGGACAAAAAAGATCATACATGCTTGAAATCCCCTCAGAACACCAGGCTGGGTGGAAGCTGGCATCTGAATGAGAACCTGTTAATAGTTAAAAGAAAAAAAAAATAATTGCTGGAGTCTTTCAATATAGATCTGAAAATAGTCAGAAAGCTAAAAGCACAATGACAGCTGTCCTCACTCTTTTTCCAGGGTAATATACAGGTTAATGTTCCTTATGGTGTTCTCTTGATGCAGTAGAAAGGGGACAGAGAGCTTTGCCTGCCCTACACAAAGACAAGGGCTGTGAAGTTACCACAGCTTGTCACAGTCAATGTCCCACAGCCTACTTCTGCTTTTAAACAAATTCTCTGATTCCAATAGTTGATTAAGACAAGGACAGCAGCAACAGGAGCCCTATTCCCTTGTGCTGCTCCTCACCCATGCTGGAACATCCTCCCTGCACCCCCCATTGACCCCACACTGCATTCAGGCAGATCTGCTGCAGATTTGTGCACCAGCACAGGTATAAACCCCTAAATTTAAGCAGAATTTGCTGCAGCATCAACCAGCTGCTGATCAGCAAAACAGGCTACCAAGTCAGGTTTCTACAAAATTATAGGGGGAAACTTATCTCCCTGGGATATGGTTAGACATGCTTGGCTGAGAGCCAGACCACCTCCCTGAGAAATCTTACTGCAACCAACCACAGGAGTCTGAAGCTGAGGTTTGGGAGGGAGGTATTGACTCAACAGACAGAACTTTTGGGATTTGATTAACAGGGATCCAAGCCTGACCCCACTGAGCTCAGCAGCAGGCCTGGGGGATGGATACTGAAAACTGAACCTGATATAAAAGCACTTTTATATGCATTAATAAACCTAAATTGTGAAAGGTCCATCAAAAATAAAGTCTGAGATGTCCCAAACTGGTGATACTGCTACCTGCTTTTAAGAGGGGACTGCCCTAAACCCCATCTCCAGGGCCACATCCCACCAGCAAGAGGGTCACGACTTTATTTCTGGCCTGTGCCAAAGAGGACTCGGAGCTACTGTACCAGGGAGGAAACAAAAGCTCTTCCCCTGCCCAGCCTCTGGGTTATTTTCAGCAGTACAGTCTCCAATAACACATCTCAACCTATTTTGCAGGACACACCCTTTCCCAGGCTCTTTCCAAGCCCCAGGCAGGAAAGAAGCCAACATTCAGGATACAGAGCCAAAACCCTGGGGTCTGCACTATTCTTAGCCGGAGCATGCAGCCACTCAGACAGCTCGACCCCAGACACAATGGGAGGAAGCAGCAGCAGCCACTGTTTGCAGAGAGCAGCCAAAAAAGTGTGAAACTTATTCCCCCATCACTTCAGGGAGCAGCAAAAGTCCTGTTTTCCTCCTCAAAACAGTTGTCAGTGGTTTGATGGCACAGACTGCTGCCGACTTCCATCCTCGGGGCCGCACTAGGTGTATTCTGTCATTCCCTCCCAGAGGGCCTTGTGTTAGGAGGATGAAAGCACCTCCGGCAAAACTGGCAGAGGAAGGAACAGAAATTGAGATTGTGTTCATGGAATCACTGAATGGTTTGATGGGAAGGGTCTTTAAAGACATCTTGCTCCAATTCCCTCCTATGGGCAGGGACATCTTCCACCAGACCAGGTTGTTCCAGCTGGAACATTCATCCTTCTGGAGACTCCAACTGCCCCAATGAAGGCCACAGAGGACCCTGGCATGGTTCTCAGCCTTAAGTTCTACTCTTTGTGACTTATTTTTACACAGATTTTTAAAGCTGTTATTCCAGCCAAGTGCCAGGTGGTCACCAACCAAAGCTGTGAGATAACAACCATCGGTTGTGCTTTGCACATTGAGAACAGAACATATTATTTGCTGACACAGTAGGTCCTACAGGACATTTGGACTGAGGCTGGGCTCCAACTCAGTGCAGAGCATCCTGGAGAGGCAGTTGTGACTCCCCATATGCAAGCCAGTCCCTTGAAAAATGGAGTTTAGACAAGGAAAGATAAAATTAAGACCATAAAATTCAAAGTCACTAAGAGAATACCACCTGAAGAATTAAGTGATGCACAGGCAGTTACCATAGGATCACAGATGGTTTGGGCTGGAAGGGACCTTAACCATCATCTACTTTCTACTCCCTTTTAGCAATAAAGCCAGCATTTTATCCAAACCCAACTCCTATCATTAAAATCTCTCTGCCATACAGTTTTCTCACAAATGCTGTTCAAAAAAAACAAGCTGTAAATTTAAGAGACTCCTTAAAGCTTTGCATGCTCCACCTCATAATTAGACTAATTTCCCTGTAGAGATTCTTGTCTCATTAAGCCACACATAACATCAACGGCTCGCCACACGTGGCAGAACCACCTCAGCCAGGTGCAAGGTGCTCAGCAGCCTGTGGATCACAGGTAGCTTCTCATGAAGCTCTGCTCTGCCAGCTCATTTCTCATCTTCCCTTTGTTCTCTCAGAAACCAGGAGCTCCCCAGACCCCGCTCAGCTCGGCCGCTCGAGGGGCGACGGCCAAGGAGAGGTCAGAGCAATCAACAGCTGCAATTCTAAAGCTTTGTGGAAAGCTGTGTGCAGCCTAATGAAGCACACCGAGTGCTGCACAGACCTTCCAGCCCACAAAGTGCAGCACATGTTCTCGAGCTCATCCAGTTTTCAGATGTACCGAAGCAGAAGAGAAACGTGCTGCGAGTCCTGCCATGTGCAGCTCGTTGCTTAACCCACAAACCTACATGTAAATCAGCAAGGACCCAAGCTTCACACTGCCAGACAGAGTTAACCCCTGTGGCTTTGTTTTAAAAAGCATTTACGGGGTGAAGTTGGAATTTACAGGCTCCTGTGCGTGAACAATTACAATCACACACGGTTATGCACTTGTGTGACAGCAAGCAAAGGCAGCAGAGCCTGTCTTGGGCACGGGAAGCCTGCAGTGGTTTTGTGTCTTGGGCAGATGTATTTCAGAGCAGAATGGAAGTCTGGACAGATCGAGTGCTCTAGCATTTATTTCTTCTTTTTCTTGGCAGGGACTCACACTTTCACCCATCCTTATGAGGCATTTTCAGCGTAAAGTCAAAACACAAACCAGAAAGCACTCGGGATACTTTTGAAGCACAGAAACAGCATTTCACTTCAAACTATATGCAACAACCACCCTGAACTTAGCACTGGGGCAGAATCACAGCATGGTTTGGGTTGGAAGGGTCCTTTGATGGTCCTCATTCCACCCCCTGCCATGGACAGGGGCACCTTCCACTAGACCAGGCTGGTGAGAGACCCATCCAACCTGACCTTGAATGTTTCCAGGGATAGGGCATCCATCATTCTACTGGGCAACCTGTTTCATTGTTTCAGCACACTCACTGTAAAAAAAATTCCTCTTGTATTTAGTCTAAATCTATCCTCCTTCAGTTTAAAACCAATGCCTCTTTTCCTATCACTACAGGGGCCTAACAAAAAGTCACAAAAGGTGGGTTAAGTTTGATTTATCTGGTGGTGATGAGTGCAACAGCTTCCATGAGTCCCTCTCAAAGTTCAGACGCTTCTCAACACGAGGATGCTCTCTCCCATTTCACCATCCAGGAGAAAATCAACATTGAAAGCTCAGCTGGAAAACCCACAGGGACCAAGAAAACACAGGCCACAGATCAAGGGGATACTTCTGATGTTCTTTAACAACTGTTTTCTACCACAGAGACACTATTTCTTTTACAGGAAGTCTGGTAAATTCCTATTCTGTGGCTCTGCCTCAGGACAAGCTACTTGGACCAATGTCTAAAACACCATCCCAGGTGCTAACAGAGCATCCCCAGCTCCAAGTCCTGCCTGGGGGTCAGCACCAGGGTCCCTACTGCCAACTGTGCCTTCTTAAGACTAAGCTCAAGGCAAGATGTGCTGGAAGAGAGTGTCCAGCAGTGACATGCAACAGGAGAGAGGGACACTGCTGTCACATGAGGCAGGATCAAGACATTTTCAAAAGTAAAGCTGAAAACCAGATTTCCCACGGGGTTGTGGGAGCTCAGTCCAGTGCAGCTCTCCTTGCCTGGCAGAATGAGTGTTTTCCAAGAGCAACATCTATTTTCATACCAACATCACAAGTGCTACTACACCTCATTCAGCAGCTCAGAGGGCTGCCAAGACAGTTTCACAAAAAGCTGGAAGAGAAACAAAGGTTCATGAGTTTCCCCAATGCTGTTTGTGATGGAGTAGAAAATTAATACCAGCTCCAGGGAAAAGTTTTTCCATTCACAATGGAGACAAAACTTCTTCAACTCCCCAGATCCGTTTCTCCTGCACTCCAGTTAATTCATGAAGAAGGCTATGGATGTAATTTGTACAAAAGATCTTCCCTCATTTCAAAGAGTTTTGTTGTCCCCTGTGCAAACCTGGACAACTTTTGCTAGTCTAGAACCCCTTCCTTAAAAAAAAAAAAAAAAAAAAAAAAAAAAAGGTTTCAATGAATAGCAGCAACTGCAGGGGCTCAGCCCTCAAAAGCTCACCCAGCCCTTGCAGCTGAGATAACTGCAATGAGCTTTCTCCACTCAGCTGAGTGATGCTCAGGGAAAAGCATTGCAAAGTGCTTCAGATGGGATTGCACAATTATCCCCACTCCTCAGGGCCACGACCTCCCCAGGGGAGGGTCTTGCACAGGAATCCAGATTGCCACACACACACAGCTGCTGGGCTCCTCTGCCTCTGCTTCCAAGTGTTTGTGTTCAGTTCTAGGACTGTCCTTACAGCCAAAGTGCCTCCACAGCCACCCCAGGCAGGTGAAAAGGGTAAAACCTCTTTACCATCTGACTCCCAAATGGGGCAAAGCTGCAGCCAGAGCAAGCTCTGGTCATACTGGGACTAGGCTTGACTACAGCCACAAACACCTTGCTAGAAAAGCAAGAGAGTGTTTGTAGGCTAAAATGAACTGTTACCACTATTGCTCATGGGAGTTGACAGAATAATAAAACCCCACTGAACAGCTGTCCTGACTCCCTGCCAAGGCTGGGCATCATTTACTTCTGGGTCCTGTTTTCACCACTCAAAGGACCCATTTCACAGAATCCACAGCAATGGGGAGCAGCCACCCCGCTCGCCCCACTCAATCATTCAAGTCTGATTTCCTCCTGCATTAGGTTTTCCTACCAGGTTGGCAGGAGAGAATCTTTCCACAGCCCCAAGAAACACAAATTCAAGGACACAAATTACTCTGATAAAAACTTCATCCTCCCTGCAATAGCCATGCTTGGGACCCACATTCTGGGGGGATACTCTGAGCACAACCCATGCATACACACCTGCCAAACTTTGCAGAATGCCACATTATTGTTGGTCTGAGTTCCTCTGCATGTTTTCAAGAGCTCTGAACAAGTACCTGCACAATTTGGAAATTTTATCTGCCCAAATCCAGGTGTTCCTATAGCTGAGCTGGTACTTTAAAGTAGAAGAAATAGCAAAGGCATTGGTTTGAGTTTGGACAGGAATTCTGTAACATGGTTTTAGGTCAGAAGGGACCTTAAAGATCATCCAGTTCCACCCCCTGCCATGGGCAGGGACACCTCCCACTATCCCAGGCTGCTCCAAGCCCCATCCAACCTGGCCTTGGACACTTCCAGGGATTGGGCATCCACAACTTCTCTGGGCACCCTGTTCCAGGGCCTCACCACCCTCGTGGACCTTGTTTCCACTTATTAACCCATGGCCTGCAACATCCAGGCAAAGAAGAAATCCACAGTAAGAAAACCAACAGAAACACTGAAGGAAAGAAGAATGTGCTGAAGGAGAGAAGTATTGAAGGGCAGACTCCAACAACAGCAACATCCTAAATTCTATACGATGAAGTCACCCAGCTGGACTGGCTGAAAAGAAGATGCAACCAAAGTTCCCAGGAAGTTTTTTCTCTCAGCTCCAGAGGCTTCCATACCTCCCAGGCACTGGAGCCTTCTCCTTCCCAGACGGACCAGCTGGACGTGCCACAGAAACAGCCCAAAAGCCGCAAGCTGCTGCCCAACACAAAACTGTTGGTGAGCCCACAACCACCACGGGCCAGGAGTCAGCACACAAACAGCCTCTCCAGCAGATCCAAGGAAGCCTCCAGCTGGAAGTGTGTGACTGGGGCACAGGTAAGGACCAGCTGGGGTGGATTAGGGACCACCAGGCCAGCTGCAGGCAGAGGAGGTGCTGTGGTTGGGATCCCAGGGCTGTAAACACATCTGCCCCGGGGGTCCCAGGGAGCAGTTCCTCCTCAGCTGAGTCACAACAAAACCACACAGGATCAGCTTTCAGTTTCTCTTCATTAACCAGGAGGCTGTTAATGTTCACAGAAATATTAGCCCTTGCACCAGCAGTTAGCCCAGAGTTGCTGATTTTGTGGCAGGGGTTATGCAGCCTCATCCACAGAGGTATTCCAACATGATTTACCGAAGTCCTTGATTTTATGGAACACCCCATGGCATTTATGGGAAAATTAACCCACATGCACACATCACTAGGGGGAACAGGAACAGAAAAAGAAATTACCACTGTTCTTACTGAAAATATTTGGTGAAACACAAGCAGTGGCATGTTGCAAGTGGGCCGCTCCAGCTGGAAGAAGGTATCAGTTATCCCTGGAAGAACTTGTTGCAATTTTCTCTGGCAGCTTGGCGCTAACCGCAGCGCTGGAGCCTTTGAAAGTGATTTCCAAAAGGCAGAGGGGGCAAGAGAACCTCAAAATCTGCAGCTACTTAGCCTGAAAACTTGGAAGTTTCGGTTCACTGTCACCACAGGCTTTTAAACAAGGAAAACAGATCGAGTTCTGGCATGTTGATTCAACTTGTGCTAAACCACTTAACCCTGAAGAGCAGCAACGCACACATTGCTCTGAGCAAAACACAGCTGCAGCACAGAACAACAGCGAATTTTCACGGCTCTTTCAGCCTCAGCGTTCCGCACCTCTTCACAGGATGGCAGAATCACTGAGGTTCGAAAAGAATTCTGATATCATCAAGTGCAACCATAAACCCAGCACTGCCAAATCCTCCACTAAACCACGTCCACACGTCTTTTAAATCCCTCCCGGGACGCAGGCTCCACCACTGCCATCAGCAGCCCGTTCCAATGCCTTCCCCTTCCGGGGAAGAAGCTTTCCCAAAAATCCACTCTGAACTTTCTACAGCGTAACTTAAGGCCGCTCTCCCTCGCCCTGGAAATCACACCCCGGGTGATTTTTCTCACTCCTCAGCTGATTTCTCCCACTACCACCCTTTCCCAGCAACCAGAAAAACACGTTCTCTCTCTAA
Source organism: Motacilla alba alba (assembly GCF_015832195.1). Lineage (NCBI taxonomy): Eukaryota > Metazoa > Chordata > Aves > Passeriformes > Motacillidae > Motacilla > Motacilla alba. The sequence continues at coordinate 4,321,420 of NC_052031.1, read as the reverse complement.
ACTCCTTCCGCAGCTGCTCGAACCCTAAAACTTCGCGCAGCTGAAGCGAAAATTCAGCAAAACAACATCACAGCGCAATTAAATCCCCCTCAGCGCCGTGTCGGACACCCGCCCCGCTTGTCTCAGCTCCTCCCCGGCGACTCGCGGGGTTACAGCACCAGCTCTTTTTACCCTTCATTAAAATTTTCTAAGCGACCGAGCAATGGCTCAGCCAATTTCCACAGATTACAGCCGCGCGTTCCGCGGAGCTTCATTACCATCAGATTAGGGAGTTGGGAAGAAGGAGCATCTGGCGCTGCGGCTGGGGAGCATCCCCCCAGCGCGTCCCTTCCTCCCGAGCCCAGCGCGGCTCAGCGCAAAACTCGGTGCTTTGTAGCAGAACCCACCCCAGCGAGGTGCCGCCGGTCCCCCCGCGGGCAGGGGGCGGCCCGAGCTGCCCGGTACTCACGCATGAGGGTGCTGAAGGCGCAGAGAGCCAGCAGCGCCTGCAGCAGCACCCCGAAGCGCCCCAGCAGCGCTCCGCTGCCGCAGCCGTGCGCCGGCCGGGGAGCGGCCATGGGATGCGCTGGGACGGGAAGGTGCGGGACGAAGCGGGGATGGGGATGGGAATGGGGATGGGATAGCCCCGGCCCCGCACAAAGGCGGCCCCGAGCTGCCGCCTCCGCCCCCCGGCCCGCCCCGCCCGCAGCGGCACCCGGGGCGGGGCGGGAGGGGAGGGACGGGGGCGGAGGAGGGGATGGAGATGGGAGAGGGACGGGGAAAAGGCACATGGATGGGGATGGAGATGGGAGAGGGACGGGGAAAAGGGACATGGATGGGGATGGAGATGGGAGAGGGACGGGGAAAAGGGACATGGATGGGGATGGAGATGGGAGAGGGACGGGGAAAAGGGACATGGATGGGGATGGAGATGGGGACAGGGACAGGGACAGGGACAGGGATAGGGAAAAGGGACATGGATGGGGACGGAGGAGGGGATAGAGATGGGAGAGGGACGGGGAAAAGGGACATGGATGGGGATGGAGACGGGGATGGGGACAGGGAAAAGGGACATGGATGGGGACGGAGATGGAGATGGGGACAGGGAAAAGGGACATGGATGGAAATGGAGATGGAGATGGGGACAGGGAAAAGGGACATGGATGGGGATGGAGATGGGGACAGGGAAAAGGGACATGGATGGGGATGGAAATGGGGACAGGGAAAAGGGACATGGATGGGGACAGAGATGGGGACAAGGACAGGGAAAAGGAAAAGGGACGTGGATGGGGACAGAGATGGGAATGTGGAAGAAGTTGGAGATGAGGATACAAAAGGAATGGAGAGACAGAGGGATGAGGATGAAGGCAGGGATGGGAGGATGGGGACAGGGACAGGGAAAAGGGACATGGATGGGGACAGAGATAGAGATGGGGACAGGGACAGGGAAAAGGAAAAGGGACATGGATGGGGAGGGAGATAGAGATGGGGACAGGGACTGGGAAAGGGAAAAGGGACATGGATGGGGAGGGAGATGGGAATGTGGAAGAAGTTGGAGATGAGGATACAAAAGGGATAGAGAGACAGAGGGATGAGAATGGAGGCGGGGATGGGAGGATGGGGAGAGGGAAAAGGGACATGGATGGGGATGGAGACGGGGACAGGGAAAAGGGACATGGATGGGGATGGAGACGGGGACAGGGAAAAGGGACATGGATGGGGATGGAGATAGAGATGGGGACAGGGAAAGGGAAAAGGAAAAGGGACATGGATGGGGACGGAGATGGGAATGTGGAAGAAGTTGGAGATGAGGATACAAAAGGGACGGAGAGACAGAGGGATGAAGATGGAGGAAGGGATGGGAATGGAGTTGGGGACAGGGATGAGGATCAGGACATGGATGGGGAAGGGGACGAGGATGGGAACAGAGGTGGAGATTGGGATGTGGAAGAAGTTGGAGATGAGGATACAAAGGGGACAGAGATGAGGATGGAGACATGGAGATGGGAATGGGGACGAGAATGGAAATGGAGTTGAGTTGGGGATGGGAACAGGGACAAAGATGGGGACAAAGACAGAGATGAAGAGGTGGAAGGGATTGGAGATGGGGATGCAGGGGACATAGACATTGAAACAGAAGCAGCCATGGGAATGGGTATGGAGATGGGGACAGGGATAGGGGTGTAAATGCGAACGGGGTGGGGAAGAGGTTGGAGATGGGGATGCAATGGGAACAGGCAGACAGAGAGAGACATGGAGTTGAGGATGGAAATTAAGATGGAGGTGTGGATGCAATGGGGATGAAGATGGAAACAGATGGAGATGAGGATGGGACAGAGATGGAGATGACAATGTGGGTGTAGATGAGGTTGGAGATGGAATGGGGATGGGGAAGGAGATGGAGATGAAGAGGGGAATCAGGATGGAGATACAGGAAGAGACAGTGATGGGGACAGGAATTATGGATGTGGATGAGGACGAGGACAGAGACAGAGGTGGGGATGATGATGGAGATGAGGATCCTGGAGGGATCTGGGGTACTGGATTGGGTAAATTGTGCTGAGGTTGGGAGAGCTGGGCTGGGGAGTCCTGGTGGGATAGGGGTGCTGGGCTGGGGAGAGTGGTTAGGGGTCCTGTTAGGGTTTGAGATGCTGGACTGAGGGAGTCCCAGAAGTGTTTCAGGTATCAGGATGTGGAGGTCCCAGCAGGGTTTGGGTTGCTCTGGCTGGAGGGGTCCTCACAAAGTTTGGGAAGCTTGACTGGGGAGGGTTGATAGGGATACTGGTCAAGACTGGGGTGCCAGGTTGAGGGGTTTCAGCAGAGTTTAGGGTGCTGCGCTGGGGATAGTCCTGGGTCTGCTGATGGGGTTGTGTTCTCAAACTGCTGCCTCAAATCTCTTTTTTTTTGTTCCTCTGTGTAACACTGCTGCCACCCCCCTCTACAGCCTCCTCCCCACAGGGCAGGTTTCGTTTTCTCTCTCTCTTTTCAATACTCTTGAGGCCATCTTCAGGGAGCACTGGGGTCACATGGTGAAATTTCCCTCCCTGATTTTGTGGGGTAGGAACTTGTGTTTAGTTACAAAACCAGAGAGGCTGCAAATCTTATCCTGTCATATGACTCTGAGGGATGGCCTTAGAAACACCAGTAAATGTTATGAGAAAAGAAAATCATGGGAGCTGGCCTGCTTCCCAAATAGGTCCAGTTGACAACACAGGAGGGAGTTGTGTTGTTCCTGGGCTTGGGAATCCCCTGTTCTGGAGAGGTCATTAGTGCCAGGCAGTTTAGGCTGGAGCCTTGTCCCTCCTCAACTCAGTCAGCACATCACTGAAATAACAAAAATAGTCCCTCCTCTTTTCTTTTTTTTTCCCCCCCAAGGGTGAATTGAATCTTGGGTTGATTGCTGTTCACTTAGCTCACTGACTTTAATCATGGTTTAATCACAACTTCAGCCAGGAAGGTGGAAGTTTCATCTCACTAACTCATTTTCAGCTGATTTTGTATGTGCAATTGTTAGTTTCATAAAAAGGTTCTTTCCCCTGAGCTGGTAAATCTGATTGTGTTTTGCAGTCAGTTGACTTTATATTAAATTGCAAATCAAATATTAAAGTTGATACTTTTATACAAGCCAGTTGAACACAGGCTATGGGGAAGCATCTATTAAGCAAGCACACACTTTACAGAGATTTCTTCAGGCTCGAACATTTTTTTTTTGCATTTTCTCAGACTTCCTAGGTTTTTGCTATAAAAACGTTTTCAAGAATTGCTGGATGGCAATTTTTCCCCTGGGAGATGCCTTGGACTCTGCTTGCCCAGGTACAGCACAGCAGTTGGAGAAAACAAAGGGGAAAAAAAAAAGACATTTAACCAAGATGAATATTTCTTAAACAAAACTTCAGTTTCTGTGAATAACCTGCAAATTATCTGTGATGTATCGGGGTTTTGCCCAAGGGAACAATTTTTCAAAAGCTCCCTCGGAGCCAGTGCTGCCTCCTCCCCTTTCTTCAAGCCCAATTAATGGTGATTTCTCCCAGCTGCTTTATCAGCAGGACAAAGTTATCCGAGGCCTTATTTCCAGGCGCTGATAGCTTTACAAGAGAGCAGGGTGCCTCCCATGTGTGAAAACACTCAGCTCCAGGAGGGCAATAAACAGAAACCTTGATTTCCCCCTCCTTGCAGGAAGAGGCAGAAATCCTCTGGTGGCTCTTGGTGCTCCGCACTCCTCTGTGAAAACACAGCTTGGCTTTATCAAAAGCACCGTTTGCACTTCAAAATATTTGTATTTTCTGAGCCCACGCAAAAAGTCTTGAAGTTTTGTCTGTACCCCAAGTGGAGTCCAGGAGCTTTGGTTATTAAATTCTAACCCTAGAATTTTGGCAATTAAGATACTTCACCACTTTGGCTCCCTCCTTTTTTTTTTTTTCCCCACTGAGTTTTTTTGTCTCTCTGAGGAGACTTTAGAGCCCCTTGCAGTATCTAAAGGGGCTGCAAGAGAGCTGGAGAGGGACTTTGGACAAGGGCATGGAGTGACAGGACAAGGGGGAATGGCTTCACACTGCCAGAGGACAGCTTTAGATGGGATATTGGGAAGAAATTCTTCTCTGTGAGGGTGGGCAGGCCCTGGCACAGGTTGCCCAGAGAAGATGTGGCTGCCCCTGGATCTGTGGAAGTGTCCAAGGCCAGGATGGACAGCACTTGGAGCAGCCTGGGATAGTGGAAGATGTCCCTGCCATGGCAGGGAGGTGGAATGAGATAATCTTCAAGGTCCCATCCAACCCAAACCATTCCGTGTTTCTAACATTTGAAAAACACCCAGCAAAAGAAAAAGCAAGTCAAGTAAGCACAGTAAGCACTTATGCAAGTAGAATTTAGTGAAGGAATCATTAAAGAAAAAAAAATACCAAAGAAAAATTAATTAAAATATTAGGCCATATGCTTAAGCATAAAATCAGAAACACCAAAGTGATTTCAAGTGATAAGGAATGTAAAAACTAACCCAGGCTATTTATGAAAGTACGAGGAAAAAAATGAAGGTTGGAAGAAATCTGAATTTTCTGTAAGAACAGTATTCTACTCTGTGATAGAATGGGAAACCAAATAATGGAAACCACAGAAGAGACCTTAATTTCCCCATCCTTCCAAAAAAGGATTGGTAAGTAAAATTAACTTAAAACAACACGAGCAGTGATAATACAAGACAAAACCAGGTTAAAAGATGAGAGGAATCAAGACTGAGGGATTCAAGGGCTTGGATAAACAAAGCAAAAGTGGCTGAGAAGTGGGCAGGGTAAAGTTTGGCTCCTCAGGTGTTATCATAGGAGAAGGGGAAATGCTGTGCCTGGCCATGAGGAGGGGAAGGAGGGTGTGAGGAATCTGAGACCCACCAGGCTTTATTCCAGTAGCCAGGAGGACACTGGCAAAAATCACCAAATAATCAATTCAAAAGCACCTAGCAGAAAATAATGTAATAAAAACCAACCAATGTGGATTTGACTGGAATAAATAGTGTCAAGGGAGTTTTGTTTCTGCTCTGAGAGGATGACTGGGTGTATCTTGACTTGGAGAAGCTTTGTGTTGCTGCCCCAGTAAAAAACCCATGAGTTCTGCAGGAGCACCACCTCTGGACAATTCCCCAGCAGCTGCTCCCAAAGCTGTTTGCTGCTGCATCAGGAGCAGTGTGATGGCTCCAGGTGGGCATCTGAGGCTGGGTGAGGGAAATTAAACTCTTAGGAGAGGGTCAAGGATATCCAACCAGAAGAGTCTGCAACCCTCCATGAGGTTAGAGTGAAAATTAGGAATTATTTTGTTGAACTGAAGGGATGGTTCCAGAGTCAACAGAAGGAAATACAGTGAGTGGTAGGGAAGGAAGGAGGCAAAAAGTGGCTGGAAAGAGCATCAGGAGATGTAAATGTCCTGCAAACAAAATGTGAGTGGATAACAAAAAAAAGGTGTTGCAATGAGGAATGTTGCACCTCCCTGTTTTAGGAGGTGATCTGGGGAGTTTTATAGAAAAATCGGGCAGTGCTGGGTTCAGCCCAGTTTTGCCATCACACAAAGGTGTGCTGGAGTCTGGAGAAAGCACAGAAGAACGGGAGGCATTTGAGAAAATAAGAAACAGAAAGGAAATGGGATATTTTCTCCTCCAGAAGAAAACCTGCAGAAATAGTAGCTGTCATTGGAGCAACAGGCTTTGTGGCAAAACTGTTCTGGTACAGTTCTAAAAAATTAATAAAGTTATTGGAATTTTTCTGCCTAAAAAAGACAAGTCAGTATTTTTGTGTGTTTTTTTTTTTCTTTTTTCTTTTTTTTTTTTTTTGTGGTTGTTGTTTTATTTTTGGTTTTTTTGTTGTTTTTTTTTGTTGTTTTTGGTGGGGTTTTTTGTTTGTTTGGGTTTTTTTGGGTTTTTTGGGGTTTTTTTTTGTTTTGGTTTGGTTTTTTGTGGTTTTTTGGGTTTTGTTTTTTTTTTTTTTTGTTTTGGTTTTGTTTTTCCAAAAAATAAATTAAAAAAAAAAAGAGTTTTGCAGCACTGGGAAAATTGTGCAGCCCATATCTGACACTCAGCACAGGTACCTGCTCACACTCAGCTGGGCCTGGGTTCAAAACAGACCTGAGAGGAGGACAAGGCTTTTCAAGGCTTCCTCGCTTCAAGGGCACTTAACTGTGAAAAGCTGCTGGATTGGGATCCAGAGGGATACTCTTTTTTTAGGTCTACTCCTTTTTGTAATGTTGCCATGGCCTTGGATGCCCTTAGTGCAGTCCTGGTACAGTCACAGGATGAAAAATCCAACCCCTGTTCTGCACAAGTTACTTTTGGGTGGGATCCACCTTCAGGTGTCCCTTTTTGAGACATCTCCTGCCCCCTTTCATAGCCAGTGGAGAGGAATAACCTGTTTCAGGACAGGTTATTCCTGGAATATTCCAGGAATAACCTGTTCAGGACCATCCTGGTCAGATGACCAGGTCCAGCTCCAGGCAGTCCAGCAATGGCCTCATGTCAGAAAAGAGCCACAAAAGCATCAATGTCCATTTTTTTATAGCAACACAGCATTGTTTTCTTCAACTCACTTGCCCCCAAAACACTCAGGTGTTTTGTGCCCCCAGGGTCCCCAGCTTGATGGTGGGGATGAGGAAAAGACAGTGGCAGGTCTGCAGAGGGTTATTGTGGTAGATTGGAGGGGGACACACCAAGCTGCCCTCTCCAGGATGATGCTGATGGAAATTGTTCATCTGCTTTTATTTATCATGTGGTGAAGAAATGACTTCTGCAAACAAGATCTCTTGGGAAAACTTCCTTTAGCTGATACTTGGAACAGACTATTCACGCTGCCAGCAGCAGTGATCCCTGCTGATTAAAGAGTAGCTGGACCTTATTCTTGCTGAATTTCCCATTTGACAAGGCCTAGCACACTGAACAATCACTTCCAGCTTTTATTCATAAGCAAGAGGCCAACACCAATTTTTGTATCAGCCAGGGCTTTGTATTGCAGGATACTCCAAGGAGTAATTGTCAAGGTAATTATTTTCTGTTTTCACTAAGTGCTTTAGCTGTGTTATTATGAGATGTTCAATGTCTTGCTCGGAATGAATGGGAATAATTTCCCACTTTACAGGGCCTGTGGCATTGCTGCCTGGCTGTGCTTGGCTTGCAGCTGAGGCTCTCCAATACTGCCAGCCTTGCTCACCCTGGCTGTGTAAGCCAGAGGGGCAGGGGACACCTGCAGGTCTGTGCCCAGCTGTGAAAGGCAGAAAGAGGAAGGTTTCAGCTTCCTTTTCCCCCTCCCCTCATTCAGATGGCCTCATGGCCATCCCTTCACCCAGGACAGGGTGGGAGCTCCTACAGCAGCACCAAGGAAACCCTCACAGCTCCCACCAACCCTTGGGATGATGTCTGTGGCATTCACATTCTCTGAAAAATCCCTTCACCCAGGATTTTCTCCTGGGAAGCTGAGAAGCTTCAGAGAAAAAGGAAAACAATTCTTATCTCATTTGCTTCTCCTGTGTTTTGCTGCTTTGGAATGTGTTTGGAGATTGTTTATCCACAGGTGATTGTTCCATTGGATTTTGCTGTGAGTTGTTTTCACTCTTTGGCCAATCAGTGCCAAGCTGTGTCAGGACTCTGGAGAGAGTCACGAGTTTTCATTATTATCTTTTTAGCATTCTATCTGTATCCTTTCTGTATGCTTTAGTATAGTATTCTTTAATATATTATAGTATCATAAAATAATAAATTAGCCTTCTGAGAGCATGGAGTCAGATTCATCATTCCTCCCTTCATCGGGGCACCCCACAAATACAATAGATGTCCCTGCTTCAACTTTGACTCTCTTGTGGTCATGAATCACCTGCATTCCTGCAGAGGTGAGCCCTTGGAGAGGATTGGACTAGATCACCTTTAAGGTCACTTCCAAACGAAACCATTCTATGTTTCTAAGACGATCCTTGGGTTTGTGACTGTTTGGAAAAGGATAGAACTGCTAGAAAGACTCAACATTTGCTTTTCCAATCAATTTCTTTCTTGAAAATTAAGCTTGTGTTGTTCCTATGTAAGAATGGCCAGATGCAAGTCCCTTCAAGCTTAAGATACATTTGAATTTATGGCCATTGAGGCCTGGGCAAAATTCCCTGAGTCTGAACTGCAACAGAATGGATTTAGGCTGGCATCAGGACACCTTTTCCAGGACTAAGGCTAGTTAAGAGCTGTAATAAGTTGTTGGGAGCAGAGGGAGAAATTCTGCCATTGGAGCATTTTAAGACTATCCATCTTTTTAGAATCAGAGAATCATGTAGGTTGGAAAAGATCTCTAAGATCATCAAGTCCAACTATTAATTGAGTCCAAGCAATAGTCTTCTCTCAGGGAGAGCTGGGTAATTCCTACTTGAGGTAGGAGAATTGGTGAGCTGATCTCCTAAATTCCCCATGAACTGCATTTTCTTGGCTGCCCTGCTTCCTTTTGCCAGCCTGTATCTCCAGCCTGACCTTGTGTTGCAGTGGTTTATTGGACACACAGAAGTGTCCCAATCCTGTGGTTTTGGAGATCTTACTCCTCTCAACATCCTTCCAGTTCAGAGGGGGGGGACCAGATTCCTCCTCAGGATGAAAAAAAAAAGGGTAAAGAGAGAAAAAAATCCAATCAAATACAGTTTTGTTCCTTACAGCTCTTCTGTCTCTCTGGCAGACCTGAGGTTGCCTCAGGAAAAAGGAAGCTATTTTCTCTGTGGGTCTGGATGAATCCTTTCAGGTCTGGATGTTGGAATCTGACAGCCCGGGTGACTATTTATGCAAAAAGATCAGTGAGGAAATGGAGACCTACCCTACCGGAGAATTGTTAAACATTCACAACATTCATGCAGCACGAACCAGAGAGGACCTTGGTTATTTTCCCCTGAGCTCTATTGCTCATTGGGAGCCTTGAAATAAATGCTAATTTGCCAAGACCTGGTGAACATTCCCTGCTCCCAAGCCTTTCTCCATTAGCACTTGAAAACCACAGGCTCCTTCACAAGCCATCCTTGATGTTTTATAAATGTTATAGCTGAGACATCGCTTCTGCTCCCTTTCATGCATTTTTCACAGCTGCAGATATTATTTCCATGCAGGCTGCAAAGAGTCATCCTGGAAGGCATCTCAGTTACCTCTCCTGAGGTGTCCCCAAAACAACACATGCTACCTAACCTAAAGCTCATGACCTGCTCATGGACTCCATTTCACATTAATTGTGCAATCTCCGCTGCAGAGCTACAGGTCAGGAGCCTGATGGATCCTTACAGGTACAAAAAAAGCTTTCAGAAGACAGCTCAACCCTGGCTAAATTTCCCATGGGTGAATTTCCATGAGAAAAAACACTTGGATGTGGAAGAAAAGGGGTGTTAATAGTGTTTGGATTAGAAATGGTGCAACAAGTATTGCAACAAACCAACCTTCACAAGGTTCAGGAAGAAGATTGTCTTCAGCCCAGAAACCTCAGTCAAATCTGCCTCTGTGATACCTACAGTGTTTCTTCCCAGGGATTGCTAAATAAACTTCAACAACTGTCTTAAAACTGGATTTTTACTCACCTGGAGGGTCTCTGATGAGAAACGTGCACACACAAGCCCATAATGATCCTCTTGGATATTAAATGGAGGAGGAATTAAAGCAAGGAGTTGTGTATTGTTGCCACATTTCTCTTCACAGAGGAAAGCAAGGCACAATTCTTCCCAAGAATATTTCTGGGACTCCCATTCTCTGAACCTGAGAGAAGCAGTAAGAGAAGCAAATGAGATAAGAATTGTTTTGATCATTCTCTGAGGCTCAGAGAATGGGAATCCCAGAAATATTCTTGGGAAGAATTGTGCCTTGCTTTCCTCTGTAAAGAGAAATGTGGCGACAGTATATTACTTTCCTTAGCATCCTTAGGATCCTGCCTAGGAAATCAGTAATTTTGAGTCCCCCCCCCAGTTCATCAACCAACGTGCAGACATTGGGTGTGCACTGCAGAAGGCACAGAGATCTGCTCAGCAAAGCCAGTTCTTCCTGAAGACCTGCTGGAATCTTGACTTTAGGTTTAATCCCTTCTTAGTGACTTCATCTAGTTAAGCAAGGAACAAAAGTCACAAAGATAACACCAAGGGGAGGATTGCTCATTTCTCCTGTGATGGGTAGCCTCAGATATGGTGGTGTTTACTGAAACACTTGGCTCTAAAATATGCATTTAATTTAAAATAATAACTTTGCTGTTATTATTTTGTTTTACACTACAATATCCAGTGGTTTTCCAAAGAGTGAGTGGTGGGGTTGCTTTGGTCAGCCCTGTGTTTTATGAACTCGGGGGGAATCTTTTTCCTGATTCCAGCTGGCTTTATGTGGCATTCACATTCTCTGAAAAATCCCTTCACCCAGGATTTTTCTCCTGAGCAGCCTCAGAGAAAAAGGAAAACAATTCTTATCTCATTTGCTTCTCCTGTGTTGTGCTCATGTGGAATGTGTTTGGGGATTGTTTACCCACAGGTGATTGTTCCATTGGATTCTGCTGTGAGTTGTTTTCACTCTCTGGCCAGTTGGGGCCAAGCTGTGTTGGGACTCTGGAGAGAGTCACAAGTTTTCATTATTATCTTTCTAGCCTTCTGTAAGTATCCTTTCTGTATTCTTTAGTATAGTATAGTATTCTTTAATATAATACAGTATCATAAAGTAATAAATTAGCCTTCTGAGAACACGGAGTCAGATCCATCATTCCTCCCTGCCACGGGGCACCCCGCAAATACAACAGCCTTGGATCAGATGTGTAAATCTCACCCTTAGATGAGACCTGATAGAAAACAATCTCAGTTGAAAGAATCCATTTACCAGAGCTGTGTTTTCACATTTTAGCTCCCAAACATTGGACATGTGCCACAATGTACAACTCCTTTTCAAGCAGGATTATTGCAGCATGGATCTGCACACATTTTGAGCTCAGAGCCTCCTTCAGCACTGGAGGGGAGGCTGGAACTGCAGGGAGTTGGGTCTGTTGCTTTTGAGGTCTTTGAGATGGAGCCCTGCAGCCGAAATTTGCTTTCTAGGCTTCTTCAAATCATGCCTCTTCACCCCACGCCTGAATTTAGCTTCTGGAAGGATCCTTACAGTTATTTACAGAGAAGTCCCAGTGCTCACATGAGCACAGCTCTCAGACAAAGCTCTCTGTGGCTCTGAAGCCCAGCACTGAGTGGATGCAAAGCTGTATGAAATGCCTGCCAGCTGTATCCCAGAGAAGCTGCATCCCAGAGGAGCCCTATTTTTACTGCATTTCCATCTTTAGCAGGAGAAGAGAAAAATGTTTGAAGGAGCAAGGCAGCAGCTGCTAGAGATGATCCTACAAATCCATCCCAGCCTGCAGCCCTGCTCTTGCTTTCTGCAGCTTCATAGGCACGACACACCTTTCCAATCTGAATGATTCTATGATCCTGTGAGTATAACACAAGTTATATACAAGTTCTTTTTAAAAGAAAAAGTGTTAGAAAATTGCTTTACAGGGTGATGTACAAACCCCCAGTCACTGTATGTGTCTGACACCAGATCTGCTCTTTAAAAGTTTTTCTGACAGTGAAGGGGTGGAGTTTTACAATCACCTTCCTCTGGTACAAGCAGTTGAATAAAGGCTTTTAACGGGCCTAAATTTTACTTATTTCACTAGAATAGTAACTCTACAGACTGAAAAGCTAATTTTTTCAAGGAGATTTGTGCCTAGTGACTCTCATGAGTTCTGCAGAGTTCTTAGCTTTTGGCACTGCTCAATCGGAGATTTTTCCTCCTTGCCTGGGAGGAATAGGCCTGTATCATTTAATAATAAATTATTTTTAACCCAACACTTATTTCAAACTCAACCTAAACAGTGTTTCTACTTTCTTCTACTGTATTTTTTCTATTTTCAGCCTTGCCCTAATCAAGGGCTGCTGTTTTAACAGGTGACCCCTTAGCTTGATGCTGATGTAAGCCATATGTTCTTTTCCTCCCCGTCTCTTCACTTCTGGATGTTACAGCTGAAATACAAACCCCTGAATGCCCAGGGATTTCCAAAGGCCAGAAGACATCTGCTTGCCATCACAGATGTTTGCAAGTTAACACATGGATGAAATAATATTAGTCAGTGGGATTCAGAACTGATTCAGATTTCCATGATTGAGCATAAATGGTGCTTTGATGAAGAATTAAACAGGGATGAAAAAAATTGAAACATAGGTATCAGTAAGACAACAGTTGCCAAATAGATTTCCACCCTTCAGACTGGAGTGAAGACACCCAAATCAGCTTGGTTATGGGAATCAGTCTTGCTGTAGCAGGAAGAAATGCCTGTGTGGACTCATTTTGCTCTGTTTTCAACAGGGAATGTACTACAGCAGCTTTGTGGTTTCTGGATAAGTGTGTCTGCAGCACGGGTCAAGGCCAGGCTGGATAGGGCTCTGAGCAGCCTGGGGTGAGACACTGAAATGTTTAGGGTGGATGGTTCCAACATTTGCCCTTTTGTGCTTTGCTGGTGCCAGGTTTGCACCCCAGAGGGAAGGAAGAGAGTTTCTGGGTGCGTGGTGTCATTTCACTCTGACCTGCCCCTCGTCCTCTTAACAAGAACCTGAGTTAGCCTCACCTGCTGCAGCAGCCTGTCACACCTGGCCTAGTGGCAAGCATCCCTGCCCAAGGCAGGGGGCTGGAACCAGATGGTCTTTAAGGTCCCTTCCAACCCAAACCCTTCTGTGAGTCCGGGGATGCAAACGTGAATTTGGAACCCACACCAAACCAAAGAGCTGAAGTGGAAAGTGGTGGCTTAGGCTTTATAAAATGCATAAAAAATAGAGATGTGCCAGCAGAGATGAGTCCCACAGGGAGATCTGGGAGGGTGTCCCTTTTCCTGGGGGAGCCAGCACAGCCACATTCAAGAAAAATGCAAAGTGAGTTTGTGTCTCCAATTGAGCTGGAATTTTCACTCTCCATAAATATCGTGCTGTTCAATTGCTGTGTCCATACTGATCTCCACAAGAAAACATCCCATTTTTTTTTTCCAGTGGGATCCTATTGGCTGAGGCAAAAATAACTCCAGAAACCATTTATTTCTTCAGAAAGTGTGGGAGTACTTGTCCCTGCTGCTGTCAGCTCCCATCCATCCATTTTATCAGGCAGTATCAACACAGTCTCTTCCAGCGAGGACTGCTCAACAGCACACAATAAAATTGATTCATTACTCATTTTCTCCTTATTATCTTTCAATTGCTCCAGCTCTTGATACCACTTAAAGTGGACATTAGCTCTTCGTAACCAGTGTGTGAATGCTTTTTCTCCAAGCTTTCATTACATCTATTTTCATTTAGTATCATTACACCATGTGTCTTTCTCATGAACTTCTTATAATGCCTTTATACACGTCTGTGTGTGCCCTGTCATGGTGAGGAGTGAGAACCCAAATGGATTTCTTGGAAAAGCTTCCCCAGGTGCTCTGTGAGTGAAAATGAGAAGTATTTAGTGCTGGAAAGTGGTTTTATTTACAGAAGCTGGCTCTTGAGCTCTCCAGAATGAAAAAGCTCAGAATCACTAAGAATGAAACTCAACTTTTGTGCTTGTCTTTGGCATGAAAGCAAAACTGATTAAACTCCACGAGGGGCAAGACTTTCTGTTTATAATTAGCCTTGAAATGGAGATGGGAGATGAGATCTTTGTTTTGGGGCAGGGGGGTAATTTAAACTTCTGTCTGCTTTGGGAAGGATCACAGTGACATTGAATTTATTACAGTTTTGCAGACCCTGATTCATGCTCTGGAAGGAAAAATCCTCCCAGTTTCCACACTCATGCAGGGTTTAATTCACAGAAGTTCAAAACAGTGTAGCTCCAGTAGAGCAAACCTCACAAGTACCTGCAAAATTTTGTCACACAAATAGCTATCCTGAGGGGAATCTCTGCTCCCTACTGGAATCTGTGGGACCAGGGTTCTTCTTGGCTTTGGGTTGAGTTTGGGACTCTTCTCACCCAAAGGTCCAGACCAAGGTGTCTCACAGGCTGCTTTGCGCCTGGAAACCAGTTTTGCTTTATTGAGACAGATTGTAGGTAATACTCAAATGTGGAAGTTTGAAAGTCTCCAGCATAGATAAAATATTTGCTATTTACCCTGGAGGGAGATGAATTTCTTTTCCAGGTCCCTGCAGTGATTTCTCCCCTCAATTACAAAGGGGATTAATACTTCAGCTGCACTTATCTCAATATCTCCTAGCTCAGACAGATGAATACAACCTTCAACATTTCATGGGATCAGATTTCTTTTTAATTAAAGCAGCTCTTTGTTTCACTGGGGCTCTGAAAGTCTTATTTATCATTAAATCCTTTAGAAGTCTCTTCGGAAAATAATTTCCTGCTCCCAGTTTTACTGAGCCTTTGGATCTCCTATCTCTTGTCACCTGTAACAAAGTGCTGTAGGAGGGAGCAGTGCTGTATTGCTTTCATGTTCTCCATCAGCTCTGATATGGATGGTTGTTATAAAGCTTCATACATAATATATGCCATGTCTTAAAGCAGCCCTGTAAACGACTGTACAGCTGTAAAGGTTTCTTAACTCAACCAGCCTGCAGCTACCAGCTATAAAAAGGCAGTTAAGCAGATTAACATGAAAACTACCTGGTGAGATGAAAAATGGGGAGGCAGAACTGCCTGATGATGGATCCTTGGAGTGTGACCAGTCACGTGGGGAAGTCACCTTTCTGTGCCTCCAACCTGCAAGCACTGGCACTAATCATTTTTGGGATATTTCTCTGTAATTGCCTGGTTTGCCCCCACAAGGGCCACCTCTCTGAGCACACACAGGGAGGATTTTCCAAGCAGTCCAAAGGAAATGTTGACCCTCTCCTGCTGGGTCTGGGTTTTCTTGGTCTCCTTTGAGAGTGCTGTCTTTGCTGTGCAAATGCCTTTGAATGACTTTGCATGCTGAGTTTTCTGCTTTTTTTCTGTGGCAGAGCTGGAGAAAAGCCTTTGGAGCCTGTTCTGCCGGGAAGTGTGCTCCCATTCCTGTCCAAAAAGCTTCTCCTGGCCCCAGTTTTTGAAAAGCTGAGCTGAAAATCAAATGCATTTTAAAACTTGTCATGAGGAAAATCAAAGTGCTTTCCTACCTGGACGCCTGTTGTTAGTCAGCAGAGGAGGAACATGAATTCTGTGCCCTGTGCTGTCACACTGATCAGATCTGGATCAGTCTCCATGGACATTTCTCACTGCTCCCATCCTACCACTGGGCCAGGCACAAATTAATGTGTAGGAATAGAGGAGCATAAAAGTTACAGAGTCACAGAATGGTTTGGGTTGGAAGGGACCTCAAAGATCATCTCATTCCACCCCCCTGCCATGGACAGGGGTGCTTTTCCCTAGACTAGGTTGCTCAGAGCCCTATCCAACCTGGCCTTGAGCCCTTCCAGGGATAGCGCATGGAAACATCCCCAAAATACTGACATTTCCACAGGAAAAAAAACCCAATTCCATCTTTCAGAATGCAGTCTTGAGTGCCTCTATTGAGACATTCCAAATATGAGACAGGAACACTGCACTGGCCAGTTTTAGATGGAATTTTCACACAAACTTTCATCCCTGACACTGCTTTTCAAACAGAAATCATTCTCCCTGGCCCTGTCTTGTTGGCATCACTTCCAAAGTCCCCTTTTGCCTTTGCCCCTACTCTTCACTCTTTGTTTATGCTAATAGCTAATGAGCTGCCTTTGTGGATCTTGGATAAATAGGATATTTCACAGACAGTAACATAATCAATTAATTGACTGCAATCATGATTTGTTTACCTAAACAGTACTTTAAATCCACTGCTTGTCAGCAAGCATTTCCTCTTGACAGGACTGTGCAACATCCTTTTGTTTGTAAGGACACAATTTAAAGGACATTGAGATGAGGACTAAGATTTGTCAGGGTAAAGCATTCTCTCATTTTACATTGTGAAATTGTAGGTATGAGAAAGAAAGCAGCAGTTGTTTGTGGCGAGCAAACAAAAAATGGGATTTTTCCTTTGTAAAGAGTTGTGTTCCTTTAGACAAAAACTTTTTTTTTTTTTCAGAGCACTAAAAGCTATTCTTTTCCCAACACCATGCCAAGAAGCTTTTACATTTATACCTCACATGTATAATGAGAAGTGATCAAAAAGCAAGGAAGGAGGAGAATTTTTTTCATGTTAAAATATTTTAGCTGTTGGAAGCACACCCAGTGAAGATCCTGAAAATCCTGTCCAGTGCTAGTGAAATGTTACCTGAATCTACCCTGCTAGTGTTGTTTGCTGTAAGGGCAGATCTCCAGCCTCCAGGACAAACCTTGTCCATCCAGCTCATGGCTGGGCTCTTCCCAAGGTGGCCGTGTCCACCTTGGTCTCTTCTGGCATTAAAGAGGCATCTCTCAATCCCCGAGAAAAAAGGTAATCTGCAGAACAAAAAGACTGAAAATACAGCCCATGAGGGTGGCACTGAGGTGGCACATGCCTCCCTTTGGCACCTGGCAGAATCTCCTGAGGGTTCTTGAGGTTGAGGCTTGCTGGGATAGTGTTGGGGAGCCAGGAGGGTAAACTCATCCTCAGTCACATTGTGGACAAAGGGAAATCCTTCAAGCGACCCCTGAATGCACCCTGGATTCATCAGGGAACAACCTGGGTCAAGCCAAAAGAAAACCTGAAAGATGGTTAATATTTATAATGTGTGACAGGAACAAGCTGAGAAAGCTTTTTTTTTTTTCCTTTTTTTTTCCATGTTACAACCGAACACACAGAAAAATAGGGCTGGCATGAATGTCAGAATTTAGGAGATGTTTGGAGATTCCCTCTGGAAAAGACTCCTGTCCAGACTGTAAATCCTGACCTGAAGCAGTTCCAGCTGATAAAATCAAAAGGGAATCAGCAATTAGGTTGAATTGCACAAAATCTCTGTCTCATTAAATGTCAGCATGCCCCGTGCTGTGTTTTAGGGTTTCAGATCAGTTCCACCACATAAATCAGAGTGGTTGACTCCGATGGCACAGTTGGTGCCTGAGGGCACGTTCTTCTCCTGGCACTGTGACTCTGTGTGAGGGTGTCAGCGCACAGCCAAAATCCAGGTTCTTTTTTACCTATGATCCTTCCTGTCTGTGAATTCTGAAGGAGTACAGCCTTTACTGTGCCCACTGGGATCCCCCAGTGGGATACAAATGACGGTTAAAATAATTTGATTTTAAGCAAATTATTTTGAGCATTAACCAAACGATGGTTAAAATCCCATCATTTTAACTGATGGGATTCTCAGGGAAGAGTCCCAGGTTTTATCTCGTGCCCTTAACAGGAATTTCTGAGCAGCCAGGGTGGGTGCTGAGGATTTTCACCCACTCTACGTGTGGCAGCAGCTACAATTTTTTCTTCCAAGCCTGAATTTTTTGGGGGGTTTGGCTGCAAGTTTGTGACAGACGCAGGAGCTGAGGCTCTCTGCAGGATTTCAGAGAGGGTGTGAATTTCAAACAGAGCAGATGCTGCTCTAGGACCAAATCTTCCTGAGGCTCCTACCAGCCTGGGGGTGCCTGAAGGTAACCAGACATGTCCTGGGCAGGCTTATTGAGAGTCTGAAAGTGGAGAAAAGGGTATCAGTGTCATAATAAAAGTAAGGACTTTGAGGAATTGACTTGATCCTGGAGTCATTTCCAAAGCTGCTTGCAGCTTTTTTGAGTTCCTTAAAAATCTCCCTCCATTCCTAAAACCTATTATTTGCAAAAGGAAATCCAAGAGGGATTTAAATTATTAAATATTTTTATGGACCTGGCTTTTTTGCCTAGATTTCAATCTCCCAGCTGTACAGTGCTTCCTTTCTAAAGACAAAGTACAGGATACTTATAAGGTACAGAATATGGCATTTTTCAGTGGTTAATTCTTCAAGCAGTCTATAAAACCAGGGCATTATCCTTCTTTTCATTTTAGGGGTGGGGAAACTGAGGCACAGAGGCTGTCACTTGCCAGGGCTCAGCCAGTCTAGGGTAAAACCATGGTGGCAAAACCTGCAGGCAGGACATGAACTACCAAGGGAGCATGGTCTGAAATGAGATCAGAAAATTCACTTCATGAAAAAAAAAACAAACCTACTTATAAGCCCACAGCCATGTCTTGCTCAGCAGAGTTCTGGTAAGAAAAGTATTTATACACCTCCCCTCCTGATCCCTGCACTGAGATACTCAGTCCTGAGCTCATTATGACCTTAAATATGTTACCTATTACCTTTAATGGCATACTGTAGACTCCTCCACTCGTAGGCATCCTTATTAAATGTGCTTAGCAACCTGGCAATGAAGAAGTAGAAGTGTCAGCCTCTTCAAATTAAAATAAAAAATCAATTATGCTCTTAGGGGCAGATGGAGATTAGGCTGAATACAATGTACAGTTGCTCTGTTGTGGAAGCTGGGGCTTTTATGTGCAATTAGTGGCATTTTGTTCTTAATCTTCCTCCTTAATACAGAAGGAGCCATTAAAAGAGCAAAAGCCATCCACAAGCCCTTTTCATAGTCAGCTTCAGAGAGGCACTTCTAAATGTGAAAATACTGTCAAAAACATCCCTCAAAGTACTGATATGACCTTTAAATACTTTGCTGTGAACTTGGGGGTGGTGCTGAGTGGGGGCTGGAAGGAGGGAGGAGAAGATCAAATGGGTAATTGCAAAATTGGGTTTTGTTGCACGGTGAGATGTTTGCCAGAGAAATTTTGGGCACAGATTGTGTTGTGGATGGGCTTTTGGGCTGTTGTGGGAATGTGCCTGGGCATTTCTGCCCACAGCTGACCAGCTCCTATATTCTATTAGGTGCCAAAACCCCTGAGCTGGGTTTTGAGCCCACCATGCCAGGAGAGCACTGAGAGAGCCAGAGCAACTCAATATTTTGCAGACTGTGATGCAGAATTCACTCCATGTGCAGCAATGAGAAATGCAGATGTGGTGCATAATTTGCACTTTATTAAAACATGAGCTCCTGGTCATCCTTGTCAGTCAGAGATTTCAGTCTTGTTCTGCCATTGTGGGTAATCCTGCATGAAACAGGAGGGAAATGGAGAATTCACTTGTTTGGCACCACCAGAACCTGGCAGAAACACCCCTGTTAAGTGAAAGCTGTAACCACATTGCTTCATTGGAGGTATCAATTTCCATTGTCACAGCCTTTCCCTGGGACTGCATATCTGTGTGTGAGAGCTCAGCTCCTCCTGCCTCAGTTTCCCCAGCCTCCCTTCCCAACCCCAGCTCGTGAAGGCTAAAAACAAGGATGAGTTTTCCTGCTCAGGCAAAGCCTGTAAATACTTGAAATAAATAAAGAAGCTGTTAGTAAAAGGTAGAAATGAGCGAGTTTTTGATATGAGAGTGGGTCTCTCCTGTAGTGCTGGCACGATCAATAAGGCTCATAGCTGTGAGCCTCAGTATTGAACCTCAGCTCTGTGATTTATTGGGTAGAACATGTGCTTCCTTTTCATTTACTGCTAAGGTGGGAAAGCCATTGTTTAGCACAGAGACCACGCTTTCTGGGCATTCCTGAGCTGCAGGCATGAGGTACTGGCTCAGATTTTCCAGTTAATATTAAAGCCAGTTATTGCCCCTCTGCTGAATAGCCACAACCCCTACGCAGTGATTTCTAATCAACAGGCAGTAAAAATAAATAAAATGGGGTAAATAAAGTGCTTTGGGCTAGGGAAGTGGTGTGTGGGTGTCCACATGGGGTTTGTGTCTGGGGCAGGGTGTGCAGGGCAGCTGCTGCTGGAGGCTGTGGAGGTGCCTGGCCCTGAGACCTCCCATTTGAGAGGTGATGATCCCTTTTCCCTGGTATTCCTTGAGATCCTGCATGAGAAGGGCTACACCGAGGCACCTTTTACCTCTCCAGGGGATGTGCTGCCTCTGCAATCACTGCACACAGGGCTGCTGCTGCCAAGAGGTGCAAAGCCTGTGAGACCATAACCCAATGAATATTTTATGAATCCCAAGCCAGCAATTCCTTTGCTGCTCACAGCATTCAAGAGGCAGGGCTTTTACTGTGAAGCGTAAAGAGGGAGTTTAAATTTTGGATTAACTTCACTTATGCTAATCTCTCCTTTAGATCATGCCTTAAACACCTGCCTTCAAAGCTCAGACACCACGAAAAGAAAAAGGTGTCAGAGAAATTCAGCCTAAATATGATCTCCAGGAGATGGCACTGTGAAACAAGTCTTTCAGCATCCTAATGCCACCTCCCAGGGACCAACTTCTTTCTGAATTAGGGCTGATGGATAATAAGAAGACAAAGGTAGAAGTGAAAGCCTGGCTCAGGGGCTGTCATGAAATAAGGGCCTATGGTGTCTTTGCCTCCTGTAAAGATTGTGATAAGGTGGGGTGAAAACTTGGAAGCTGAAGGCCACGGTTTGTTGAGAGGAGAGGGAAAATGCAGAGAAGCTTTGCTGTGAGCCCAGGAGCAGTCCCAGGAGATGAGTATGGCAGAGGAACTGACAGGAGCTGCACTTGACTGTGGAGGTGGCCCCAGGTGATGTCCTGTGTCCCCTCTCTGACACCAAGCTCCTGTTAGACACTTTCCACTCTTCAGCTCACTCAGGCTGGACACTGTTAACCAGCCCCAAATGATTCCCCAGTGCCAGCTCCACAGCCCTGCCCCTTTTCCAGAGCAGGAATCGGCATCCCAAAAGCAGGCAAATACCTCCAGAAGTGGAGATAAGCACATTCTTTGGGTTGAAAGGCAACCTGGCTGCCACCAAGGAACTTCTGCCCAGTCTCACAGTGTTTTTCACAGATGAAGCTCCAGAGCCTCAACTTTGTCATTTCATCTGTAGAAAAGTTGGCTCAGGTCCCCCCATTTGCTCTGTCGGCAAGGTTAATGCCATTTACTCGTGAACACAAATGTCATCTCAGCATCATGTTCAGCTTGTGGGATGCTCTGGGTCCTTCAGGCACCTGCTTAAATTTGGGCCAGAAATGGATAACCAAACACACAACCACCTACAAATCCCATAGTGTCCCTCAGAGCATTTCTCTTCCCAAGCCAGGAGAAAGGAGAAAAATTAGGACTGTTAATGCCATAACATCACTGTTTGTGTGTGTGCTTGTGCCTCTTTGTGGAGGGGACCTTTTTACATCTCCATCTATCCCCTAAAAACATGAACCTGCTGAAGGCAACAGCCTGGAAAATGGGAAAAATTTTGTGTATAGTAGTAATCTTATCCTGCAGATCAGGAACTGCTAAGATCTGATCTAAAGTGATGGGACTGTCTGAATTTCACTGGGTTGGAGAGGTTTTGTGTGTCCAGCTATGGAAAGTTTGGAATGTGAACAGTTACATCCTTTGGGAGTGATCATCAGAGGCAACAGCAGATGGATGTTCATTACAACTTGGGTACTTGGTACTCAGGTAAATCTTTTCTATCAGTGTTACTTGCATAAAAGTGCTTTAGTTAAAAACAACAACAAAATTCAGAGGTGAAACTTCTGTTCCCAACTTGAAATACAAGATCAGGTGTCATGCTTGCCAACAAATGCAGCACTAAGGAGCATGGACGGCAGTGAAATTAATGAAGTTCCTTTAGATCTGTGAAAAATTCATCCCTGAGTGTCACTGAGTCTGAAACTGGAGCTGATCTCAGTGTGGGTTTCTGCCAGGGCTTAAATCCATCTTACATCTTGGGATACTACACTGGCACAATTCAGTATTTCTCAAAGCACTTTCTTTTTTTCCCAGTGATGCTCTCAAAGCTAGTGTTAGAATGAAATCTCTCAGCAATTACTGCAGTTCATGTCCACTAAACCAATTTGTATTCTCAGCGATGAGCAGGATGCAAAGTCTTTGCTGCCAACAGGAGCTCTTGGAGTCATCTCCAGCTCAGACCTGATATAAATCTGCACCTTTTCATTCATATCTGAGAGCTTTGTTGTAGCAGCCACTTAGAAAAGCTCCAAGGGAATTTTGTTCCTCAGCTTTGATTACTATTATTTTCTTTCCACCTTTTTGGACACCATCCACAGACCTAATTTAGATCACAAACTCTTAGAAGGCTTTCTTCCACATCTCTCCATACAGGACCAATTGAACCATCAGTGCTTCAGAAATAGTCTCTAAATGAAACTAAAAGAGAAAATCAAGGTGAAGAGGGAAGAAGAAGCTCCAGAGAAGACAGTGGAACCAAAACTTCTGGGAAAACCTCTTGGGCCTGAATGAATAATAAATATATAAATAAATAGAGCACAAAGGCATCTGGTGTTAAAGGAAAGGAGATGGAGGAACACCTGAAGTGCTGTGAGAGCCACTGTGGCTGTGTCTGTCCCTAAACTGGATGATGCCACCAGCTTTAGATGAGGAGAGGCTGCAGCCAGAGGAATCTTGGTGTAACCCAATGCAGAGCAGATTAAAAGGAGAGAGAGCACAGATATGGTGTTTGCAGAGCATCGTCCTTTCAAAAGTATGTTGAAAATCTGAAATGTCACTGTGCTGAAAATGTCACCCACTTCCACAATCATCGGGATAAACAGGACTTCAGTGCTCTCCTGGCATCTAGTTGGGGGTTTGGTCTTATTCTGAAGTTCTGAGAGTGTTTCCTTGCTGTTTTTAAATCCCATCCAGCCCAAAGTCTGAAAGGAGGAGCTGCCTGATTTGTATGTTTCCCAGGAAATCTGCTGGAACAGGAGAGGCTGAGCCCATGCCCATGGCCTGTGGGAGTGTGAATGGCAAGAACATGGACTGTGTGAAGAAACACTGTCTGCAATATTTGCTCTTCTTTACCAGTCCTCACTATCTTCTCAAATGTATTCCAGAATCAAAATATTTCTTCATCTTTATTCCACTCCTCACTTGTCTTCTCGCACAAAATCCATGAGAGGCTGGTGGCAGAGAAAGAGATTGGAGAGAGTGGAAGGGAAAGGGATTTGGGAGGTTCAGTGATGAATCCCCAGCAAGAACCAGTGAAAAGGGTGCTGGTGTTTGCAACTGGGCAGAGAACAGCTGGGGTCACCCCAGAGATCACCCTCCCTGCTCCTGCAAGAAGGGATGCTCACCATCATTCCAAAATCAACCTGCAAACTTCAAACCTCGGCTCAGAAAAGACCAGAGAAAGGCGAATGGAGACAGCACTTGCATCTGAGCATGAGGAGTGATGTAAATGTGGCAGCCCAGGTGTGGGGATGGACACAGCAGCGTTTGGGGTTAATTCCAAAAGGAATTTGTGGAAAAGACCAAGTCCAGGACTGGTTGCTGCCTCAAAACCAGGATGTCCCTTCCCTCTGCTCTCCTCCAGACCTGTTGAATGTGTGTGCCCTGCACCAACCCCCACCTCGGAGGATGTTCCAAAAGCATCCACTTGAATCCTCAATCGTACCAATCGTGCCTGCAGGGAGACGGGAGCTGGGGCTCCAAAAACCCCCATCAAAGATGCTTTACACAGTCCCTGAGCAGGGCTGCAAGAGAGGGGGGTGAAACCTCTGCAAAATTCACCCCCAGCCCCGCGGCTGAGCAGACCGGGGTGGGAGAAGCTCTGGGATCTGCGGGCGGTCGGAGCATCCCGAAAAACCCCGGAGGATTTATCCCCATCCCTCCCACCCCAGGGGATTTTTCTGACATCCACCCGCCAGAGCAGGACCAGCCGGGCAGGGGACATGGGCAGTGGTGTCTGGCATGATTTTCCAGTCCTGCAGCGGGGCTGATTTTTCTGGGGAGGGGAGAACAGAACATCCATGCAATGTGAAAAATCCCGCAGTGTGGCTGTACGTGCGAACACCCCCGCACCAGCCCCGGCGTGCAGCGCGACTCCGCCGCGAATCCCCCGCACTCGCCAAAGAAAGGAAAAGCCATCAAATCACCCGAGAGAAAAAAAAATCCCATCCGATAACCTGAGGAGCAAAGGAGGGAAAGTTGTGCGCGTCCCTGCGCGCCGGGAGGGCGGCGGGTGCCCACCAGTTGATTTTACATCCCGCCTTGCGCCTTCGCCGGCTTTTCTTGATATATTTCATTCATTTTCTGCAACAGGGAATAAACAGGTAATGCCGGAGCCCGGCGAAGCGGAGGGAACGGGCGGGCTGAGGGATGCGCCGCATTTTTTTGCTGTCGCTCTTTTCCACATCTTCTTCCCCCATCTCCCTCCCTTGGAAGTTTCTTGGCGACACGAAGCGAGGAGGAGAAGCGAAATAAAAGGTTGTGCGGAGGGCAAGCCGGGAGGCAGCGCTCCGGTGTTGAAGGCTTGTATTTTATGGTAATTTATGGTATTTATTTGATGGTATTTGATGGTATTTAATGGTATTTGATGGCATTTAAGGCGCGGGCGGCCAGCCCGGGATGCCGCTGCGCGCTGCCCCGCGCCGCGGAGCGCGGCGGAACCGCGGCATCGCTTCCACGCGTGGATCCGTGGATCCCATCCCTGCCCTCGCCCGCGGAGCCCAAAGCCCCGGCGGAGGCGCGGCTTCCAGGCGCGGAGGCACCGCGGGCGCGGAGCAGCCGGGGCGGGTCGGGATGCGCGCGTGATTATTTTTACTGTTTGTGGTTTGTTTTTTTTTTTTTTAATCCCTTTTCTTGAAACTGCTGGAAAAGGTCAACGAAGGAGTTGGCTGGTAAATATTAAAAGAGGGAAAAAAAAAAAAAAGAAAGAAAGAAAAAAGAAAGGGGAAAAAAAAGCCCTAAAAAGAGCGGCAGGCATGCGCACTGCGCGGATGCCATATTGGAATGAGTCTGCCGCGGGTGCGGGCGCAGGCACGGCTGGGCTCCGCTCCGCGCAGCGCCGCGCACCGCTCCGCGGGGGGAAAAACGGTAGAAACGCCCCGAAATAAGCCAAACTCGCGCAGGTAAGGCGCCGCGCCCCGCAGCCACCCCTCCCGGCTGGCGTTTCCCTTGATTTTATTTATCGGCTTTGGCAGCGCTTGGGTGGAGAGGGTCGCTTTCCCCTTTCCAAGATGTATTAAAAATTCTTTTTAATTTTTTTTTTTTTTTTTTTTTACAAAGCGTGCGAGATGGGTGTGGGTGTTTCATCCCCCCCCGTTTCCCAGAGGGTGAGCCCGCGCCGGAGTTGCTGGAAGTGCCGCCGTGCCGGGGCTGAGCCCGCGGCCGGGACCGGCGCTCGGAGCGCGGCTGCCGCTCCCCGGCTGCGCCCCGCGGGCCGGGAGGCTCCGCGCTGCCCCTCGCCTGCATCGCAGCCGCGCGGGGCTCGCTTTCGCTCGACACATCGCATTTTAGATGCTCTCATCTCCTTTTTTCCCCCCCCTTTCCCCCCTTTTTTGCTTTTCCCCCTTCTTTTTTTAATTTTTTTTTTCTTCCTATCATTCCCCTTCCCCATCTTTCTTTTCCTTATTTTTTCGAATTTTTTTTTTTAAAGTTACACGTATCGTTTTTCTGCTTTCCTGCCAAACGCTTGTGCGACCTCCTTTCAGATGTACGAGGCTGATGCACATCTCTCTCGGAAAGAGTTATTTTGGGTGTGCGGGTGGGTTTCTTCTGAATCTGCGGGGGAAAAGGAGGGGGGGGGAAAGCTGCTGCAGGAGGCGAGAGGGAAGGAAAAAACAAAAAAAAAAAAAAAAAAAAAAGAAAGAAAAGAGGAGAAAGCAATCAGCTGTGCCAAAATGTGCAGCCCTGATCTAGACATATTTTCCCGTAGCGCTCCCGAACTGCGGTAAATGAATATTTATAAAGCTTGTTCAACATGGCGGGTTAAGGTGTCTTCAAAAACTGCAAATAAACATTTTGAGAGGGGGGGAAAAGAGGGAAGGCGGGGGTGCCACGCGTTTGCTTCAACTCTCTTTTGTTGCTCGCAGAGGTGCGCTGGTGAATTCGGTGCGGAGGGATGAGGATGGGATCCCCAATTCGGGAATTCCTCTCCCCCACCCCCCGCAGCACCCGGCGGTGGGAAAAGTACCCGGGGCATTTGTGTGTGCTGGGAAGGGACGTGTGGAGTTGGGACCGCGGCCGATTTGCCTTTGAATGCCAAAATCGCAGGCGTGCCATGAGAGGGGAAAAAAAAAAATAATAAAATAATGGGCCGGGAGACGGAGCGCTGATTTATTTTGCATCAGCTGTAGACATGTCGTGGGATGAGGTGTCCTGTTGGAGCTGTCGAACCTTCCCGGGCGCAGTCAGCTGGGCATGTCTGGGGTTTGTTTTTTTTTTTTTCGCTTTTTGCATGTTTTTGTTTAGCAAAAAGCCACTCTGGAATTGCTCCACGCGGAAATTCGGGAGGCAGGCGGGCGAGTTGGGCGGTGCGAGCTGCGTCTTCTCTTGCAGAGAGAGATCCTGAAAACCTCCTGGGACGGAGGCGAATCGCAGCTTGGGCAAAGCGAGGGAAGGAGTTTGCAGGGAGTTCTCCGCGAGTTTGTGCCCTTCCCGGCTGCCTTTTCCAGATGTGTTTTCCAGGGGGAGCGGAGGAGTGAGGCTGCCTCAGAGGCAGGGAAAACTTCCCCGGTGTCGTGCAGGGAGCATCTCGGTGCTGCTGCTGTTCCACCGTGGCTGTGAGGTGATAACTTCGGAGCATCTGTGTTCTGAAGAGTGGGAGGCGATGGGATGCTCCAGCATCGCGGGCTGCCAGTGCCTGGGTGTGGATGGAGGAGCCAGGGAAAATCCAGGAGCGGCTGAAGGGCTGTCAGTGCCTGGGTGTGGATGGAGGAGCCAGGGAGAATCCAGGAGCGGCTGAAGGGCTGTCAGTGCCTGGGTATGGATGGAGGAGCCAGGGAGAATCCAGCAGTGGCTGAAGGGCTGTCAGTGCCTGGGTATGGATGGAGGAGCCAGGGAGAATCCAGCAGTGGCTGAAGAGTGGCTCTGCTGCTCGTTTATTTCCCTGTGCCTCTTGGAGATGCTGCCCAGAACCTCGCTGTGGTTTTATTTGGCGATGCTGTTTGCACACCTTCTTGTGCAGGGTGAGATTTCCCATTCCAAAAAGGCTCTGGTCCATCAACCCACCCATTTCCCTCTTCCTTGTCCAGCTCCTGCCAGGACCAAGCTGGCTCAGGGATCCAGCAAACTCACATCTCTGGGTGCGGTGGTGGGGAGGGTGACAGAGGAGAAGATGGGGGTGAAATTGTGATTTCTTATCAAAAAAGCAGAAAATGGCATTAATTATAAGCAGAGAGGCTTGGTTATCAAACTGTGGTGGGATTTGGGTGGCAGAATGCAAGAGCTGCAGTGGGGTTTTCTTTGGGGTGGGAAGAGATGGAGCCATTGCAGAAGGGGAGGGTATCTTCTCTCTGTCCCCTGTGCATCTCCCCATCCCCAACTTTGTTGTCCCTTGGACAGGACAGCTTCTAAAATCAGTTTGTGCCCCTGGTGCTCTGGGGAAGAAAGTGTGATAGCAGAGTGGTGACCTTGAGTCTGAGCAGAGCAGCAGCTTCACCTGGTTGTGTGATGGGGATGTGGAGATGGAAGGGATTTGGAAAGGTCTGTGGAGATCCCTCTGAACCTGGGGCAAACCTTCCCCAAGGAGTTTCTTCTTACATAGACAAGGGTGCTGGCTAGGATTTAGTGCAATTTGTTTTCCCTCTCTAGAAGACTTTAGGTGAAAACAAATTTGATTTCCTTTGCTGCTGGCAAAATAAGAGCAGGTGAGGCAGGTTCTTTCTCCGGGGTTGGGACTGTTGCCTGGGTGAACAGGGATACAAGTGGATTTTTCCCTCCTCTTTTTTTTCTTTTTTTTCTTTTTTTTTTTGTTGTTTTTTCCTCTCTCCAACAGATTATTTATGAAAGGGAAGAAAATATCCTCAGAAGTCTAATAACTTCAGTGCTTATAAAGGATTAGGTCCTAATAACTCCTGTGATAAGATGGAGGCTCGGTGTAATCTGTTACTAAGTGAAAATCTAAAAGCCATTTAAATAAATGCAGCAAAGAGCTGTGGAGAGATTGGTACCTTGTACACAGCAAGGCAATACTTTTTAAATGATTTTTAAGGGGTGCACAGGGTTGTGGGACAGTAAATACATTATAAGCAAGACAGTATAATTTCAGTTCTATATTGAGAAAACGTTTGCAAATATTCAACAGATGTTACATGTGGCAGAGGTGGAGAGTGTGTTTTGCACAGATGTAAGAACATCTGCAGAAGACAGTATACAGTTATATAGCTGTGATTATGAGTGATAATTGACTGGCTGGACAGGCAGTTGATGTTTTAATGAAGCATTTATTAAAACTTTATGGAAGTGTTGCTAGAAATAGGGTAAACACCATAACTGCCAACACTTTAGACTGGGGATGCTTTTCCCCCACTCCTGGCTCGTGCTGTGCTGAGCTGGTGTATTTTGGGTCACTGTTTCTGGCCTTTCAGAGCCATGGGATGGTGTCTGAGGTGAGTGAGGGGATGTGATGTTAACCTTGCTGAAGAACAGGACATGTAGAGATGGTGCCGCCTTATTTGTCCAGCAGATACTGGGGAGAAATTCTTGGCTGTGAGGGTGGTGAGGCCCTGGCACAGGGTGCCCAGAGGAGCTGTGGCTGCCCCTGGATCCCTGGAAGTGTCCAAGGCTGGGTTGGATGGGGCTCTGAGCCACCTGGGATAGTGGAAGGTGTACCTGCCCATGGCAGGGGGTGGAATGAGATGATCTTTAAGGTCCCGTCCAGCTCAAACCATTCTGTGTTTCTGTGAGTCTTCAAGGGCATTTCTCTGGCTAAATTCATCTTGGTGTGGGGTAAGCAGAGGCATGGAGAGCACCTGAGGAGGTTTACAAGGATGGTGATGGGTGAAGGAGGTGGCTTGTCCCTGTGTCCAAGTGGTAAAGTGAAGGAGTTGTGACAAACTCCAGAACTTGTGGCAGATAGCCAAAACTTGAAGCAGAGGAGCCAGAGGTGTGTGTTCATGAGGGTTCACAAAAACAATGATGTGGTGACCACAGGGTCCATGCTGTAGATGACCTGAAGGTGTCAGAAGTATTTTATTACTATGAATAGTGATGCAGGGTCTATCAGCTGGTGCAGCAGGGTCCTCAGTGCTGAAAATGAATTGCTGTGATGCCACCTGCAAATATCAGTTTGTTCTGTCATTGTAACACGTGGCCCCTAGGAGCAGGTTTGTTTTTTTTTTGATTAGAGTAGCTGATGGTATCTTGTCAATATTTAAAACTCATCATTTGAAACTGTTGATCTTTGCATGACAGACCCCAATGAAACCTGTCAAATCCATCCTATGGGGTTTTTTTGCCAAAAGATTTCTCTTTCCTTTATTTTCTGTTTCTTGGGGTGTGACTCCTACGGTGGTTAAAATGTTGGAGTTGCAAAATAAGGAAATACAGAAATAAGAGCGAAGACTTATCCACTGACATTTAAAAAACTCCTGAAAAAGTTTATTTTGAGATTGGCCTTTTGTAAGACCTCAACAAAGCATTCTCGTGAAGGCTGATTTGGAAAATGTGTTCACAGTTACTCCCATTTCTATGAATCAGAAGTGTTGATCTAAAATAAAATAGTAATAAAAAAGAAAGAAAAGCCTAAAACCAAGTAGCTCTTGACAACTGACCTAGGGATCAGTTATGAGTAGGTGTGAGGCTTAAAAAAAAGTATGTGTAGAATCCTTGCTATTTTTACTCCCAGTTCTGCTTTCATGACTAATACTCTTAGCATCATTGGGTGGCTTGTGCAAAAGAGCCATATTTTCTTGGGTAACGTTCTGAAACTCAATTTGAATGAAAGTTAATTAGAAAGTCTTGCATTTATTTGCTTGGCAAGGAAGTGGAATTCCCTCCTAAAATCCAGGAGGTGACATTTCTGCCTGCCCCTGCTGTGTAGGAGATCAGACAGGACAGCCCCAGGCTGAGGATCCTTAAAGTCTAAAGGGTCATAAGTCCTTTGTGTAGAAATCCATAGCTCTCCTAGGTGCATCAAAAATATATCTTTAAAGAAAGTTCAGGAAAAAGCAAACATTAACTTGGAAGGTGTTTTGGGCGTGGGAGCTCAGTGCAAGTGAGATCAGACTCCAGGATGCTTTGTTGGGATGGTGGTGAGGCATTAAACTTGGATGTTTTGTAGCAGCCCTCATGTTCACATGAAAGGGAATCCAATTTGTTTTACCTTGGAGAAATGGGGTGGAATTAGCCCTGTAGAAGTGACTTGTAGAACTCTACGAGTTAAAATGTCTTGTGCAATTTGGTTCTGGATAGACCTTGGCAGGGCTCTGCTGGCTGCCCTCTCATGTGCTTGGCCAAGGGAAGGGTCCTCCTCTTCCTGCTGCTGTGCTGTGAGGTGGCTGGAGATGCTTGTGAGGGCTGGATCTTTTTTAAATTTTTCTTTTTTTGGCAGATCCTGCCAGTTAGTGAAGCTGCTTCTGGATGTGAAGCACCGACAGGGATGTAAGTGTGTGTAGGACTAAGCCCAAGTGCTGATCAGCTGTGCTGTTTAAATGAACCAAACAGTGCCAAGATCTAAAATGTCTTTTTTTTTTTTTCCTAAAAAGTGTTGGAATCAGATGGCAGATGTTTCCTGGATTCTGGTTTGCATCTTGTATTTTTTTTTTTCTTTTTTTGAGAGTGACTCTGACTGCTGCAAAGACATAGAAGGCAGAACTGATTGCCCTGGACAATGGGAGTTTGGTTGATGAGGGACTCCTGAATTGGGCTCTAAATGAAGTCTGAAAACAGTGTTTTGTGTTTCCTGCTGGGTGACTTCTGTCTCTGGGCTGATTGGTCCCACTCAGGGGGTCTGACTGATTAATTTGGTCCATGTGGCTGCTGTTCTGAGGTGATGAGCATCACATGGTGGGGGTCGGAACTCCGTGATCTTTAAGGTCCTTTCCAGCCCACTCCGCTGTGTTCTGTGATTTTGCCTAACAAGATGAGGTGTCTCAGGATGATCAAGCAGCTCTGTGTCTTCAAGTTACTCATCTCTAAGGCTTCCTGTTTTCAGCTCTGTTTCAAGCCCAGAGCTGGTAGAAGACAGAGTGTTGCACATTGCTGCTGTGCTTCTCCCTTGCAGTTCTTTTTCCTGTTATAAAGGGCATCAGGGACATTGTCCCAATCTTCTTCATGGCCCTGGTTGAGCTGAGAGCTTTATAAGATGCCCAGATTTAAATATGCCATATTTCCAAGTAGTTGGTTGGTGTATGTTGGGTGCTTAGCATGGGTAGAAGTGCTTTACCAAGGTGGGGGCAACATCATGGAAATGGCCTGGTGAGTCATGAAGGAGGTGCAGACACCTCTTAGGGGACAGAACAGCTGGAAACAGCAAAGATTGGTGTGTGGTGACCTCCCTGTCCTTGGGAAATGTGCTTTGTGGGGTGCTGAAGGTGGGGATGTCCAGGGTTCACAGGGGCAGTGGCAGGAGTACCAGCAATGCCCCCTTGCCCCTGCTTACAAAATATCCAACTCACTAAGGAGAAGGAAAATTGAATGAACAAGTGCTTTAATTTTTGAGGTTTGATCTAGTCCTCAGAGAAGTTTGTGGCAGATTTTGGCTTGAAGTCTATCTCTAGGTCCTTAGGTTTTACTTACACCCACAGGACAGCTAAGAGGGTAATGTGTACCCAAGCCTGGGTGTCTGCCTGTCATCTCTCTCTCTTTCTTTTCTTAATACTGCAGGGCTTTTTGCTGTAAACAAGTTAACAGTCTCTAATTAGGTTCATTTTACTTTCTGTTATCTTATCTTACTACCATTTATCTCTGTGTGTATCCCGGACTCAGGAGTGTGCCAGGTAGGGAGGATGAGAAAATTGCTTTGTGGAACAGGTTTGTCTCTCTTGGCATCAAAAGTGTGAAGCTTTTGGCACCAGTGCAAGAAGAGATGAGAGCAAGGACCAGCTGAGTTACAGGGGCTGCCACCACCTTGCACAATCCCTTCTCCACCGTGTGTCTTCAGGGAAGTTTGGTTCCTTTCCTTCTCTGGCTTTCAGATGGACAATCCAGACCATCCCTGCTCCGGTGGTTCCCTAATTTCCTGTTTTTACATGTTTTCCCTCCAGGCTTACTCATTTATTTTCTGTTGCTGCACAAATGACTTCAAGAGCAGAAAGATGAGTCCTGTTGAGTGGCTGGAGCAGGGGGACTGGAAGGGGTCTTGGACTGACCATCCCTTACCCCAGGGCAGGGTTAATTCTACCAGGATCAGTTTCTGGACACATTAGCATCCTAACTCCTCCAAAAAGCAGAGCTCTGTGCCCTTTCCACTTCTTCACCAAATTCATTACAAGTGATTTCTTCTCCTGCCCAAATCGTGTCCCCTCCCTGCAGTTTCAACCAAGCTGCCTTCTTCAATCCACCAAGAACATGGAAAACAGATTATATTCTTTCCCCATTCAGCTGTTTTTTATGTATTTGAATATTGTGAACATTCCTGGTTCTCCAGAGTACATGGGATTTGTTTCTTCCACCCCAGAGTGCAACACAGAGCTGTTCAAAGCAGTAAATTTCCCTTATTAAAATCCTGTGGGGTCTTCAATATGAAAGAGGAATTGTCAGTAGATATAAGTGAAAACATTTGGCGAGGGAAGCTCTCAAACAAATAATAAAAAAACCCTCACAGGAATTTGGAAGAAAAGGTCCTTTAAAGGTTTCCAACTGGTACTTTGTCTGAGAGGAGAGACAGTCCATTTTTCTGGGAGTGAAACTGCTACTTGATGTGTTCAATGTCCCTTTTGAATGGGCTTCCACTGCATTGTGCAGATGCTCAGGGATGTGAGTTTGTGGCAGGCTGGCACTGGCAGTGCATCCTGGATCATGTCCCACAGGGATGAGATCCCCTTCATCCTGCTCCACGAACAGCACCAGGACCACCTGGCATCTGAGCATCTCCCTTCACTGGTCTAGTGGAAGGTGTCCCTGCC
Organism: Motacilla alba alba; assembly: GCF_015832195.1. Classification (NCBI taxonomy): domain Eukaryota; kingdom Metazoa; phylum Chordata; class Aves; order Passeriformes; family Motacillidae; genus Motacilla; species Motacilla alba. Next base: position 4,288,234 of record NC_052031.1, on the reverse strand, counting down.
CATGGCAGCAGGGCTGGAACCAGGTGGTCTTTATGGCCTCTTCCAGCCCACACCATTCTATGACTGATGCAGCTTGTCTGCTGGGAAATTTGGATATTTAAAACATTAGCAGGTGCTGTGCAAGAACAGGAACCCCCTGAGGGTTGTTCATCTCATCTGAATTTCAGGTGTCTGAAATTAAGGCAGTTATCCTCTGGATGTGATTTTTCTTGGCTTGGTTTAGGCTGGATATTTGGAAAAGGTTCTTCTCCCAGAGGGTGGTTGGGGCACTAGAACAACCTCCCCAGGGAATTGGTCACAGCACCAAGCCTGGCAGAGACCGTAAAGTGTTGGGACAACACTCAGGCACGTGGTAGGATTGTTGGGGTTGTCTTGTGTAGGGCCAGGAGCTGGACTTTGATGCTTCTGGTGGGTCCTTTCCAGCTCAGGACATTCTGTGATTCTCTGGCCCTGCAGCTCTGCTGCCACTCTCAGTTGTCACTGTGCTGAGAGGTGGGACCATCTCCAGTCAGTGCCTGTTGCTGGGTTTTGGAGGGGCCAAAATCAATCCCAGATCACTGGGAAAGCAATGAAATTTATTTCCCCACCGTTCAGGGCTCAGCATTACATTGGCACATCTGGTTCACTATTCAGGCTAGAGGTTTCAAGGATGCAGGATCTTTTTTGTCTTCCTTGTGTCAATCCTGATTATCCAAGCGTGCATTGGAGGGAGAAAGTAAGTTTTTCAGGAGTAGCTTTAAGGAAGAGCCCTAGGGGTGCTGGGTTTGTGTGTGGGTAAGGGACCTCTCCCTACAGAGGATCACTCCAAAGGAAGAAAAACCAGGATGGAGCTGCCAGGAGAAGTGTAAAATGGTGTGAGGAAGCCAATGCTGTGCTTGTACAAAGAGCCAATATTGATACAGATGACAAGGCAGCACGGTGGAGATAGAGGCAGGGCTGAGACTGACAGCCGTGGGAAGAAGGAAATAAAAGAGGTTCTTTATTATATTGCCTGGCTTTTCCTGCCTGTGAGTTAAGAGCCTGGATCTGAATTAAATACCAAGGGAATGGGAGCTGCGTGGGGGGAAGAGTCGGATCAGTCTGAGCCACCACTGTGCAGAAACAATGAGCAAGGGATCTGAAACCAGGGAATTTCCCCCCTCCCCGCCTTTTCAAATGCATTTCATAGGATTTTCCTTTGTGCTCCTGCCTGGTGTAATGTCACCTTGAGCCTCTTTTGGTGCTGTTTCCCATCACCTTGTTCCCAGGCCGGCTTGTGGTCCTTGATTTGGTTTCCAGTGGATTTCACACTGGCAGAGGAATTGGAGTACAGTGGTGTGTGCTGCTGGTGTAATGTTGATGATTGCAGGCCAGCCAGTGTGCTACTGTTAACAGTATGGCTGGGGACTCTGTTTGAAGTGTTAATTAGCAGCAATTAATAAGAAGTGAAAAATTAATACCCTGTGTCAGCTTTCTTTGCTAGTTAGTTATATCAACACTAAAGCTCAGTGCTATTTTGAGGCTGGTGTTTGCATAAGAGTTTGGTCTTGTTGTCACATGCTGTTGGGGAAATACTCAAGTGCTCTCCTACCATAACTGGTAAACTTGTTATTCCCAAAATAAACCAGGTAATGGTCTCTAATAGATCCAGTTTCCTTGGGACGTGGATGCTCTCAACATGACGTTTCAAAGTAAGTTAAGTTGTCCATAGCTTAAGCAAAAAAATACATTAAAATAGAGTTTGAAACCCCCAAAATGTTGATGATGTTGCTGAATGTGCCTCAGAGACTCTGTATTTCCCCTTTTTAATTGAAGTGGGCTCAAACCTAGTCTCAGATGGGGCCACTGAGGATGGGTCCCAGTTGTGTTGCTGACACCTTGGGCAGGTTCCTGCTGATTTGCCCATCCACTTTCCATTTCTGATGGGAAATTCCATGATCCAGGGGTTTGAGTCTCTCTCATGGATCTGAGATCTGGGGCTTGGCTGTGTAAAAAAAAAAAAAAAAAAAGGAAATACTGTTGTTGTCCGATTGGGCACCTTCAGCTTTTTGTCAGCTCATAACTCTGTTTTATCAGCATCATAGAAGCATCACAAGATTTAACTACAATACTGAGAGGATTATGTTTCTTCTTGGTGTTTATATTGTTAACCCTGAGCTCTCTTTGAGATGATGGATTTGTTGTGTTTAAATTGATACCTCTGTTTCTCTCTGTTCTTTGAATTTTTTTGGTAGACCCAGGTTATCTTCCATCCTTGTCTGGTCCCTGGCAAAAATTAAAACAGCCACATCCCCCCAAGGTTTAGTTTCAGCTGGTATCTACCCTCCTCTCACGTTTAACAAGCTTGATGTAAAGTCCTGATACTTAGCTAATTTATTATTAATGATATTTACGGAAGTGTCTCTATCAAAGGAGAAGTGGGTTTGTTTTTTTTTTTTGACTTTCAGTAAACTGACTGCTTCTAGTTTCATGGTTAATTGAAACTTAATATACACTGGGGATGAGTGATGTGTATGTTCTGAGGTTAGCTGCACTCAGAATACTCAGAGTCTATAATACACTTAATTCATTAGCAAGTCTCATGTCAACAAAGAATAAAGATGTAGTGCTGGAGTGGCAGTGGGAAAAGGGTCACATTTGTGGAGTACCTAAAGTTTTCTGGCACTCTGTGAAGAGGTCAACAACCATATTGCTCTGATCTGGGTAATGATCTTAATTTTTTAAAATACTCTTTTTTTTCTTTCATTAGCAGATTCCTTTGGGGTGGGGAACACAAATTTCTAACTTTGCCTGAACAACCTTTGGTGGAGGTTGAATCACCTGCCTTGGTAATTTGCTTTCACCAGTGATTTTTTTTTTTGTGAAAAAACCATGGTTTTTGCAGGTTTTAATTGCAGCTGTGATTGCTCCAGCAGACATTTCCACCACGGTCCAGCTAATGGATATCAGACACTTGACATGCTCGTCATCTTTTTCAGTTCTGATATAGCTGCTCACACACGTCCATTTCTTCTTTTAAATTGCCATAGGACTGCCCTTAAAAACTGGGAGTGAGAATTCCACAGCTGAACACTCTCCTCCTTTCTATTTTATAACCATCATATCTAGTCTTCTAGAATATGCCTCCAGAGTAGTAAAAGTTGAAAAAATCCCATCTATTTTTACAATCTTATTACATCCTGCTTTGCCTGGCCTCTGGCAGTAAACTTCTTTCCTACTTTTAGTCACACGTTTTGCAGAGCATTTGGCACAGTCCTCTCTGTCATGCAGGATTTGGAGGCTCCTCTAATAAGCAGGACCAGTCCTCCCCATCAGATATTCTGGACACACACCTTCCCTGCTGCCTGGCTTTGCTTTAGCATATCTTGTGTGAATAGCTGCTTCCCTCTGTGCCCATAACCCCAGCTCTTGGTTTCTCTTTTTCAGTCGTCCTTTGACACCTCGTAATTCATCAGCATCTCAGAGTTTTGCTGAAAAGCTCACTTTGGAGTTGTTTTTAATCTACTCCTAAAGGTGTATCTTGGGGTATTGCTTGTCTGGTGGCTTAGTGTGGCTGGAAATACAGTTCTCATTTAGTGTGGTGTCTGATGCAAGATCTGAGCATCGTGCTCTTCCTTACACTGTTTTTCATTTCTGTGTGCTTGTACTCCACTTTGAATTTACTGTGGTCACTCCTGCTAGAAGAAACTCCTCTGCCAACACAACCCAATTTAAAATCAGCTAGTATTTGCTGCCCTGCATGTCAAAACTGGTACAGTTACCTTAGGTCAGTCCTCATTCCATAAACAGTTGCAGCCAGCACTATTTCATGAAGGTATCTGCATTTTGCGTGCTCAGTTTTATTTTCTAGAGTTACTCCAGTCTCTTTCTCATGAGTATTCTTGCTTCAGTGCTTCCTCTCTTTCGTTATCACAGATCTCCTCCTTTGGAAGTTTGAATATTTATGGAGTGAGATGTATCTCACAGTGTTAGTCATCAAAAAGCTGGAAATCAAGGGCTGAAATGTCTGGAAGTTTGGTGGAAATGTTTTTGGTTTTTTTTTGTTTTTTTTTTTAGGATGAGTTGTGCTGCTTTGTGGGCTCATCCTTCTCTCTCTGTTGGTGAGCTGGAGGAAACAGATGTGAAACCTCTGGGTGCTGTTGATTACCTTATTATCTTCTCTGTTGTCATTATTTTTGCTGTTGCTCCTATGACAGTATTGCCACTAAGGTCCTTTGTTGTGGTTTTCATCCAGCCCCAGCTTCAGGCTGGAGACAAGGGCAGGATGGAAGGGTCACCACCAGAGGGTCACAGAATTATTTAGGTTGTAAAAGACCTCTGAGATCTTTCATTCCAACTGTATCAAGATGGGGTGACATGAAAACCATCGGGAAAGGCTGAGGGAATGGGTTGGTGTACAATAAATCACTCATTGCTTTTTTTTTTTTTGGAAATTTTCCTTGTAGCTTGTCCTCCTTGCTGCAGGATGAATTAGGAAGGCCAAGCCTCTTCCTCTGAGCCATGGAGACGAGGGCATCCTTCATTGCCAGCATGAGAGAGACCCAGCAGCTCTCCCCAGAGAAGGATCCCAGCCCAGCCAACGGTGATGGGGAGCAGTTCGATTCAGGTGAGCTCCTCTTCACCCCCACGAGTCCTTGTCACTGCTGGAGCTCCTCACAGGAACAGCTGGGAGCCAGGGAGGAACTGGGAATGGTTGTACAGCTCCAAGCCCTTTTTTGGGTCTTAAGGATTGGACTGTGTCCTGTGATTGATGGGAAATAGGTAATTTTCCTCTTCTGGACCTCATCTGCAGGGTGTATCAGCTATTCAAAATTTAAACTGACAGCCATGGAAAACCTTTCCCAAGGCATCACATTGTGTTCTCCCAGCTTTCCCACCATTTTTCATTCAGTTGAAGTTTTGTGGTTAAGAGAGACAGAACAAACATTGAGAAATTTACAGCATTTCTCCTTTGTTTTGACCTTCCCCCTCATTTCCTTCTCTATTTTTTGGAGTGCTTCAGGTGAGGGGGTTTCACAAACCTTGAGGAGAAGAGAACTGATCACATGCTGGCCTTGTGCTCATGACTGGATGCTTTGTAATGCTCTGGGATGGGCTCCTGAAGGTGTGAGGATCTGCTGTGCTAAATTTGGGTCTTCTGTGGTAGATGCAGAAAAGTAAATGATACATTCTGGTGATTTTTGATGGAATCAGGTGCTTTAACTTCCCACATCCAGCCTTAGCAGGATGAGACTGTGTCATATGATCAAAAAGTACATTATGGCTAGACCTAACCTACTTTCTTTCTGAAGCCAAGCTTTTCCCTGCTCCTCCCTCAGCATGTCAGAAATTTGGCCACTCAGCCTTCAGTTTCCTCACTTCTTGTGGCAGCTCAGTGATTTTCCTGTTTCCTTGGACACCAGATCCTTGGATTTCCAGAGTGGACACATCTGGGCTGGGCTGGTCACCACTGGATCTGTTTTTATCTGTGGTAGAGAGATAGGAATCTCTAAGGTGAGATTTAGTTGGCCAACCATAGACATTTTTTGGGAATGAGGAGAACTGGCCTGCAGTGCCTAAATTTTGGCGGGGGATGAGGATTTTGATGGTTCTCCCAAGGCTGTGCCAGAGGTTTGTGGTTGATCAGATGCCTGTGTGTCTCCCTCTCCCCACACCTGTTGTTGGGAGCATTTCAGTGCTCTGTTCACTCAGAAAGTCATGTATGTGTATCTAGGTGCTATAAATAAGATGTCCAAGCAATTTGCCTTAAATACTTTCTCCTCCAGTGAAGACTGGGGGGGAAAAAAATAAAATAAAATCAGTGTTTCTGGAGTGACAGGGTTTGGGTCTTTTATCCCTTTTCTTTTCCATAGCTGAACATTCCAGGGGGCTGTTAACAGCTGGAACAGTTGCATTTTTATAATGTCAATGCATGAGCACTTTAAAGCCATTGAGAGGCTCACAGATAATGACTTGTTGATTTTATTTGTCATCCTGGGCTTGTTTATACATCACTGTATTGTAAGCCAGCCAGCCTTGACTCTTTCATTAAGAAAAAGCTCTGGACCTAAGTACCAATAATTGGAAAGGGAGCTGGTATGTAACATAGGTTTAATGGCAGATTTATCACCTTTCAGGGTGTCCTGGGCTCCTCAGCAGTTGGGTTTTAGTGATGGATGAGGAGATTTGTGAGCAGCCCTGTTGCATGTGTGGGTGGTGTTGGGTCCTTTGGGCTGGTCCCATCCCTGTGCCACTCTGTGCCTGCTCTGGATGCCCCCCAGCCAGAATTCCAGCAGGGAACAAAGTCCATTGAAAAACCATTTTGAAAACATACAGTCCCTTCAGAATCCGTTGTGGTGAAATGAAGCAAAATAAACCACTGATGCTGTGATAAATGAGTACTCTGACGTTATTTTTACAGACCTTGTAAAAGTAATTTCCTGATAAAGTCTGCAGATAAAACATGGTAGAGGAGCCAGGCTGGTGATGTGTCAGAGAGGAATGAGCTGACAGCGAGGGAAGGCTGCAGCTCTCACTCTGCCTTGCCTCTGGGCGTTGAAGCCTCTAAATTTGGGGTTAGAAAGGAGAGATCTGGGTGGTATTTTGTTAAACAGGTGGTGGTGTGAGTTTTGCTGGGCAGCATGTGAAAGAGCCTGCCAGTCTCTGTGCCTGTGGCGGAGTAGGTCAGGGTTAACAAGGTTGTGAAGGACTTGATGCATCCATAACTAGCATCTAGTTATATTTGCTAAAAAGCTTTTTCCAAATTCTGGAGAAGACTCTGACCTGCCTGGAGACACTGCTCCTTGGAAGAGCTAGGGATGATGCTCTGGACTGACTGAAAACCTCTGTGGAATGAATCTTTTTCTGTAAGACTGCTGAGGAAGGCTGGATAAAAGGAGCCACGTGCTGAAGGAGAGACTTGCCTGGACTCACCCAGGAGATGAGCGCAAAGACAGGAATAAAAACTGAGAGTACACAGAGAGCATCCTGGGCTGAGGGAAAGGGAAATGCTCTGACATGCCTGACCAGGAGAGAAGAGAGCCCAGGGCTGACCTGGAAGTCACAGAATCGCAGAATTATTTAGGTTGGAAGAGACCTCTAAGAGCTTTGGGTCCAACCATTCCCCCAGCACTGCCAAGAGCACTCCCTAAGCCATGTCCCCAAGTGCCACATCTCTGTGTCTTTTAAATCCCCCTCAGGGATGGTGACTCCACCAGTGCCCTGGGCAGCCTGTTCCAAATGTCCTGGCCATGTCCTGAGGTGGAGATGCCCTTGTAATTGTTGGAACAGCCCATCCCAACCCCATAGACACAGGTAGCAGGGAAGGATGAGGCACAGGGGATGATGAACTTCAGGCTTTTCATGTCAGGTGCTTCTGACCTTTGGTGGGATGGGGACTGGTTGTGCTCAGGGTAAAAAGTTGCTTAAGCAATTTTTAGCCTGGAATGGATAATCATATCTGCCCATCTGCTGATGGGCTTGGTTTTGGAGGCTTAGCCTTTTGAAATCTCTGCACACAGCTCTTCTCTATAACATTAACTCTGCAGGGTTGCAGGCATGAAGGCTGAAAAATATCCCTGTTCATCTAAATTGCCTGCCTGCATGATACAGAATTTTTCCACCAAGCTCCTACCTTGTGCTTAAGTTGTGGCTTATCATTCAGTCAAGGTTGAACAAACCCCTCATTCTGGGTCAGATATCTCAAGTAGAGCCAGCTTCTGAGCCTGGAGGTTTTTGCAGTGATTGCAAAAGTCAAAACAAAGCCCATTCTTTATTCTGCCATGAATTTGTCTATTTTTGGATTGTAATCATGGAATTGGGTTGTTTCTTGCTGAGTTGAAGAGTCATCTGGTGGCCTCTTTATCACTGGAGTAAATGTTGATTTGCATCTCCATGTTTAAGAAGATGATTTGAGTTTAAGGCAAGGGGTCAGACTTGATGCAGCAGCATGCAAGTGTTTAATAGTGTTGACAGCTCAGCCTTGAACTCCCACACAGATCTTTACCCTCTGCCAGCTCTGTCTCAAAAACCCTCTTCTGTTCCCCTTTTTTCCCCCCTCACCTACATGGGTCTGGTGCCACGGGCAGCAAATAAAAACTGTGTCTTCCCCTTTTAATAATGAGAGATTCCCCTTGCACAACATAATTTTCTCTGGCCCTGGAAACTGGAGACCTGTAGCAATAATTGCAATAAATTAACCTAGCCTTTTTCTTCATAAAACTGTCTGGGGAGGGTTCTTAATTCAGTTTGTCATGAGTCACTTTAATTACATCATGACCACGCTGATGAATGTTGGGGCAGGTAAAGGGTCTTGCAGAGTTTGCCTGATAAATGCTTATTGCAAAGAGCTCATTGCTAGACTGTAAATATTTTTGCTCTGGGGATGAAACTGAGCTCGCAAGATTGCTTGGGAACAAAATGAAAACAATCAGATTTGGCTGATTTTCTGTAAGTGAAAGAAGATTTATTTTTAATTATTGCTGGGTGCGTTTCAGAGATGGTTTGGGGCCTTGGCTCTGCCTCAGTGTGGTTAGAAAGGAAGAAAAGAAAGGGTGGTCATGGCCAGCCCTTGCTGTGGGGAGGGATTGTGTGGGGCAGGATGGGGGAGAGTGGGCACAGAGCCCCACATCTGAAGGGAGCAGGGAGTAAGAAGGCAGTAGGGGTCCAGTGAGGTTTGGGGAAAGCAGCTGTAGCTTGTAAAAGGGGTTTATCTGAGATTTATGGGTGCAGTGATGCTGAGGAGGGAGAAGAAGGGGTGGCAGGAGTGAAAATGAGTGTCACTCACCCCAAGGGTTGGTGTTTGTTCTACACACGTCTCAGCCAACAGAAACATCTTTAATTTCTCACTGGGGCACTGCTGTAGCCACCAGTGCTGGGGGAGAACTTGGAGGGCACAAGGACATTACACCTTGGTGGTGGTGGGCAGGCAGCCCACCCTCACAGCCTGGGAGTCATCAAATGCAAAATAAAGGAGCACAAGTGCCTCTCGCAGTGTGTGACAGTTTTGTGCTCCCACTGCCATGGAAGTAGAGTCATTTCTGGTCTCAGTGTTGGCTGCTAAAACCCCAGAGTCTGCTGAATTCATAGTAAGAGCTGGTCAAAACACAGATCCTTAAGGCAAGCTTTCTGTTTTCCCTTCTGTTGATGTTTATACTGGTTGCTATTCTCACCCTGAACTCTTTGACACAACTTTTGCCTTCTTTGGCTGTGTTTTAGGCTGCTTTTCTTTCTCTCATTTTTTAATTTATTTTTTTTTTTTCTCTTGAACAGATGAGGGCTCCAGCATTGAGGATGCAGACTTCAACTGGGACGAGTTCCTGGAGGAAACAGGAGCCAGTGCTGCTCCCCACACCTCCTTCAAGCATGTATGTGCTCCCTCTGAGCCCTGTGGGTGTTGTACACGTTCCCTCTTCTGGTTTTCAAGGGCTCCCTGAAGAACTGTAGTGGAGTCTTCCCATTTTGGGGAGAAGTTGTCCCTCCACACACGTGACAGCCTGAGTGGGAATAGCCCCCCAGCCAGTGTTAGGTGACCTTGGTGTGTTGGAGTCACAGATTGGATTTCTGTGTCTGGGCCACTCCCTTATCCTCTGCCTTTGCATCAAATTTTCCATTTTTGAGGGATTGTGTTGCTCTCCTTTTGCTTCTAATGCACTCTTTTTTTTTTTTCTCTTCACCTATTTTCCCCTCTGCATTCATTGTTGTCCATGCCAGCCTGCAGAGATGAATCTCACAGGAATGTTGTGGTTCCCCAAAGCTCCTTTTAATGCCTGATTTACTGCCTGGCAATCACTCAGCACCAGAGTTCAGTGTGGCTCAGAGGAAACCATCTCTCCTGCCTGGAGGTGCTGTCTCACAAGTGTGGGGAGCAGGGACTTGGGCAGGTGGAGCTTTTCCTGGCTGAGCATGGAGCATGCACACAGCTGTGGCAGTGACAGCTCTGTGCTCTGCTCTGTGTTAGCACAAGCTGCATTTGAGGGCACCTCTGGTGATCACCTGGTCAAGCCACCTTTGTCTCCAGGTAATTTTGAGGCTTGTTTTGTAGGGCTAAAGGAGCTGCAGGGATGAAAAACCTCTCTTTTATCTAGTCTGAACAACCAGTACGGTCCTCCATTCCCTATTTTGCTTTCATTTTAACAACAGTTAACCCAGAGTATTGCAGGATGAAGGACCATAATTCTCTATACTGGAGATTTGCAGAGCAATGCTTATTGTGGAGTTTATTCTTGATCCAGCAGCTGCTTGGAGAGAGCATCTTGTCCCAGATTTCTGCTCCAGGCTCAAAGTAGAAAGCTTAGTTCTTCATGAAGCCCTTAAGGATGTCTTCAGTTGTGTGGAGGTGCCCTGCTGATGCTGCTGACTGCAGGGTCTCACAGCACCTCAGTCCTGGGAGTGTCAGTGTGGGACAGATTGGTGCTGGGAACAGCCCTTGGTGACTGCTTCACAGTCTGAAACCTGATCCTCAAAAATCTGGCCAAAAACCTGAAAGCTGTTGGAGGAGATTGTATTACCTGTGTGTCTGATTGATGCTCCTCTTGATTCTCCTCTTGATGTGACTTGTGTCACAAGTCTCTTGGCTTCCAGAGTGCCTTGTTGGTGTTACGGTGAGCACAGGGAGAAAACCAGCAAATGAATCACTCTCTGCAGGCATCAGGCTCAGGTGCTTTGAGCTGCCCTGGGAGGAGGCCAGGAGAGCCCATTTGTGCTGGGACATGGGCCAGTCTGTAGCCTGGATTATTGGTGAGGACTCTGAGCATTGCTGGGATCCTAGGCAAGCACTGAGTAAAGCAGTGCATGTCACAGACCCCCCTCAGTGTTAGACCATGTCCAAAGGTCCTTCTCAGTTGTGCTGTGCCTCTGGGCATTGATTCTGCTGGAAGTGCCCACACAAGGAAAGGCGCAGGGAGTGCAAATGATAAATGGGTTTGGCTGGGCAGCCCTTGGGTCAGAAACTGGAGCTGGATGAGTGAGGGATTACTGCTGATGGACCAGAGGAGTGTTTTCTCAGCAGCTTGGCGTGCCCACATCTGTCAAATCCTCAGTTGAGCAAGTAGACCATGTTATATTTGTCTTTGCAAATAAAAGAGTCATTTAAAACTGCCATTTCAATTGGAAAGCAGAGACAGGCTTACCTAGAGTATAATCCCTCTGGATTCAGTAGCTGATAAGGTTCTAAGAAGCCTGTGACAACCTGTCCTGAAATATCTCCTGAGGAGTGACAGGTTACATTTTGGATGGTTTTGTGAAGACAAGGCTGGCACCTGACCAGTGCACTGGCATCCACCTCTTCTTTATCAGCAACAGCTAGAGGCATCCCACTGGTCCTTGGAGCACAGGTGGTGCTGCAGCAGGCCCTGGTGTTCATCAGCAGTGCCAGCAGTGTCCCAAAAGAGATGCACTGGCATCTCCAGTGTCCTAAGGCAAGTTATGGGTGCCTGGTCACTGCTGAGACAAGTGGAAGTGACCCAGAGAATTCACTTCTTTCAGTGAAGGTCATACCTCATTTTCCAGGTGCTGGGAGGGGGAATTGGTTGAGTCTTGAGCCGCTGAGGATGGGTGCAGTGGAAATTCTCTCCTTGGTCTGCCTGGTACAGCATTCAGCTCTTGATGCTGGTCAAGCCTCTAGAGGTGTTATGTGATTAATTATTGTAGTTGGGCTTAACTCCTAGAGGTGCTCCATACCTGCCTTTCTGTGTCCTGCGATTTGCCTGGTGGAGCTGTGCAGTGGGAAATGAAACTTCATTTGAGCTATGCTGACTGTATCCAAGGCATTAGTGACATTTAGGGGTTGAAGATGAGTGCCAGTCCTCTCTTGGATGTAGTACACCTGAAGGTAGCACTTCAGAGCCTGTGGGACTTGCATGGTGGGATATGAGCCAGTGAAGCAGGAGTGGAACTGCCCTGACTGATGGAGAAGGAGGTGGTTGGATTAAGAAGCACAGCCAGCTCATGTCCTGCCCCAGGGCTGCTCTTTAAGGGCAGCATTTCCAGGGCAGGGGAGGGGAGGGGGGGGGTGTCTCCCTACCAAGCAGAAAAAGTTAACACCATTCCTTTCTCATTTTACAAGGTTGAAATCAGCCTTCAGAGCAGTTTCCAGCCTGGGATGAAACTAGAAGTGGCCAACAAGAGCAACCCAGACACGTACTGGGTGGCTACCATCATCACCACGTGCGGGCAGCTCCTGCTGCTGCGGTACTGCGGCTACGGCGACGACCGCCGGGCAGACTTCTGGTGTGACGTGATGACAGCAGACCTGCACCCCGTGGGCTGGTGCACGCAGAACAACAAGGTCCTGATGCCTCCAGAGGGTGAGTTCTGCCTGCTTTGTTGGGGAGCTGCTCTGGGGTTGGGCTGTGGGTTCACCTCCAGGTTTCTGGTTGGTCTGGGATTATTGTATTTGCGGGGTGGCCCGATGAAGGAAGGAATGATGGATCTGACTCCATGCTCTCAGAAGGCTAATTTATTATTTTATGATACTATATTATATGAAAGAATACTATACTATACTAAAGAATACAGAAAGGATACTAACACAATGCTAAAAAGATAATAATGAAAACTCGTGACTCTCTCCAGAGTCCCGACACAGCTTGGCCCTGACTGGCCAAAGAGTGAAAACAACTCACAGCAGAATCCAATGGAACAATCACCTGTGGGTAAACAATCTCCAAACACATTCCACATGAGCACAACACAGGAGAAGCAAATGAGATAAGAATTGTTTTCCTTTTTCACTGAAGCTTCTCAGCTTCCCAGGAGAAAATCCTGGGTGAAGGGACTTTTCAGAGAATGTGAATGTGACATGGGATGGGTACTGAAGGTCCTTGGCTGGTGTTGGGTGATGTGGGCAGGGTTGTGTTCCCACAGGATTCAGTTTGCCAGTCAGCCTCCAGCAGAGGAGTTTTTGCCCTAGTTGGTGACAACAGAAGGCACTTCCATAGGGAAATGTCTTTTTACTGCTGAACTGTAATGCTGTGATTTTCACTTCAGGGAGAAAACTGTCCTGTTCTTGTAGAAAGGAGGGGTGAAATTCAAGAGTGAGAACAAGCTAAAATAAGCAAGATCAGCTTGGGTGTAACCAATATCAGAAGCTGACTTTGCACTCAAAAGTGTTTTGCCCTGAAGGTCTAAAACCTTCCATCACCAGATTCTGGCAGCTCCTAATTCCAGTGGTAGATCCATGTGATTAAAGATAGCAGAATTTGGTCATTAGGGCATGTCCTGATTGTCAGCTCTTAGGTGCACAAAAGCTGAATGGAAGTGTTGTAGGTTCTTGAGTGGTCCGTGTGGAGCAGTTTGTTAATAATACAATTGGATCCCCAGTGTATAAGAGTACAAATATATTTATATCTATGCGTATATAGGCTATGTGCATCAACAGAGCAGCTGTGGTGTATCCTTGCTACTACATTGCTCCAAGCAGAGGCATATTGTCAGTGTTGCTGCTAAGTATTCCTGCCATATATCCCATTTATTCTGGATCAAGGGAAGAAGATGAGTATTCAGCCTCCAGCTTGTGCATACATTTAAGGAAAGTCTCATTTAAGGGCTCTGCTGCTGAAGTTACTATTTCCCTTTCTACTGTGTGGGCATTGGAAACAGTGCATGTGCCAGTTGTGTGCCACGTGGGAATTCTCCTGGAGTAAGTGTTCCCTGACTTCCTCCTGAAGTGAGCTGTAGACACAGTCTTTGAATCAAAGCTGACATTCCTGCCTTGCATCTGCCCAGCTGTGAGCTAAGCTTGTCTTTTTGTTCTGGTCTGTGTGTTTTGAATAAACACAAGATTGATTGCTTAAAAAAAAAAAAAAAAAATAAAAAAGAAATCTTGAAGATAAATAGGGCTGAGAAATCTCTTGGCTTGGTACCAGTAAATCAAGCTGATGTGAGAGGGGTGAGGTATTTTATTTTATTGGCCTCTTAAACTACGTTTTATTATGTGGATTACAATCAGCGCTACCAGGAAGGTGTACAGTGCTACAGACTAAATCTCAAATGTGAGGGTCAGGGGGGTAAGAGAATTTACTGAATGTCATAACAGAAAATAACAATTCCCTTATAACCCGAGGCAACTGCTGTTCACAGATCTGTTGGAATTTGCCCTTTGGGTCATGGCCCCTCTGTGTGAATTGCCTTGCTAGAGTGACTGCAAGTGTGCAGTATGTCCTACATCCCTTCTTCTCTGGTGGGTGATGTAACTGGACCACCAGGGTGTTGAATGTGGGCAACTGCCCTGTCAGTTTGGGGCTTTTTAAATTTATTTTCCCCCTCCCACTCCTGTTTACAGTGAATAAACTTTGTTGAATATGTCACAGTATAATTTTCAAAACATAGTTTTCAAAAAGAAGAAATTAAATGCATGGGTTGTTATTCCACAAGAAGATTTAAGCATTTAAGAGCTTGGCTCATATTTTGGAATGACACATCTAAAATGCCCTAGAGGATCTCAGCCTTCAGGACTTAAAGAATCATATGTGTTGGTAAAAGAGAAGCTGATGTTCTCTATGAACTCTGTGGAGATTTTTTTTAAACCTCTAGCATTGCACTTCATTTTGTTGTCAGACTTCTGGGAGAAACAAAAACCAGCTTTAAATTGCACGAACCCAGTTCTGAAGGCATCAGTTCTGCACGTCTTGATTACAGTGACTGGATCTGTTGGCTACACCATGCAATCAAACAGCATGGCTGGGGCTGGCTGTCTGTCATTAGGCTGTGATTTTAATCAGGAGCTGAAGGCTTTGGGTAGAAAGCAGAGTTGCCAGAATGGACTTGTTTAACAGCCAGGATGACAGCACTGGGACAATGCTTTGTCTCTGCTCACGAGTCAGGTTGGACTGATGTGTGCTCATCTCGTAAATGTGATGCCAGACAAGAACGGTGGAGTGATGGGACAAAGAATTTCATTAGATGGGAGAGAGATGCAACAAAATGGGCTGGTTCAGTTCAGCAGATCAATAGAACTTGATTTAAAGTCCAGCACACACAGAGCTTTTAAGAGGCGGCTGCCAAATAATTGTAGTTTATGATCCACATCGAAAGAAGTTGATTAATTTGCAGACTGCTGCTCTGTTATTTATGGGGTGACATTAGTTGCATCATGGTTCCTGTGGCCTGTGAGTAAAATGTCAAGTCATGTTCTGTCCTCCTGTGACGTGATGATGCAGTCACCAGATCAGGAATACCTGAGGTGGCAATAAAATGTCTTGGTTTGTGGCAGGATGGTGTGAGTGCACGCGTGCCTGTGAGCTTCACGCTCCAACCCGCTCCTACACAGGAAATCAAAGGAGTAAAATTGTAGTTACTTCAAGCTTTGCCATTAATTATATTTTTCTCATTACAAATCGGTGTGTAATTTGAATTGCAAACTCAACTATCCTGGCAGAATAGATCTGTTTACCATTCAAAGCAAAATGAAAATTATTTAAATTAGTTAATATAGAACTCATTTGAATGAATTGGATGTTTATTCATGAACTAGCTGAGGCAAGTGTGAAGCTGTCCTTATGGTCTATAGCTTTGGCACTGATCAGCTCTAATGTCACGTCCTGGGACAGAGATTTCTTCTTTATTGCATATTAACTGTGGTGTAAGCAGTGGGTAACTACAGCCTGATGTAGTTGAGTGTGAAATTCTTATCCTTCCTGACAAGGCCCTTCAGCAATTGTAATTCATATGAGGAAGAGCAACCTGCTTCAGAGTTCACTGCAGTGGCAGGGCTGTGGTGGTGTGGGAGGCTTTGTTTCCTGCACTGTGAGGGTGGGATGTAAGGTATGTTTTCCATCAGTTAGTTAAAATTTCCCCATTGTATCAGCCTGCATGGAAACAGGGATAGCATTTATCCCCTCCTATGTCTTACCCAAAAACTCTCTTCCCTCCTCTAAGTGCAGTTGTTTGTCACCATCCTTCATCCCTTGGGCTGAGCATCCTTCATCCCTTTTACCCACTGAGCATCAAAAATTTAAGCCTAACTAAACTTTGCTGACTAGTGAAAGGAAAAGAGGTGTCCTTTAGCCTGTTCATTCCCATGTGCTGTTTTCCTCTCTTGGTGACAGTTGAGTTCATGGACACATCCACCATCGGGCGCAGGAGCGGCGTGGAGAACCTGACAAGTGTAGTAGCTAAATTATGCATTGTGAAAGAGCAGGGACGTCCTGTTGATTGACACTCGGGGGTTTTTTTTGTACAGATTGCAGATTTCCAGCTGAGCTGACAGAGCCCAGGCTCTCCTGGCACTGTTGTAATGCATCCTGGAATGAGCTAAAGACACCGGATGATGGGATTGTTTTGTACACTTGGAATTGCAGCAGTGGCTCTGCTTTGATGCTATTGACAGATGGAAATTCAAAGAGGGCAGTTCTGTGTGCAGATCTGCGAGCTGGAGTCTGTGGAGATGGAAAGAAACACAGCAGGGAGAGAGCCAGGCCTATATTTTGGTTTTGTGGTGGGCTGGTGCAAATGGGGAAACCTCGGAACACTGGCTGTACCTGGGCTTGGTGACCAAAAAAATCAATCCCACTGTGATTCTGTGTAGGAAAGCAGCTTTTACTTCCCTGTTGCATCAGTATAAGGAGGATTGAAGTTCAGAAGTCTGATCCTGGGTTGGAATAACCTTCTCTTTCATGGTGCTGAGCTTGATAAAGTTTAGTCATCAAATACACCATTAAGAGGGGTAGACTTAAAGCATTTTGCCTGCCCAGGCTTTCTGTGAAGGCAAACACCATCATTTGGTCACTCTTTGAGACAGATTTTCATGTGGTTCTCAGGTGAGATTAACTCCTATCCCAGATGTAGCCCAGAGAAGGGAAATTTCACTGTGATTCCAAGTGCTGGGTCAGATTCTGGGCAGGATATGGTGGAAAAGGGAGATGAAACTTGTGCCGGGGCATATTGAGTTGCCTTCAAATGACAACTTACTGCTTTTTTTGTTTGGTTGGTTTTATATATCACATGAATCTATCACAGAGCAAAATCCTACTCTTGAGGTCAGCAGTGTAAAGGAGGGGAGAAGTGAAGCTGGTTGGACTTGGTGAAATTTACAGCAGGGTGATTCTGGATGGCCAGAAGATGGTCTGCTGTATTGCAGGTGTGGATTTATGTCACTCCAAGGCACACAGAAGGCTTTTTTTTTGGGGTCACAGCTCAGGGTGGTGGTGATGTGGACCATACCCTTGGCTTTCAGCATCATTATGGGAGCTGCCTTGCTGAATGCAAAGCTTGTCTGTGGGTTCTCAAAAGAGAGACAGAGAGATCACAGGTAATGTTTCTGACAATGGAGGAGGGTGTTCAGAGATTGCCTTCCAGAAAATACAGTCATGGATATAGTTGGGAATTTATTTTATTTTTTAAATGAAGTTATCTTCCCCCTGGTGATCTCATCCCAGAGGATGTAAAAATTAAACTATACTTGCAGGTAGAGGGATCATATGGACAAGGTGGACTTCCCTTTTGCTTTTTTACTGGTATGGAGAGCAGATCCGGCCCTGGTTTAATTCTTTCACCTGAAATATTACTTCCTAAGAGCTTGAGGCTGCAGAAAATAAGTAGGCATTCACTGAGCTTATGCTGTTTTACATCAGCTAAGAACTGGGCCCTCGAGCCAAGTAAAATGAAACTCGGAAATCTTCTCTGGCAGGTTGCACTCTCCAAGCCTGTGGATGTTTCTAAAGCAGTGTACAGGGCTGTTTCTTAAAATCTCTGGCCGATCTTTATCCTATTATTGCATCAAAACTGAGTTTAGACTAAGCTAATGTAAATAGATGGCAGGATTTCTTTATTTTAAATGCTGCAAATGACTCTTAGTACAGTGTTTTATGTGTGCTTTTCAAGTCGACTTTAGCAGACTATTAATTATGCAGGGATGACGTTAGCATAAATAACTAGTCAGCAAATAAATGTCAATTAGATATTCTATTAGCATAGTAGGCAGCTTTATGCATTGGCATAGAACATTTAGCAGATCATACTTAATGAGCACATAAAAAAATAGATTTTTTTTTTTCTCCCTAAGCTCTCCTGATGACGGCAAAGGGGAGGAGAGGAGGTAAAAATGCTGGGTTTGGCTGAAATTTGCTGTAGTAGGAGTCAGGTCAGTTGACTCTGGTGGGCCTTGGGAGTTTCCAGGAGCTGGAATTCGTTGGAGCATGTCATGGCTTGGCATTTCCTCCCAGCCCCTCATAGCCCCTTGCAGACTTGCTCCTGAGAAAAACATATTTTCATTGGAGCACCCTCAGTAGTTTTTTCCTTCCTTTCCTTGGCATGAGTCAGATCCCTCAGCCTGGGATGTGAAAATGGAAGAGTCTGCTCGTGGCTTGAGTGGCATCAGGATAATGTTGTCTTGGTAGGGAAAATGCTCTTTTCCCTGTTGTGTGAAACTGCAAATCTTTTTCATGTGCTACTGGCTTTAGTTACTTTCAGAAGACTTAGTATTGCCAAGAGAGGCCTTTTTGGGGTAAACTGGGCATAACAGCCCCCCCACGTGTCTTTTGGGAGTGTAATTAATTGTTGAGCTTCTGTGTAAATGTGGCACAGCCTGGCCAGTGGGTCAGGCTTTGCAAGAAGTTTGAGTTGTAGACTTTATCAAGTGCAGAGGGTTTTGATCATCTCCAGGTCTGCTGGGCTTGAGGTCAACGTTTTCTATTTTAATTTGCCTTTTAATATAATTTTTCAGATCCAGAGACGTAACTGCAGAGAGGGATGAGATGCTGGCAGGTTTATTAGGTGGAGTGGGGAGTAAATGAATTACCCTGATATTTCAGTTGTGAAACTTAGACAGAAAAACACATCCTGAGTGGGAAATGCGAGGTGTGCACTGCTGTGGCTCTGTGAGTGATGGAGAAAATCGAGGGGGAAAAGCAATGTTTGGTTCAACACAGGTCATTTTGTTTAAAGTGTTTTGGGAGTGCAGTAGAAGTGTTCTTTAAGAATGTGGACAAGACTCCCAGCCTTGGCTCTGCAGGGGCCCTGTGGCTCAGGTAGTGACCTTGGGGCACTCTCCGCTCTCTGCTAAGAGGAAAGTTTTTCCTGAGGCCAGTTCACATCAGCTGGGGTCACTCTTCTTGCTTCTCTGGAGTATCTGGTGGAACAGGCTTAGAAAAGTTCTTTTCCCCCTTCATTCAACCATAAAGCCTCTGCTTTGTACTCACCAGTATTTTTCTTTTGGGAAAAAGTCAGTGTTTTTCCACTAAAAAACATCAGGGTGGCTGTCTTTGGGTTTAAACACCCAAAAAACTATCTTCAGTTGAGTTGCAGCAGACTCAGCACCCCAGAAGTGGGTGCTGGTCCCTCCTTGCCCTTTTGCCTGAGTTAGACTTTGTCTCAGGAGGTTTTGGCCTCTCCTTGTGCATTCACATTGAGATTCTTCTCCTCCATGCCCCACAAGATGCTCTTGTGCATGGGGAGCCCAGCCCTTGCTGAGGATCAGGCATCTGAAGAACTGAAACCGTGCAAGATTGTTTAGTTTTCCAGTGGGAAAAAGAAAGCCTGGAGCTCGTGCATGAAGTAGGCTCTGTTTATTAAAAGCAAGAAAAGAAACGCACTTTTATCAAAACCTAATTTTCCAGTAGGAAGCCCTTTCAGCAGAAACATGCCCAGCAAGCCTAGTTTCCAGGGACGACAACATCTGCTTATACTGTATTTATATTTATTTATGCTCACAAACAAATGGAGGAAGGGGAAAAGGAGCAGGCCTGAGCAGGCAGCCTGTGGTGCAGTGAGGCAGGGATGTGTGCAGGGTCTGTGGGCACCAGAGCTGCTCAGGAACCTGCAGTGCACCTCAAATGCCTGTCCACCACCTGTATTTGGGTGCTTTTTTATCACAGAACCCAAGGATGGTTTGGGTTGGAAGGGATCTTACTGATCATCTCATTCCAGCCCCTGCCATGGGCAGGAACACCTTCTACAGAGCAGAGTGTTACTGAGGATAATTTGGAAAAATCAGATTTGGTTTACACCTAGATTAGATATCAGTGCAAGTCCTTAGAGAGTTGACAGTTTCACTATGCAGTTGTCCTTTAATGCAGATCCTGGATTTTTGTAGATTTCTGGTTGGAAATACTTTTCATCTATAGCTGTAGCCTGTCCTTGTTCCTGTACTGGACTGAGCTGTGTAGTCAGCAAACCTTGTAAAAAAATATTACTTAGTTTTACAGCTAACAGTGAGGATAATGCAGCACTGTTTACTCTAGTGTGTTATTAACCCAGCTCGGAGCAGGGGTTTAATCTGGAGGTTGGCTGGCAGCCAAGGAAGGGTTCAAGAAGTGGTTCTCCAGTGGATGAGGTTTGAAAGCCAGTGGCTCAGACGTGGCCCTGCTGCAATGAATCCACTCTCTGCCTGCTTTTCCCTCGCTTGGGTGGACTCTCTGCTCTGACTTTTGTCTCCACACGCTGCTGCTTTCCCCCATAAAGGAGGGATGCTGCCATCCCCACAGCAGCTGGATGGTTTGCAGCATTTTAAGAGTCCTTTTTGGGTGGTGCAGGGAAGGCTGAAGGATGAGTCCTGTTACGATTAAAGAAGCAGCACCTTGTGTACAAGCAACAGCAGAGCTGAGGATCAGGGATATTGCAATGAAAACTGAAAGCCTAATCCTTTTATAAACAGTCTGGAGGGGGGAGAAGGAAAAGCAGTGATTTTTGGGGACTTTGACAAGTTATAAATATATCCTGAGTGAAACCAATAGTGTGGAGCTTTATGAAAGATTTAATGAATGAATATTTCATGCCCACATGGTGCTTCTTCTGTAAAGTGTGCTGTTGGTAAAAAGCAATAAACAAAGAAGCTCCTTCAGGGTTTGTTTGGGCTTTTAAATTAAACTAATTTAATCAACTTTTTCAGTCAAGCTTGATATTAGTTCATTTCTGTACACAGCACTGTACTCGGTTCTGTTTGTTTTCTCCTGATACCTGTTCTGCTGTATGGGAGATGCTTGAATACCAGAGAATGATTCATTTCATCCTGCCCTTATGGTGCATCTGGGTTTTCAAGGCAGAGAACTCCTGACTTCCTCCTTTTCCTAAAACCTGAGGAGCCATCCATCCTCCACCTTCACAGCTGGAGGTGTTTCAGGACTCCAGCTGAGGTCATTATCCAGCAGGAAAATCACTTGAGCACGCTGGTCATTTCTGATTGTAAGCAAGTAGGATTTTTTGGGGGTTTTGGAAGCCTTCAGCATCCAGTTTGCTGCTGGTTGAAGGACTAGAAAAAGCCCAAAGTGCTCTGGAGTCTGTCCCCATATGGCCAGTGAGGCTTGGACACTTCTGCACTGCATATCAGAGATTCATGCAGGGAGATGGAAATGCTCTTCAAGCTCAGGCTCTTGGCAGGGCTGGGGCTTGGGTGTGCTAGTGAAGTTTCTTTATGGTTGGCAGTCATGACAAATGGCCAGGAGGAAATCAGGGTATGTGTTAGCTCTGTGTTCCATGTCTTTTTGCAATAATTTCTAAAAAAATCCTTGGGGATGTGATTTCTCCTTGGGAACAGCAGGACTGAAGCCAGTTGATGTTTTCACAGCTGGACCAGCAAGAGAAAAGCAAATGAGGCAAGTAGGGAGATAAAAGCAAGGGTGATTGAAGGGGTAGAGAGGTAGCTTTGGGAAAGCATGAGCTGGGGATCCTCTCAACCCCACACCTTGCATGGAATGGTGAGGTTGGTGTTGCATGGAATGAGGCATTTCTTAGCTGCTTTTGCCATGAGAAGGAGCAAAAGTACTTTTTTTCTTTTTTTTTTTCCCATGGTGGGTTTTTTTTTTTTTCCTCTGGAACCAGTTGATTTTGTAGTGGGCATCTTTGGGAACTGAAATTTAGCCCTCTTGGCTGGATGGAGTATGGCCCCATGAGGTTTCTGCTACATATGAGCAGGGCTTTGTATTAGAAGAGAGGTTGTGTTCGAAACTGAGGGAGTTTTGCTTGTTCAAACCCACACAGATCTGAGTTCCATTTTTTTGGTAGTGTTATTAGGCAACGTGTGAGATTCTGTCTCTGTAGATCAAGGCTCAAGCCCATTGCACAACAAAAGCATTAAACTTCAGCAAATACTGATGCAGCAAAACTCCTTGCAAGTGATGCTGAGCTGCAGCAACTGATTTATCCAGCCCAAAATGTTGGCAGAACCAATTCCTGTGGCAGCTCCTGACCCCTGCAAGGAAAACTCATTTCAGTGGGGCTCAGGCTCTGTTCAGGATGCTTGGAGCACTTGAGGTGAGCAGTGAGACCCCATGGCTTTGCCTTCTGTTGCTCGTGATTCTGATCACAGTCTGCAGGCTCCACCGTGACCAAACCATTGGTTTTGAGCCTGATGTTTAGTGCAGGTTGTGCTGGAGGAACAGAGATAGGGCAGGGGAGGCAGCTTGTGCAGAGACTGTGAATGAGAAGCTGCGTTTCTAAGGAAATACTGCTGGAAAAGGCTGTGAGCAGACACCAGGCTTTTCTGCAAGTAGAGATTTCCTGAGATTTCCTTCTTCTTTACCAGCAAGTGGAACAGGGTGGCTTTTTGGATGGTACCTTTGAGACCATTTCAGAAAAAACCTCCCTTTGACAATTCTTGCAAAAAACTTCTTCCATCCACTGAGTGAAACAGCAAAATCCTCCTCCCAATGCATTTAATTGCCAAGATGAAAATTATTTCATAGTCAGCCTCTGTGAAGCTCCTTAAAAAAAAAAAGTTTGAGAACTACTGACCCTGTTGCTCTGAGTTTGACCAGTGTTGGACATCATCCAACTCCTTGGTTCAGACCATGTGAATATGAAACGAATGCAGAAAAATTGAGAATCTGTTCAGTGTTGAACAGAAGAATTACAGCCCCATTTGTAGGCTTGGTGTGTGGTCACTGAGGAGGCTGCAGTGTCATTATTAAAGCAAACAGCACTGACATGTGCACCTTGCTCATGACTCTCTGGAGATCCTTGAATATTCAGCAGTGAATATCCACAGTTGTTCTTCCACACTCACACCACGTCCTGGGACATCTGCTCTCAAGCTGTGGAGCTAAAAAGCCCAGAAACCACAGAAAAATGGGATGATTGACTCTGAAAGCATAACAGTGGGTGCAGACCACTCATTTTTGTAATTGTCAATTTAATTAATGTCTGGCTAAATGTATTTTTAATAAAATACTCTTAAAAATTATTAGTTTGAGAGATTTTTAAATCGTCATTCTTGATAATTGAATTTAATTTCCCTTCCCTAGTCTCCTGTAATTTTCCCCAGAGGAGTTCTGGAATGGAAATGCCACTTCAACTCTAAGACTAGACTTAGGTAGTTAATGATATAAAAGGTAAAGCATGGTCAAAGTTAATTAATCTCTTTTGGAGACATCTGCGAAGACTTAAAAAAAAAAACACCCGTGTCTTTGGTATTCAGTCAGACACAGTTTTGGGTGTTTATATCAGAGAAGGAGGTGATATTTTCGGTGCATTGGATAGGAACTGGGAAGGGTGAGTAGCAGAAGGGATTTGATCCAGAGGATGCCAAAATTGAAGTACACTCTTCTGCAGTGGACCTTTTTTGATCAGTTTGAATATTAAATTATGGCTTTTAATGCTGAGCTGAGGGAGGATTTTCTGAGCTCTTTTAGGCCAAGGACAAACCAGAATGTCCAGTGCCATGTCTTCAGCAGAGCTTTCCTTCAGGTGCACCTCGGATTTGTGAGGAGCAGGCACGGAGTGAATTTGGGAAGCTGCTAGTGGCAGATGCAAGCACCAGCATGATCCCGAGCCAGCTGTGACTTGCACTTGATTTTTCCTTCATTATGCATGATAATGTGGGCTCCCAGTCACCGTGGAAGGGGCTGGATTCCTGAAGCAGGCCATATGCTCCTGGAGCCCGTGGAGGTGGCTCATAACACAGAGCAGAGGTTTAAGGGATGCTTCTATAAAGCATTTCCCTGATGACAACTAAAACTCAGTTCTTCTAACCCAGATACCAAATTCTGGGTCAGTTCTGGCCTTTCTGCATGACATTGGAGAACTTTTGCTCTGAATTCCCAAATAATCTCTTTCTGTCTTTGTGTGTGTGCTCTCGCTTCCGTTTGATTTTGGTCACAGAAGGAATAAAACCCAGACCCACGAATGAGCTTAAGGACATCCTGAAACCCATCCTGATTGATGGGTTTTTTTGTGTTGAGAGGCAGAGCATCCACCTCCTGTGTTTGTAGCTAAAAAAAGCTTCTTTCCCTACGCTGTCACTGGGGAATGAAGAAACGAGGGGAAAGTCAGCGTTTTTAGATGTAAAAAATGTAGCTACTTCCTAAAGTGCTGGAGTTGGTGTAGAGGATTAATTATATCCAGGGGAAACCTTTCCAGATTCAGGAAATCATCCTGCTTTGTGTTGTACCAGTTTTACTGAAGAGGCTCTGCCGTGATGAGTACAGATCCTAGAGAGGGGGAAATCCTGCGATTCTGCTGTGCCAAACACCTCTGGCAAGGTCAGTGAGGAGTCCCTGCCCATGTGAAGCATCTACACCCTGAATGTTTTGACTGCTGAAATGGTCTCTTCCATAGATTCCTGCTTTGATTTGAGCAGTTCTGCTGTTGAGCTTGATCTTTTCAGCAGGTAGATCTGTTGGGAAGGTCTCTTCATGTAGAATATCTAAGTTTATTTAGGAAAAAGCCAAAAAAACTTAAGAGGAGGCCTTGTATGATGAAGATGAGATTAAGGGCTCACAAACCAGTTGAATGAACCATGGCTCTGCACTAATATTTGATTTAGCAGTGAAGACATTTGGGTTCACCGGAGCATCATCATCTGCAGTCAGAATATGCCAGGTTGATGGAGAAGCTAAAGTTTTAATTCAAAGGAAATTTAGAGCACTGTGGAAAAGCTGCTCCTGTTTCAGGTCCTGTAGCACATTGTTATTCTCACTTCACACGTTGCCTTGCATAATGTTCCACGTTGATCTCCGATTCAGATTTAAACTCTTCAAAGTTTCGGGGGATGTTTTTGATCCTGGGATTTATAGTTCAAGCCCCTTTTCTGTTTCCAAGTGAAGAAAACACATGTTTTGCAAGCACAAAATGAGCCTTGATGGAGTATTTCTTTGATGGTGTTGTGATGATGGTTATGAATTTACATTTTGTGCATAGGATGTTGAGCACCTCATGGGGCCTGGCTGTGCTTTGACTGTACCATTAATTTCGGGAAGGATGCATGATGAATGTTCATCAGGCCCTGCAGGTTCTGATTTGTGGTGCTCACATCACACAGCTGAAAGGCTCCAGAGTGATTAAACGGGATTCAGTCATTAGGAGCTGGCAATACAAATGTGATTAATTACAGAACGCACTGTAAATTGTGAAATGAGTTTGATGGGGTTTTTTTTTTGAAAACATATGTTTCTGCTTCATGGGGTGTCAGAAGTTGGAGTCGTGGTGAATGAGGCTTGTTTGCTATTTCCATGATAATTTGGGAGTCTGCTGGGTCATGGGAATGGTTAGGTTTCCATTGTTGTCCCAAGCTCTGGGGGTGAGCAGTAAGATTTTGAGAGAGTCACAGGCAAATCCTTAAATCAGACCTTACAAATCCATCTTGGAGCCCACAGCCAGGCTCTTGTAGTGCCCATGGTGTATTATTTGAAGGCCTTTTAATAAATACCTAGTTTATTACTTCAGCTCTGTCCAGCCTCTGTTTCAGGTCAGCCTCTTTAAGTATAAATTCCTCACTAACCCAAGCACAGTGGCACCAGCCTCCCCTCGAGTCCTGACAGTTTTCCAGCAGAGAATCCCTTTGCCTCTTGCCACTGGGATGCATCTTTGTGTTGGAGATGTTTGGCTGAAACTAGTAATGGCTTGCTTTTCACTTTGAAATCGCTGCTGGTGAAAACAAAAAAAAAAAAAAAATTTGGAAAAAATTTGGAGCACAGTGCCCAGAGAAGTTGTGGCTGCCCCATCCGTGGAAGTGTTCAGGACCTGGCTGGATGGGGCTTTGAGCTACCTTGTGTGGTGAAAGGTAGGGGGTTGGAACAAAAGGATCTTTAAGGTCCCTTCCAATCCAAACCATTCCATGATTCTAAAAATACTCCCCCAATTTTAAGGATTAACCAAAATTTCAGTCCTTTTAGTTTTAGATTGGTGTTTCTTCTGTTGTGTATTAAACAGTAGAATGCATACAATAAACTACCAGCATCATCCCCACTCATTCTCCTCTTTCTGTAGAATACAGAAAAGAAAAAGAAGAAAAACCCCAAATCCCAACCCCAAATCAGAATGGATTTCTTGCACATCACATCCCTCTATTTGTCTTCTATGTTTTGATGCTTTTATTTGTAGTGGATATTTGCTGTAGACTGTTGGCACTACCAGGAAAAAACAACAAAATTGTGCAGTGAACTGGTTTATGCTTTATGTAAGAACATTGTGCTGCTGTAAATTTGTTGGGTTTTGCAGAGCTGTCTCCAAAGAATATCCTTCAGAAAGTGACTGTGGGGTTTGGGAGTGAGAAGAGGCGCTTAGTGTGGGGGATAATTGGATGGAGTTTGGACGTGTGAGGTCAGAGCCCTGGGCAGGATATTTATACTGCAGTGACATCCCTGGAAGGAATGGCCCATAAATTTTAGGTGGTGTTATGCCACAGAATCTATTTGGGGCTGGTCTGTGGGATCCCAAAGGCACAGGGCATGGAGCTGCCTCATGTCCATTGCCAAGGCAAGCCAAGGGGAGGCTGTTTGGTGTTCAGGAGACTTCCAGGTTTTCTTTGTTTGACTGTGTGGCATCCGTGACAGCTGGGGCAATGTCATTTCATGTGAAAGATCCCAGTTCATACCCACTGTTGGCATGGGCTAGTGCATGCCCATGCTGCTCAGAAATACTGATTCAGCTCTGAACCAAGCTGGTGGCTGGCTTGCGATAGTTCTGGCTGTGGTTAGGAATTCTGACTTGGATGGGGATTTATCTAGGAATTCAGCATTTTGCTTTGTAGACACATTTTTTCCCCTCTTTCTGCGTTTCTGATGTGGAACTAGTGCACAAGGAGCTGTGGGCTGCTACAGGAAGTCTTTACCAGGGTTGATGGCTGGGCAAGCAGCACAAACATCCTCTCCCCCATGGCTTTCAAAACTTTTAAATTGGGGTTTTACAATTTCTGCTCCATTTTTCTGTTTCAGTCTACCTGCCACAGTAAATGTCTGCCTGCAAAGATGAGTAAATGCTTTTTTGGTTTTCACCTAGAGGGGCTACAGTTTGGAAGGAAATAACTATGCAAATGCCTGCTAAGTGCAAGGAATCTGGTGTATGTTTTGTTTCTCATACAGGTGAATTCATAACCTTCTCATGCAGTCACTCTGAGCTCTGTGGTCTGGTTTTGCTGCTGAGCACGTTGGTTAAGATGCTGATTTTCCCTGGATAACAGCACTCTCACATTGTTATTGCTATTATTCTTTTATCTCTATGGGCTAAAAACTGATGTAGAAATTACAGTCACAATACCAGGTTCCCCCCTCTTTTCCCTGAAAGCTCCCAAACTGCTGATTTCACAAGGCCTTCATTAAGACTCCTGGGTCTGGAGATTGGGAGCTGGAGCTCTCAGTGCTCATGATCCATCTCTTCTGAGCCCTGGGCACGGTGCTTAATGCACAGGGAAGGAAAAAATAATCAGGGAATGTGCGTGGAGGCTTGGGGTTAAGTGCCAGGAGCTGCAGAGTTTGGATGCTCATTTTCACAGTGAGCCATCACCCTAATGGTCATTGATACTAATGATGGGAGAACCCCTATGGTTATGTGGTGTGTGCAGAGCTTTCAAAAGCCAGGCACTGCCTGCCTCTCAGAAATGCCTTTCAGGAACTCGGTGTACACATCCCAAGATCATTTAAGTCAGCCAGCCCTGATTGGTTTCTAAGACTTGTTGACAACGTTGAAATTCATTTACCTTGTTCCTGGAATTGAATGGGGCAGAGAGCAGTGTTACTGCTGTTGTTTAAAGAGTGTGCAGTTTCTGTTTAGGTAAGACATTTTGGAGAAGCACAAATGACTAACTCTGGGTGAAACACTCTGACTTGGTAGTTACACCTCAAATTTTTTCCTATTTTATCACAGAGGTAACTGAGAACTAAAAGCAGCCCATTTTTGCCATGTTGGATTCTGTAACAAAATCAGAATAATCAACCTTCATTCATGCCTGCAGATAACTGAGGCACTGTCCTAGGGTGTCTTTATGCTGCTTGTATCCCCAGTTGTCTGTTCTGCTTATGCTGGATATTGAGTTCTGTGCTTTTAAAGCCAGATCTGGGAGCCAAGGGGAGAAGGAGAAGCTGTGGAATGTCTGAGGTGGCTGTATCCAAAAACACAGAGATAAGAGCTGCAGCTTTTCTTCTCACAGGCTGTGTTGTCTGCAGCATGGACAGCAGGAGAGAGCTCTCCTTTGCTTTTGGTTAGTTTTTTAGCGAGGTGAGGCAGAGAAGTTCCCCAGACTGTGGCTTTTCTTCTTCTTGGAACTGATCAGCCTGCTCTGGACTGAAAACCCAGAAAAACACCAGGAGCTCACACCTGTGACCCACTGGAGCCTGGGATGTGGCATTTTCCAGCAAAGGAGAGACTGATAAAGAGACTGAGTGAGCTGAGCCACACCCCATGACAAGGACCTTCTGAATTTGCCATCACTTCAGAACAGTGGCAGTTCCATTGTTTAATATTATTCATTCTTTCATGCTTGTGAGTACTTTGTTACATAAACAGGTTTTTTTTCCACTTCTCTCAAAGGAGGTTTACAGCCTGAACCTTGTTGGGGGGGGGGGAGCTGCTTGAATTTGCTTTCTAGAAAAGATTACTTCAGAAGTTTCCTCCCAAAATTTGCCCTAAATCAGGACACCCACTTAAAAATGGTTGTGTCCAGAAGATATTTTTTGCATTCCCTTCCCAATTTTTGGTGGTGTTATAAGGATGGGTTTTGGTAGGTACCTAGTCTAGGTGATGACATTGCAGAATTGTGTTCCAGGTGAAATCAGTGTAAAAACACCTTAAAATAAATAAATAATCATAGAATTGTTCAGGTTGGAAAAGATCATTGAGCCCAACCATTAATCTTGGCTATAAATATGTGGTAAATGCTTTAAACAATTGAATGCTTCATCAAATTCTAGCCTGTTGAGGCTGGATGGCCACAAGAGACTCTTTTGTTCTGCTGAAGGACCAGGTGAATGGATTGGTTGCATCCCTGCAAGGTGAAGGGTGGGAAGAGATTAATTCCTCTCTCCTCTTGCCGTGTCCCACCTGCATCTCTCTCCCCTCTTCCCCCATCCCCAGATCCTGAGGGAGAGCAGTGCTGTGTCTGGGTGATTCCAGGCTGGCTGGTGCTGATCGCGCTTGGGTGAAGCCTTGAAACAAGTGCAGGTGGAGCTGATGGATTTGCTGCTGCTCCTTATCTACACAGTCTGATTGCAGTTGATAAGTAACAGCACCAAGAGAGATCAGAGTCCCTTCCCATTATCAGCACCCCTCTCTTTTTTAGCCCTTTTCTAAAAATTTGTTTTAAATACTTCAGTGCAAGCCAAGTGACTTTGACTGAAGGGAGGTAATTAATCACAGTACTGAAGAGTAGATCATTTCCTGCTGGGTGGGTACCTGAGGCTCAGGGTACCTGAGGGAGTCAGGGCAGGCTGGTCTGGATTTGTGGCACTGTTGGGATCCATGAGGCAAATTTCTCTTCTGATCTTGGGCAGTTGGACTTGGAAGCAGAAAGCCACAGCAGTGGGATGTCAGAAGAGTGTGTCTGTATCCATAACATTGTGTTTGGGGTGAAGACAGCTGATCCTACTGCGTGGGAGTGCCTCAGTAGTTGGTGGTGGTGACCCTTCTGCCAGGACAAAGTGTCTTGTTCAGCTTCCTGAGCTGCAATGAGTTAATGGAGGGGATTTTTACAAGACTTTGTATAATCAAAAAAAAAACAAAACCAGTATAATAGCATCCACTCACCCTGTCTGCACACACTGATGGCTTTCTCCCACAGCATCCCACATCCACCTCTTCCACCCTTAGTTCCTGCAGCTGGGTTGGAGTTTGTAGCCAGTGCGTTTTTTCATTTCGAGAAATGAAAAAGCAACTCCCAAACCACCTGCTGCTTTTTTATTGTTAAAAGGATATAGCAGTTAATTAAAGACTAGAGAAACCCGAGGGGAATGGTGTGCATGCACGTCTGTGAAGGGCTCAAAGGATGTTGGGAAGCAAAGTGTCCTGTGGACACTGAGGCAGCTTTTTGCTTGTGAACTTGCTTGTTTAGACCCACGGGATATAAGCAGGTAATTTCTGGAAACGCTGAATGGCAGCAGGAAGGATAAAAGTCTTACTGTACTGAAATTCAGTGTAGTTTAATAGAAAAAACTGCCAGGGAGTTGTTCAGGTGAGAACCTAAAGCATGTGTCCATGCTTTTTTTTTTTTCCTTTCTACTTTTTCTAATCAAGGACTGCTTTTTCACGCAGAGTCGGGTATGCAAGGATTAAAGTCTGTGTGCTGGCCCTTTCTTGGGTCAGGACCATAGAAATTACAGTGTAATCTTTTCTTAGAAATGAGATCAGGGTGGTTTGGATAGCCTGAAAAAACAAAGGGTACCAAATATCTTGAAGAAAATTTAACAAACATGCTGAATATTGTTATTAAATTAAGCAGCTCACATGGGCTAAACATTAATTTGAAGTTTGCACTTACTCAGTTTTATTTTTTAAAAAGTGAGATAATTAAGATCAAGCAGATTAATCAGCAGCTTAAAGGATCATCTGCTGAGAGAATGCAAGAGTTACACATTCTCCT
This sequence comes from Motacilla alba alba, assembly GCF_015832195.1. Classification (NCBI taxonomy): domain Eukaryota; kingdom Metazoa; phylum Chordata; class Aves; order Passeriformes; family Motacillidae; genus Motacilla; species Motacilla alba. The sequence continues at coordinate 4,257,558 of NC_052031.1, read as the reverse complement.
ACAGACATCCCATTTCCTTCCAGCATCTGTTCTTTAGCCTGTTGTAAATTCCCATGAATGGGACCACAGAGTACTGCTGGCCCAGAAGTGTCTTTGGAGCACCTGCATTCTTTGATGGACAGTTGCTTATGGCTTCTGGTTTCCATGAAAATCCTCTCTGTATAATATTTTCCTTGAACACTTTATTTAAGACAGGTGTATAGAAGGCAATGCCTGAGCTCTGAAGTTGGGGTCTCGTGATATTTGTGGCTGCACCACAAGGAAATCTGATCAACAGCTTTTGATGCACTTCCTTTTCTTTTCTGGACTGAATTTGCATTATTTTGTGATCCAGTTCAAACCACAGAACTCTGCTGCTGTGAGAACAGAAGAATGTTTGAAGTTTTAAGTAAGAAATTGTTTGAAGATGTCTTTAGCCCCATTTGGCTTTTTTTCAGGGAGCCCACAAAAGAATTCAAAGCAAATAGTCATTTCTATAAAAAATGTCATTAAAGCACTGAGTAAATCTTTTTTAAAATGTAGGTTTTGCTTGATTTATTTTGGAAATTCTTAATAGGAGATCTGACTTTGTAGGGTATGCAGTGGAGTGTGTTCCCAGCCCTGAAGGTCTTGGGGAAGGTTCAGAAACAGCCTGAGCCTTTGTTGGGGACAGCACTCAGCCCTCATCCTGTTTTCACATCCAGTCTGGTTCACAAGGATGTAAATAGTTCAGCAAGAGGAATGAAAATGTGGGGATTCAACCGTTTCCTGTCAAAATGCTGTTTTATCAAAATGGAAATATTTTGTGAGAACATGTCAGTTTTGACAAATTGTTTTGATGGGTGAAGTCTAAACAAATTGTTTTAGCATTCTATGTTATTTTGATATAAAGACATCGCATTTCAACTCCATCATTTAGACCTTTGTAACATAGTTACAACATTTATGTGTTAATATTTTTGTAACTTATAAATATTGCATCGAATGTGTGACAATTTTAAAATTAAAAGAAAATGTCAATATTGTAAGCTTTCTATAGTTTTGCAATATGCTGTTTAGCTTTTAAAAACCTGCATATCTTGTCACAGAGTGGTTTGGGTTGGAAGGGACCTTAAAGATCATCTTTTTCCACCTCCTTGCCATGGACAGGGACACTTTCCACTAGACTTTGGATGCTCCAAGCCCTGTCCAGCTTTAGTTTTCCTGGCTGGGTGACCTGTAGCAGATCTCCACTATACTGTCATCCATCTCTGCTGGATGGAGTGGCTGGAATTCCCTTGTGTTGCCCTTCAGGGGCTCTCCTGCTGATCTGGGATCCTTCTCTCCAGGCTCTGGGAATTTCTTTCCGGTACCAGCAGCTTTACTTTAATGTATCTTAAATGGATATCTCATTCTTGTATCTAGTATATATATATATAATATATGTGTGTGTGTGTGTGTATGTATGTATATGTAGATCTAATTTGTATATCTGTATTAAATTTTGAACATCCTGAATTATTTGTTTAGAAAATTAATCTTTTAATGAGATCCCGGTATTTTAGTTTATTTCACAGTGGAGGGAAAAGAATTGCCTGAGTCTTGCCCAGATATAATTCCCCTTAACTATCTTTGTGCATTCTAGTCCTAGGAAAGAGTTAAATTTTTAATGATAAAAATAGTTTCCACACTGAGAGTGTTGTCACTTAGCAGATTAATCTGAAAGATCTTAAACCATTTTATAAAGCTGTTTAAGATGCTGTTCTTCACATATGAGAAAATTAAAACTGCTGTTTAGAGGTTGATGGGTTCCAGTGGGGGTTTTCCAGTAGAGGTGTCGACAGATTGCTGGTGATCCTGGGTTATTAAAAAAAAAAAAAAGAAACCCAATGTGAAGAGTGTTTTGCTATTTTTTTGTTGTTGTTTTTCTTTAGGTGTGGACAAAAATGAGCATAATTTGTTATTACTTCTTGTTGGGCACATGTATCCATGGGGCATGCTGAGGTGTTTCCAAGGAGTAGCTTATTTTTAGGTTCTGTATGCTGTAAGTTATTTATGCTACCATTCCTTTATTTTACCAAATGCAACAGTTCAGATCCCTGAATCTTGTTCTTGCCAATCAAGTGGGTGCCTTGGGGGGAAAAAACAGTCATGAAAAGTAAAAAACCAGCCACGTTCTTCCCATTGTCTTGTCGGTCTTTCAGATTTCAGTGTTTTTTCTGCACTTTGCAGTGTCCTGTTCAAAAAAAAAAAGGAAAATGAGAATTTCCATGTAAACCTGTGAGGAGTGGCTCTCAGCAAAACAGCAACTACTAGAAAACGAGATAAAATCCCAAGAGTTGCTAATGTGATAATAGTATCTCATATTCATTGAATGGAGTGCCTGTGCCTCAGTGCTGTCATGGGACTGTGAATGTGCTTTTAATCTCTTATTTCTCTAGAGAGGCAGATAAATCTGAACCCATTATGTGCTGTGAGGCTGAGGCAGGGCACAGAGATTTACAGGGTTGCAGGGAATGAAGCTGCAGCCCTGGCTCTGGGGCACGTGTTCAGGGGGATTGGAGGGGATGGGGGTGTGCCTTGCTCCAGCATTTCCAGCTGCTCTTGGAATGGTTTTCATGGTCAGCACGGACAGAGCAAGGGGAAAGGGCCAGGCTTGAGCAGCTGATGGGGAAAACCTGATGATAAATACTAAATGCCCATCAGCCCCTGCTCCTCAGGTGGTGCCAGGTCCAAATGCAGCCTGGAGTCTCAGGAAAATGAGACCAATGAGTAAAAGTGAGGAAATAGCAGGGGGTGAGAAGGGGAGAGAGGAATGGGAGTCAGAGATGTGGGCAAGGTGAATTAAGTAGAGAAAAGTGGGAAGAATTTGAGGGATATTGGATATGATCCATTTTTTTCGTGGAAGGGGCACTCAGTTTTATAAACCTGAGTCTTAGTGTTGGAAAGGTCCTTTTTCTTTCTCATTCGAGAATTTGCTGTAATATATGCCAAACTAGAAGGTGATCTCTGAAATAATAATTTTTTTTCATGGAAGGAGCCAGTGAGCTGCAAGGTTTTTACTGGTTTTTACTTTTGCAGGTGTGGATAATTTCACTGAGGTCTGTTGGGAATGGTTCACCTTCACCAGCCCACCGCTGAGTCTGGGAACTGGTGCATCACTACAGCTGCTCCTCAGGGATCAAAGAGGAAAATGTGGGGTCTTTTTCAGATGTCTGAGGCCCATGGACCACTCGTGACTCATTGAATTAATTTAAGGCAGGGAAAATGTTTTGAAAACAGGAATACTAGTGGAGTTTAGGTCACCGTGGAGCAGGATTCTTTATCCTGGCCACCTTCCCTTCCCACCAGCTGGCCATCCAGCTGCAAAAAATAAAGCAGAGTTCTCCCAGCCTGTCCAGCAGTAGGAGAGGTTCAGTAGAGCCTTTTCCTGTAGCTAACGAGGGAAAATGGGAAACAGTGATGGAAAGTTCACTGCTTCAGTCCCCAGGTGCTGAAGGAGTCTGATGTGCCAGAGGAGCAGCAGCATTTCTGGAGAGGGCTGCTCAGGTTGGGCACCCATGCATGGCACTGACAGCTATTCTCATTTACCCAGCAGATTTTCCTGGGTTTGAATATATTTGTTTAACATTTTGCTTGGTCCTCAAAGGCTTTTGCAGATATCATGATCGTTCAGATTCACTTCATTACAACTAAAAATTAATATTTGCACTGTGGTGACTTGAACTGTAAAACTGAGACGGCTGATTGTGCTCTATAGGCACAGAGGAAGGTACAAATCCCTGTTTCTACAACTTCCAGTGCAATTTCCTGTCTCTCAGAGGTTTTCAGAGTCCTTTTATCTATGCCACAAAAGCATAATAAAGGAAAACCCTAGAAATTAGATTTGTATGGGAAGGATGGTTCTGAAACCACCTAGAAAGTGAGAATAGCTCAGGTTGTTTTTCAGCTGAGCCTGTTTAGTCTGAAAACAGAGGTCACCTTGTGACTTTTGGACTTGGGAAGCCTCTAATGCAGATCTGAATGTGGAGAGCAGCTTATTTAGATGTCAAACTGTGAGGTGCAAGTCTTTCAAAAAGGACAGGGGATTTTTTTTTTTCTCTCTGAAAGGCACTGGGAGACTGACTGACAGACAGCCAGATCTGTGAATCAGGCATCGTTATGACATCTCCAGTTGGGCATCTGGAAGTGGAAGCCCCTGAAATCTGTTAATCTGTTGTCAACTTTGAAAATCCTATTCTCCCCCCATCTCCCTCCCCCCCCCACTCCTGCCAGCTTTGAAAGTTCAAAGTGTGTGCTTTTTATCACATTTGTCATTCCTTGGTAGTGAAGCTCTGGCATTCAGAAATTTGGCTGACAGCTTTGTGGGAATGAGCCAAAATCGAGTTCAACTTGCACCTTTCTGTGCTGCACCCAGTGCTGTTCTCAGGGGGAGGCAGAAGTCTGAGCTAGAGGGACTCCAGCCTCGTTCACTACCACAATTACCATCCTCTCCCTGGTGCCAAAATTCAGCTTGTTTTCTTTATCCTGAGGTAGGTGGACAGGAACTGATGAGGTGTACACAGCAGGAGTGCTGAGAGAGAAAGTGTCATATCTAAACCATTTCTTCTCAGGCTGTTCTTTCAGCTTAAATAATGCAAAGGTCATAAATCTTCTGGAAATTGTGCAAAATTGGTGCTGCTAAAGACTTAGAATGGTTCCAGGCAAGTTCAAACACTATGTTATGGAGGCTCAAGTCCAGCAGTGCAAGGTTTGATAATTTTAAGTACATTTAAATGCACATTTAAAGTAATTTAGATATCTAAATGGGATGTATAGCTCAAGCTGGGAGAGCTGGCTTTTGGGGAAGGAGCACAGCTCAGAAATGAGGTTGAGGTAAGATGCCCTGGGCATGGCTTGTGTCTTTATCCATGCCCAGTCCTGTGGATTACCATGGGGTAATGGTTTTTAAACAACATATCTAGTTGTTTACTCGGAGGAAATGTTTAAATTTTCAAATGCTTGTGATTTCTCCCTTCTATAGGTATTTCTAAGTTAGCAACATAACTGCATTCCTGATGATTCTCTCACATAGAAGTAAGATTAGTTTGGAGAGAAAACAATGTTTCAGATGTAATTTAATTCTCATTTACAGGCAGGTAGAATAAAGTCGAATTTCTGGGTTTTTGATTGCAGCTGCACAGTGCATTTGAAGAGGCATCTCTGTCTGTCAAGCTGAGATTTGCTGAATTATTGCCTTCATGTGTCCACTGATTTAAACTAGAACTGACCTGGAATGTGAATCCTAGAGGCAAAATTTATATATTTCAGTTCAAATCTTAAAAAACTGTATACATGTCCTAAATTAACGCTGGTTCACAGTGTTTACCTCAGAAATTCTTCTTTTTTTTTTTTTCCTAAATGAAACAGAAGTTCCTGCTAAAGGAAAGACTTCAAGTCTTTCTTCTTGCTGGTTTATTGACTCAGCAGCTGATATATGATGTTCTCAGGGTTGATTTTTCTACTCTGTTGGAAAAGCACCTGGAGTTTCTGGTCTCCTGTCAAGGAATTGAAAGTTTGCACAGCTTCTTTTTTTCCCAGAGGTCATTAGTGAACATACAGAGAGACTTTATAAATCACATCTGAGCCCAGGTGATAAGCAGGAAACGAGTGGTTACACAAGCAATGGCCAATTCTGAATGGAGAGATGGGGATGATAAGCCACGATGTTGTAAATCACTGTCAGTGACTACAGTGGAGCAACACCTTCCCTTTTTTTGGGATTTAACTGTGTGCACAGGTTGCCCAAAGAACTGGACAACAAACCAGCTTTTCTCCTTGTCTGAGTTGCAGTTGCATCCAAAACTTTAGAGCTGCTAAATCCCGAGGAGACGTTCCTGATTGAATCACAGGATGGTTTGGGTTGGAAGGAGCATGAAAGATCATCTCATTCCACCCCCTGTCATGGGTAGGGACACCTTCCACTACCCCTGGATGCTCCAAGCCCTGTCAACCTGATCTTGGATGCTTCCAAGGATGGGGCAGCCACAGCTTCTCTGGGTGCTGTGCCACTGCCTCATCCCTCTAATAATAAAGAATTTCTTCTGAATAAATACACCAGGTCCACTGTGTGACACACACATGGCAAGTCACTGCAGTCTGCTGTGCTAAGCATTTCTTTTCTTCCCTCCCCTTCCCCAGCAATCAAGGAGAAATACATGGACTGGACAGAGTTTCTCATCCAGGATCTGACCGGCGCCAGGACGGCCCCTGCGAATTTGCTGGAAGGTGTATGTATTAGATTGCAGTTCCTCCTCTTCCTCCTCCTCCTCCTCCTCGCTGTGTGCTTGCAGTGTCTGTGTGCCAGCCCTGGGACCTGACCCAGCCCTGCCCCAAAATCCATGGCAGCAGTGCCTGGACTCTGCTGGCTCTGCTTCTCACCCAGTCACGGGGAGTTGGTTTTGCCTTTTAGTTCTTTAGAAAGTTGGTGCTCAAAAAAGGCAGGGAGTGTGGAGGGGATCCACAGAAGGGAGAGCTCAGCCCTTCAGTGCCCCGTTAGATCCATCAAACTGGTGACCTGAGCTGCCAGTCCCATCTCTGCCCCATCCCTGGAAGTGTTCACATCCAGGCTGGATGGGGCTTGGAGCAGTCTGGTCTAGTGGAAGGTGTCCCTGCCATGGCATGGGGGTGGAACTGGGTGATCTTTAATATCCCTTCCAACCCAAACCATTCTGTGGCACAGGTTGGAGAGGGGGTTTAGTAGGTTGATGGGGAGCACTATCAGGTTTATCTTTATATGGGAAGTGCTCCCTCAAGGACATTCCCTCCACCTAAATCCAGCAGTCACATTTAGCAGGGAAGTTGTTGGGTGAGGTGGCCTCAGAAGAGCAGAAGAGTTCATTTTTTTAGATGCTCCCGTTTGTGGCCAAGAGCCAAATTTGTGCAGCAAATCCACGGGGTGGCCTGCACCTGGGACTGCCTCAGTGTCCCTTGAGATGCTGGACAAAAATCCCACAGCTTCACCTTGAAACCACGGGCAGCTTTTGCATCAGGGCCTGCCCTGCTCTCCTGGGGGTGCTGTGGGGACATTTGGAGAGGAGACAGATGATCCTGCAGGAGCCCCTCATTCTTTGTCTCTCTGTGTTTAGGCTGAGAGCAGGGGCATACAGGAATTTGTGAAAGTGCCCATGTTGGCTTGTGGGAAGCCAGTGAGCAGCCAGGCACCATTTTTGATCATTTTGTCCCTGGTCACTTCCACCATCCACAGCTGCATCCTTTTTCCACGTGCCCATGCAGTATGAAAGTTCCTGGCAGGGAGAATTAATATTGTACCATTAGGGTTTGTCCCCCCAGTCTGAGGGATGAACAGCCTTGCAGACCCCACATAATCCACATCCTCAGGCCTGCTGCATCCCCATTCCTGGACTCCTCCCAGGTGGCATATGCAGAAATCTGGTGGTGTCCAACCCCCATCTCTGGTGTGTACCAAACCCCCTTTCTGCAGGCAGGGAAGAGAGGCAGCCCCAGGCAGAAAAGCAGAGAGAGGAAGCATCGTGTTGGCTTGAAGCAGTTTCTGACCCTTTCCTGGTGTTTTATGTGCTCGGTGCTGTCTGTGTCATGCAATGTATGTTGGCCCCTGTTGACAGATTTGCTGTTCATGAGTGCTGCAGATTGTTGTTAGACTGTTCAATCAATATGTAGTGCTACTTTTTAAATCTCTTTTTTTTTTTTAATGTGCCAGCTACGCATGTGAAGGGTTCTTGCATGATGGTAAATGTTAATATTTCATGCAAGCTGATTATTAATCCTAGCCATTCAGTTCTCATGGGGTAAGTGACAGCCCATTGGCTTAAAATTTAGCACGCAAATCAGGGAAGCAATATTCACTTTGATACAGCCAGGGATTTATTATAATAAGTTAAATCATTACACCATCGTTTCATATTAAAGAATATTTGTTGCAAGCAGTTGTATGAGAGGGGAAAAAATCCACATTAAAGTGGATTTCTGTTGTATTATTAAATTCTGACACTGCATTTTGCCATGAAATAATATTTGAAGAGATTATATAGATGCTTGCAGTTTGCACTGTAGAAAAGTAGCTTATTATGGCAAATATATTGTTCTGAGAAATATCTGTTAATCATAAATTTGTTTAAAATTGTACATGTGATAAGCTTTTTGTTAATTTTAATTGCATTTTTACCATATTCTCATGCTCTTGCCTGCTTTTTTGGATTAAGAGAGATGTATGAAAATCGACTGCATCTCAAAATTTCAATATTTTCAATATTCAGTAGGAAAAATAACTATTTGAAAAATAAGGCTTTCTCCTTGTTATGTTTTGTAGCCACTATTAGAAAGAACCATCCTGGACTGACTTCTTGATTTACAGAATTAATATTTTAAAAAGTAGTGTAAGATGTTTATATAGTTTAATTAAGTATAAGTGGGACAAACACACAGGAAAAAGAAATTCTTTTTTTTAATGTATTTTGGCTTTGCTTAGCGTCTCCTTTGGGGACCAATGCTTCCAAGTCTTGGGGTCATTTTAATGCTGCCCTTAAAACCCCAGAACTGAGACATAAGAATTCAAACTTGTATTTAATGACAAATAAGAAATCTAACCATTATGTTAAAGCTTGAGAACACAGAGATGCTCCCAGTCACAAAACAGAAAAACACTGAGCCCCAAAGGGGTTGTTCTGCAGAGCATCTCATGGTTTTTTAATGCCTGTGCTTGCAGGTGGAAAGTTACACACCTGTGTAAATGGCTGCAAAACTGGGATCCCAGAAAATAACCATGTGGAAGCAAATAACCTCAGTCACTGGGATTTCTTGGGCATGGTGGCTTGACCCAGCAAATCCTGTGTGCCTTGGGCTCTGCTCCAAACCTGCTGTGAGCTTTGAGCTTTGGAATAACCCCCACAGACTCCTGCATCCATGGCTGGGGGGGATAATTTGCTCTCCATGCCAGTAGGAATAAGATAAAGCTGATCTTTGGTGAAAGAGATCAGTACACAGAGTGAAATTTCTGGGTCATGCACAGAGTAGTCACCTTTTAGGTAAATATTAGGGTCCAGTCCTGTGGTTGGTTCTTATCAGCTGCAATCAATGAGAATTTGTTTAAAATCCTTCAATACAACTGGGCTTTGAGTAGTTCAGGAGCATCCTAAATGGATATGCCTTACGAGCTGTTCCACCTTTATTATTCTTTTTTTGTTGTTGTTGATGATGTCGGTTGAGAAATTAGCACAACTGTTGTTTTCTGTTTTACTTCTGAATTTGCACTTGGAAGACATTGGGTAAAATAGAAGAAGAACAGACTGTTTGCTGATCGCTTGGATGATGGTGTGAAAAACAAAAATAATCTTCTGCTGTCATCTGTTTCCTTGAGAAGTCTTCAAATAAAGTTTAAAATAAGGAGTTTTGCTTCTATTCAAACAGCCTCTGCGAGGAAAAAACCCTGTAGACCTCATTACAGTTGATTCCTTAATAGAGCTGCAGGATTCCCAGAATCCCTTTCAGTACTGGATAGTTAGTGTGGTTGAAAATGTTGGAGGAAGATTACGCCTTCGCTATGTGGGATTGGAGGAGACTGAATCCTATGACCAGTGGTTGTTTTACTTGGATTGCAGACTTCGACCAGTCGGTTGGTGTCAAGAGAATAAATACAGAATGGACCCACCTGCAGGTAAAGAACCTCCTTGAAATATTGTCTCCCTTTGTGGTGTTCACTGATGTTTTGAGATGCTTTGTCCTTTCCCAGCATTCACATTGCTTTGTCAGTAGTTTCTGGCTGTGGCACAGATGGGAGGTGAGATCCATCTAATTTGGGTTCAGAGTGGGTCATCTGGACTGTATTGTTTATTAAATAAATTCAGCTGAAGTCTTTGCAAGTCTGTCAGACCATATGAAACACCAGGAGATTACAGCTTGGAGATGAAGCTCTTTAGGGTTGAGTTTAGTGTTCAAAGCAGCTCGAATGCAAAGGGGTTGGGACTGCAGTTAAGCCAGTCTGGGATCACAGATTGATCCACTTTCTCCTGTGTAGGTTAACAATGTGTTCAGGTCTGTGCCTCATTTTCTTTGTGCTGTGGGTGTAAGTTTTTCCATCAGTATTAAGTTCCCCTCCTCTGGGAAGGTGTTTCTGATGTGGCTTCTGTCCCTCACACCTAATGAGGAGAGTTGACCCCGACAAGTTCAATTCTCATGTCCACAAGTTTGTCTGGGACTTGGGTCTTGAGTGCTTTTTGGAACTGTGTGTTTTTCTTCAGTGGTAGGTAGCAATCAATGTTCCCCATCACTTCTAAATTAGATGGGAATGCTGGAGGGCATGAATATCTCCCACTGTTATTTTGCAGAGTCTTTATGTTACAGAGAAGTAACTTTTTCATTGACCATCTCTTGAGCCCTTTTGGCCTGTATAGGTTTGGGGAATACAGAAATGGCCCAGAGGAGCTTCCTCTTTGTTCATTCTATTTGCTTTCTACCCTTTCCTCCTTTCGTCCAGTTGTGCATCCTTCTCTGTGGATTCCCCACCCCTCATGCCTAAGGTCCTTTCCAACCCAAACCATTCAGTGATTCTATGAAACAACATCCCAGCTGTCTCCTTCAAATGGACTCTGTCTCACAAGCCCATTTAACTGAAGCAAAGGGGTTATAGCTTATTTTTCCCTTCAGATGTATATCTGAGTCTGGAATAAGCCTCCTTGCTAGTGCAAATTGGCACGGGCTGCTTGACACAGGGCCACTGATGGCCTGAGCTCAGCTGTTCATGCAGGACGAGATCATCCCGTTTTGTGCTACTTCCTATTTAAAGACAAATTGCCAGTCATTTTAATTGCTCACTGCTTGTGAATCCTAATACAAATTGACACAGTACACTCTGTTCAATTACCTGCAGCCCTGACGCTTAAATAAAATGCTTTATGCTCTTTTAACCGTGCAATTTAGTGTCCATACACTTGCCAGCATAAGCGAGATGCCACTAATTAAATGTGCATGTGATATTCCTTGCTGGCCCTTGAAACCACTGGAGGTGCCTCTGTATCTTGAATTTTGTTGCCTCTGCCCAGAGAAATTGCTGCTTGTTTTCACTGATTTTGGCCAAAGTAGCCCAAAACTTGGCCAGAGTTGCCCAAAATGGCAGTTTCATCTTTCCAGTGTTTCACTGGCATCACAATACAAAATGAGTGTCTGTTTCCAGCAGGGAAGCATCAGGCAGAGTTTTTCCTGAACTCAGACCTGAAACAACAGGCTGGTTGCAGCATGGGGGCAAAATCATGTTGTGTTAAGTATTTCCCTGTAAATTAAACCAAAAAAGAAAGAAACGAGGTGAGTCGTCCCCCTCCCTGCACTTCATGCTGATTTCCTGCAAGAATTCCTGCAAGCAGGGGAGAAGTGGGGCAACAAAAGTATAAAATAATGAACAATTAGATAAAGAGTGCACTTCTTAACACTTGTGCCCGCTGCACACATTGTAAACAGAGACTTGAAATCTATATTCCCATTAATAACCAGACAGCTGAGGAATTAAAAATACTGCCCTGAAAGGTTAACATTCCCCTTCAAGTGTGTTTAAATTCATATGCATATCCTTGATGTCTGTTCTGAAGTAGTGAGATTTGATATAGTGGAAGTATAAATACATCCACTTCAGTGAGTGATTCTGCAAATCCTGTTTTGATAAGGTCTTAAATCTGTTGAGTTCAGAGCATAAAATTCTCTTGTACCATCAGTGCTAGGTGGAAACAGTGCTTGTCAGTTCCTTTTTTTTTTTTACACATATTTTTTATTCCCTCCTTCAGAATTGTAAGATACAGCAGTAAATCTTCTGCTAGCTAGTAAATATATATGGTTATTAGATGTACAGGATTTCAATGCAAATTGGGTCAAATTGAGCCTTGATGTGAATGTGGGGAGCCAGACTGGCCAAAGAAAAGCTCCACGCTCTTCACTCTGTATCAAGGTTCGAGTTTATTACTGAGCAAATGTTCATTTCCATTTTAATAATCGTTGCAATCTATCTACCTATCTTCCCTCTTTGAGGCCTTGATATGAATGTTCTGCAATAACTTGTTACGTGCAAGATAACAATGTGTTTTCTAGGGCAGGAGTAAATCCGATAGAACGTTCCTCATCACAGCATTGTTTCCTACATTGTTCCTTTTGATAATTCATAGGCATCTCACTGCACTGAACCATAAAGGGCTTGTTAATATCATGATTTAATAATATTAAACCTGTGTGAAGAAACTCACTGGAAGCAATGTGAAGCTGCACAGAGATGTTGCCTAAAAGTATAATGGTGAAAATTCATAAGTGTATGAGTCCTTGCTCTGATGTGATGCTCTGGTTTGAGTGTGATACCAAGAAATGTGTTTGGGTAGAGGTTTAGCTGAAATGTTTCTTCCCACACCTACCCCAACCTTGCAATTAAAAAAAAAAAAAAAACAAGACCCAAACACTTTTTGATGAACAGGTGTCTTAATAATGATAATTCTTGTTTTGTTCAAATATGACTAATATTGCTTGAAGACCTGAGGCTCCTCAAACTGGGAAAGATCAGGTATTTTGAGAAATGAAAATCAAAGGAGAGTTTTTTCACCGTTTTCAAGTAATGAGATAATATGATTCTCATTCCTTCAGCAGTATTTGAAGGATGTGAATTTTTCTGGGTTTTACTCCAGGTTATAAAACACAATCTTCCTCTGTGCCCCTGCCAGCTGCTTTTGTGTTGAATTTATCCATGCTGCACAGCTTGGAATATAGACACTGTTCATTTCACTTGCTCTGTCCATTCATATGACTTAAGAACTTTAGTCTTCCAAAAATGTTTGATCTCCAAACAGTCACCTCTTGGTTTTGTTGTTCTTTTTTCCTTTTTGTTATTGTCCTCCCTTTAGATATCTATTCTCTGAAGACTATAACTGAGTGGAAATGCGCTCTGGAAAAATCCCTTAATGATGCAGCAAATTTTCCTCTTCCAATGGAAGTGTTCAAGGTAAAAGATTCTTTTCCTTTGCTTGTGGAACCTGTGATGAATAAATACCATGCCCTGTTTAAACTTTTTCTGGAAAGACCTTTGCTGTAATATGTAACCATGGAAGGTCACAAGTTGGATGTTTGTTTAAAACACTTTTTATGTGTGGACTTATTTCTTGGTCAGTGTTTTCTGGGGGCTGGGGGTGACCAGCAGGGATTTCTCCAGTTATTTTTCCTGTGTCATACTCTGTTAAATCTGTGCAAAGACATCATACATAACCGAAATAGTAAGGCTGTGAATGTAAAAGTTGACACAAACTGGACAGATTTCTGTGAGCCTTGCACCAAAGTTTTCACCTGATCACAAGCCACAAGGTAGAGAAACCTCCTTCAGGGTTCTGTAGTGGAAGTGAGGGATGATTTTGTTCCTACATCTTTTTTTTTAATTTTTTTTTATTCTCACTCTGGTGCTTAAGCGCCAAGGCACTGCCTTTAATTTCCCATGTAAATCTTCACTGCTGTTAACCATGGTGGCTCCAGATAATCCTGATTTACAGCTGTGCCTGCCTGGTTTCAGCAGTTCCATCCTGGCTGGGGTGGGATGGGCAGAGGGGATGCTCAGGGAGGTGTGTGGGAGCACAGCAGTGCCCCATGGCTCTGCTGTCCCCTCTTGCTTGGGGACCTGGTGGACCAGGCTGCCTTCCCCACCACCAGCCTGGGGACCCTCTGGGTTCCTTCCCAGCCCTTCAGCAGCACTGCTCTGGGATTCTCCAAAACATCATTGGAATTGGTGCAGTTCATGTGGGGATGTGGCACTTGGTGCTGGCCTTGACAGTGCAGGGTTAATGGCTGGACTTTGATCTTAGAGGGCTTTGCTAACTGAAAGGATTTTATGGGTGTGTAACTGGAATAAGTCTCTTACCACGTCCCATTCTGGCTGCCACAAAACCCCCGTGCCACCTTCACCCTCCCTGCAGGGGCCTTCCAGCAGCTTCCCATGAGGAATCCAGGCTCCTCACCCAGCTGGGATGCACTCAAATTAGCAACATTAATTTGGGGACACTTTGCTAATAGCCCAGGCTCACTGGCAGTGTGGGAGCTCTGCTGTGCTGGGAGAAGAGGGAAGGTTGGAGTTGGCCTTGGGCATGGATGTGGGCTTGAGGAGCCCTGTGTTGGGATGGAAGTGGTGTGCAGAGAGTTCTGGGTCTCTGCCATTCATCTCATCCAAGGCTTCCAGCTGCCAACTCTATTAAAAGTTTGCATTGGCAGCTTCAAGATCAAAAGTGCTTTGTGTGGGGCAGGGATTAAATCACAGAAGGGAATTTCTGATGTGTAAATTTTATTCCTGTCTGTGTGAAAGAGTGAAGAATGTTTCTGATGAGGCACATGAAACATCCTTTTTAAAAAAGAGTTTATGACTAACAGCTGTGTTGCTGCCTCTTCCCAGTGTGCCAGACTTATACCCACTTATTTTAATTATTGCATGCAGGTCATAAATTTGAATTCAGCAAATCCCAGTTGCTGTGCTATGTGCTTGGAGCTTGCAAAGATGTTCCTCTTAGAAGACAGTGCAATACCTTGGAATGCTTGAATGGCCCAAGAGTAGAGTTACTTTGGGGCCAATTGTGGCAAAAATATCAAAGTTTAGGTCCATGATTAGGTCAGTAGGACTTCTCTGTTTATCATAATGTGGAAGGTGAGCACAAGATGCACAGAATTCAGATTTTGGTGCTGTCTGAGCCCTGGTTCTGGTGCTGGGAGGTGCAGGAGACCGAATAAATTTTCTGTGTGTGGGCATCACTTTATTCTGCCCACTTAGGGTGAATCAACCCCATTTTGTACATCTTAATTAAGGAGAAAAAGACAAGATGTCATCTGTGCCTGTGAGCAAGTCTTCCTCTAGTAATGACTTAAACATGAGTTAAGGCTTTAGGAGACTATCTGAGAGTAAACTCAACTGATCTTGCAAAGAAAGCCAAGGATTATGTGTGGCACCTTCAAGTAGAATCCCAGATCCCAGCAAAGAGTGTCATATCCAAAGGTGTCTTTTATAACTTCCTTTTAATTTTAATTTTTAAATTTTATTTACAAACCCAGCACAGAAATAGTGTCTCTACACCATGCTTGCTGTTGTGGCTGTTGTTTGTTAGATGAGATAAAAAACCACAAGGTTTGACAGCTGGCAACTCTGAGAGATCTTCTGGAAAGCTGAAAACGTCTCCTTTGGCAGGCATGGTGACTGCACACTGAGCAGTTACATTCTGGTTTTTCCACATTTCCTTGCAGAATTCCCTGGCTGAGCAGGGTGTAGGTGTGTGCTTGCTCTTCATGAGCACATCCCCTGGGCTGGATTATGACTTAAATCCATGTTGTCCTTAAAGCTCTGCATGACTGAGGGAAGTGTCACTGTGGTGCCATCAAGCTGTCCCCAGGAGGTGGCACTGGCAGAGCAGAGCCAGGGTGAGAAGCAGCAGCTCTCAGGGGTCTGCCAGCCCATTGCTGCTGTGACACTCCTCAGTTTTGGTGTCACAGGGTTGGGTTCTGCCTGAGAACTCAAAAACTATGGGTTTGAGCCTGAATTATCAGTGCTCAGAAGTGTGGTAGGGCTGAGCTTGGCACGTGGTGGTCTTCAGCAGCAACTCCAAAAACCCTTTGCAGAAGCACAGCCCTCATCCCCTCTTGGCATCCAGGGAGAGGACACCAGACCACAGGAGCTGGTTGCAAAAATTAGGAGAGAAAGCTGCAAACAGGATTTTCTTTTTTATTTTTTTTTCCTGGTGCTGTTTTACACTTGGCCATATGTTGGAAGTGTTTGTAAAATGCTTTAGGATCCTTTGAGAAAGGAACATGATGTTTAACTGTCACAAAATGCTGCTATTATGCAGCTACTGAACATAGTGTTTTGCAAACTGCACATCCTGGAATAAATTTTCCTCCTCACAAAAGCTTTTTGCAATGCACCTGCTATTTTGTCGTTCCCTGCCTTTCAGAAAACATGTTGATCCTTGAAGAAAAATAAATACAGACAGGGTTTTCAAGGATGTTTGAATGGCTTGGGAGGACAAATCCTTCCAAAAGGCCACAGCCCAAGGACATGTGTCCTTTGCTGTGTCTGCTCTGCTTTCAGGGTGCTGTTGGGGTGCTCCCACACTTGGTTTGGTACTGGTCATAAATGATGGCTTGGGCCTCAGGTGACACCTGATAAAATGGTCATGGCTTTGTTGTGAATAAAGATGGTCAAAATGTTGCCAGGGGCTGATTTCAAGTTAAGTGGAACAATTTCAGTAGTTTGCTTCAGTGCTGGCATTGCTGGTGCTCTCTATGAGGGAGCCATGCTCCAAACACAGCCCTAATACTACAAACCAGTGCATAATTTAGAGTTACAGCCCAGCAGCTCGTGTGAGGTGAATGGGTTTAGTTTCCTGGAGAGAGGCAGACAGGAGATCCTGGATATCCTCTCTGACCTCCCATTCTGCTTTCTCCAGTCTCCTGTGCCAGATCTGTGGGTGCCATGCAGGTGTCATGGATCCTCACCTCAGACACCTCTGTTAAGGCAACTGAATCCTACTCAAGATTTGGGGTGCTCATCATCTTTCCATGGATTTTCCATATTGGCATCCTGTTCCCAATTCCTATGAAGTGAATCCTGATGATTGGCTTGGATGGAGCTGTTACCAGCCACATCCCTAAACCAAATCCTGATAAACTGCTTGAAGAGCACCTAGGAGAGAGAGGTGTTAGATATCTAAGATAGGTGGAAGTTCCTGACTTATAGCTTTTGGTCTCATTCCTCTACCCTCCTCCTTTCCTGAAGTTGTTGTTTGTTCTTTCCAGCTGTAAATCTTTCTACAAAACCCCCTCTTTATTATGCCCAGCCCAGTGTTACCCTATTTCTGACTGGAGCTTCTGGATGTCTCCTGTTACCAGTTAATAATATTAATTAATACTAAAACTAATGACTTGGAAGGAATCAGTTGGGACACATCTCTCCTAAAGAGACAGATGGAGGGACCATCCACCACCCATGCAAGAGCTGCCCCTGAAATTCAGGACAGAGTGGTGCTTCTAGTTCTACACTCACAAGCCTGAAGACAAATATTGAACAGGACTCGTTCCTAAAAAAAAAAAAAAAAAAAAAAGTTTTTTCCATTGGATGAACTATGCATTTTAGTAGGGAAAGTAAAAGCAACACTTTCTCCAATACATTGTTGTTTTTTTTTTTTTCAAAGGGAAGACAGCATCTCTCAGAATTTAGTCAACATTGTGGGTGTTTCAGAGTGTTTTCTGTACTGCAAGAGTTTAAATTAGAGAAACCCATAGAATCCTTTCAACTCACAGACAATCCTGACCTGGCTGCATGAGTAGCCTTGAAACCCAACAGGGTTTTTTTGTCTTCACCCCTCAGTGGATGGGCACGTGCTGCTGCAGGAGCTTGCAAGGAGCATGCCTTTGGTCTCCCTTGGAAGCCAAGCCCCAATCCTGAGCTCCTTCATGCCCTGCTGGCTTGGCTGGCCCTGGCTCGGCATGCCGTGCTTTAATAACCCACAAGTTGTCTGCAGGCTGCCAGATTATTTATACTCCATCTGTTCTTCCTCATCTGTGGGCTCTCCAGCCCTTTTCCGTGGCTGCTGGTTGGGAGATGTGCATGGAGTCTTGGTTTGGAAAGACAGGTGTCTGCTAAAGAAGGCAGGAGCCTCCCCTGAAATGGAAACTGTAAACCCCCTCCCTCCAAATTCTTATAAGTTTGAAATTAAGGGGGGCTCTCAGGAAAAAATATGGGAGCAGGAAATAACAGTTCTTTAATAGGGGAGAAAACAAAAAGATAAACAATGCAGTGAACTAAAACAATGCTGACAGAGTCAGAACACAACCTGACACCCTGGTGGTCAGGGTGTTGGTGGCAGTCCAATTGGAAATGTGGCTGCAGTCCTCCTGGAGTGTCAGGTGTGGCTCTGTTGGAGCAGGGATCCTGTAGAAGTCCAGTTGGAAATGTGGCTGCAGTCCTCCTGGAGTGTCAGGTGTGGTTCTGCTGGAGCAGGAGGAATCTTGTAGAAGTCCAGTTGGAAATGTGGCTGCAGTCCTCCTGGAGTGTCAGGTGTGGCTCTGTTGGAGCAGGGATCCTGTAGAAGTCCAGTTGGAAATGTGGCTGCAGTCCTCCTGGAGTGTCAGGTGTGGTTCTGCTGGAGCAGGAGGAATCTTGTAGAAGTCCAGTTGGAAATGTGGCTGCAGTCCTCCTGGAGTGTCAGGTGTGGCTCTGTTGGAGCAGGGATCCTCTAGAAAGGTGTAGTCTTCCTCTGAAGATCCAGAGGAAGAGCAGCTGTTCCTCTGGAAAATCCAGTGGAGAAGCCATGCTGGTGTTCCAGAATCTCCAGATTATATTCACGTACGAATGCTTGGCTCCTCCCTCTGGGCAGAGCATCTTACAATGGGATGTTATAATTCTTACCAGTCATGCAGTGACATTCAATAGCCTGTTATCAGCAGATGTCTCCCTGGAGGAAGGAGTGGTTGTGGAAGAGATAAGGAAAAGTGCCCACTTAACAGAAGACAACTGCCATACAGATGGTAATAGAATACAATTTGCTTGGCAATCCAGGAAACATGGCTTCCCAATCCCTCTGTTGTTCTGCTGCTTTTTGATCTACTCCTGCCTCAGCATTCATCTTTCTAAGAACCAGGGGACACCACAGGGGGAGTCAGGATGTCTCTGATACCCAAGGGTGAGATGCAGCCTGGTGGTACTTCTGTGAGCAGTGAACAGCTCTAACCCTCTCCAGCTCCCTCCTGACTGTCCAAGGCTGTGCAAGAATTTGGGTTGGGAGAGCAATCCAAGGAGGTGGGTGAAGCCAAGCCCTGCCCGAGGTGCCCCCAGGGTCTGTTTGGCAGCACCATAATGAAAGTTAGGGTTGGGAGAGAAATGCTAGAGGCAGTTCAAGCCAAGCAGATGTGATGAGTGAGAACCAGGTCCCTCAGCCCTCCTCATCCCTCTGGCATGTGTAGCTTTCTTCATTACACGCTGGGGTCTCTCAGGATGGCGAGAGGTCAGCAAAAGAGCCTGGTTTAGTTGAATCACTGCATCCAGCCTTGGTGTGAGGGAGTTTGTGACATCCTGAGCTCCTGCCTTCCACATCCCTGGGAGTGGAACACATCTCAGTGTTTTCCACTGAGAGGGGCTGATGTGCACCTACAGCAGCATCTGCTGCCATGTGCGGGGTGGTGATACCTAAAAGTCACCCATTTTAGGGCATTTTGCAAGGGCATGTAGTGATAGGACTTAAAACTGAAAAGGTTTAGGTCAGATATTAGGAAGAAATTCTTTCCTATGGAGTTGGTGAAGCCTTGGCACAGATTGCCCAGAAGTTGTGGCTGCTCCATCTCTGGAAGTGTCCAAGGCCAGGTTGGACAGGGCTTGGAGCAAACCTGGGATAGTGGAAGGTGTCCTCTTGCACATGGCAGAGGCTTTCAAATAAGATGATCATTAATGTCTCTTCCAACCCAAACCATTCCACGAGTCTACTGTTGTATGATCTAAAGGTGAATTAATGTCCTCAAAGAAAGCAAAAGCAGCTGTGGCCGTAGCTGCTTTTCAGGCTGGTTGCAGCTCATAATGTGCATTGAATGGGCTCCTGGTCCTCTCTGCTCTCACAAATTCCTGTTGATTTCTCAGTAACTGTGATGTTACCATGGGCAGCCTCAGTCCCTCCTCACAGTCGAGGGGCTGTGTGTTGAGGAGGTGTGAGCAGAGACACTGCTGGTTTCACTCTGAGCACTCAAGTAGCTGTTCCCACCTGTGGCACTCTGTTCCCACCTGTGCCACCCTTTCTGTGTGACTTTACCCTCCATGAAATGGGACCTGGGCGTGTAGCACAACCGGCACTTGCGAAGCACTGTGGCTCTGAGCAGCTAAAAAACCCAACCAAACACGCTAAAGAAACCCCAAGTGGATGAATATCCATCTCTTTTACCTGTGCCCATGCTTGCAGTGGCCAGGCAGAGCCAAGCAGGCGCTGTGTGGGAGGGGATCTTTGCCCTAATGCCATCTGTGGTGGCCCGAGCCATACGGAGAAGGTGTGCTTGGATTTCGACCGGCTACTCTGCAATGTTGCTGTTTCTATGGTAACTATTTTTTATTCAACAAGAGGAGCTTAAAATCCGTAGGGCTAAATCCAGTCCTCAGCAGAAGCATCAGTTTTTCGAGGGGCTCTTCAGTAGGTGCAGTTTGTAGCTGGCTCTCGTTGCTTCAGGGTTGTGGTGTCTCTAAAACATCCCTCCCAGCGCCCTTTGCTCATCATCCCACCTCGCATCTCTACATTTTGGTCTTCCTCTGATGGCTCTTGTCAGAGCAAGGGGACAGTTCGCACGTGTCGTGTCTTACAGGGATTTCTGTCTCCCTGCAGAGAG
Source organism: Motacilla alba alba (assembly GCF_015832195.1). Lineage (NCBI taxonomy): Eukaryota > Metazoa > Chordata > Aves > Passeriformes > Motacillidae > Motacilla > Motacilla alba. The sequence continues at coordinate 4,237,233 of NC_052031.1, read as the reverse complement.
TGCACCTTCAGGGGAAATTGCTCTGTGTTTAATAGAGGAAGTTGGTGAATCACAAACAAGACTGATTCGTCTGCAAATAATGCAGAGGGTTTCATTGGGTAGTGTTTCTTTCTTTATTTTCTTTTTTTTTTTCTCAATTAAAAAACAAATGCCAGATTCCTGTGGAGGCAGTTTAACCACTGCTATTACTGTGTTTGTGACTGATTCCCACACGTGAGCTTTGTGATTAAAATTAGGCTATTAGAAACAGCCAGTTTCTTGGAGAAATTAGCGAGAAAAGATGGAGGGGAAGTGGTTTCTTCAAAATTAAAAACCAAATCAACTAATACGTTCCCAGTTACACCAGATGGGGCCTGCTCCTCTGTGTCCTTTATTAGGGTAAACCAGGAGAGATGGGACTGAAGGCAAGAGTAGTTCACACTGTTACAGTTAAAGGAGGCTCAGGTCAATAATTTATTAAGTGGTCAGTGTTTCTAATCAGCCTCTCAATCTTGCAGCTTTTTAGCACTCAGACTTGGTTCTGAATTTTACATGAAGTTGCAGTTTTGTAATTTGTATGCATCTGACTGTCCTGGACCAAAAGAGGCCTGACTTTTAAGAATATTTGAAAATAAGCTTGAAATTCAAAAATCAGACCCAAATGAAAGCCTTTTGCTCTTTTCTATACACTGTGTAAGCTGCTGTATTTATATTACTCCAGTGGTCTTGAGCAGAATGGGCTAAAAATGGACATTTCACAATCTGAAAGTGATTCCCTTCCTTGGGTTTGGGGACACAGATAGAGCAACCAGCTCTATCAAAGTGCAGCTTCCCTGAGTGTCACAGACAAAAGGAGCTTAGCCAGGTCCCCCTGCTTTATCAGCTTTACCCAGTGCACTGTAAAATTACCTGAGCTCCACTCTTGTGACATGGACAAAATTGAGTTTATTTACAGCCATATGGCATTTTTAGAAGAAGTTACATTTGTTGACCTGGTATTTAGCCACAAGGTTGGACAAATGGCAGTGATGATTTTGAAATTTCTGAGTCCATCACCTAAAACTAAAACTTACTGACTTAATTATCAGGACTTAAGCATGTCACCCACACAGGTACTTCCCTAAGGCTTACTCACTTTCTTAAGAGTTGCAATGCTTTTCTAAATCTGTTTGTGGATCTTTTGGAATGACATTTAGGCTGTCATACCACCTGGCATTTCTGAAGTCCACACTGCTGATGGCTTCTTAGCTATGAGGGAAAAAATTATGTGGCTATCTCAGACCCTAAAGAAAGAAGGGAATTTGGGAAGGGAATTAATTCCCTAATCTGGGAATTTGGAGCCTGTTTCTGCTCCCAGCACTGTGGCTAACTTGTTAGTTGACCTCTAGATGTTGCAGTTCCCAGCCCTGTGTGTGTGATGCTGGATGCAGCGAGCTGTTGCAAAGCCCATCAGTAATTTTTTGCAGAATAATTACAGAAACACAAGCCATGTAAAGATGGAAATCATGGTGCAGATGTGTATCAAAGCAGGGCTGTCTTTCAAGTGGCCCAGAGGGTCACAGCCTGTGCATTTGCAAATGCACCCCCTGCTCTAAAGCTGTGAGCGTGGGGCTGAGTTTAATTGCTTTTTTGGGATTATAGTGGGAGCCGTGACAGCTCTGGCTGTTGCCAGTGGGTTTGGACTGTGAGTGACAGACGTTCATTGAGGGCTTTTGCAGTGCTCCACTCATTACCCCTGAGCTGTAATCCATCATGTTAGAGACTGTGACCCTTGGAGTGAGCAGCTGTGGTGCCCGTGCCATTTTAATTTGTTGAATGTTTTGTGGCATGATTTTTCACTTTGCTCTGAGGGATTCTCCTGCATCCTTGTTGATTGTCAGTCCAGGTCACTTGGCTGCTCCTCAGCAGCCAGAGGGTGTTTCCATTGCCCTCTCAGGGCTTGTGAACCCCAGGACAGGCAATCCACTGGTGTAAATTATGGAATCACAGAATCATTGCCTCATTTAGTTTGGAAAACACCTCCAAGATCAAGTCCAGCCATTAACCCAGCACTGCCAAGCCCACCACTAAACCATATCCCTAAATGCCACATCTACACAATTCCTAAATCCCTCCAGGGATGGTGACTCCAACACTTCCCTGGGCAGCCTGTGCCAGTGCTTGGCAGCACATTCAGTGCAGAAATTTTTCCTAATATCCAGAGCAAACTTCGGTGTGGTCAGCGAGCCTGCTCCTGGGGAGCACTGCCAGCCAGCAGGAGTAAAGGCCCACCATGCATGAGGCTTTAAAATGCTCCAGCTGGTCAAAACTATTCTGCCTGTTGATCTCCATTTCAAAGGAAATTGAGTCACTTTGAGAAGTTGCTAGAAAATAATGGCTGGTGACATCCTCGCTGGTGGCATTGAATGCTGTGAGATAGCAACAAAGGGTCGAATTCTGCCACCCATTATCATGTCAGGCATTTCTTTTGTTCAGCTGCAGAGCCTGGCGGGGACCAGGAGAAAGTCTCACCCCTCCAGTCCTCTCCTTGTAGCTGCTTTTATTAAACAGGCGTCGTTCCTGTCAATGTGAATAAAGGGAAGAGAGAGCAGTTCATTATCCAGTGTATCACTTTGAGTCTAATACTAATTAAAAGCTTTGCCATCACTTCTCTGGAACCTATTCTTAGAAATTATGTAAATTAATTGGAGTTTTGAAGAGGAGCATATGCCAAATCCTAAGTAATTCCCTGCTGGCTGAGACAGCTCCAGCACTGGAACCGGAGAATGGCATCAGGAAGCTTTTTTCTTTCCTTTTGTGGCTGCAGAAATATAAAGCTGCTTTGGTAAATTCTGATGATTCTCTTCAGGCAGTATACGAGACAGATCAAATATCTAGACCCTGACCATTTTCCAGAGAGGTGCAATACAAAGGCTTTTTCTCCATGAAAGCTTTTCCATCTCAAAAATGACATTTAACACTGAAAGGGTTTTTACTTCCACAGCATTTCTCCAAAGAAATGCATGTTTCTGCTTCAAAGAGGATTTTGACCCTCAAAAGGGAGACGTATTTGAGATCCTGTGAACTCCCCTTGTGAGTTCACTCTTGCTACTAATTTAATGGGGAAAATATTTACTTGCTGTGCTGAAAGACAAGGCAGATTTGATCCCAAGGTGCACAGTGCTTTTGAAGTAAAATACTTTTAAATATTGTTAGTGCTTTCCCCCCCCATCTGATTATTTTTCCCCTTTGAAAAAAAAAGCCAAAACAAATAGAAGGAGAACACCAAAGAAAATGGTTCAGATAAAAAGGAGAAGCAGTGTGGTTTGGTGTCAGTATATTTTGGTCTCAATCAACAAATCGCTTTAAAAGTTGATTAAACTACTTGTGTGTTTAAAGATAAACATGATTAAGTACTTTGGTGGATCTTGGCTTATTACATATTGAGGCTGGATCTGAGCGTGAGTTGAATCACGGAACGTTTGTGGGGAGATGCTGATTCCAGATGCACATTTTGCAAAGTTGCCTTTTCTTTACAACCTCACCCCAAGGATTAAGAGAATCAGAGGGTGGATCCTCAGGCAGGAGAAAGCCCTCCAGTCCAAATGCATTTTTTCCTTTAGGGGTTTAAAGTGCAGTGGTGATGATAATTGGAGTTTTGCAGCCATCATCTTTTCCCTCTGAAGCCTTTTCAGTATTAAAGGTGGCAGTTTTCTATAGGACCTTAAAGTTCATCTTCTTGTACTCCCCTGCCACGGGCAGGGACCCCTTCCACTATCCCAGGTTGCTGGCCTTAAACACTTCCAGGGATAGACATCCACAACTTCTCAGGGAAACCTGTCCTAGTGGCTCAGTTCCCTCACAGTAAAGAATTTGTTCCCAGTATCTGATCTAAATCTGCCTTTTTTCAGCTTAAAACCATTCTGCCTCATCCTGTCCTTGCATGGCCTTATGAAAAGGATGCTCAAATTCCTGGATGTCTGCTCCTTTCTCAGCCATTATTTCCTTGGGCTCTGGGCCATTATTCTTAAACATTCCTCAGTTTCCTCATCAGTATTTTCTTCTCCTTTGAGACAAAATTCATTATTTTCCTGTTGGTGCTTTTTTCTGCTTTTTGGTTCTCACCAAAAGGGCTCCGTAACACTGCAGGTTGGTAGGATGCAAACAGCCATTCATTTAGCTGTGGTTGGAGCTTGTAAAAATCCTTATCTCCAGCAGCAGTTGGAATGTAAGATCCCAAAATAGAAGTTGTTAAGCCCTTACAAGTGCAGACAGTTCTTGGGAAAAGAAAGCACAATGAAACACAACTTTGGATCAATAGAAAATCATTTTAGAGCAAGAATACCACTGTAGCAATGAATGTAGATGGGATTGTTGTTGCTAACCACTTATTAGATGGCAAGCTTTCTGCATGTATTTTGGAGTAGCCTGTGAGTGTGTGCTAAATACAGCATCATCTCTCTTCATGCTTGTATTGGCTAATGCACCAGTGGTTTAGAAGTACTGTGGGACATTTTTATTGAATGAACACAAAATGCAGTCATTACCCTGGAATTAGGGTGGCAGCTTGTGTGACTGTTAGATAGGGATCACAAGGGATGGAGTAATTAGGTGTTAAACTATACTGGTGGTAAACCAGGGAGTTGAATCTGGGTTGCTTCTGAATTTCAGGATTGCATCCTGCATGCCCAGAGCTGCTGTGGGGAGCCCCTCTGTGTGTAGCCTGTGGGTGCAGCCAGGTTTTATTCCAGGTGGAAGTGTTATGTTGGGGATGTACTTGAACGCAGCTGCCACTTTTCCCATCACCATGTTCTCTGGTTGCCCACATTTTGGGTCCGAGTTCACTGTCCAAGCTCTAATCCATTTCCAGTCTCCTGGCTGGAAAAAAACACATTCCCATCTTGCCATCTTGGAGAGCAGCCCTGTGCTTGTTTTAGTGTTCTGCAGGTGCTGGACATCCATCAGAGTAAATCAGGGCCATGCTGAGCTGTTTGCAGCCATCTTGTGCATTACCCTTGAGGGCATCAGTTTGAGTCTTGGCACCTCTGGACTCTCAGTTGCTCTCAGAGGTGGAGAGGCTCTGCCCACGGGAGATTTTCAAGCAGCAGTTTCTCAGCCAAGTCCTCACTTTGGTGAGCACAATCTCCTTGTGGACCAAATTCTGGTTGGATGCCTGAGATGGACATACTCTGTGCTTTAGGTATGATGGGCTTGGTGCTGTAGATTGTGCTCTAGGTCTGAGGTTGTCCCCTGTCTTTCTGTGGCTGGGCTGGCATGAAAAGAACATAGGACCAGCTAAGTTGACAAAACCCACATGGATGTCTTTCAGATAGATTTTCAGCTGTATTGGCTGCTTCTTGGTGTCACCACATGTTCCTCTTCCCACAGGACCATGCTGATTTGAGAAACCACTTCTTCAGTGTGGGGATGAAGCTGGAGGCAGTGAATATGAGGGAGCCATTTCATATCTGTCCTGCATCAGTGACCAAGGTGAGTGCTCAGAAAGGAGGGATGGAAAGAGCCTGACTGGGAAACCCTTCCTGATTTCCACTACATTTAGGAAAAAAACCAAAAGTGGTACTTAAGTGGCTGGAGAACACATTAAGGACTAGGTTTAAAATCCATGGATGTTCCTAATTAATTCTTTCTTTCCCACAAGCATCACCATCTGATTCCATAAACTTAAAACCAATGGGGATGACCATGTTCATCTACCACTTGCAAGCAAAAAAAAAAAAAAAAAAAAGGATCCCTCTTTTGTCTTTGTCTCCCCTCCATCCATATTTATTTTCCCTGCACATCTGAGAAACCTTTGGAAATAAAACAGCTGAATAGAGGTGGTAGCTGGATATTTAATCCACACACTCAAATACAAGAGAGAGGAAGTCGGGTCTTCAGGATCATCTCCAGTTGCTGCTCAGCTGTGGGACCCTGAACCTCAGCACTTTCCATTGCTTCATTTCACCCGTCTCTACAACTCAGGCTCTGATCTCTTGGGTAGCAACACTTTGATGCAAAGGTTTAGGTGAGAGCAAATTATTTTCAGTAGTTTGATCCCCAGGTTTGGCTGTTTTTTCAGCTTTCCATGTTACCTGATGTTGCAGCAAATCTAACCCCTGATGTTGGTCTCTTCTTTTTCACCCCTTAGGTTTTTAACAATCATTATTTACAAGTGACCATTGATGACCTGAGACCTGAACCCAGCAAAATCTCAATGCTTTGCCATGCAGATTCCTTGGGGATCTTGCCAATACAGTGGTGCCTTAAAAACGGAGTCAATCTCACACCTCCCAAGGGTTTGTATTCCTTCTCAGTGATTTCTGGGTTTACTCTGAAGCACATTTGCTTGTTACTATTGTCTTTAAAATTGTGTTGGTGGTTGTTGCAGAGCATCAGCTGAAGTATCTCAAGCCAGAGTTAGTTCTCTGAAGTGATTTGGGCTGTTCTGACTCCTACCAGTCCATGAACATCTCGACAAATGTTTTTTGCTGGTGGATTGATGTCCCTGTGCTTTGAAGTCTGATTAAGGCTTGTGAAATCCTCGTGAATTCCTGTGGGATGAATCCTAGCAGTTCTTTGTGTGTGTAGAGAGCAAAAGGAGTATTAAAAGTCCAATCACTGCAGAGGCAAACCCTGTTTCATCCACGTCGGTACAACACTGAGGCCAAGCAGAGCTTCTAAATCTGAATGTCTGAGCTAAAAACAGCTGCCTGCACAGGAGTGTGGAGGGATTTCCTTGGCTGTCTCAACAAATCCCAGGGCACACTGCAAGCAGTGTTCAGGTCAGAGCCTGGAGAAACAGCCTCCAGCCCTGCTGTTCCTCAACTTTGTAGCACTGCAGTTAATTACTACCGATTTCAGACAACCACCTGTGGTGCCCCAGCAATATTTCTTTGCTTGCAAAATGTGTTGGTTCCCTGGAATTTAAGGTTTCTGAAGCTGCCTGGGTTGTTGGTCTGTTGCCAAAAATCAGTGTTGCTTGGGAGTAAGAAATGCCTCAAAAAAAAAAAAAAAATCAAGCTAAGTTTTGTGTATGAACTTTTGCCTTCATTTTGGGAAAAGCATGATGCTGCCAAACCCAGGGAAGAGAAGGCTTATTCCCTACCAGATTCAGAATCCTCTTATGTATATCCAGAGTGCTTCTTCAGCACATGTAATTTGAAATTCCCACCAAAGTCCTGAAGCCCTGTGCCTGCAGCTGCATGTGGTGCATCCATGATTGCTCTGCTGCTTCTGCTGAAATAAATCTGCTGTCTGGGGCTTTAGCTCTCTCTCCTGCTGAAACCCAGGTGTAATGATAATGCCTGTGTAAGCACTCACTGATAATGGCCAGAAAAGTTGCTAGAAATCAAAGTAAATGGAATATTTTGGGGTTTTTCCACCCAAATTCACATGCAGCTTGCCCAGGCAGGATAATTAACTGCAGGAGCCCATAGGCTTAAAAATTTCCAATCCATGCTGACACAAAGCCTGTCTGAAATGGTGTTTTTTGGGTCAAGTGTGTGTGAACTCTTATTTTAGTTACCAACATTTGAAGGTATATCTGAAGCATCCATCACGTGAATATTTTTTCATCTTGGCCAGGTCTGTTTGGAGGTGTCCCTCCCCATGGCAGAGGGGTGGAACTCGGTCACCTTCCAGGCCCCTTCCAACCCAAACCATTCTGTGGTTCTGTGGTTCTGTGATCTCGTGTGGTGCCTGGGTATTGGGATCCGCCTGGGCACCCGAGGAGGTGCAGAAAGTCCCTCCTTTTTCCCCTGCTGAAAATCAGATTGGCTCTCTGCTCTGAGATCAGAAATCCTGGGGGGAAGCTTTTAAAAAGGAATAAAGCCAGTGGCAGATAGATGCATTCTGTGTGTTGCTGAATTTTTTATACTGTATATATACAGGCTGCATGTCCAAACTGAATTTTAGCACCTTAAAACCTTTTATATGGGCAGACAGGTTCTTTGAGTTACTAAAAATGTAATCAGATATTAGAATGAGTTATTTGAAAATAAACACAACAAAAACCCCAAAACCACCAAAAAAGAAAGCAGATGGAAAGTGAAAAGCATCCAAACCCCTGGTTAATTTAGGCTTGACAAGGAGATTTTCTGATCTCAAAAATCAACTGTTTTTTTGGTTTTTTTTTTTTTTTTGTCAGAACAATATGCCAGGTTGGGATATTGGAGTTTGGCGTCCTTTATTTGTCTGATATCCATTCTCTCTCCTTTTTGCTTATCAGGGCTTTATTGAAGACAAACAAAGAGTAAATGGGTCATGAACAGGAGGTGCAAATATTTGCTACTTGAAATAGAGAGCAGTATTTTCATGAACAGTGCCAAAAATGAATACCCATTAACTACTGCTGTATAAACATTGAACAAGCTCTGTTTATATTTATTAGAGCAGGATTTATAGACCACTTCCCTTTAGAGTAACAATCATTGTTTTATGAGCTATTATTAAGTGGGAAAAAAAAAACCACCAACATTTTGATAATGTTCCTAGTTGTAAAAAGCTTACTAAGGAAAAGCCACTTCCAAAACCTCCAGTACATTTGTGTTGTTATATTGCTTCGAATTAGCTTCTGATGCTGGGCTCTTCCATGCTCAGAGCTGAGGTGGCAAACGTGGTGAAGGTGTTGCCTGTTTGAGGAGTTGAACAAACACAGCTCTGAGTGCTGTCCCTTGGGCTGAGCCTTCCAGGATGGCAGGGTGTGAGTGCTGTGTGCTGGTGGAGGCACTGGGTACCTGGTACCTCCCTGTGTGCTGAGGGTGGCAGCTGGGAGCAGGATCATGGAATCTGAGAGCAGGACCACAGAATTAGGGATCAGTGAGGTTGGAAAAGACCTCCAGGCAAGCTGGGTCATTGAGTCCAACCTTTGATGGCCACCTTGTCACCCAGACCCCAGCCCTGAGTGTCCAGTTGTTTCTTATCACTTCCAGGGGTGGGCACTCCACCCCTTCCCTGGGCATCCCATTCCAATGCCTGACAACCCTTTTAAGTGAAGAAAGTCTTCCTAATATCTACCCTGCCCCTTCCCTAGTGCAGCTTAGTGCCATTTCCTCTCCTCCTGTCCCTGTTCCCTGGGAGCAGAGCCCAACCCCCCTGGCTTTCCCCTGTCGCATTCCCATTTTCTGAAAAATCCTTTCCCCAGGATTTTCTCCTGGGAAGTTGAGAAGCTTCAGAGAAAAAGGAAAACAAATTTTTTATCTCATTTGCTTCTCCTCTGCTGTGGAATGTGTTTGGAGATTGTTTACCCACAGGTGATTGTTCCATTGGATTCTGCTGGGAGTTGTTTTCACTCTTTGGCCAATCAGGGCCAAGCTGTGTCAGGACTCTGGAAAGAGTCACAAGTTTTCATTATTATCTTCTTAGCCTTCTGTAAGTATCCTTTCTGTATTCTTTGGTATAGTTTAGTTTAGTATTCTTTAATCACAGAATCACAGAATAATGAGGTTGGAAAAGACCTCCAAGATCACAGAGTCCAACCCATCCCCCAACACCTCAACTAGACCACAGCACCAAGTGCCATGTCCAGTCTTTTTTTAAACACATCCAGAGGTGGTGGTTCTACCACCTTCCCGGGAAGACAATTCCAGTACTTCATTATTCTTTGGGTAAAAATTTTTTTCCTAATATCCAACCTATACCTTCCCTGAGGTAGCTTGGGACTGTGTCCTCTTGTTCTGTCAGCTGCTGCCCGCTGGAAGAGACCGACCCCACCTGTCTGCAACCTCCCTTCAGGAAGTTGTAGAGAGCAGTAAGGTCACCTCTAAACCTCCTCTTCTCCAGGCTAAACAACCCCAGCTCCTTCAAACGTTCTTCATAGGGCTTGTGTTCCAAGCCCCTCACCAGCCTTGTTGTGTCATAAAATAATAAATTAGCCTTCTGGGAACCTGGAGTCAGATTCATCATTCCTTCCTTCATCGGGCACCCTGCAAAAACAATAGTCCCCTCCTCTCAGGGAGTTGTGCAGAGCCACAAGGTCTCCCCTGAGCCTCCTTTTCTCCAGGCTGAGCTCCTTCCCATCTCCCTCAGCTGCTCCAGACCCTTCCCAGCTCCATTCCTTCCCTGGATAGCTCCAGCTCCTCCAGGCCTCTGTGGCCATGAAGGCCCAGAACTGACACAGCCCTCAAGGTGCAGCCTCACCATGGAAAGGCCACAGACAAATCAGGGATTATGTGAAATCAATTCCTGGGTGTTCCCCTCTTGGGGTCCTCCCTGTGCTGCTGCAGTGAGTTATTTTTGCCCTCCCGGGTTCCATTCCAGCTGAAGCCTGAAGGAAAAGGGCTTCCAGTGGTGCAGGGCCAAGCGGGAATTGTGTTGACAGCATGGTCAGGTGTTTGTACCTCACTCAAACACCTCTAATGGGCCTTTTCCATCCCCTCTGATAAGATCTGTGTAGCTTAAAATCGAGATGCAAAACCCATCCATGAGGGGTTTAAATTAGAGATAAAAAAAGACACAAAGTGTGAAGAAAATACTGTTGCAGAAATTGTTAAAAAAACAGTGCAAGGATATTTTTTGTATGAAAAAAGAACATTCTTTATAAGTAACTGCCCTTTTTTTCTTCCTTCCCTGTGCATGTTTAGTTTTTTAATTATTATGCACTTTAATGCCCCTCAGAGACAGGCATCGTAGCTCAAGGCTTTATCTCAGTAATTTGTTTGTCATGAATGCAATTATGAGGACTAGAAATCATCTTATCCAAGATACTTGGATCTTAGCAGGATGCTTGACACGTTGTTTTCAAAAATTTCACCTCCTTTTCTTGGGATCTGGCAGACTGAAAGGGGATTACACTCAGTATTCCAGTCCTTGCCTATAAAAAAAGTCACAATTTTCATTGTCATAAATGATTCATTCACATTTGATCTTTTTGACTATCAATGCAAAAGGCATTTAGGGATGTTCTGTGAAATGAGGCCAGGTTGAGATTTCTAGGGAGATTGAGGGGAGAATTTGGCCTTTGGGTGACTCCTGAAACTTTCCAGTAAGAGCAGTTCTGCAGTAATGTCATTAGAGTATCCTCAGGCCCCTGGACAGGATTAGCACTCACTGGTTTCAAGCACTGCAAAAATAGAGACTTAAGAGGCAGGCCAAAATAAAACCGCCCCCAAAAGCAAATTTAAAAAAAACCCAACATTTCTGTCCCAAGAATTTATTGCCTAAATTGCCAAGTAAGAATAATGGATGAGCAGAGGTCTGATTTGTCTTTCTGTGATGGGACTCCTTGAGAGATGCTCATATAAAGGAATCTCTTTCTTTTACCTAGAAGCAGAGGCTGAAGGGATGATCTGTTTGCTGAGGCTGTTTGAGGGAGATCTGCATTCATTTTCCTGCTCTGCTCCAGATTTCTGTAACATTTTTACTGTGAAGGGATTCAGCTCACACACCCTGAGCTGCAGGGGAGCCAGTCAGGAAGGGTACATGAATGAAGGGAGGGGAATTTATCTCCTGCTTTGTGAGGGAGGATGGATGAGCTTCTGATTGTGCTGATCCCCTCCCTGTCCACTCCTGAGGGAGCAGCAAATATCCCATGTCCAGCTCCATAACCCCACTTTTTAGACAGCTGAAAGGAGGAGGAAGAAGTCTATAACTAGCCTCATGTGGAAATTTGGCACAGTGGCACTTGTCATTATTTGTGGGTTTGTTAAAAGTTGGGAGATGCTCACAGAAAAGGGAAAATAGGGGAAATAATTAAGTCTTACTGCTTTCTAGTGGAGACTTGGCAGTGAAATGCAGGAGGTGTGTGAGTGGAGGCTGGAGGAGCCAGTGGCTCTCATGGTGTGTGACCAGGAGCCCTGCTGGCACTGCAGGGGTCACTGGGGCAGGATGAGATGCTGAAACACAGATGTTCATCTCCTTGGGGCCCGTTTTGTTTTCTCTCTGTGGTGTGGAGTGGTGGCTGATGGCTTTTTTTGTTTTGTCCTCCTGCAGGTTACTCTGGCCAGGACTTTGACTGGGCAGACTACCAGAAGCAGTGTGGAGCTGAGGCAGCACCTCACATGTGCTTTAGAAATGTAAGTTCTTCCTTTTGCTCCTGCCCAGGCATGTGAAACAAAACAGCTTGCACAGAAAAGGTGCTGCAAGGCTTCGAGGGGTTCCTCCCAAAGCACCATGAGGCTGCCTTAGGAAGGAAACTTGGGGAATCTTTCAGGTCTCCATCCCTTAAAGAGAAAAAAACTTATTTTAGTCTTGTCTTTATCTGTAATTATCCTGCTCTTCATCCCCTCTTTGGTTTTGTACAGCACAAAAAGGATCTCAACTGGTTATTGCTATTAATTCAGGTGCTACTAAAAATAATTCAGGTAAAGAAATGGCATAGTATCATTTGCCCCTTTTTACATTTTAGATATTTTATCTGTATCCCAGGGATACAGAAACCAAACCACATGTATTACAATGCTAAATGTTGGAAATGTAGGAGAGGATGATTAACCCTCATGGATGCTCTGGTTCCTGGGACAGTTCATGCCCTTCCTTGATGCTTCAACAGTGATGGGAGAGTGATGGATGCCATTAAGATTCACAGCTTTTGAAATAATCTTTTGCAGGCTGTTTTATGGCAATGAAAGTCCTGTGTGGCTTGATCTGACAGGTATTCATTGCTTGGGGAAAGGCAGATGTAGCCTTCTGCCTTTTCCAGCAGCCTGGTGCTCTCCTTCGTGTGCCCATCAACTGATGGAGGTTGAGATCCCATCAATAACTGAAAATACTCCTGATGATGGTACCTAAATCTTAGTGGTGCGCCTAAAATGAGCACAGAAGGCTTTGCAAAATGAAGCAGTGTGGTGAATGATGGACAGTCAGGTTTCTGCAGGAATTGTACAGCTTTTCACTGGGTTCAGAAGTCACAGGACTGAGTGATGTAGTATTTATGGAAAGCAGAATGGAGACAGGTACCAGCAGTGGATTTACATGGCCTTCCTCATCTCTGGTGGCCTAGGGGCAGCCTGGCTTGGAAGCTTTGATGGTGAATTAGTGATGAACTCACAGGAGCTGTACCATGAACCGAGTCTGACTTGGGAGTCAAACCAGAGTAAGGATTTCTTTGCCCCATTAAGTCCCTCTTCCTGAAGGGACTTAAAGCAAAGATTTCCAGCAGTCCTGAGGGAAGCTGGACAGTGCTGCATCACACCAATACAGTGGGGCTGTTTTTACATTGCTCTTCTGCAAGCATCTCCACCTTTTCTTTATATCTCTTCTCATTTTGCCAAGTAGTGTATCTCTTCTCTCAGCAGTGGCAGCCTTGAGAAAAATCTCTACATAATATCTTCTAAGATTAAGTCAGTTCTGGGCATTTTTTTGTCTTTTTTTTTTTTTTTTTTTTTATGGAAACATTCACCAGATGAACATGTGTCTCTTATTCTTCCACTCTGAATGACACAGTTCTTTTCAGAGGGAACTGCTCTGCTGTCACTTGTGTAGCCTCCTGGCTGGCTGGTCCCCTTGAATTGTGGTTGTGAGGGGTCTCTTTGATGGAAGCTTTTTTTGCATCTCCCTCCTTGTGCAGCCAGATGAGGTGCTGGCAGTGGAGGTGCTGTAGCTTTTTCCCCAGGAGGGATTTTTAACAAGGAGAGGCAGTTATGGAATGGATTGACGTGCCCAAATGCTTAGTAAAATAAACTCCACCTAACTGTTTTGCCATTGATTTTGTATAAATGAGCCTCCAGCACCGAACTGCAATGAAAGGAGCCGGGGTGATGATAAATGGCGTTTCCTTGTTAGGCAACATAAAAGGCATTTAAACAAACTCAGCCTGCATTCCTGCAGCCCTGGCCATTAGCAGCTTGTGCAGGGTGAAGCTGATCTGTGTGCTGAGCAAGGCTTGAGGCAGTCCAAGGTGTGCTTGAGAGTAGCAGCATGTTCTTGGATGGAAAAGAGACCAAAGCTATGAGTTTTTAGTTTCTCAAAGAGCTCTCAATGGTTGTTCAAGGTGAAGTGCCCATGGTCCTTGGTGTAGTGCCAATAGGAACAGGGTTGAATTTGAGTCTGGCTTCCAGTTTTTCACACAGGATGAGAGTTTGGTGTCATTTTGAGTCAGTGGCAGTTATGAACCACCCCAATTATTATTAGCAAAAAATCTCATCTCATAGAGGGAACCCTTTCTGTGCTACTGTGTGCAGAGAGATGCAGAGCAGGTGGAACAGAGGGGAGGGAAATCCAAAGAGAGAAAGGCCTGGTATGGACACAGGTATTGCATTAGTGTGTTTTCAGGGAGAGTGATGGGGAGATACTGGGAAGGGACTAAGAATAAGTGACAGGAGGGGACATTGGAAGGAACAGTGGCAGTGAGCACGACTGGATCCATCTACACTCCAGCTAATGTATCTTAAAGGCTTGTTCATTGCGCTTCAGATAGAGCCACAGGATGGTTTGGGTTGGAAGGGTCATTAAAGACTGTCTAGTTCCAGTCCCCCCATCCCATGGGCACTGCTGCCACCCACTAGATTGGGTTGCTCAGAGGTCCATCTATGAATACTCCATGATGAAAAACATACTTGAAAAGGTTACTCAGATATCTTCAGCTTCAGTCAACTTGGGTGACTGAATGCATGAAGAGGTTTCTCTGGTCTCAGGCAAGATGGGTTTTTGCTTTGTAAGGTTTCTCCTAGCAAGGTGGGAGATGCTTAAGCACAGGAGTTCTGGGAACCCTCTGGGTAGTATCACATTAACAGGAAATGCATAATTGGCAAACATTCAAACTTCCTTGGAGCTGACGTGGAGCAACCTCCTCCCAGTCAGGGAGTCAGGGATAGGAGTAGAACATGACATGCATTTCGTCATTGACTTTTCATATGGTGTCGGTGCAAACCTGCTCCTGCATGGGCTCCTCTCTCCAGGATCACAGTCTCCTCTGGGTATCCATCTCCTCTGACAGGGATCTTCCAGGGGCAGCAGTCTCTACTCCCCTGCAGACCCCCATGTGCTGCAGGGGCACAGCTGCCCCACCCTGGGCTGCACCAGCACTGCTCTGATTTGGCTCTGGATGCCTTTGCATTCTTCATGGTATCCTGCCCTTCCAGCAGAAAGCAAACCATGCTAATAAATTTGTGCTTCCCAGCAGACAGTCTGGTTGAAGTTGTGCAGTGCTGCAGAGCCATGTTTCAGCATTGTCTCCTGCCTCTTTCAGACATCCTTCAGCCGTGGCTTCACCAAGAACATGAAGCTGGAGGCAGTGAACCCCAGGAACCCTGCAGAGATTTGTGTGGCTTCCATCACCTCGGTGAAAGGACGGTTGATGTGGCTGCACCTGGAAGGTACATGCTCTGAAAGGCTGCTTGTGTTTGCTTCACTCACTCACTCACTCACTCACTCAGTTTTGTCCTTCATCCTCTGCACAAAATTGCTATTTCCAACTTTTCAGTTTTATACACATTGACCAGTTATGTTTTATAAGGAATTACATTTACCTGCTCTTTCTCTGGGGAGCTGCAAGTTCCTCCACCCCTCCATTCATGTGGTCTTTATCACCATGATATCAGCCTCCTCCCTGCCATCATCATACATCTTCATCCTAGGAATAGAAGTTTGCCTCACTTCTAGGCAGCTGAGAATTCTGCAGCAATTCCCAACCTGACAGTTTGTACAGGAGGAGAGGTCTCTAATCAAAGCCCTTAAAGTTGGTAAAAACATTGCCAGGTAACCCAAAGGATTATAGTTCCTCCCAGATGTTTGCTTTTGGTAGAGCTGTATGCAATGCCAGCTTTTGGTTTTTCCCTGTTGTTTGCCTTCTAGATCAAGGTAGCAAAAGCTCATCTGGAGCCTGGTCTGGACACAGGGAAAATATTTTTTTTTAATTGCTGGAATCAACAATTGTTTGAAATTTCATTCTCAGTAAGGCTGTTGTTGAATTTACACCCATCTGATCAAGGAATTTGACCCATTTTGGCAACTTCTTTTCTTAAATGACCGGGTGCCTTCACTTATATATGTCAAAGATGTGGATAGATGCAGGAAGAGGGCAACACACTCCCACCTTGCTTCCTTCTCTCATCTCTTTCTTCCTGCCTTTTTTTACTCTTTTAATTTCTTAAAGGATGTTTTTTTACAACTTACCATAAAAAAAACCTTGTCTGCATCTACTTTCTTTTGAGTTCTGATATATAGATGCTTTAAGCTTGGTTTATATCTCAATACCAGGAATTGAATGATCTGTCGTAAACAGAAAAGATGCAAAAGGCTGCAGAAAGCAGAAAGAAATCTTTGCTGCTCTAGGAATACATCACTACAGTATGCACAGTGTTATGCAAAAAGCAGGCATTAAAAAAAAAAACCACAACCAAAAAACCCTGCTTGCAGAGTCATAAAATAAATGTGGCTTGAAGTGTGGCGTGGGTTTTTTGACTCCATTAATATAGTGTTATTTCTAACTGATTATTTATATTCTGGAAGCAGCAAGGCTCCCCAGCTTCCACAGGAGCCCCTCACTGAAGACCTCAGTGAGGGTATGGTCCCACCATTTATCACAGGCGCCACTGCAGCTTTCATTGTTGCCCTCCCAGTTTCCCAGTTTGACAGCCCAGGCTGCAGCCATAAACCAGGAACACAGGAGTTAAGCAGGGTTGAGTTAGACAGGAGGGAACACTGTGTGATAAATCACACTTTGTACAGTAGCAAAGCCCTGAAGTCGAAGGCGAGCGTTTAATGAGCAGCAGTGCGGTTCCCTCATGGTGGAGGAGAAGCTCAGGACTGATGGGATGCTCTGAGCTCTCTGCTACTTTATTACTCATCATCTGCATTGTTAATTTTTACTGGTTCATTTTAGATTTTAGAGCTTGAAGCTTTCTGGTGTGAATTTATACAAGTAATAATGCACGCTCCTTGCACAGCCCAGGAATTTGAGGAAAACCCTTTGGTTAATCACTTCTCCAGGGAGGTTTCCTGTAATTTCCCCTTTTACAGTTTTCTAGAGTTGCTGCTCTGTTCTACCCATCCTGTAAAATTCATGGCAGACATTTTCCTCACCCTGTTTCTAGTCTCCCTGTTTTCCCTTTAACCTCCCAGTTCCCATGGACATTTCTTGCTCTGAGAAAAGAGCAGCATAAAACGCAACAGATGAAACTAATGAGTCTCAGAAAAGCTGTTTTCCACTCCTGTGAGTGAGGCCAAAGGAAGCAGTAAGATGTTGGAAGTGGAAAGCAGGGTTATCAGTTGCCAGAAGGCAGAAGCAGTGCCAGGGAGGACAGAGTAGCTGTGAATGTGTCTTACAAGAGGAACAAGGTTTTGCAGGAGAAGAGGCATTGTGCTGCTTTCTTGCTGCTCAGGGTGGCTGCAGCTGTAAACTTCAGAAGCAGAATGTTCCTAGAACCATTTTGGTTGGATAAGACCCTTCATGTCTCATTTATTGTTGCTTGTAAGCAGGAAGGTACATCTGATGTGGTCACTTTATAATTATTTTGAATTGTAGAATAATTCAGATTGGAAGGGACCTCTAAAATAATAGAGTCTGTTTTGTCAGAATAACACCATTACAATAATGAGGTAATTGGTTTTACCAGATCTAGTGACATTTCAGTGGGGTCTGTGTTGATTTCTTGCTCTGTTTAGGGCTTGATCCGTGGCTTGCTCACTGTGTGCGTGTCTTTCCACTGACTCACTGTTGTCACCTGGGCTCCCTGCCTGGATTTGTGGTGTCAGGTGGAAGTGGAGCTCCCCTCTGGAGCTTTCATCAAGTTCAAACTGAGCAGCGACCAGGTGGTGTTATCTCACGGAGGGAAATGGTTTTTCAGGGAATTTCAGCTGCTGAAATCTGGTATTCAGCAAGTTGTGTCCTTCCCCTGTGCCTTCATCCCATTCTCTTCCTCATATTCCAGTGTGTATTTTCAATGGATAGTGCATGAACATGATGCAGGGCTCAGAGAAACACCATGAAGACATCCATGGATCTACACAGATGTTATGATTCCATTTTTTTTTTCATTATTTCCTCTATCAGTGTGCACCTACTTCTCTGCCTCCTTCGAGGAGGAGGCTTTTCTGTGCAGCCACGCACTCTCAGAGCAGCAGGTTTATTACTGATCCAAATGCTTCACCTCAGCCTCAGTGCTGTTCCCATCACAAAGCTCAATTACTGTTTCAATTACACCACAAGCCCTTGATGAACACACATTAGTGGGAAGCTCCCTGTAGTCATCTGGCTGTGCACAGTCAAACACTTGCTGCCTTTAGCAGGAGGCAAAGATGTTTTAACAGATGCCAAGGCAAGGCTGTTGCAGGGGAAGCTGCTGATCCTTTGGTCCCTTTTATTAGGAGATCACCCCATGCTGCTGCTGGAGCTGTCTGTCCTGGGGTGGAATTGGCAGAGGGAGGAGGTGAAGTTGCTGGCCCAGCAACTTGAACTTGAATTGGAGTAGTTAAATGGTGCCTTGACTCAGGACACAGGAGTTGTTTCTGAACTCAAAGCCAGCAGGAATATCTTCATTGGATTTTGAGTGGACATCAGCTAAATTAGGGGAAAAAAGTAGGAAAAATTTCCTTCACTGAAGGGGTGGTCAAGCATTGGGACAGGTTTCCCAGGGTAGTGGTGGAATAACTGTCTCTGGAAGTGTTCAGAAGTCATGTAGATGTGGTGCTGAGTGACATGGGTTAGTGGTGGGCCTGGCAGTGATGGGTTAATGCTTTGGCTTGATGATCTTGGAGGTCTTTTCCAACCTAAATAATTCTTTGGTTCTGTGAGTGGGATCCACATCAATGAAGACAGGAGATTGTCTTCTAAAGGAGGTGTCATAACCAAATTGGAAGATAATTGCTTTAAATAGAGACTTCAGGTGAAGTTTTGGAGTCAGCATCGTGCCAGAGACCTTGGTCCATATGACCCACTTGGGATTTTTATACTGCTTTTCTCCTGTTGGATGATCAGCTCTTGTTTCATGTGAGGAACTCTGGGAGAATTCGTGGCACTTCTGGACAGAAGATTGGCCACCTCTCACCCTTAAAAAATGGAACTCAAGGGCAGAGCTGCACAAAAAAGCTTCAGGGAAGCACTGGGACGTAAAAGCCTCTCTCATGCATTAGCTGCCAGCCTGGGAAAGCCTGGATACACCCTCCTAACCATTAAGAGCAAGCATTCAACAAGTCCTTCTGACTCTGTTATGCAACTTCACAAAATATCCAGGGGTCAGCCATGAGGGAAGTTACGTATGTTTAACCTCCCTGGCTCTTGGCTGCTTCACTGCGCACCCTCAAAGTGCTCTTAGTGGGGTTTTCCTCTGAACAACATTGCACTGTAAATGCAGCAGCCCCATCCTTGCTGTCTGTGCAGAACTGAAGATGAAATGATGCCTGATTTGGGTGCAGGGAAGCAGATTTATTTTTACATGTTCCATCATTCGCTTCGCCAGGCTCATGATGGATGCTTGGGTGGCTCTGAGCTTGGTGTTCCCGTGCCTAAATCCCATTATAAATTTGTGTTTATAGGTTCACAGATGCCCTCTCCAGAGTACATTGTTGATGTGGAGTCTATGGACATTTTCCCTGTTGGCTGGTGTGAAGCAAACGCTTATAACCTCACCCCACCACACAAAGCTGTTTGTAAGTACATGGAGACCTGAGCAGTGCAGATGATATCAGGGATTTTTCCTAAGGTCTGTAATCCCATTTTTGATACTATCAACCTACCCAGCAGACCAATAACCAGACTGGAAGTGTACTGCAATAAATCTTAATAAATCTAATTAGCGACCAGACTGGAATTATGCAGTTTGTGTTTTTCTCTGTGATCAGCCCCTCCAAAAATGGGGTTGTCTGTGCTGGAGAAGGCTGTTCCATGGTTTGGCATTGCAGAGGGGGTTGTGGGTTTTCAGAGGGGCTGTTGGTCAGTGGGGTTGTCAGAGGGAAACCAGGTTTTGTTGTGCTGAGCCAGGTTCACTCAGGCAGCGGAGTGGATTAGGGACAAAGACCTCAAATTGGAAAAAAAAACAAACAACAAAACCATAAAATGTCAGGTGGAATGAACATACAGAGGCCATCCAGGTGCTCCTTTCCAAAACAGGATCTGTTTCATCTAAATGGAGAAATAATAAAATAATAGCTGCCATTTTGGGATGGAATTTCTACCCTTTCCCAGAGTATCTGTCCCTTACTTCAGTGCCCTTGCCAGCTCAGAGATTTTCCTAGTGTTCAGTTTAAATCCCCCCACAGCACAATTAAGCCCACAGTGTTTTATCCTGCCTCCAGTGCATATTAAGACAAATTTCTTTCCTTTCTATTTGCATTTGAAGGCAGTTAATGAGAACTCAGTGGCTTGGTGTTGTTCTGTTCCAACATATCCAGTCTCAAGCCACCAGGTGAAAAATTTGCCTCATTGTTTATATTAATTAACATCCAAAAGGCAAATTTTAAAATGTATCATCTCTTTCAAAGAGTTAAATATGCTTAAGTTAAAAATCAGGCAGCCAGAGCCTAATTTAGGAGAATACTGCTATGGCAACATTATGCAGCCTTATCACAAGTTATTGCTGGGGATAAATTATGCTGGAGGTAATCATGCTTGTAAAATGTAATCTTATCCATATGTGTTTCTATATGGAAAAATATTTGTGTTTTTATTTTAATTTTTTTCTTTTATGCTGATCCCATAAAACACAATATTAGCATTCCAGAGGAAAGATTAAATGTATTATTACATCCTTAAAGTAGGTTTTAATGATGTAGTGACTTACTTAAAAAATACCAAGAAAAGATGGTGATAGTAATTAAGTACCATTTCATTGTGTTCAAAGTCATTTTATAGTCAGTGCATTTACACAGCTTTTTATGCATTCTGGGTGTACTTAACAGGACAGAAGGGTACAAAACTAATTTTTTTTTCTTGCTTGCTTCATTTTTGCAGTGCGAAGGAAGAGAAGAATTGCAGTTGTGCAGCCAGAAAAACAGTAAGTTGTTTGGGGTTTTTTTGTTATTTAAGGTGGTGTTTTCACAGGAATGCATCAGGTCTTCCAGGGGGGATAATACACAGCAGCTGTGTGGCTCAGTAACTACTGCTCAGATACTGTAGCACAGCCAGCAAGAGGATTCTTTTAAGCCTGAAATATTTGTTAGCATATTAGAAAGTCTCTGTAAAAGCAATTTTTTGCTGGCTGGGGCTGTGCAGCCCCTGTCTGATGGCCAGCAGGGGATGCTTAGGGAAGATGGACATATACCAGGAGGGCATTTCCCTGTCTAGCTCTTGCAATTTGTAGAAACTTGAATTTAAGGGGTTTAAGGGCAGATATGTGGAGCCTGGAGGTCTAAAGCTGACACATCAGATTATATTTTTAGAGAAGGGGTGGATCTGGCTCCTTCATCTGCAGTACCCTGGTCTGTGATCAGCCATGTGGAAGTGGAATTGTGTTGGAGGTGTCTCTGTTCCCCATCCCAGGCTGTTGCTGGTGTAGCTTTTGGTCCAGCCTGGGGACTGATTCTGGCCCTTTGTCCTGTCTGATGCTATTAAATACACCAAATACTCTCATTAAATACACCCAATTTCTCTTTTAACAGGTTACCATCCACAGTGCCTGTTGAGAAAATACCTCATGACCTCTGCCCAGTTCCTCAGCTAGACACAACAGGTAAGGATCCTTATTTCAAAGACCCATGTCCTGTATGGAAGGGGAGGACCCCAGAAAGGCAGTGAGTTCTCATAGGGATGGGGAGATGGAACCACATCCTCGGGGGTGTAAGGTGGAGTGAACCCACCTGATGCACAGCAGGTGAGGGTCTGGTTCTCCACATGTGTTGCTGGGGCTATCAGAGTTCCCCTGGAGCTTGCCCATTTCAGATGATGATATTAAGACAAAGCTAGTGAATCTCTCTGGTGGAGGTGGGTGCAGGTTGTTAATGGAAACTAAAGAGATTGGGTACAGCAGGACCTGATGGGTCCCCTCTGTTATGTCAGGACTGTGTGATGTGGCTGCTGCTTCTGCTGAAGGCAAATTCCTCTCCCCTTTAGCAGTGGCAGGAGGCTCTGAGTGCCATATTAATCCTATTAATGGTGTGAACCCAGCAGCAGGGACAGGATTTACCTCACTTTATTTCAGCAGGCTGTGGGACACATGTTGGCATTGCAGCCAATACCCCGTTACAGTCATATGGGGAGAATCAGGGTCCTTTTGGGTATGATAACCAAAAAAAAGTGGATAACCACTTGGAAGGCATGTGAGCCACATCTAGAAGTTCCCATTTCTCTCCATGGTCTATAAAGGAGCCCAGAGTAATTAGCCCAGACAAGGAAATCTGCTCTGTAGACCCATGCTGGGTCAGGGAATGGCACTGCAGGACTTGTGGGGTTAGACAGGAGCTGAAGAGGGGTTTCTGAGGCTCTTCACTGAGAATGTTCTCCCTGTGCTGACTCCCTGTCTTGGAGGCTCAGCTCATACAGCCCCTCCTGGCAGGTTGCAGTGAGTGTCTCGTGTCTCCCTGCACTGTGAGTTCTGGGAGAGCTCTGGCTCATGTCATGGATTAACTCCTTTCCCAGTCCTCCTTTCAGCAGGGTGTGCAGCCAAATCAGTCACTACCAAAACCACTTCATTTTCCCATGCTGGACAGAGTTGAATGGCAGAGGCTTGCCTACCCTCTATCCCAGGGTAGAATTTTGTGCCTTCTTTATTCTCCTCCCCTTTCTCCCACATCTAGGAGGAAGAAGTGTGGAAAATAGAAAAATAGAAACTTAACACACACAGGAGGGTTTAATTTGCAGCCTTGGAAGAAGCTTGAATTGATGTAAAAATAAAATACACAGACATTAAACAGAAAATTCATGAACTAATGTTTCTATAGTTATAAGTAAGAATGTGCCTTAAGTATGAGAAACTGTATTGATAAGATAATGAAGGGTTTAATTTTGTAATTGTGTAGAATAAGCTAAGAGTTCAGAAGTTACAATAAAAGCATATGTACATGTGATAGTAACCCATTGGATGAAAGTATACACATTACAGTAGAAGTAAGTAAAGGTGATAAGTTAGAAAAACAAAATAAACTTTGTGGCAGCTATCCATTAGATTAGAACGTTATATATTGTAACCCAAATCTCACAGCTTCTAAGACTAATGTTTATTTAAACAATAAATCATTTTTAACCCAGCTGTAGTCCCATCCCTTCAATTAAAACAATGATAATAATAAAGAAGTGCCCTTGATTTATGGTATAAGAGTGCTGCAGGCACCTCACTGCTGCTTTCTCCTTGCAGGCACCATCAATGGGAGATACTGCTGCCCCCAGCTCTACATCAACCACCGCTGCTTCTCAGGTCCATATTTAAACAAAGGCAGGATTGCAGAGCTACCTCAGTCTGTGGGGCCTGGCAAGTGTGTGCTGGTCCTCAAGGAGGTATGGCCCAACTCTCTTTTGGGGGGATTTCAGAGGAAGGTATGGGTCATGGCTTGCCAGACCCAGAATTTGCAAAAATGCACCTAAAATTGTCCTGGAGTGGGTTCTGTGAGGCAAAACCAAAAGCCAGGACGAGGGGGCAGATTTTGCATTGTGGGTTTTGATGGGAGAGGTGATGTTTTTGAAACTTGGGGAGTTTTTTTGGTTGGTAGCAACTTTAGTGTGGGTTGCCATCAACACAGGAGCAAATAGCAGTGTCATGGAGACATGGGCATCTCGTTTTGGAGACATAAACAGCTTCCCAAGGAGCAGAACAATGGCAGTGGCCCAGCACTGATCCTTATTACTTTACAGAAAATATTCAAGCTTATTATGGCCATGAACTCAAGCTCATCCTGGCCGTGGGAAGCAGTTTCAAATTCTGGAAAGAGTGAAAAGAAAACATTCAGGGTATTGCTGTACCTGATTCCTGGTAGCTGTTGCTGAGATGAGAGAGGTACCAGCAGCCCAGAGAGCCATGGGCAGGATGGAGGTAAAAAATTGCAACACAGTTGAAGTTCCTGATGCTCCACAGCCTTTTCCACCCAAGGTCTTGTCCTTACCTCCACCACTGATGCAGTGAAGCATCATCCTGTTTGTGTACTCTTGAATCCCAAAGTCTTGGGTGAGTTACAAGTAACTCTTGTGTAGTTTAATACCAGAATTATTTTTACAGCCTCGCTGTTCGTTATTCCCAGTGCCAGCACAAGTTTTCTGCTGGGACCACTGGTTTATTGTGGTTTCTTTCACTGGAAGAGGCAAGCGAGGTGGCAATGCCTATTGTTTGACATCAGCTGCAAAGTTTGTCTCATTTCTGAAGTATTTTCTTGGAAAACAAGTTGAAACCTGGAGCCACATACAATGGAGACATCAGCTACTGCCATCCAGCCACTGCACCTGGCCTGAAAAGTGGTGACTGTAAGGTAGCTGTTCTATGTAATAAAGGCTGACTTGAAGTTAAATTAAAATAAATACATAGTCAGCTTTAGTTTTAGTTCTGGGGTCAGTATATTTAAGAAGCACAAACAGTTCTTCACATATGCCAAGAGCTCCTCAGCAATATTGTAAAATAAAACAAGGTGTCTTCTTAAGACTCCAGATGATCTATAACCCCCCTCTGTATTTTAGAGAAGTATGCTGTGAAGATTGATTGGCTTCATTGCTTACTGCTCTTAATATTTTTAGACACTTTGCTCTTTCTCTATTTAAAAAGAAAATGGACTAGGACAAAAGATGCCTTTTAGATCCTTGATCACCTAACGAAAGAATCCCAGATAACTCTTCTGCTCTCCTCTCTCTGTCCCACAGACACATCAGTATTCTAAGTTTAAAAAAAATAAGTTTAGTGCCCTGCTTGAGGCCACCCTGGGATTTAGCAGCTCTTGTTAGGTAGGAGTGTGGCATCATATCTAAGATAGAGGAGGGAACTGGAGTTTTTCCTCATAAGAATACTGATCATTGAGGTCTTGAATATGAGAAGAGAGTTGTGATCATATTGTTAGCTGTGCCTTGACAGTGAAAGTTAGGAAAGAAGTTAAGAGTTTTCCTAAGGAAACTTCATCCATCTCAAAACTTGAGACTGTTTCAAGGGGGATGGAGATGGGAAATGTGTGAACACCAAAGAGCCGTGATGGGAAGAAAAGTGCTGAACTGCCCAGTGGCATCAGGCACACCAGATACACTCAAAAGAGCCCCTGTGCACATGAAAATACATGACATGGAGAACTTTATGAATATCAGATGCTTGGAGGTGGGGCAGAGGCTTGTGATGGTGTTGCCTGATCATGTTCACTGGTGTGACTCCAACTCACTCAGCTCTGAAAATCCAAAGGTCAGCAGCCTCAAAATAAAACCGTACTGATGGATAGCAGCAACGGCTGAGCTTGCCTAATCCACCCCCCACCCCGTGCTCCAAGGCACAGGTGGCTGCACCCAAACCATCCCTCATGCAGAGGGCTGAAATTAAACCACCAAAATCTCTGACTGGTCACCCTCCAGCCAAAGGAAATTTGACCAGTTTGAGATGGTTGATGTAATTTTCCATCTTCAGAGAAAGTTGGAAACTGGTGTAGGTTTCTTTACTGGTTTTGTTTAAATCACAGTTAATTTTTTCCCAAAATTCTGTTTGTTTGCATTTAATAGAGTGCAATATGAAGTGATAATGTTGCTAGAAGGTACCCCTCTCACTGTGATGATGGACCTTTACTGTAGGGTAAAATGCCAAACCCAGTGACTCACTTGAGATACAAGAAGGGCAAAAGCCAGTGGTTTTAATTTTTTTCCTTCCCTGAAAAGGAAATAATTGTTCTTACAAAACACTCATTTTTCTGAACTGAGTTTAGAAGTTTACAGAGTCCTGCTGGTGACAAGCCAGCTTTGAGAAAAGTCCTGGCACTGTGGGTGCCTGTGCAGGGCTGGAGTTGATTAGGTGTCTGGGAGAACGCCCAGACAGGGCCACACTGGTGTTGCAGGGTTGGGTTTTCTTTTCTTGCTCATTTCCCAACTATTCTGACAACTCATACAAGCACCATTTCACTGGTGAGGGGCAGGACAGCACTGCTGCTGGAAATTGGTCAGCAAGATGTTTTCTGCCCCAGATGTCCCACCAGCCAGCAGGGTGGGTGTAGAGGTGTGCTTAAGTAGAGCTTTCCCAACAAACTCCTGTACAGGGGTCAAATAACTCCCTGGATTTGCTGATCAAGGCACCTGATGAGCTGTGAATGAGTGTGGCAGCTCCCCAGGCACTTGATGTTTTTGAAAACCCATTTCTGCCTTCCTGACATCAGGTGCCACAGGCCAGTTCCCCTCAGTTTGTGTGGGGAGAGACCAGCAAGAGAAGATGTGGGTGGGTGAGCAGCTAGAAGGGCTCGCTCAGAAACTGTCTTTTCATGGCATTTTAAAATGGTTTGGGTTGTATGGGACCATAAAGATCATCCAGTGCCACCCCCTGCCATGGGCAGGGACACCTTCCACTATCCCAGGCTGCTCCAAGCCCTGTCCAGCCTGGCCTTGGACATTTCTAGGGATTCAGGGGCAGCCACAGTTTCTCTGGGCACCCTGTGCCAGGGCCTCACCACCCTCACAGGGAAGAATTTCTTCCTCATATCCAGTCTAAATCTACCCTCTGTCAGTGTTTGGTGTCTCTAATTGGACTTTTTGAAGAGTGGTTTGAGTTATGTTTCCAAGGGCCCAGTGATAAATTAAATTTTGCTTCTAGTAAATAACCTATCTAAGCAACTCCAGCCAGTGCCATTTTACAGAGTGCTCTGCAGCATTAAGTGAAGTCCTTGCCTGAAAATGATTAATCCTGTAGGGTTTTTAAAATGCTAGCAAATCCTCAGGTTGCTGGATTTAGAGGGGGGAAAAAAACCAACCCAAAAAAACCCAACCAAACAGACATAAACACATTGGTCACTGCAGTATGACCTAGTTATTTTTTCATTTCTGATGAACTCTGTTCATGGTTGCTGGATAAACTTCATGTTCATCATACTGAAATCATTTGCAGGCCCCCAAGGAATTAAGAACAGGCGTTAGGTAACGAGCTAAATTAGATGAAAACCAATCCAGATTCACTGTGGGATCGCTCATGTGCATACAATGCAGAGTGTTCAAACACACAGTCTGGTGCTGTTGAGAGATTTGTTTTCCTTGTGTTTATCTCCCTATGCCAAGTGTAGGCTATTAAAGCTTGGATTTCCTGAGCCAATAGCAAGAATCATTTTTATTCTCAGTGACTTTGGATTGAAAGGATTGGCACATGTGTTCTCTTGTACAGAGTGGACACACACTGGCTTCCAGGCACCTCCTGCAAACTCTTTTTGTGGAGACTTCATTACTATTCTGTTAATACGGTCAAGGCACACAACTCTCAGGCTCTGAAGCACATTGCTGACCTCAAATGTGTGAATTTCCCCTTCAGTGTTCACTGTGTGGTGGTGCATGTGACCTGTACCTGGTTGTGCCTTCAGAACTATTCCTGCTTTCATTTTTTTATTAAACTGATCCATGATGGGTGCAGTCTCTGGAATCTGCTTTGGGTGAGAGGGTCTGTCACAAAGACAAAAATCACTCGTTACCAGATTTTTGGGGTTAGACATCAGCATTTAATGCAGTTCATCTTTTTAGACTCAGGTGTTATCTATAATATGGCAACAGTGATCCTTTCTGAGACCCCTCCTCCTTGCATCCAGCACTTAACCTGTGCAACCAGGACAGAGACAAGCACTTGCAAGCTGCTCCTGCCTGTGCAGCACCTGTGTGGTAAAGGGCTGCTTTTAAACCCATCATTGTTGTTGGTTCATCTCCCCATAGGTTCTCAGCATGGTGATCAATGCAGCTTACAAGCCAGGGAGTGTTTTACGAGAACTGCAGCTTGTGGAAGACCCTCAGTGGAATTTCCAGGAGGAAACACTTAAAGCAAAGTAAGTCTTCAATGTGTGTTCCTTTATTTGGGAGGTTTCAGAAAGGAAACTGACTAGAAAAAAAAAAAAAAAGATAAGAAAAGGGTTTTTTCCTATTGTGAGAGTTTTATTTTTCTAATTATCGTTTTGCTTCATTGAATTATTTGACTTGTTCGTAGCAACTTCAGAAATGAAATATTCACCTGAACAGTTCATTCCTATTGTCTTTCTCCAAGCAGCCATCCAGTTTTTGATGAAGTCAAGTCCTGAGTTTTACGATAAGCTGTTCTTATAAGCTTGGCTATTACTGAATGAACTAAATTCCTGGCTTTCTAGATGGAGGAGTATGGCTGCTTTTAAATTAGAGCCTGTCAGGGTAATGCAGAAAAAAATGGTGAGAATGAATGGCACCAAAAAGAGTTCAAACAAATTAGCAAGGACACATTTTTTAGCAGGAGTGTGATTAGGGCAAAGTAGTAACAGATCAGAGATTCAGGTCAAGATTTGATGCCTTTCTAGGATATATTCAATTATCTTCTAAACATCACCAAAGAATACTGAATTCCTCCTTCTAGCATTAAAATCTACCTGTTTATGTCTTCTTCATGTAATGGGGACTATACTTAGGATGTATTTCAACAATTGTTGTCTCTCTGAAAGAGGGGAGTCTCACCTGAGCTCTCTCCAGAGTCCTTCTGAAGTATAATTCTTCCCACTTGAAGATGGATCTCAATAAATATTTCTTTGAAGAAAGCTTTCTTTGTTGACTAATGGTCACCTTGACTTTTTAAGTACTGTAGTTAAACGCAGTGAATCTCACCCTTTGTGCTGAACTCTGTAACTCCTTTTCAAAGAAAAGCAATTTTCTCTTGGTTATTTGATATGAATAGCTGCCAAACACAGCACTGTTGATGGCTACTGTATTTGATCTTTGCCCATGCAGACATTGCAGAGAGTTCATGTATTCTCTGCTTGAGGGAGGGAGTGGAGAAACTTCTGCTCTATGTACACTTAAACTGCTTTCCTGAAGGAGGATTGCAAACTGAAATGAAAATCTACTAGAAACATCCTATTTTTAATTTGCTGCTTTCACCCATGTAGAGTGTCAGGCTTTTGTGTTTGTTGTGGATGGAAGTCTAAAAGTCAACTTTGTGCATGCAGATTTTCATTTAAAACGGGTCTTTGTCCATGACCCAGTTTTCATTGATTCCAGGATCTCACATCTTGTGCTGCAAATATCAGATAATTCACTCCTGCAAGTACTTAGCAATTGTGGAATCAAGTTGTAATGCCCTATATTACTTAACATCCTCTCCTGCAAGGAACTGAGCTTACAGGCAGTTTTCCTATTAGCTGAATCCTGAGTAGGATTTTGTTGGGGTTTCCCATTTGAATGTGGGCATCTGCCTTGTGCAAAAGCAGAAATGCCTATTTCTTAAAGCTGCTGCCATCCATATTTCTAATGGGAGACACCCGGGAAATGTTTTACTGACCATCCATGGTAGTATTTTACATTGGCCCCCAGTCACAGTCCATGTTTGTGTTCCTGTGTGCTGGCTGCCCCAGCAGGCATCCACCTCAGCCCTCCAGGAAGTCAGGCAGCATCTTTCAACTTCATTAAGCCACAGAATGGATCATCACAGGCTCAGAGCCAGGACAGCAAGTTCTGAAGTGCCTTCTGAGAGCAGCAATGGATTCTCCTGCAGTGTGGCATTGCCCTCTGGCTCCTGAGGAGACAAAGCTCATGGGGCTGGACAGCACCTGGTTCCTGCAGCTCTCTGGCTTCTGGGACTGATCTCTTCACAGAGCAGTGCTTGGTGGTGGTGCCAGCTTGTCTGTGGGTACTTTGAGAACTTTAAAGAGCGCATGACAGAGGATTGGCATGCCCCAAGACTGTCTGGCTACCCTGGGACTTCCTTCTTTTTTCCTTTTTAGTTTGCTTGAGTTGCTCCATCCTGAAGTTTTAATTGCATTTGGTTGTTCAGGAGCAAAAGAGAAAACACAGTCGTGAAACCAGATACTGTGGAACATACAAACAGCACGTGACACCTTCCACCAGGTGTGACAGTGCTCCAGAATCTTAAAGAGAGACCTGTAATGAGCAACAGAGGCCTGCAATGAGCAACTTCCAGCTCCATGGGCTCTGGATGGTGCCTGTTGCTAAGGGTGACAGCTCCAGAGCCAGCTGTGATGGGACACATCGTGTCACCTTCTTTCTGATGTGGACTGGCACCTCCTTGGATCTTGGCAGTGCTGTTTGTCTGCAGTGCCTGATGTAGGGTAGAGCAAAGGGATTGCTGAAGAGAAAGCTGCTTTTCCCACTGTTCCAAATGCCAGGTTTTGCACTGCCAGGACTGCATTATCTCAGTCCTGGGGCAGCCTGTGTTTAGTTCACTCTGCTGCCATGAGTGACCACTGTGGAATCAATTACGCTCACCTTGCAAAGAAGATAAAACAATTTAGATTGTCCAGAGAGATGTGTTTGCAGTGTGTGATGGCAGCTGCTTCCCATCAGCACCGCTGGCTCCGTGTGAGAAGAGTCAAACCTGATTTATTGGTGATGATGAGTTAGAAATGTCAGGCTTGATCCTCCTGGGTTCCCATGAGGGCCAGTTGAAGCTGTCAGCATTCAGCCCTTTTAGTTATGATGCTCTTAAGTGCAGTGTCTATATCTTGATTTGCCTTCCCAATTTTACACAAAATGCTTAAGGGTTTTCAAGGGTTTTCATTTCTAAGGGCTGATAATGGGGCTGTTTGGATTTTACCCTGGATTTTTGCAGGGCTTTGGACATAAACAAAAGCAGTGTGCACAAAGTTGTCTCCTGGGTCTTGTAT
This sequence comes from Motacilla alba alba, assembly GCF_015832195.1. Classification (NCBI taxonomy): domain Eukaryota; kingdom Metazoa; phylum Chordata; class Aves; order Passeriformes; family Motacillidae; genus Motacilla; species Motacilla alba. The sequence continues at coordinate 4,206,696 of NC_052031.1, read as the reverse complement.
GAAGCCCAGTTGATCAAAATAATAAAGATGAGTATTCCTGGACTCCTTCATTAAATGAAATCCTGAGAGCTGCTCAAATCCAGTAGCTGAACTCTAGGAATATTTACCCCTATGCCAGAAATCATTGCTTATTTATGAGGCAGCATTTCAAAGAAAGCCTTTTCACTGCAGTTGCTTTAGAAGACTGTGATAGGTGAGGTGTTTGAAATCTTCTTTGCCTCAGCCTTTGCTAGTGAGGGTTTGCTCTCAGGCTTCCCAGGGCCCTGATCCTGTTTGAGGGAGTGAAGTGTTACCCCCACAGTAGGTGGAAAAGAATCTAAAAACCCTGGAAGCAAACTGGATGTGCACAAGTGCAGGGAAGCAGTTGGGATGCAGCCAGCTCTGCCTGGCAGAACTGGCCAATGTCATTGCAAGGCCACTCACTGGCGTGGTTGGAAGTTGATGAGGATGAGGGAAGAATCCTAATTTTGGGAAAAAGGCAATTATCACACCCCTCCTTAGGAAGGACAAGAAGGAGGATCCAAGTAACAAGGCTGTCAGCTCAATTTTCCTGGAAAGGCTATTGGCCAGATCCTCTTGGAAGCCATTTCTGAGAACGTGCAGGACCAGAAGGGGACTGGCAAGAAGCAAAGTTGTGCCTGATCTGATGAGGTAACTGGTTTGGGGTTGAGGAAGAAACAGTGGAAATTAATTTGTGTTCATTTTGAGCAAGGCTTTACAAGCCAGGATCAGTGGAATGAATTAAACCTTTTATTTCTGTAATCAGGAGACTTAATGAGACAAGGCCTTACAACCCGAGCATTCCAGTGCCCTTTCTGAATCCTGTGTTCAAGAGTACAAAATGCCACTGGAAGATTAAATAGCTTTGAAGGAAGTTAACTCCTTGTGTTTGGCAGACTTTAAGGTAGACAGACAAAACAGAAATTTCTTACAAAGAATAGAAAGGAGTTTTCAGTCCCCCAAAAGGAAATTGTGACTTTTTAGTTGTTCAAATTAGTCTCAAGAATTGTCAGAACACCTTAGAATGGGATTTCTGAAAATGAGGTTCTCAGTGTTCTTGCTTTTTGAAGTTTTTCAGCAAAAGACTTTCTGTGTCATCACACAGCAGTCCCTAACTGGAGCTTCTGGAAGGCACTATGTTCTCATGAGCCTCTAATCTATTTTACTTCAACAGAAGAATTCTATTGCAAAGTGCTGTTCATTTAATATTTTTGCTCATGGATCAGCAAGTGTATTTTTCATGGAAATAGTTCCAGCCTTAAGGTTTTCTCTGAGTTTGGGATCTGAGGGCAGAGAAAGGGGAAGAGGAAAGAAAATTCTTTTGGGTTTAACTGAATTTTTTTTTTTTTTAAATAGCAATTTCTAAGAAAACCAAAAATATTATCCTTGACACAGCAATTTTCCAAGTCTGCAGTGGTGCCATGCTGTGCATGTAGATACTTGCTGCTTGCAAGCGATTGAGAAGATAGAGGCCCTGAGATAAAAACATAAATAGGGGCATCAGTAGTTGGTAACTTTTTGAGAGATGCTAATGGAAAGTGTTTTCTGACAAAGGAGCTCCGACCACATGGCCGTCCTAGAAACAGCTCAGATTACATTTGGTGGTGCCTGTGTTAAAAAAATCTTTAGTGTGTGAGGAATATGGAAAATATTAGTAGAACCTGGTTTATAGTTGAAAGAGGTACTGCCAAGACCAAAATTATATAAAAAATACTGCTGTGGCCAGTGCTAACACCTTGGGTTATTGAGACTGATTGCTGCAGTCGTGGAGATCTCCATTTTGCCATCCTCTCTGTTAATTAAAATGTGCGTTGCATTCAAAGCAGACGATGAAATCAGTCAGTTGTTCATTTTCCTAGTTTCATCTTTTCCTTTCAGCAGGCACTGTAGTACAATGGGTCCTTCCTGGGAAGCCAAACACAATAGGAAGCACACAGTTAGAAAAAGTCAGCCATCCTTGAATAATACCCATCAGGCAGCTTTCTTAGCTTATAAGAAAGAAGATCAAGAGGCAATTTGATTAGGGTGCTTTTGCAGGGAAACAAAACCAGATGCAATCTTTTCATCCTAGTGCTGAAAGTCAGAACAAGGACAAATAAATGTGAGTTAAATTCAGATGCATCCAGACATAAAATGAGGTATAGGTACAGGTGCTTCCTGTGCCCTGATTCTTCCAGTGGGGAGACCCTCGAGGCTGGTGCTTGTCTGGAAGTGCTATTTTAGTCCAAGCAGAGTTATTTGGGCTCAGGTGAAAGCAGCACAGTGAAATCCTGCAGCCCATCTCTGAGAGCAGACTCACTGACCAGACGATCCAGGCTGTCGGTAAACTTCATGGCTCCTGGAGAAGTAATAAGTGCAGGAGTCTTTTCAAACACATTGAAAAGAAATATAAAACTTTCATAAGTAGATGCATTTAAATGCCTGTGGCATTCAGTGGTTTTGGTATCAGGTATTGCCAAGCCCTGCTCAGCCAGCCTGCCTTTGCAGCTGTTTCATAGGAAAGCTGGGATCATAGCAGTGCTCTGTACCTGAAAGGAACACTTTGCCCTTTTACATCATCTGTCCAGGTCTTTAAGGGTGTGTGAAAAGTTGGCTCATGAAGTCATTCATGCATTCAGGTGAATGAATCCAGGGTTGTCTTGGCACCAAAACGAGTATCAGAGCCTGGCACCTTGCAGGAATGCTCATTCAGGTTTTGTGCTGAGGTGATAATTTGGATTGCAGCCTGAGGATGTTGGAGTGGGCTGTTCTCAGACCCAAGTTTCCTTTGGGTTTCCCCTTTATAACACTTCATGTGCCACAGTTTCAAACCCTTTTCCCACACCCCTTTCAGAAAGAGCTGTCTGAATGTTTTAACTCTCTGGTCACATCTTTATTTCACCACCACCTCCTCTTCCTCTCCCATATCTACCAGCAGCTGCTAGGAAACTGCAGATCTTAATACACTGACAAATGCTTTTGTTTCATTTTTCCTGGTGACTGTACCTTTGTTTTTCCTTGCCTTCCATCCAGTAATCTTTATCCACTTTTGTTCCCTCTTTTTCTTTCGTTGTGTGTTGCTTCTCCCTCCTCTGAGCACATTTGTAGTGCCAGCACTGGGCTCTGGCACGGTTGTTTCTCGTGTTGCATTCCTCAGGATGCGTAAGAGATGTTTTAAAAACCTTATCTCACTGTTTACAACAGCTTGCTGCTGCTGTTTAATAAATTACGGGGATAATTGGTTTTCCAGGGTTCACATCTACAATGTAGTACAGCAGGGATGTAACTGTATCTTTCTCAGCCATTTATCACTCAGAAACACTTCATATGAAACTCCGAAATAAATGTTTTAGTGGCGTAGCAAATTTAAGACAAACCTTTCATTGCAGGTTTCTGCTGCAAGCGTTCCCTGTAGGAATCAGTTTCTAGGGCCTGTTGCTGCAGCCCTGTTGAATAACTCCAGAGACCATTGATGAGTTCCTCAGGTTTTGTAGTGCCCACGTCTCAGAGTGGTGAAGTCATCTGGTCCTGAGGTGGCAGAGATTGTTGTTTCACCCAGATGCTTCTTCACAATGAGTGTGTCCTGATAGCCACAGCTGGCACCATGAGTCTTGGGGAGCTGGAACATGATATGGGAGCAGGAAAGATGGCAATGGAGAAAACCAAAAGTGCACTGAGGGCTTAGAGAGTTCAGTCCAGACACAGGGTGGTGACCAGAAAGCTCTGCAAGGTGTATAACCATCTGATCATGAGTCAGTATATGAAGAGAGACTGCATCCCTCTCCCAAAACCTTTGCATCAGTTCACAATAAGGGCTTGCTGTCCTGTGTAGTATCCTCACCAAGCCTACTGAGATTTTTTTCCTTCTCTTGCCATATTTACAGATATATCCAGTGTGCACATAGATTCCTTCCCAAATCATGTCCACACCTTCAATTTATTTCACCCTTTCCTTCCTCGAGTCCATCTGAAGTGGAGCCACTGAAAAAAGTAGACCTGTTCTGCTTGCATTCTCAAGAGAGACACTCTCCCAAAAGTCCCTGGGGAGGATCTCTCCCTGGCAGAGGAGAGTCTGGTCTGCAGCACCACAGGATTTTGCTGGATGGGTGATGTGGGGTCCTGTCCTCCTCCCTAGGTACAGGGGCAAGACGTACAGGGCGACCGTGAAGATCGTGCGGACGTCGGACCAGGTGGCAGATTTCTGCAGGAGGGTCTGTGCCAAGCTCGAGTGCTGCCCCAACCTCTTCAGCCCTGTGCTGGTGGCTGAAGTCTGCCCTGAGAACTGCTCCATCCACACCAAAACCAAGTACAGTGAGTATTGGAAAAATGCCTCTTGGTGCTGGCTGGGAACCAGAGAAGTGGGAGATGGTGCGTGGTGAAGAGCAGGAGTTGTGTGATGTGTTAATACTGATGAGGATTCATTTCATCTAAGAGCAGTTATTTAATCCTGAGGCCACCACAGGTTCCCTTAGAATCCTGTACCAGAAAACTGTCCCTCTCACTCCATCCTAATGCATCTGTTTGAACGCCATCACTTTTTGGAAATCTTGAATCTTCTTCATATCTAAACTTAACACAAGGAGCACGTAAAAGGAACCTGCAGTGGGAAGCTGAGATTTTAACTTGCTACATGTGAGACAGCTCTGTTAGGTGAGATGAATCCTCCTTGTAAAGAGTTTCTGACAAACACACCAGCACAGGCCAGAACCACAGTGCTGAGGTGCTGGAAGGTTTGAACACTGACTCTCTACTCAGAGTGTTTAAACATGATCCTGCCTGTTCTGGAAGGCTGTTGTTAGTGTTCAGTGTTTTTGTTGTCAATATTACTGGTATTACTGGCTTTTAAACAGGTCAGGGAAGTGGAAGTGAGTGTTGTCCTTCTTCTGCAAAGGTTGCAAAAAACAGTGTAATTGATCTAAAGCAATTCTCTGGAGTTTGGTGCCAGTAGAAGGAGGAACGTACTCAGGGGGATACTAAAATCCCTGGGGATGGGTTTCTGTAGAAATCTACACCTGAGCTGGAGTCCTGGCTCCCACTGGTTGCACATAGAGAGCTGGAGGAGTTCCAGTTGAGGTTGTCCCATCTCAGAGTTGATGGTTTATGTGACTGGATGAATTTTTCCTCAGAACTCCATTGATTTGCGAAAAGGCTCAGTTCAATTATGAACTTTGCCGTGGGTGCCAAGGGCAATTTTAGTTGTCCTGGGATACCCTTGCTGGTCAAGGAGAGTGTCTTTCATTCCCAGAGTGTGTCAAAAGGCATTTAATACAAACATTTAATGTAAGGTCAGAGGACTCTCACATCCTTAATTTCAACCTGGACCACAAAATAGTTTAAAGTAATAAAAACCCATTCCTTTATACATGACTGAGGCTAGCTGGCCCTCTCCCCTCTCTGCTTTAGCAACTTTAGCAACTTTACCTCACATAGAACTGCATTGGATCAAATCTGGAACTTGTTGGCCTCTTTCCCTCCAAATCACTGCTCAGCTCTGCCTAAACACATTGTTAAATTCTGAAGTCTTCATTCATCATCAATAAATCTGGATACATAAGAGCTGTGACACTCCGTGCTAGTCCAACATGACCTATTTATGCTGTACAATTTTTTTTTCCAAATCAATGTATTTTAAAGTTTAAATTGCGCTTAGAGTACAGTCCTGAGCCTGTAGCTAGGAGCAAGCCAAAGTTCCCTTCTTGGGGTGGTTAAAGTTTTTAATGGGCATTGTGCTTCATTTCTCCAGCTTATTATTATGGGAAGAGGAAAAAAATCATTAAGCCACCGATTGGGGAAAATAACAACATGAAAAGTGGCCATGTCAAGCCAGCCAGACGCAGAAAGAGGCGGAAATCCATCTTTGTGCAGAAGAAAAGGAGATCATCAGCTGTGGATTCAAATGCTGCAGGCTCTGCAGAGGTTTGTGTCACTCTGGATAAATCAGCAAAAACCCCTTGGTGCCGCCTTCTTGTCCCCCATTCTGCACTTTCCTTTTGGGGGGCTTCTCAGCACACCTGAGCACTTCCAGTTTCTATTTTGGATCCTTCCTTGCTGCTCTGTTCTTCTGAGATCAGACTGGTTTTATTAGGGCACTTTGGTGATTTTTACCTTGTCCATTTCAGAGGTAGCAAGCAAATTTTTGCTCCCACCTTTCCAATGCTCACTGGCTGACATGCTCTAATATCTCTTTATTTTATTTCCTTCCTTAAAAGCTGGCAGATGAGCCTGTTGAATGCTCTGCACAGCTTTTAGCAGAGTGAAGGAGCTCTGTGATCCATGTCTAAGATCTCCAAGTATTGTAATAAATAATAATAGCTCATAGCCATTGTGGTTTCAAGGAATTTTATTTATTTTGTTAACTATCCCTAATATTTTTGTCTCATAACATCCAGGCTTAACGTGCAAGCAAATGGTTTGTGTCCCAAATACATGGAATTTGAGGGCTCAGTCTTTCCATTGTGCTGTGTGATACAACAGGTTCTGAGCCTCAGCTAAGATTCATGTCCAAATTAAACCTGGAATAGACTTAGTTCTGTGTGGGCTGTTTTCTGGGGGCTTTTCCCATGGTGGCAATAACAGAGCTCATGTGTGTTTTCACTTCCTCAGCTGAGTGCCAGTGATTGCTGCTTTGTGCGATGTGAAATAAAATTGGTTTACTTAAATTCCCTCCACTTCAGCTCGAGTAGGTTATTTTATTCAGCTTTCAGTTGATTGCCTGCATCTTCATGGCTTGGTCCTGATTTAGGTGTGGTTCTGCTTCATTTCCTTAGATTATACCTGCTTCAAAGGAACTTAAACTTATGTAAGCCTAAATCAACCATTAGCCAAGTTTTTCAACCTTTCAGCCAAAGAACTATCTTTGTCTAAATTGCTCTTTCACTCAAGACCTGAGCATATGGCTTTGGGTGCCTGCTCACACTTGTATCAGGGATAAGCTGTCAAAGCTATTTGGGCAAGTTTATATATGTATAAAGTTCAAAATGCACAGTTTCCATCAGTTGGTGAGTGCTTGTAAAGCCCTGTGTGACAGAAATAACAAGAATCTGGTATAATACTCCAAATGGAACTTAGGGCTTCACCTCCAGCAGTTCAGTGTTGGGCTAAAAGCAGGGAAATGTGGGTGAAATCCTCTGTCCTGAGTTTGGCAGAAATGTCACTAAAAGAGTGCTGTCTTGAACATCTAGACATTTTCAAAAGGCACCAAAATTTCCCTTTTTCTGGGAGCAATAACACTCAAACCAATTTGAAGCAGTGTGAAAGTTTAAATTCAAGTTTCTGATTTCATCTCAGTCAACCTGAATTTCATTTTATCCTCTTAGTATTTTCCATTTCTCCTCCTGTGCATCTGCAGGGCTGAAATAAGGGTCTCCTCAAGCCAGGTCTCATAAGCTCTTGGAGATCTGTTTCACACCCAAGATAGCTCAGCTACCTTAGAAGGCATAAAACCGGCGGGATGGGTTCTGTGGTAGTGTTGGAAACAAAAAGTTTTAATAAAAGGCAAAATAACAAAACTCTTTACAGAGAAAAACTGAGCCAGGTGCAAGAGGTTCCTGCTCCTGGTAAAACTCCTCACAAAAGCAGTTAGTTTCTTTGTTCTCTTCTTTTCCTAGTGAATTGCTCAGGTGGGACTTTTTGGCTTCTGTCCAATTAGCTGTCCTTAAGTTTGAGGTGAAGTCCCCTGGGTCCTATGAGATGTCTTTTCACCTAATCGAGGAGAGAGAAACTTCTGGGCTTATTTCCTTTTTAAGGGGACAAAGGATAGATTTGTCACTCCATGAACAGGGGGCACATTCCTATACAGCGCCACAAGTTTTTGAGATACCAGCCCAAGAGAGGAACATTTCATGCCAGATGAGTTATTGCTGATGACCTTTAGCTGGGAGGAGAAAAAGAATTTCCTGCCACACACCTTTTTTCTTCTTCTGCATAGTGCTGTAACGAAAACAAAGTAATTCAGTTAAAATAAATATTACCCTGAACCAGCACAGCCATGGGAGTGCAGTCTGCCCCCATGCCTGTGGATTTCTGCTGTGTCCATCTCCTGGATGCTGTTTGTGCATGCAGGAGAGTGAGGAGGACGAGCCGGACGCAATGGAGGACGAGACGGGGAGCGAGGAGACGAGCTCGGAGCTGCGCGACGACCAGACGGACACGTCCTCGGCCGAGGTGCCCTCTGCCCGGCCCCGCAGGGCCGTCACCCTGCGCAGCAGCACCGAGCTGGACAGGCCCCCTCCCACCGAGAGAGCCCGCCGCAGCCGCAGACCCCAGCCCCACTCCTGCAGCGAGGCAGACAAGGGCATGCCACCCAAGGAAGTGAGTGCGACCCATGTCACAGCACAACTCCTCCTAAGTTAACCTTCAGTGCCAAACTTTGCTGCTCTGAGGAGAGCATCCCTGCTCTTATTCTCCACAGGAGGTAGTTAGGTTTATGATGTCACCCTTGAGCCAAGAATGACACAAGAACAGACGAGGGACCCAACTGCAAGAGGAGAAAAGAAGGCCTTATTACAAAGGAGTCTTCGGTTTTTATAGGCTGATAGGATACATTCCACTTGATACAAAATTCCACTTGATTGGCTAGTTAATAAAAACCATCTTTCTCACACACCGTCCTTGAGAAGAACAGGAAAACAAAGTGAAAAAACACCACCTGCAGATTGTTTATAATAACAAGTTACCACATTCCTACAACTCCCGAAAAATTCTGACGAGCCACTGGGAGAAACGGTTGCCATTTCTCTCTCCCTGACTGGCTGGCATCCACATTATGAAAACCTTTCTTTGTTATTTTTTTCCTCACAGGAAATAAAGCAAGAAGAAGAAGAGAAGCTCGTCCTGGACAGTAACCCACTGGAGTGGACTGTGACTGATGTCGTGAGGTTTATTAAACTCACCGACTGTGCACCTCTTGCCAAAATATTTCAGGAGCAGGTAGAAGTCCTTTTGGCACTTGTCTCTTTGTGTCTGTGGTGTCTGTTCATGTCACAGGACATCCCACCTTGCTGGCTGGGCCTGGGGCTTTGGTACAGAGAGTATGACCAGACTTCAGATCCATCAGGCCTGTTAAAACAACTATTTGGCAAGGCATGAAAACTCTTAGAAACTTGAGTCAGAGCCTTGCCAGATCCTCAGAGAGTCCAGAAATTCAGTAACCTTGTGGAAAGCAGGAGGTTTAGTCCTTTCATGCCAAGGTCCACGATGTCCCATAGGTAGGAACCTCAGTGTAAAAACAGGTCATGGTTACCTGGTACATACCAGGCTTTCTCCAGGCCACATGGGTTCCATCCTGTTCTAAAATACTGGCCTGGGAAGCAGAAAAGTGCTGCTTCAAGCCCAAAGTGGCTGTCTCAATTTTGCTATTAACACCTAGATGTCCCAGGTGTGTAGACACCTAATTCCTGCATTCCTCTGAAGATCTGCCAGTCAGGCCGTGGATGACCTAAATTCAGGAGATGCCAGTCTTCTCCCCATTAAGCAGATAGGTTTGCAGGAGCAGAAGCCAGTGCTCTTCATCTCAAGCCAGTGTGAGTGTATACAATTTATGTGGAAAGAGCCATTTATTGGCAGATGAGTCGCAGCCATTGCTGAGGGTAAAGGGCAGCACTAACGAGCTGTAGTTAGGAAGAAACAAGTATGGTTAATTAGTCAGTGGTGTGGCCAGCTGCTCATTGAACTGTCTCTGATTCTTCACCATGGATGACTCCAGCTGCTGTGGCTGGGAGAAGGTGGAGGGTGAGTCTGGAGCACGTGAAACTCCCCAGAGCAGGATGCTGCAGTTGCTGTGTCACAGTGAGCTCCAACCATTTGTTAACCAGCCTGGAGCAACACCAGGGCTTGGAAGCCAACCCTGTCTCTCCTTTGCCAGAGAGTTTTATAGTGGCTTGAATCAAACACAGATGACTGGAGCTTTTCTTTGTGAAGCCCTGGTGCAATGGTCTGTGCCATCAACCTTCAGTGGGGGATGGACCTGAGCTGTGGACAGTCTGATCAAAGCAGCACTTCAGGTGTCTAAATCCTTGTGTTCAATGCTGCCTAATCAGGGCTGTCCTGGGGAGTTTATGTTGACTGTGAGTTGTTGTGCATAGACTCTGATCCTCCCCAAAAGCAGTTTTGTGGCCTGATCATCTCAGTCTATTAAAGAATAAAGAGAACTTGAGCTCCTTATTAAGAAGAGGATCATAAAGCCAACAGAGGTTCCAATGAAATTGCTCATCCGGGGTACTGGTTCATGGAGTTTGGTGCATAGTTATGCTTGAGGGAAAGACATGACCGGCAGAGGTCCTTTGCAGCCTACACCATTCTGGGATTGTGGGATATTAGAGATTGCAAGGGCTTTGGGTGGTCCAGGCCCCTCTCTTGGTCGTTCAGCAGTGGAACAAGGCAGGTCCTGGGTGTACCTGGGTACAGGGCATGGAGCAAGGCTGACAAAAACCTGTGCTGAGCAAATTGTGGGCCAGAGGAAGTGGGGAAAGGGACAGTGGGACCAGCATCAGTTTCTCCATTCAGCTCCCTCCTGTGTCTCCCGGTGTCTCTCTGCAGCCTCCCCCATGTTTCAGTTCCTCAGGCATAAAATGGACTGGTCAGATCTCTGTGAGGTCTGCAGAGGCTCTTCAGGTGATCCCTCATTTCAGCAGCTGGGAGACTTTTCCCAAGCTGGGGGTTAAGGTGAGAACCTAGAGACACTAGACAACTTCTGAAAAATCATGTTGTATCTCCGGGAAAGGAGATGGGCAGTGTCAAAGTGGGGGAAAAAAAAAGCAAAGGAAAAAGAAAAAAAGAACTTAATTTTTAGGGCAAGTGCCCTTCTTGTTCCTCCAAACTTGCTTATGCATTCTGCCCTCCAGAGTCCACAAACAAAACCATTTTCCCTGTATTTCTTTCCCCAGGACATCGATGGGCAGGCCCTCCTGTTGCTGACACTGCCCACGGTGCAGGAGTGCATGGAGCTGAAGCTGGGTCCAGCCATCAAACTGTGCCACCAGATCGAGAGAGTGAAAGTTGCTTTCTATGCACAGTATGCCAACTGACTGCACTTCTGCATTCCTTCCTGTCCTCCTCCTTGTTCCCTGTCTTTTTTACCATTTCAGCTTGTTCAAGGGGTTTTCTTCCCCCATATCCTTTTTATTTTCCAAGAACAAGTGGAATTGGCAGCAGTGGGAGCAATCTGTAGGGGGAAATAAACACAAAAAGAAACGAGCTACAAATGGAACTAACTTTGCTGTTTTTGTAAAGCACATGGAAAGACTGCTGGCATCTCTCCTCATGAGCCTCTCCAACCCATTGCCCAGTGGTGCAAGGCCAGCATGGATCAGGTGATTTGTCACCAAACCAAACCTACCAGTGGCAGACACATTCCCAAGGAGAAGGGTCAGATGTTTCCAGGTGGTCCTGGTTTGTCTAGGACAATTTCTGGACATGAACATTTCTTTCAGACAGCTCTGACACTCTTCTTTCATATTGAAATGCAAGTCTTCATTTGTACCATTACCTGGGGTTTAACTGCAAGTTCGATCTTGGTGATCAGTGGGCTTTTGTTTTTCCTTCTGCCTCTCTGGTTTTACAAAGGGAAAAAGTGTTACACCAGGCATATAATGGTTATTCCTGACTGAACTTTGAGAGGGGACTCAACCCATGGTCTCTGGGATACCAGACAAAATTGCAGTGGACTGACAGGGGTGACATAAGACCTGGTGGGGCAGCAGCACTTCCTGAGCCACGCTGGCTCTGCACAATCAGCTGAACATCATCTCTGTGATGGGATCTGTACAGTGCTCCATTCTTGTGTGGGAGCATGAAGGCTTTCATAGTCAAAATCTCAACTCCAAGTCAATTTAAAGACCTGTCTTTGAGCCATAAGGTGACGGCAGACTGGGAATAGGGACTCCTGCTGACCCCTGTGCTCAGAAGAACCAACACCAGGCTGCAGCTGCTGCATTCTCCTTCACTGGTTTCCTTCTTAAATTCTTTGGAGAAGAGGGAGGACCTTCAGATAGAAATACTCTGGAATACATCCAGATCTTGCCCAGAGGGTGTTTTAGGCAAGAAGCATTGACTCTGCCATGCATCACTTGGGAATTCCTGGCTTGCCTTTCAGCAAGTTTCCTGATTTGTCGCTGAGGAATGGGATTGGTGCAACTGCTGCAGGCTGGACCAGATGCTGAGACTTCATCAGAAATGTTCTTACATGGGAGATGAGCAGGACTGGATCTGTTCTCAGCTGTGGCTTTGTTCTGATTATCTTCTTCAAGTTTTAGTTGGTTCAATGCAGTATTGGTTGCCTCTGCATCAAATGCTGGGGTTTTGTTCTTCAGAAATCCAGAAACAGGGTTCTGTAGTGGGGCAGATATTAAAAACCTGGGCTTTAGACTGGATTTCCTGCTGACAGTGAAATATGTCAGTGCAACTGATTTGATAACTACTTGGGATCCCTCTCAGGGTCCCCTGAAAGTGTTGCTCAGTGTTTCACCTCTGAAGACAGAAGGATTGCAGCCAGAAAAGTGAGAGAACAGCTGAGAAAATCAGGGAGGCTGCTTCTCCCAGCTCCTCCTCACTTCAGCCCAGTCCTGGTGTTACATCTGTCAGCAGAAGACAGCTCCTGGGAGGATTCTGTCGGGAGAACTGGTGCATGAGGACATTCCGAGGAAGAGAAGCAGAAAGGCTGTTTGCTAAACAGCATCCCAGCACTGCTCCTTTACTCATCAAACCCAGCTTCTTCTGCTGCTCTGATGTTCTTGGAGTTTCTGGCCTCTGGGATTTGTCAGAGACATTTCATGCCTTCTGGGACACACTGAAAAATGTCATTTTTTGTCTCCATCAGCCTTGTAACTGTAGATATTCCTATGGCAGCTAATTCCTCGTGGAGGTATGACTGGGGAGCAGACACACACAGAGTCTGAGAGCAACCAGCTCTAGTGCTGGCCAGTCAAGGAATGGGTGAAGCATTGAGCCAAGAACATGGGAATCTTTACTGGCTGTTCAGGGAAGTTAAATCATATTCAAAACTCAAACTATTAAACAACAAAAAAAAGTTTTAATTTTATCTCGCGCCGGCTCTTTTATTTCTGCAAATTTCTCTCTCACTATTTGTCTTTCACTTTATTGTTCTATAGTGTTGCCTCATTTATCACTTTCTGTCCTCTCTGAGAAGCTGATAACCTGAAATCTTTATGCTAAAATTACCTTGGGTGGTAAATGCTCTGCTATTTCTCTTTAGTCTGCAGGTTGGGAAGAGATACGGGATTGGGGTACTGTTGTCTGTTGCATTGGTTGTGTTCCAGAAAAGCTGGAGCTGAACTTCTTGGGCCATTTCTTACACAAGTGGAGAATGAGTGTTGTGGAGTTTAACTGGACAATATGCTCAGATTGAACAGAGATCAGAAGGAACTAATTACCCTTGCCTGGACTTCATTTCAGTTCTGGAACATCAGTAAAGCTTTGGAGTAATGTACTTCAAAGGAGATGATGGGAATCCAATCTTGCTGGAGTAAAATGCCACTTTACTTTGCAGTGTACCCAGTACAAACCACTGCAAGGTTGTGGGATTTTTTGTTCCAGACCTGATTGATTCTAAGTTAAATTCAGAGCTGCTGCAGTTCCACAGATGCACTAATGACAGTGGTGAAGCCACATCTCCCCTCCCTGTTGTGAATTTGGCATCCAGGCCTGAAGTTTGTTGTGTTACCAGCTGCAAAAGGCCACTGCTGAGAAGAGCTGAACTCATGGTTATCCCAAGCCACTGCCAAGGGCTGGGGAGCAGCCCTGCTGTTATTTCTGGGCTGTTGGATGCTGACTTGCAGCATACTGACACAGACACTTTGCTCCCACAGGAAGGCTGTGCAGGTGTTGCTGGACTCTCTTTGGGCACAGGACCGAAGATGAGCGTTTTTGGAACAAAAATAGGGGTCTGAAGAGTGTATGGTGCCTGCTCATCTTGATCTGCACTGGCTTCTTTGGAGCTTGCACTCAGCCTGAACAGATTCGTGGGCAGATCCCTGCTCCCTGCCCTTACCTTGGCAGAATCAGCCAATTCCCACTTTTCAGACCCAAAGCATCCATCTCTGAAATTGGATGAAATTGTTAACTTAAAGAATGTCCATGATTTCCTGGTTGGTTGTTCTGCCTTCCTCCTGCTGCCATGGATACTCTTCAGGAAAAATGATCTTTGATTTCAGGGCTTTTCTTTCAGCTCACAAACACAGCTGCCAGAATGACCAAACCCTGGCTTTTCCTGCCTCTCAGAGGCACGAAGACTTCTCAGCTTTAGGAGGATTTCAGGGTTTCCAGCTCTTTTGTGTTATCCATATTCCATAACCCTTGATACTTTGGTCCTGCAGGGTGCAGAAACCTCCTAAAAATGCTGTGTGCCCTCAGAAAACACCAAAATCCAGGCTCACCCTGTCCTTAGTGAAGTATCCAGTAGATGCATGTCCTAGCTGAGGTGGCCTGACCCACCCTAGCAGATGTATTTGGATGCCTGCTGGGATTTAAAAAGTTTCTCAGTGGGACACCTAAACTCCTTTATTTTACTCTGGGCAAACAGCTGATTTGCCTTGAACTGGAACGCCACCATTCCATGGCTTTACCCTTCAGCCTGTTGCAGTTCCAGTTGTGTGGTGTCCCCATCTCAGCCTTGTGAAGGCAAACCAGGCTCTGCTGGGCTGCCATCATCAATATTTAGTGACCTTAAAGCCTGCCTTGGTCTTTTCAGGGTACAAAATCAAATTTGGCAGAGCTGCTGTGCCATCTCAGTGTTTCACAAGCTCTGTACAATCAGGGCACTTCAAATACTTTGTGCTTTTCTGGTGCAGTGCATGTGGAAAACGATGAACTCAGAGTGTTCCTCTTGTTTCCAAATTCAAGTGCCAAAAGAGAACAACATGCTGCAACTTAACACCATTAAAACCAGCTTTATTATGCATGGATAAATACAGTCCCAAGGGCTCCATGTTGGTGCTAAGATATGTCACGCTGTATTTTCCATTGCTTGGGATTGCAAAGCTGATTCCTTACTCCAGGAAATATTTTTTGTAATCTGCAACATCTTGAACATTAGATTTTTTTTTTTTCATGTGACTGTACACTTTTTAACTTGGATACACTCAACAAATACTCCTTAACCCACAATACTGGGTGTTTAGGAGATGTTTTATATAGTATATTTATGTAAAAATTCCTTCAAAGTGTGGATGCATGTATATTTTTCCTCCAGTAATATTCTTTATCACATCAGCTGACCCAGAACTAAAGGAATCTGTTACTCAGGATTTGATCCAGAAATAACTGAGGTTAGTGTTAGGGCCCTCAAGACATGTGGGCTGTGGGACCAATTTTTCACCAGTTTCTCTCACATAGAAGTCAAAAAGTCTGCACTTAATTAACAGAAAATTTAAATGCCTCCTTCTCCTAGCAGGCAGAAATGCAGCTGCAGTCTGTCAGACTTCACAAGAGAGGGCTTGTGTCCTTAGGTGCTCATGAACTCCCTGTAAAGGAGCAGAAGCCTTTAATGGTCTCATTTATTCTTTGGTACAATACTCCAGCAAGAAGTGTAAATGGTGTTAATGGCTGCATATAGAATATGAGCCAGTCATCAGAGATGAGAATTTTATAGCCCAGCAGTGCTTTAAATGTCAGCTGTCCTGCAGAATAAGAGTGGTTTTGCAGTGATTTGGTGCCATGGATGGGAATTCTCTTGCAGAAGACACATGAGCTGCACAAACCTGGGTCATAGTTACAAATACTCGTGGCCTTTCTCTTTTTTTAGTCTATTGTGTTAATTTTTGCAGTGAAAAAGGTAAGTCTTGATCACTGCCAAGGATGTGGGAGAGGAGAGAGCGGGCTTCCAGAGGAAAGGGCCTGGAGTTCTGGACTTGAGTTGTCTTTGTGGAGAGGGATCTCTCAGAACAGCAGCACAGCTGGGGTCTGTGAGCATCATCCCTGAAATCTTTTCTTTTTCACAGCAGAGATGGTTTTTGAGTCCCAGCAGGGGCCAGGTGAGAGGAGGGAAGGAAGCTGGCTATAGACTCAGAGCTGCAATACTGAAAGGTTCTAATTTTGTTTTCCCAGTGGAGATAGAGAAATCTGGCTCAGATGTCTCCAGGCTCATTGGCTGGATAGGAGGAAAAATCAGTCTTTTTTCATTGTACCCAACTCCACTGTGTCTTCTGGAGTTTGGGAGCTGAAGACTCTCCTCTTGCACCTTCCAGACCTCCATAGGAAATACAAGGCTAAAACTTGAGCTCTCTCCCACAGGAAAAGGTGACATTGCCCTGAGTTCAGGTTGTGGATATACAGAACCCTCTGCTCTGTGCTGTGATGTGACAGGATGAAAATGCTCATTCCCAGGGCACCCCACCTGCTTCTTGTTGCTCCAGCCTCACTGGAGATTATGGACATATAAATGTCTGTAATTTATACATTGTAAGTGTGTGCATTCCATTTCCCAATCCCTGTTCTACCAGATGGTCAGGATGTGCCAAGTTATTCCAGCAGCCTTCACCTTCAGGGACCTGCTTTCTGGAAAACACTCACCTGGGGAATGGTACCATGACACTTTCACGTGCACAGGCAGGGGTGCCCTGTGTGTTCCAAGGGAGGTGAAAGTCTCAAATGCAGCCTGGGAGGGGAGTTGAGTCTTTTCATGTGCCTTGTGTAGGACAAGGCAAGCACTTAAACCCTCCTGTCCCTCATGGAGCAGCAGGAATTGGCTCCACAACCAGCAGTTACCCTCCATTCGTGGTGGTGCATGTTGGAAAACTTTGAATTGTTCTGCATTCCAGTTTGTACTGAAGGTTTTGACTCCCAAGTTTGTGTACATAATCCCTTTGGTGTGTTGATACATATGTGTGTATATATATATGTATATATATGTGCGTGTATATGTATGTGTATATATATATACATATAAATCAATCAATGCTGGTGTTTTTACTTTTTAAAGTTCCCAGGGCGAAGGGCATGTTGTCAGTTTGCTGTAAGATTCTATTCTGTATATATGTTTCCATGTAAATAAGTGAAAATCTATATTCAGAGTTATATTTTAATTTTTATTCAGATTGAAATCCCTTTTTACTTGAAACAGTTGTAAGCCACGTTGTTAATAAAGTAACAATAAGTCATATATCTCTCCAGGCTAGGTTTTTTTTTTGTTTGACAGGGCTGTGTTTTGATGTATCTGTGTGTCCAAGCTGCCTGGATCAATTTTGCCTTCACTGAGCCTCCAAAATTCCAGAGGTACAACACAGCCTCCCTGGCTCAGCCCTCCGTAGATGCCAAGCTGAATAGTTTGGGTTTATGCATCTTGAAGTTCTTCCCAGAAGCAGGACATGAAAGAAGAAAGGTGGTGGGTGGTGAGGAGACACAACAGCATCCAAGGACATTTTGAGAAAGTGATGGGAGCAGGGTGAAAAACAGGAATGGAAATAACTCAGTGAGCAACAGGCAAAGGAGGGTGTAGCAACAGAGGAGCTGATGGTGGCAGGACCAGAGTTACAGCAGCACATGGAGTAGGGAGACAGAAAATAAAACTTACCCAAGTGCACAGCAGCCATTGAAGATGAGGGAAGCCATTCTGCAGTGGGGAAAAATAGCTGTTGGGGAATTCCAAAGGGTGGGCTTCAGACATACCTGCTGTGCCAGACAAAACCTTGTGTGCGGTACGTGCCTCGTGTGACGTTTTCCCTGCACTTACAGGCTGTGCTGAGCTTACATTCCAGCTTTGCAAGCCCTGTAACCTTTCAGGCCTCTCAATGGTATCCTGAAGATACCATCTAAAGATCTCAGTTTGTTGGGCTGGATTGGCTACCAAGCATTTGCCACTGGTGTCCTCACCTGTCCCCTCTGCCTCAGTGAAAGCAGGGTGGTGCACACCCCGACAGCTTCCATTGATGTGTGCGTGGGAGAAAGTGAGCACAGAGTCCACAGAATTGGCTAACAAGAGTTTGGATTGCTCTTTTTGGTTTTGCTCCATCAATCCTATTTAAATGATTCTTGTGGATACAGCAAAACCAAAATTTCTCCCTCCATGTTCCATTGTTTCTCCAATTTCATCAGGGTGGCTATTGTCTATCAGGCAAAACCACAACCATGGGCAAGCAAGTGGGGGTAGAGTGACTTAAAAAAGAGTCAAGACATTGAAAAATTGTTATTTTACTATGTCAACAAGTCTTGGGATGATCTGACTCCTTACGATGCTGTCCTGAAGCCCAGGCTTTGGGAGGGACAGAAGTGCAGGTGGTCAGTGAAGTGACCTGTCCAGACAGCCTTGGGAATAAAGCATCAGAGCAGCGGTTTCTGCTGGCTGTTGACAAATGCCCTGCTGGACCACAGAAGAGCTCGCTGAAAGGTGAAGTAGAGAATGGGATTTATCAGAGGAAATAATCCTGAGGTGAATCTGATGGCGACACAAAACCAAAAGAGCAAAAACTTGAACGGTTTATGATATTCTTCAGGATGCAGAGGTGAAAATAAATCGATGTATGTCCCCATAGCTCATTACATAGTCATTTAAAAGTAATGCAAAGGTCAGACACTAGTTTTTTTTAAATTTCTGCCCCAGCTCAGGCAAGACTTGGAGCTCTGCAAAGAGCAAATTTTTGAAGAATATGAAGTGATTTTAGTCAAACCCTGACAAAATACTCCAACCGAGTTCCTCAAAATTAATGACCAATGCATGAAATATGGTTGCCATATATAATTTCCTGAGGGGAAAAATACCTACCAACCAGTCTTGCTTCTGGTATCACAGACCAAGAATTTGAAGACACGTCCATTTTGAGTGGTTTTTTTTATGTGCAGTTGATTTGTGAAAGATTTCTAGATACTTGATCTGATTTGTAGACACAATCAAGCAGTCACGTGAGTGGAAGTATGAACACCAACATGTAGTCAACCATCCCTACAACAAAAACACCTACAAAACAAAAGTTATGTTTTCAGGTCTCTGAGGAAACACCATTTTCTTTCCTGCATACAGAATGAACAAAACAAGCAGGTAGTTATATTTCATTCCCAAGATTTCTAGACAGACTTTCAAGGCAAATAATTATTGTTTTTAATAACCATGTTGTTGCTGTAACTGCTGCTGTTGATAGCAGTTTTATTGCTTTTTTAATTTCAAGATTCATGCCTTTCTGTGAAATTTAATGATTCTCCAAGTCCCTCTACTGCTACAATATTTACTTAAGACTGATACACCTCTTGCTGTAGTGTCTGTACTCAATTACAGTAAGTTGATTTTATAACTACATCTCAGCTGAAGTTGTAATTATGCTGTCTTCTCTAATATGTCATAAAATCTTAAAACCAGAGGAAAAAATAGTGCTGCAGGACACCTTGAGGTGTCAGGTTGACTGTTTCCCTCCGCAAGGCAGCACCAATTAGACAAATCTTGTTCCTATTTGGCATTTGTTTAACCTGACCTTCAGATGGGTGTCAAAGTAAGACCAGCAGCAACAAGCCTTTCCCAGCACTTCCACAGCATGTAAAACAAAAAAAAAAAGTGATGGCATTTGGATGATGAAGTGTGATATTCCCGGGCAAAACCACAAAGCTGATGTTGCCATGGAGTGGTCATTTCGTTTTGAAAAGCTCAGTCTGATTAATGTAGCAATTAATAAAAGTAAAAGCAGGAGATTCATGGTTAAGATGGGAAAAGGAAAGGAAAGGAAAGGAAAGGAAAGGAAAGGAAAGGAAAGGAAAGGAAAGGAAAGGAAAGGAAAGGAAAGGAAAGGAAAGGAAAGGAAAGGAAAGGAAAGGAAAGGAAAGGAAAGGAAAAAGGGAAGGGAAGGAAAAAGGGAAGGGAAGGGAAGGGAAGGGAAGGGAAGGGAAGGGAAGGGAAGGGAAGGGAAGGGAAGGGAAGGGAAGGGAAGGGAAGGGAAGGGAAGGGAAGGGAAGGGAAGGGAAGGGAAGGGAAGGGAAGGGAAGGGAAGGGAAGGGAAGGGAAGGGAAGGGAAGGGAAGGGAAAGGTTGATTCCCTGCCAAGGCAATCAGCAGCCTCCCATGATGACAGCCAGCAAAAGGAAAGGACCTGTTTAGGGGAAGAAGGTGTTATTATCACTTTCATGGACTTGTCACTGAGACCTGGGGACCTTGCAGAAATCAGGGACTGTGTTCCCACTGGTTTAAGGTGAGATCACACTTGTCTCTAGGGAGGAGTGTGCTGGGGGAGATCAACACATTTAAATGCAAACACTCCTCTGAAATTCACTGTTGGTAGCTGGAAGGAACTCCAGCATCCAAACTTCATCCATCCTGTGAAACTTCAGGTTTGCACAGGAAAACTGCCAGCTCTGCTGAGCTCCTGGATGTATGATTGACCTTAATTGCATTTTACCAGTGCAGTTTTCTGTTCAGAGCCTCCACAGCAGGACTTTCCCTGGCCAAGGAGGGATTGAGCACAGTGGGTCCCAAACCAGTGCCCTGCTCCTGAGTGACAGGCTTTGACACCTTGTTTTTGTGCTCTGTCATGAGGACAATAGAGAGAAGCACAAAAGGAGAGAAGAACAGGAACCTGAACCATCTGAGGACTTCTCTGCGTCCAAGGATCTACTTAAGCCTGGAATAAAGCCCTGAAATATTATCTCATTGAGGGAAAAAAAACCTTCATTTTGTTCTGTGCTTGCTCAGTATCTACAACTGCTGGTGCCTTGGAGCTTTATTTTTAACCTCTATTATTACAAGTGATAAATACATTAAAGAGAATATCTTCAAGCAAGAAATTGGAATAAATTCGTACATCTTTTTTTCAGTGGTGAAGCCCTGCTGTCCTCTCTTGTCACAGCAACCACTGAGGCAGGCCAGGATGATCCTGCACATCGTGCTGTGTTGCAGTGAAAAATTGGGAATCTCTTTCCTCCTCCTCCCTGATCCAGGGTCTCTAGCACACTTAAAAAGTCAATGTATAACCTTCCCTCTCCTTCAAGTGCTTGAGAACACAGTGTCCCTAAGAGAGTGGCTGGGTGATACCTTGGTCATGGCATTTCTCAATGAAATCTGAATTTTTATGGGAGTAAAATGCATTTGTGTGTGGGAGGGCAGGGTAGAAAAGAACCAGTCCAAGCCCAAATATTTGTTAAGAATGAGGAGGAGAAGGAAAAGATTGTGGAGGAGGTGGAGGAGGAAAAGAAAACCAGTCAGAGAAGGTTCTCTCTCCTTTCTCTCTCTTATTTCTCTTCTGGGAATGAAGTTGCTATTTGAGGTTGATGCTGGGGGCCTTTTTCTTTTTTTCTTTTTTTCTTTTTTTCTTTTTTTTTTCTTTCTTTTTTTTTTTTTTTCCTTCCAATTTGCTTCCTTTAATAAGAAGCAGCTTTTCTGTTTTCATTTTAAGTTGTTAAGCTGTGGCATCGATGTGCCTGGATGTGTCTCTGTGTGTGAGAGTCTCCAGTCCATTGTGAAACACAAACCAGAATATCAAGTCTTTGCATTGCCTTAGATGGTGGTTTTTATCTGATATTGAATTAAGTAAAGGGCTTAATGTTCAAAGTGGTGTTTGGGGAGTTACTTGCACAAATTCTGTTATTGCTGTTAATGGGATTTGTGCAGATTGCTTTGAAGATGAGCTCCTTCATGTAGAATAGGAAAAGACATTCTCAATTATAACTTATTTCAGACAAATCTATCTTTAATTTTTTTACTGATAGGACATTAGAGACATGAAGCAAAAAAAGCATTAGATGAATTTTTGATTAGTATTATTGACAGGCATGTGAGGACAGGTTTGGTTCAGATAATAAATGAGTGGATATTTGTGTAATTTTTAGAAGTGGACAGAGAGAGAGTTTGGAATTTTGGAATAATGATAAATGATAAATTTTGGAATAACGATAACATTTGGTGACATTTCAGAAAATCTACAAAGCTGGGCAATAATTTTAAGTGTTCCTTAATTTTCAGGTGCCTGGGCAGAGAGTTTCTCACCTGACTCCTGCCAAGGTGGGAGATTGTGTTACCCCAGGGCATCCAAGACATGAAAGGGATGGCAAAGCCAAGGAACAGTCACACCCTCTTAGAGCAGCAGAAGTGGCATTTTCAGGTCTCTCAGGTAGTGGTAAACACATATTTTGTGTCAACTCATTCATGCCCCACCTGGATTTCTGCCTCTGCAGCTTCCCTGGCTGTACCAGGTGCATTCATAGACACTGAAATACTTCCAGACATGGAGGCTTCCATTTTCCTTTCTGGGAGAAGGAAGATCCACACTCCCTTTGTTGTTTCTGTCTCTGAAGGGATATGAGGGGTGAAAACCACCCTGGCGCAGGCAGCTCCTCTAAGATGGATGAGCAGTTTAATGCTGCTTTTCTCACTGCTGAGCTTGCAGTGAAGATTTGTGGGCTGCTTCCTCCTCAGATCCTTGCAACCCCTATCTTTTATCCTCTGATCTGGATAACAAATCTGACAGAAGTTGTATAAATTACAGACCTTGGAATATTAATGGGCTGTTTCTAAATGATTAATTACAGGGGATCTCTTGCATTCCCAGATCAGTATTAGTGAGTCACCCAGTATTATCCCACAATATCTTTTCCTCAGTCAGCCTGTCCTGGATGGAAACACATTGGTAGCTTCTGGGCAGAGAGGTGTGAAGAAGTGACAGGAGGAGAAGGAGTTAGCATGAACTTCTGTGCTTTTTCTTCTTGTCAAAACTACCTAAATGTAGGTTTGTGGCTGAAAGTAAACAAGGAGGAATTTAATGCTCTTAACCCACAAGCCAAGGTTACTCTGTGGCTTTAGAGGGCACAATTCCTCTTTCACTGAGTGGTCCCATCCCCTCCCAGTGTTCCTCCTCCTTTCTCCCTCATGCTCACATCAATGTTTTTCTAGTTGGGAAATTCATCTGGTTAAAGATTAACCCACATGGAAAAGCTCTCAGCTGGCTCGTTTTCCCAGTCTATCTACCTGGATGTCCAAGCTTTTCAATCAGTGTTAGGGTGTGGGGAGGAAGAAGCACTTGGAATGGAAAGAAGTTTCCTTCTTTTTCAGTTTCACATGGATTCTTTTTCAGTTTCATAATTTTTTTCAGTTGCACACGGATTTACGCTGGAATCAGAACAGGAGTTGCCACAGTCCTAAGGACAAGGGCAGTCACTTCTTCACACCACATGCAGAGCAGGAGAATTGTGTCTTACACAGCTCAGTCATCCGCACTTTTCACGTGGATAGAAACTTTGCTCACTATATTTTTGCTCCATTAAAAAAAAAATCTTTATTATTTTGAAATGAGATCCCTCCTCCTCTCCCAAAAAACCCGAAAAGGGAGTACTCAGCTGTATCTTCAGGCCCTTCTAAAAAGCTGTCCCTAAGGGAGCAACTATTCACCATAAGCCAAAACAGATCCATTGCTAAATAAGATGATTCCTTGATAATGGAATTCCCAAGGAAGAGAGGGACAAGAACAAGGACAGCATAAGAGACTTCAATTGTCTCCCTTTTCCAGCAGGAAGCAAGTAGAAGGAGTAATTGTTAATTGCTGCTAATTGTTAATTGCTGCCTACTCCATCTGCAAAGTTTCCATCAGGAACTAATGAAACCATGAAAGAGCTTGGCGGGATGTATTATTCTCTGGCTCTAGAACTTTTTTTTGTTCATAGCAGGAACAGGCTGAGTTTTCCACCGAGCTTTGTTTAGAAGGTTGCTCAGAGCTTCTGAATCTACCATGTATCTTCAGCCATGCCAGAGGGGAAGAATTCAATTTCTTCCACAATATGATGAGTATTTTGCTAATATTTTCATAGAATCACAGAATGGTTTGGGTTGGAAGAGACCTTAAAGATCCCCTCATTCCACCCCCCTGCCATGGGCAGGGACACCTTCCCCTTCCCCAGGTTTCTCCAAGCCCTGTCCAACCTGGCCTTGAAGACTTCCAGGGATGGGGCAGAACCTACCAAAACAGGTCTCAGGACACCCACTTCTGCTGTTCTGCCTCGCAACAGCAGGTCTTGTGCAACTAAATTTAAGGGCAATTCATCTGGAGAAAATATTGACACTGAGACTCAAAAAGGAGATGAAAAATCCACCTTTCTTTCCCACAACTAATTGTTCTGCAAAAAGTGTCTGTTGACAAGCTTTGCATCTCCCCTTATCAAGCCTTTTACCTCATCCAGCCTTATTATTTCATTCATATTTTAGTGCAATCTGGAGGCACTGGGCTGTTCATGGGACAGGAAGATGGCAAACCAATACCAGTAGCTGCACTTGAGGAGCTGCCTCACCTCCTGCCAGCCACTGCATCTATTTCACGTATTTTTCCCATCTCCATGTCTGTAAAATGTGCAAAGTGTTGCTTACTGCACTTCAAGAATCTTGTGAGTTCCTTAGCTGTGGATAACTAAATATTATGACATATAAAAGCCCAGGGTATAGATATATCGTAGACTTCACACTTGTATTTCACACTCTCTATTAATGTGGCACTCCACAGTGACATGATATTTACCAAAAAACTTCCTGGAAGCAGATTCAAAATTTTAATTTTTTTTTCCAGGGCTAAAAACTGTTAAGCTCAGTGTTTATCTGCAATGGCAAGGCAAGGTGCTCACTGAATGGTAATGAAAGGTTTCTAGTCCTAAAAATAGCCTTTTCTAGGCTGAGGAAAGAAAAAGAAAGAAAATACCCTGGGAGATTTTTCTGGCATTAAGGCAGTCAAATTGTCTTTTTAAATAGTGTGAAAATTGACAGATTATAAAAAATAGAGAGAACAATCACTGGAGAGTGTACGATAATCTGGCAATATGGAAATTACAAATTTTAATATTTCCCCAGAGCCAGTGAAATATGCAAAGGAACAACTGCATAATGCAGCAGGCTCTCTGTAACCCCAAGGTAGCTTGACTTAGCAAAATATTCTATCCCTGTTGTTTTTTTTTTTCCCCTTGGTTAATAACAAATCCGCCAAATTACTTCAATGGTGAAGGACAGAAAAATCCTCTCTGAAGTTCAATTGTTGCACAAAGCTGCTCCATTAAATATCCAGATTTGATGATGCTCTGGTAGTTCCTGATCTTGCTGAATTCTTTACTGCAACACGAGAAGTCAGTTGTTCTAAATTGGTGCAGCTGCCATCAGCATTCAGTTGCCATAATGGATTTTCTTGGTGATCCATCAAACCCAGGTTTTCCTCCAGCAGAAACCAGCAAGCCATCCTGAACTGTGGGGAGGATTGCTCTCCAGCTTGTAGTTGGTTTCCTTTTTAAATCACAACATTTTCCTGCAAATTTGGAAGAAATCTGAATGGATGTCACATCCAGGATTCCTGTCTCTGTGGTAAATGAAACTGCCAAGTAATTCCTTCCTTAAAGAAGATCAATTTCTTCTTTGAAGAGAAAAAAATATTTGAACAAACATCAGTCACCAGATGACAAGGTGTTTGTTCCTGCAGACAAACAGCAGCATCAAACTCACCAAGCAGAACATGAGTTTTGCTTCAGAGTTTCTTTTTCCAGGAGCTTCTGTTTGGTTTCAATGCCCGAGCTGCATTTGGAATAATGGATTGCAGCCATTTTCACACACAGCAAAAAATTCAGCCTGAGCTTGCTCAGGCTCCTGATTCAGAAGAGCTCTTCAACATGTGCCTAATTTAAGCATATACTTGAGGGTCTGAAGGGCTGAACAACACACTTGTGCCCTTCTAATTAGAGATTACTCAAATCATGACTCAACTCATCTTCCCCTAAAGCAGAGCCAGAAGTGAGTCCAATGGATGAAAAACCTACTTCTCACAAAAAATACAAGGGTATGCCTATAGTTAGAGTTACACAGGCATGTTCTGGGCTGAACTAAACAGGGAGATACTGGCAGGACTGTCCAGTGAGTCCAGAATGTAGAAACTGGATTAAGCATGGAAATCAGACTGTTTCGTTCAATCCCTCTCCAGTTTTCACGGGAGGCAGTCACTCTGTGAAGTGATGCTTGCTTTGCCTGGAGAGATGATGTTGACAGTTCATGGCTGACCCACCTTAGGTCCAGACTTATTGAACTGAGGGCATCATGCAGTGAACTTTGCATTGTGCTAGACCTGGATGAGTAGTTTTCTTTGAAGGCAGGGTTCTGCACCAGTCAGATTTTCTCATTCAGTGTTTCCACTAAAAAACTTCCTGTTTCCAGTAGTTCTGACTGTAATTCTCCCAAATACAGGTGCTCCAGACAGGAAATCCTCCTCGCACATCTTCCCTTTTAACAACTAAACCAACCTGCCTTGCAGTGCCTGGGCTCAGAAGATTTCTGAGAGTTTGATGCAAGTTTATCATCTCCCTTCTCTCTCTCTTTGCAAACGACAGGGGTTTTTTTGTTAAATGTGATGCTTGTCCCTGGATCAACAAGCCAGAACAAATATAATCCTCCAGTAGCACGAGGAGCAGCCCTTTTTCAGGGGGAGCAATCAATCCCCTCCAGCGACACGTGCCTAATGGATCTGTCTCTTTCATTAGCTCTGGGCTCCTAATAACCACTGTCTTTGCCAAATGAGGGATGTGTTATGTCGGCCTCCTCTGCCTCTGTCTTCTCCTCCCTTCCCTGCCTTGTCAGCAGCATGCTAATTTATGTAATCAATTCATAGGACTGCTTAATGAATAGCTTTGAAGTCGTTAGATTCATCTGCTGGTAGAGGGGCTGATTGGTCAGCCTGTGAATCGTTTCCATTTTCCTAGGCTTGAAAGTGTCAGCCAACATAATTGCTTTAGAAACACCCTTGGGAGACACTTGGGAAGTAGCTGTACAATCCCTCTTTGTATTTAAGTGGAAGACAAAGTGGAACAATAATAATACTTAGCATTTTTACCACACTTCATATCATTAAAACGCTTCCCCAAACATTAACTAATCCTTGCAGTACGTCCAAAAGGTGAATCATTGCTTCACTTACACAGAGGAGAGTCAGCAGTAAAGACAGTAGATCTCAAGCCTCTTGGATGCTGCAGCTGATGGGTACTTTTGAGCTCAGGAACATATAAACCCAGATTCACAACGACCTTTCAGTACCAGCCCCAATGGAAATCCCTGGGGAATGGGAGCTCCAGGATTTTAAACCACACAAAAGGCAGAAAAAGGAACGGGGTGGGATTGTTGGGGTGTCTGTGCAGGGCCAGGAGCTGGACTTGATCATTGTGGGTCCCTTCCAACTCAGGATATTCTATGATTTGCCTGAAATACTGGGAGCACTTTCCAAGATGTTATCCTGCTCCTCTGAGGTACGTGGTCCTGATGGAGGCACAGGCAACACTCAAAACTCACAATCCCTGTGCTTTGGGGCAGCAAGGTTTCTGATCTGGATTGACAGCTCAGTGCATGCCAGCCAAGCACTCTTCTGTCTTGACATCCAAGTCCTGACCTCCTGATGGAGAAAGCTTGTTGAATTCCCACCCCAAAGTGGATGTGCTCAGAGGGGACCCTGTGTGGATGGAATTTTTTGCTTGGATCACACACTCAGGTGTGCCTCAGTCAGCCCCACCTGCACAAGGCAGGCTGGGACAACAACAAAAACACGTTGATTTAGCTCAGAAATGGAAAGCACAAGGTGAGATTTCCTTCCAGCTCAACTGTCTGCTACCAACAGAGTGGAGTACTCCTCTAAGGACTTGAAAACTTTCAAGCACAGAGTGTTTTCAGTGCTTTGCAATGTTTATTCAGACTCCACAGTGAGCTGTGATGCAGGGTGCCCTCTGGCCACACCAGCTCAGTAATGACTCTGGCATTTCTGACAGAGACTAATAGTAGAAATTGTTATCAACGTTTTTAGCAAAATACTGCAAGCTAGAAATTGGATTTCCCCCCCTTCTGCATCCTCCTTCACTCGTTAATGAGCCACTTCTTCAAGGTGCCAATGGTAAAGCTGTAAAGTGAGATGGGCAATTAATTTTCTGGGCTTGAGACCCTTAGACACAGGAACACACAGTTATTTATTTTAATGCATCATTCACATAAAATTACATCATGCTTTACAGGTGTAGCAGGAAGACAATTTTCCTTATCCCTGGGATTTATAAGAAGATATTGATGAGATGACAGAGCAAAATGAACATGAGATGAAGAAATCTCTGACTGCAGGTGCAGGTGAGGGTGGTGAGAGCAGTTCTTGCTATGCATTACCACTGGAAATTCAGGAATAGACAGGACACTTCTTTCTTGATGGGGATATTTGGACTTTTAAAAAAGTTACTGGAGACATGTAACATTTCCAATAGAATGATTTGTCCTGCACTAGTTCAGAAGTTTAAAATCAGTGAGATCAAGAATGCTCCCTTTACAATTCCCTATTTCCCATGGTAGCCAAGAGCATATCTGTAACAGCTTCCAGTGTAGGTGTTTCCACCTACAGTCATGGACATTTCTGGATGTTACCTGTGCAGTAAAATTACTTTCCTTCATATTCTCTTCCCTTTCCAGAGCACACTAAATTTTTGAGGTTGTTTTTCAGGCTGTATGAAATACATGTTATCTCATATTGGATGGATGAACTTTGCTCTCTGTCTGTGGTAGCTCAGGCCTGCATCATCAATAATAAGCTATTTTATAAGCATATTGATATTTTTATTAAGCAGGAATATATTAATATTTATGGGTATATTAACATCTCTATTAATATTTTAAGGAAAATACAGAAAACAGAATACTCAAGTGTGCAAGCATGTGCCAATCACTACCAGTGCTGCCCCAAAAATGAACCTCTCCTTTCTGTCCTGTGCCACATCAGCCCCATGGGTGCCATCTCAGGCACCCCAGGAGGGCACAGCCAAATCCTAGAGGTCTGTGAGAGCAACAGCCTTGTGCCTGGACTGAGTTGTGGAGCACAGCAAAGAGAAAGGGGCACTGAAGGGGCTGGGAGAGGTTATCCAAGAGGCCTGATGGAGGAAGAGCCTACCCAGAGGGCACAAAGCATCTGGGAGGGTAGATATTGGTGTTTAAAGAGAAATTCTCTTTTAAGCCTTTAGGAAAGGGTCACTCTAATCTTCTGGATTCTGCACATTGACAGGTGACATCAGGAGAGGACTGTGACAAGACCTTCACTCCAGGTAGTCAGGGATGAAGGAAATATGTTCCAGAGTGGGGACAACTCAGACATGGGCCTTTTGCAGGCAGGAACAGTGATCCTTGGTGGCTTTTTCTTCCTCATACTTCTTCTTTTTTCTGTTAGTGTTTTCCTTCCATTTGCTGTGAAGACACTGTGCTGCTTACCCCACTTTTCCTTCCAGGGGAATGGAGACAAAAAAAAGAGAGCTGTGACCTTACCTGTGGTCACAGAGGGACAAGAACTGGTTTTCCAGGGAAAGGTTTCAATACCAGCCCATCTTGGGTGGGGAATGCACCCCCAGGATATGTGTAACCCCACAGATGTACCTGTGCCAGCCAGACCCACAAAGCCACCACGAGAGGTGGCACAGGGAAGAGGCAGGGACACAGTGGGGAGTTGGTCTCTGAAAGGGAGCACAAGGTGAAGCCAGGAGGGACAAGGACACAGGGGACAGCAGGCAGGGACAGTCTGTGGGGGTCCTGGCCATCACTTTGTCGCTGCTGCTTCCAGGGAAGTCGAACATCACTCATCTTGTCATGGTCTCCAGCCCACGCCACCACAGGAACCCAGCAGGTTAACACCTTGCCATCCCTTCTGCATTGTTCACCCAGCCTCAGTTTTAATCTCCAGAGAAGTGTAAACAAGAAAACCACCACCAGCAACTGAAAGGCTTTGCCTTCTCCATGGAAGCAGTTTAATTTCTTGATGGAATTCCAAAGAAATCCCTTCACCTGTGGTATCTCACATAATTACTGACAGCACTGAGAGGAAAAACCTTGTCCTTGCTGCTCAAGAATGTCCAAGGGACCCTAATGCACTGTTATTATTTTGCAAGAACTCCTTTCAGTCATGATTTATATGATTTGATTTGATTTGATTTATAAAGGGAGACAGCAAAGCAGTTGTCACCTCTTCTTCCCATGCAGGCGTCAGGTCTGAGCAGAGACAAGAGGTGAGGGCTGCTTGGTGACAGGTTATTGCCAAGGTTGAGATATGGGGCCTTTTTGTTTTATTCTTCATCTAAATTAGTTACTGCAAAGAGATTTCCCTGGTGGGAAATGCGTTTCAATATTTATTTCCTACCTGACACTTTATTATTCTTTTATTGAGTGGAATGTGTTCTTGCTCTCTCAGAACAGGTTTTCATGCAGGACTTGCTATGACACTGGTTTATAAACTTATACCATGTGCCTGATCCTGTTGGCTGTGCAAAATGAAAAACTGTCTGAGGGCTGACCCCTTGTCCACCCTCAGAATGAAAGGTAATGCAAACATCCAGTCCAACTTGACTCAAGATGGAAATAATGAACTTTTTTTCATATTAATTAAAAAAAAGTGGGGGTTGGGGGGCACCTAACACAACATTCCTATGAATTAGCAGAAAGGTTTCGTTCAAAATGGTTCATTGATATTTTGATAATTTGTGACAATAAAGTGATTCATTGATATTTTGATAATTTGTGACAATAGGACAGTAGACTAAGGTGATTTTTATCCCCTGGGAAAGGGAACAGCTCAGGTTTTGGAGACTCCAGAGTCTCAGGTGTTGTTCACTACCTCTCTCTGCCTGGGAGGATGTAAATCATAGAATCATTAGGTTTGGAAAACACCTCTGAGGACTTTGAGACCAACCATTAACCCAACACCATAAATGATTGGTGATCTTCTGCTTCTGCATTGTGGGGTTGGGCTAGCTGGCCTTTGAAGGTCCCTTCCAACCCAAACAATTCTTTAATTCTGTGGTCTGCTTCTTTCTGCTTTGTGCAATATGTTCAAACATGCACTGGAGAGGGGCTGGAGATGTGGCAGAGAGGGCAGGGACTCCTGAGCACAAGGGACACTCCCTTCTCCAGTAGTTCCCTCTCACAGGTTTTTCTACAGTCAGGTAGAGGCATATAAATATTTCATAAAAAAGCATCAGACCTGCTTTTCATGGTGGCCCAGGGCTCCAGAAAAAAAAATCCCCAGCTTAGCAACCTACATGATTTTTATTTTTACTTCCCTTGAACAGATTTGATTACAAGATGCATTGTATGGCTCCAAGAAGAGAGAGCAACACTCCTCCTCGTGTTACACCTCAGATTTTCCATTAAAAAGGATGAATGTGATTACAAATTCCTGCAGGTCAAAGAAATTGAATCCTGGTCTTCCACCTCACAGTTGGATTACAAAAAAACCCACCTTAAGTGATTTAAATATCTTAAATATTATATAAATATCACATACTAAGCCTAAAACACTGCACCTTCTTAATGCTCTGACTTCAGCAGAATTTCAGTAATTCAGCTGCCTCTGGGGCCCCCTTTATCAAAATATGTGGTGAACACATAAAAGTCACCCCTCAAATATGATGGAGAACGATCAACCCTTATGGTGCTTTTCCTCAAAATGCATCAAAGTGGTAACCAAAACTGAGTTGCAAATAGATTTTATGTATTTATAAGGTACAGTGGAAAAGATTTAGCAAGAGAAAATTTATAATAGAGCTTTTTCACAAAACAACTCTATGCAGGACAATATAATATTACAGAACATATCAGACCTTTACATTAAGAATGTAATCTATTTTTATAATGGAACTATAAGAGTTTCTGCTGATGTTTTGAAGACTGAAATGTGTTTTTCTCCTCCCTGAGCTGATTATTTTTTCTCAATTTGGCATCTTATTTGTATCGTTTCTTCTTACACAATTTTATTGTGACATCTGGCTGTAAAATAAAAAATGTAGCCTACAGGAAAACTTAGAATTGTGCTCCCCACAGTGCATCAGTCAGACAATAAAATAGCCATCACTGGAAAAGTTTGTTTACAAAAGCTACTCTTTGTAAATAGAAAGGGCTTTTTTCTGGCTTTACATCTGAATGAATGCAGAGGGACAACATTCAGGGGGGGTAAGCTGGCTTCAGGATGCCTCTACCAATTTTTCCTTTCTACCACTTCTGAGGCCATTTAAAAATGGACCTCTTGGGCGAGTTTGGGGTTGGGTTCATTTGGTTGGTTGTTGTCTGTCCCCGTGTGTGAGGATTTCTTCCTTTGTGTTCATCCCACCATTCCTTCTCATCCTGTGACCAACTCCCCTGCCCCTTCTCATGGTTTCCTCAATGATGTGTGTCCAGATTCAAGCAAAGTAATGGTAATTTGGGCTTCAATATCCTCCTTTGAAAGCGATGAATAATACAGCTAACAGGTCAGTGGGAGAGTTAATACTGGATTAGAAGCGCCTCCAAGATTTTTATCACAGTGTTAATACATTTATCTACTGCAGGCTTAGGAAAAGAAGCAAAGCAGCATGATTACCTTCTTACAAATTGATTACATCCATGCAAACACTGTGGAGGAAAGTGCAAGCAGATCAAAGCATGATTTTGACAGCAGACTCACTAAACAAGTTATTTTAGCAGCTCCTTAGCAGGCAAAAGAAGGAGACTCTTGGCTGGAGCAAGAGCAAGGCGTTGCAGAAGGGAGGGACTGGTTTGAGAAAAGGTTGTTTGGAGCTGGTAAATGTGCTCTGTGCACCTGATTGTGCTGGAAAAGGACTGTACTGAAAGGATTTGACTAAAAGGGTTGTAGTGCAGTGCTGCCATGCACTGAAATAGAACAGGAATGTAGGGATGAAATGGCACCCGCTCTTACAGGCCATGGAAGGAATCAAACACTCCTCAGGTATGAACTGTTTTGGATGGCCAGCTTAGGAGGAAATGAGGTATTCACAAAATCTCTTTGTCTCCACTCAGAAAAGAGGATAGGTGACCAGTCCAGATGAAGAAACCTCCAGTATTGTTCTCTCAGTGGAAATAAATCCAGGCAGGATTTCAGGAATGGCTGGAACTGGCCATTGAGGAGAAATGGTAAGACAAAACCCCAAACCTGTGGTTTAAATCCCATGCTCTTCTGGTAAAAGTACAATCATAGGTTTCACAGGATGGTTTGGGTTGGAAGGGACCTTAAAGATCACCCAGGGTAGGATGTAGGCAAATATATCATAACCTAACCTGTACTGCCATGGCGCTCAAAGATGTTCCTTTGCTTACCAGAAATCTTCATGGGCTCATGGTATTTAGAGTGGCTTTAAGAGCTCCTCAGTAGAGCCACAGGTATTCTGCCAAGTGACATCTAGGAAGAAAATAATTCCAACCTATTTCATCTGTAGGCACCTGCAGCCCATCCCAACTCATCTTGCTGAGGTTATGGGAGTTTTTTTTTTTATATCTTATCACATAGATAAGTTTATTATGACCACAGTGTTTATTATGACCACAGCTCAAATAAATCCATGTAATTAATTTTTCTGCTGGCAATTATCTGCTCATCCAACTGTGATTGTGCAGATCAGAGTAATTGCACTAATGTTATCCAAGTTATCCAAGCCTAATCAGAGTGTCTTGTGACCTAAGATAACCCACAGAATGTATTTCTTGACCTCTTCTACTCACTCCACCCTTACACAAGTGGAGGTGATAGATCAATTCAATCAATTTGGAATGCAACCAAACTGGTCTAAGAGGTCCTTCCCCACCTGTCTCATGATCTTGTTGATTTTAGTCAGGAACAATTGATATCTTCAGAAGAAAACATGACAGCAGGGCCCAAGCAACACAGCATCAAGAGAGAAGAGAGAGAGATGAGGTGTGGATGGAAGAAGCAATGAGGATTAATTATTCTGGATGTTTTCAACCACCCAGATTCTTGAAGTTTTCTGAGTTCTGCTTCAAAAGTCTTTGATGATTCTGTCAGAGCTGGTGCAGGAATCAGTTGCACAAGGGCCAGAGTGTGCAGAGGAGACAAGCACAAGGATAACTCATCACCTTTCTTCTGTTACTTTTCTTCTTCAAGGCCTAGACCTCCAAGGCAACAAGCTATGGTTGCATCAGCGGATGGTGACTTGATTTTCTGTGAAGAGCCTTTTGTTTTCCAGTGGCTGCAGATGGCATGGGTTAGAATTCAGCTGATCAGATCTGCAGCCCATGTGTGTTGGATTAATTCCACCTGTGCAAGGTGCAGCACAGCATTTGAGCTGTTAACCCCCAGCTCCCAGTAGGGCCAATGGACACAAATATTCATTTTTAGAATCCATGTGACTGACTGTAGACAATTATTTTACAATGAGATGAATGATTTCCTGGAAGTGCAGTGCCCCACTGACTGCAGAACTAGTCTAGACAAGAAGTTTGGTTGTAGGTACTGGAATCATCTTGATCAAGACAAGTGTGACCACTCCAGGCTGATTTCATACTCAATCTAACTTGCAATCCTTTTCAGATCAACAAACAGGCATTTAATTTTTTTAAAATGTTATAAAGGTGTGAATAAATACTAGAATAATTACAATTATGGTGTTTTGAGGGTACACAGTCAAATACTTGTTTTTTTCACTTTAATAAGGTGATTAAACTGATGTTGACAATCCTCCAACATCAAGAATTGGTATCTGTCTGCAAGATGAGATGTGGTTTAGCACAGCTTGTTGATCTGGAAGAGATCAACTGTAAAACTGTAAAAATTTTATGTAGCTGAAATTAAATATCTATCTATGTATCTCTCTATATTTATAAATTGTGTAATCATGCCTTTTCTGTGGTGCAGTCGCAGCATTTAACTCAGATATTTGTACCAAAGGAAAATCTTTTCCCAGTGAGTTAAACTAACACTGTGTAATTTAATTAACCAGTGGATACAAATACAGAGCAGTATAGTCTCAGACTGTAACATTTCTGATGGTAGCAGAAATACACTGTGGATTTTTCAGTGTCGTATTTGCTGACATTTTTCTTAATAAGCTTAGTGAGTGAAGCTCACTGAAGCACATCATCTCCAGAGACCTTCCCGTTTAGTTTTACTGTGGATTTGGATTTTTCCATTTAAGGCCATTTGAAATCCCAAATGGTCTCCTTCAAAGCCACTTTCACTTGAAAGAAAGTTGCTGCAGCTTCCTGAGCTCCCTTAGAAATCAACTTATCCAAATCATGGCATTAAGTGGGGCAACACTATTTAATTTCAAACAGTCAGGAAATTGACTGTTACACAGCTTTGGTGGTACAAAGATGGCTGGTAATTTCTAATTTTAAAGGTCTTTTGGAGGATTCATAAGACCCTTGAGAGTACTGCGGAGGAACACTATACTGTGTTCTGCTGCTAATGAAATAAAGTGTCTAAGAGATTAAGCAGGGGGAAATCTTGCATTAGAATACGTTGACAAGACAGATGAAACATTAAGAA
The DNA here is from genome assembly GCF_015832195.1 of Motacilla alba alba. Lineage (NCBI taxonomy): Eukaryota > Metazoa > Chordata > Aves > Passeriformes > Motacillidae > Motacilla > Motacilla alba. The sequence continues at coordinate 4,171,508 of NC_052031.1, read as the reverse complement.
TTCATCCAGCTCATCAACAAAGGTCTGACTAGATCTCAAACAGCAGAAATCTCTGTGCAAACCTCACTTGGATGCCTTTAAACCTGAATCTGACATGTCAGTCTCATATAATTCTCCTTTTCCCAACAAAATGATGTAACAGCTTCATTGGGCAGAAGAATGGAAAAATTGTGTTTGCAAGAAGCACACAGATGCTAAGATGCAAAATTATACTCCAGTGCTGAGTCCCCCAAGACCCTCTTTGTCTGGGGATACAGCCAGGGATCGATCTCTGGGAATCACAGAATCATTAAAGCTTGAAAAGTCCTCCAAGATTGAGTCCAGCTTTTCATCAAGTACCACCAGGCCCACTAAACCATACCACAAAGTGCCACATACATTTGTTTTTTGAACATTTCCATGGATGGTGATTCCACCACTTCCCTGTGCAACCCATTCCAATGCTTAACCATTCTTCCAGTAAAGAAATTTTATCTAATATCCAACCTGAACCTCCCCTGGCACAACTTGAGGCCATTTCCCCATGTTCTGTCTCTAGCTGTGAGAAGAGAAGAAGTGAGAAGAGGCCAAACCCATCTTGTTACCTCCCTTTGTGAAGAGTCTTGGGACACGGCCACTGATAAAACCACCACAAAACCAGTGCAAGTTGAATCCTGAGATCAAGAAAACCAACAGAAGTGGGCAATAAAACATGATTACTAGAGTTGTTCACTCAGCAAATCCCACCCCACTGCTCACCAATCTCAGTCAAACCCAGAAAACACTTCTTCAGCTACTCCTACAGCCCAGGCAGTTCTGTTGACAGGAAAAGAGTCTTTCTAACTTTATGGGGAAGAAGAAATCAGAAGCTGAGTGTCAAACTCGGCCATCCTCCTACCTGCCTGCTTCAGTTTTACAGGGGAGACTAGGGGATGATAAATCCACCTCCTCACTCCTCACAGGAGCAGCAAATCGGAGAAGTCATTCCAGGGCTGAAAAACCAGCTATAACTAAATGATGCCAGTATATCTATGCCCTTGTGTTCTCTCTCTGCTGGCATTTTCCTCCCTACAGCTGAAAACACCACCCATCCCAGGAAAAGGAGTGCCAAATCCCCACGGAGCAGGAAGGCAAATGCATCCCTGGTGTCAGAACCCAGGATGTTCCTCTGACTGCTCAGGATGGCTCGAGCCCCGGGCAGGGGGCTCCGAGACCCTGGCATGCAGCTGAAGGCACCTGGGACTTTGATTTTGATCCCTAGAACAAACTACCAACTCTGTATGAAGAATTACAAGTCACAAAAGTTTAAGTAGCATCGTAGTAGTTGTCACAGGGTGAAAAGTGGAACTTTGGGGATTTTAGAATGGAGGTTTGAAGTCCTGAGATGGAGGGAATTGGGCGTGCCCTGTTCTTCTTCTTTCTTCTTCCTAATGTCCAATGTCTGGGTGATGTTGGCATCCTTAGATTGGTTTAGAGGTGATAGGTTTTGGGACATAATTGTAAATATCTAGCACGTAGTTTGTAGTATAAAAGACAACACCAGCCCCGTGGGCGGGCAGTGTGCCTTTGGCTGACCTCCTGAGCGGACTGCGGCAAGCCACAGAAAGAATGTAAGAGATAAGAAACTAATAAACAACCTTGAGAACTACAGCCGAAGACTTGTGACTCCTTCTTCAACTGCTGGGTTGGGAAAAAGAGACTTTTAATGCACCTCGGGGTCATCCTGACCAGAGGAGATCCCGACACCCTGTAGATCACACCAGCTGCAGGTTTGCTGCCTCACGGTGATAACACGGCACGTGGCCCGGGAGCAGGAGGCTGCAGGACCAGCGTGCCACTGATTCATCCTTCCTGCATGGGTCCAGCACACAGCAGCACTTCAGGCACATTTGTCCAGCGGATGATTTGACTTCATCTGAAATGTTTTCCCGGGTCACTGACCTGTTAATTGCAGGCAGATAATAAATAGTGGGTACGCTCCCGAGTCAGATCCTTTCCTCACAGTTACCAGGCAACCTCCTCCAGCTCTCCACAGCTCTGCTCATACTTTTCCCTCCCTTCCCACTGCAAACTTAGGGATGGAGAGCGTGTGTTCATCGGAGGGTAAGAGACAAGGCAGGGCATATTTAAGTTGGATGGCTTTTTACAAGCATGAAGCACTGCATTCCTGTAATAAACAACTATGCCAGAGCTAATACTCAATAAACAGTGTGCTTTATAAGCAATTAGGGACTCTCATTGTGGAACAGCCATTTCGGGGGAAGATACACTACCCCAGCAATGCTTAGCAAGATAAGTGGCTTGTTAAAAGCACCATAATTCTCCTTTAAAAATCAATTAACAGTTTGGTGCATTTTTTTTAGTGTAAGGACTGCTGGGTGTCTTATTCAAATGGCAATGAATCCAGGGAACTGCTTCTCGTGTTCTATTCATTGGCTGGTGTTTAACCCCAAAAAGTGCAACTGGAAGCAAACATGCAAAATAAAGGAATAAAATTATTTAACTGTAGTCAAGTTCAGTTGCCAAGAGGCAGCTGAAGTTGCTCAGATGAGTCAGATAAACACATTTTCTCTGGGCAGAGGAAAAATCAGAGCACATTATAAAACCATTTCCTTTGTGTTTCTTATTTGGCGTGGGTTTTTTTTAAAATTAAATTCATTAATAATCTCTTCCTCCAGTCACAATGGGTTAGGCAGCAGAAGTTTAGCTTAGAGATATTTGATTGTGAGTTCTACCCAAAAAGGCAGTGCAGAGTCCTTTTCCTCAAGGTACAGAATGTCTTCTTTCTCTTCTAACAAAATCTGCTTTATGGGATCCCTGGGAAGGAGCAATGTCAGGGTACCAAGCACAGAAAAGAGGGAGAGAAAATCATAGGAAAGGATCAACCTTTCCATGCTCCCCTCCATCACCAGCAGCAGGGCACTGGAGAGCCAAATGTCCTGCTCTTCTCACCTCACAAAGCCAGGGGTGTTTTCAGCCACTTGTGCTTGCAAAGGTAAAAAGTCAAGGCCCTATTCCAAGTGAAACTGAATATCTCCAGTCTCTCTAAATATCCACAGGATTATTTTTCCCTGCCCACTCTGATCCACTCCAGATTTCTGAGCAGCAACGTGCTCTCCTTGCCATTGATTTCCCATCAGCCCTTTACAAATGCCTTCAGTCTTCTCTCCCTGATTAATTATTAAACTATTAAATCAATTGCTGCATCCAAGAGTTTGCAAATCAAAACACAACCTGCACCCGCCTCTCCTCAAATGCAAGTGGTTGCAAAAGAGTTTGGACAGACTTTATAATCCTGCTGGACTGTGCTGATCTCGTGGATGAATGTACCCTCACACTGCAGAGCCTTGGAGGTGATAAAAAAGCAAATTGTGCTGTTGTTGATGGGATACAAAAATGGAAAGCAAAGGATTTCAGAATCCACCTTCAGTAGGAAACGTGGTGTAACATGAGCTCTTCAGAGAAGTTTCCAGGTGTCACGCTTGGATTAAACCAGCTAGAAAAGTGGTTTTTTCTCTCATCTACCTTGCTTTGTGCTTCTGGGAAATAGATGGGGGAAAAAATGAATACTTTGGCTGTCTAAAAGTGAAACAGTTTAATTCCCCCCCTTGCCAGGGCTGCAGAGTCAGTTGGCTTTTCTCTACTTTCCTTCCCCTGTGTGCCCCAGAGGAGGAGCAATGGGGATGGTTGCAGTGGCTTTGCTTTACAGAGCCACTTCTCCCAAACTCCTGATTTAATCTCTACACTCTAAAATCTGAGAGTAATTGAACCGACTGAAAACTGGGAGGTGGTGCCATCCCAAGAGGCTGCCACAGCTGCTCCAGCTAGAGACGTGTATTTCTCAAAAGCATGAGTGCATGTCAAAATATTGACTTTTCCAGTCTAGAAAATTTCTCGTGTCCACCTAACTGTTTTTTTTTCATCTTGACCAAGAGCATCTTCCACTAAAAACCCAAAACAAATGGCATTGCTGAAGATAAACCTGTTCTTACACACCCAAGCCAATATATAAATATCAACCCAATAGCCAGTAGCAAAGTCAATAGAGAAATCTGACTCTTACCCAAAGGTTTATACAAAAAAAAAAAAAAAAAGGTTTGCAGATACAACCTGAAAAATAAACCCAAATTACTCTCTGTGTTGCCTTATGGCTTTTTTACTCCTTTGATTTTTTTTTTTTTCATTTAAATCACTTCAGAATGGAGTTATTGGCAGGTCAGAGAGGAGCTAACAGTATTTCTTAGGTGAACTTTCATGATCCCTGTGCTTTTATTTCAGACAGGTCAGACTCTCTTCAAGAGGAACTGTGAAAGACTGTTTGTGACCTTTTGAGTGAAAAAGTAAGATTTTCAGTAATTTTGGAGAACTTTAGAGCACTCTTCCACCTTTTTGCTGAGGTAGTAAAACAAGGGTAAGGCCTGTTAGCCTCTGTAAGCAATTTATACTGATTGCCTATGAAAAATTTGCATTTAATAACAAAAGCAGAGGGTTTTAAAAATTTTGCTGAGGTCTAGCTATGGCAAGAATTAAACTGTCAGGTCTCACAACTTCTTTCCTTACCAGGTCCTACTATCTTTTTAGCCTTGATTTATATAGAAAAAGCACATGACTGAAATCCTGATCTTTTTCCCCTCCAGGAACCTGCTGTATTTAGAGGAGACAAACTCATCAAACTTTGAGGGTGGAAATGCTGTCCCTGGCCTCCAGTCCAGTGTTGCAGGAGCACTTCAGCTGCCACTGAAGTGACAATTCCCAGGCATTGCACAGGAAAACATCTCACCAACACTGAAGAAATTCCATCTCTTTCAAGGCCAGACTCTTAAGGGTCAATGGTATAAAGATTTTTACCATGTTTATCAATAGAACGCTTCTCTTCTCTTTTCTCTTCTCTTCTCTTCTCTTCTCTTCTCTTCTCTTCTCTTCTCTTCTCTTCTCTTCTCTTCTCTTCTCTTCTCTTCTCTTCTCTTCCTCTCTCTCTCTCTCTTTCTGTTCTGTCACCATACAAAAAGGAAAGCCCTGCTGGTTTATTTCCTCCAGACACAATGAGGAAAAAAAGCGATTTTCCAAATTTTATCTATAATCTGGCCTATTCCACCCCAACTAAAGTCTTTTGCCCTTTTGCACCCTCACTTTGTCTTCTCGATGACTTCCAAGACAGCTGCAGCTGATGGACCTCTCCTCTCACTCCTGACACATGAGCACCCCTTTGTCATAACTCATCCACGCCTCTCAGTCAAATTCAAAATCATCTTAAACATTCACAATCCAGCCTGGAAACATCTCCTTGGCTCCAGGCTTCCTGGCTCTGTAGAGTCTGGAAAGAAGCATTGTCACTGAAGAGCATCCAAAAATGTGTAAATTTTCCCATGTATGGTCTCCCTGGGAGGTTGCCAGAGTGAGCATCCTTTTGGGAGCAATCAGCTGGGGATCCATCCCATGTAACCCTGCACAATGAACAGAGGCACAGCTAATTATCCTGGGCACCCTGGCAGGGAGGAGCTGGCCACCTCTAAGCCATCCCAGGGAACCCAAAAAGATAATTAAGGAAAGCAAGCCTGCAGTCAATAGATGGGAATTTGCTCCTCAGGGTCTTCATCTCCAGTGTGAAATATCTACAGGGTCTGGCACTCGAAGAAGGGCTTGAAACCCCTGCTGTGAAATCACCAGAGAGAAACACGGCCCCTTGGGCTGGATTTGGATTTCAGGGAATTACATTGTGCTCTTCAGAGAGTCCCCTGTCCTCTGGTGACTCTAGGAGAGCAGCTGGTGACTCAGTTTCAATGTAGCAACTCTGTTAATTGTCCAAATAATCCATCTTGCGTGTATCTGGGCCCTCACAAAGGTTCAGCTCATTTTTAAAATCAATATTTGCCAGGGTGATAAAGGAGGGTGACAGCAAAAGCTCTCTGCTCTGCCTGTCTGACATGATTTTGGCAACTCCCAGGGGTATATTGCAGTACCACAGAATTTGGTGAGGGTTTTTTTTTTTTTTTTAGTAAATCTCCAAGTGTTGAAATGATAAGAGAGTTGCTTCTTTCCATCTTCCTTGTGCTCCTTCTCGTTACTGGAAAAAACTGAAAAGTGGGAACCTAGAGCACCTGGCTGCAAATATACAGAAATAAAACCTTGTGTTTCATTACTTTTAAATCATATCATTTCTTAAGCCCAAATTTTATTTCAGGAAGCTGACTGAGGTTTTTATGTTTTGAGTGTTCTTGGTGCTATAAGTCATGGAAATTCCCTCTGAGATAATCTGAAAGGGATCTGAAACTCAAATACAAGCTCATGTTATCTTTAACCTGGTTTATGGCCTGTTGCATGGAAAATATACTGCATTCTTAGGTGGTCAAGAAGTAGGCAAATAGGATCATATCTTTCTCATTCCGTGAACAATCACTGCATCAGTAAAACACCACAAACCCAGCTTTGTAAAACACATGATGAAGAGCTCTGCCACGTGCTGCCCATTTTCACCCCCGAGTGCATGGTGACTGCTCATGAGGTCTGTTATGATACCTGAAAAGCCTTCACTGAGCAAAGCTGAAATGGATCATAAACAAAACAAATCCCATTTTTCTCCAGGTGTGTTTAAGTATATGGCAGCTGTCAGGGCAAGGTGTACCTTCACAGAATCTTAGAATCCAGAGTGGTTTGGGTCAGAAGGGATCTTAAAAATCATCTTGTTCCAACCCCCTGCCATGGACACTTTCCACTATCCCAGGCTGCTCCATCCAGCCTGGCCTTGGACACTTCCAAGGACAGGGCAGCCACAGCTTCTCTGGGCACCCTGTGCCAGGGCCTCACCACCCTCACAGGGAAGAATTTCTTCCCAATATCTTATCTACCCCTGCCCTCTGTCAGTTTAAAGCCGTTCCCAATTGTTCCATAATTACATTGCTTTGTCCCAAGTCCCTCTCCAGCTCTCCTGGAGCCCCTTTAGGTACTGGAAACTGCTTGAAACTCTCCCTGGAGCCTTCTCTTCTCCAGGCTGGACAACCCCAGCTCTCCCAGCCTGGCTCCAGAGCAGAGGGGCTCTGGAGTATATCCATGGACTCCTCTGGATCTGCTCCAGCAGCTCCAGGTCCTTCTGCTGTTGGGCCCCAGGACTGGAGGCAGCTCTGCAGGTGGGGTCTCACCTGAGCGGGGCAGAGGGGCAGAGGGGCAGAGGGGCAGAGGGACAGAGTCCCCTCCCTCAACCTGAAGGTCACAGAGTCACAGAATATCCTGAACTGGAAGGGACCCACAAGGATCATCAAGTCCAGCTCCTGGCCTTGCTCAGGACTACCCTCATTAGTACTAATTAAGACACTCCCAGTGCTTAACTGGGTTCTGATGTTCATTAACAGCCCCCTGACATCCTGGCAGTGCCTGGGTTGGTGTTTATCTGACAGCAGGACACTTACACTGTGACAAGTTGACTACTCCAGATATCTCTGAAATGCCTGTTGGAAGGATTTGAGAAGGGAAGAGTGTCCCACTCTCCCTTCTCCACTCAAAGGAAGTTTGTTATCCTATTTAATGCAGCATGAACACTGCCTCATTTAGCATGACAACTATAACTGTGTGTATGTTAGCTCAACCCAATTTTGACTCCAGTGTGAAATTATTCCTTTCCTGGTTGGAAATGAATGACACAGACTAGAAAACATCTCATGCTGAAATCCATATTTTACATACAGCATGCACTCAAGTTGCACAAGATGTTGCTTCCTCGGGCCATTTTTGTCTTCTGAGACTGTTCCAGCAATCCTCAAGTTTTCCCCAGCGGGTTGGGAGCAGCTGCATGTTCTCTAGGCATGAAAAACAGCAGGAAGAGCTCTGAAACTCTCCTGCAATGACACACCTTGAGCTCCAAAGACTGCTGATACTTGAACAGTGCAGACATAAAGCAGCTTCCACCACATGGCCTGGGGACCATGGCCTGTTCCTTGGACAAATCCCAAACACTGCATAGATGAAGCCTATATAATCCTGGCAATCACTTATCTCCCTGAGGACAACGACCCCATCTGCAAAATATATGGAATAAACGTACCAGCTTTGCAAAGCTTTAATTCAGCTCATGGCTGCAACTCTTCTAATAATGACATATGACAGCTCTGTAAAAGTGGTTTTAGCTGCCAAGACAAGCAGTGGAAAAGGAAGGCCAGATTATGTTTGAGTCTACAACTTGAATTAGCTCCCCTTGTCTTCGCCTGTGCAGGTGGAGTGCATTTTGAGGCAAAAGGGATTTGTGTTGAGCACGAGATAGGACTGAAATAACTCCTGTAATGATGTGAGTCCAGAAGATTAGGGAAGAACAAAAAGTGTCTGGCTGCTAAAAAGAAAAAATGGAGAAACAAGGAAATGCTGATAATTCCATTTGACTTCAACTTCCTTTCCAGAGCAGAGCAAGCCAATATTTACACCATATAGGTTGAACAATAGCATATATGTGCTCGTGCTCTTTCCAACAGCTTGGCTCTGTCAGCTGGGCAATAGCCTGCAAGACAATGGAAGTCATTCTCCTGTCTGTCCCCAGTGGCACCCCATGTCTGGTTTTGATATCAGCCTTCAAGGAGAATAGCTGGGCCAATGAGAGTGTTCCCAGGGGCAGCAGAGATCATCAGTGTGATGTTCATGGTCTGCAAGAACAAGAGAAAGAGCTGGAGTTGTTCAGTTAGAGGAGAAAGACCTAAGGGGAAGCTTTAGCAGGGCTGTTAAGAAGGAGAAAATAAAGTTTTACATGTGCCCGTGAGTGGCAGAACAAGAAATGATGGACCTAAATTTCATAAAGAAATTAACAGGCTTTTTGATTCTCCCACTATTAGTTCTGGCACCAAGCAGGGGGATGCTCAGTGTGCCTTCCATCCTGATTCCTTTTAACAGAGCTGCTGGAATATAGTAAGTGATGGCTCCTGCCACAGCCACAAATCTGACCATGAGGACATCAAGCATCTCCTTAGTGTGCTGCTAGCCTGCCAGTGGAATTGCTCCAGAGCTGACAAAACACATGAATATCAGATAATCACACATCACCTGGCTGCCTCTCCTCACTAATGGCTCCTCCAATCTTGCTTCAACAGCACATGTAGTTTTTTCCCTCTCTTTGAACGTCCCTTAGGTGAGCCTGGAGTGCCCCATTTCACTCTGCTCTGAATTCCTCCAAAGCTCACCCTGCTGAAAGAATCTGACCTCCAAACAGCATGGCTGCTAACACCTCCAAATTTATTTCCCAGGAGAGTTTTGCTAAAGCTTGGATAGCAATCTGGGATCCTCTAGCCAACCATATACAAAGGAATATTAATTTCCCATTGCTCCCAGGGACAGAACAGAAGAACATCAAATGCATCTGGAGTTATATTTACAGTCCATTGAGGGGGAAGGGGCATTAGATCCCAGAGATTTAGCTCTGGGAGGAGTTCTGCCTGTATCAGGGTTTGAGGCAGTCTTTGATGTTAGTGAAATAAAAGAGAGAAATATTTCCCTCAGGGAGTGAGAAAAAGATATCCAAAATCTTCAGCCTGAGGTTTTTTGTATTGCTGCTCCAGCTACTGTCTCCAGAACTCATTACAATAAGCAAATACTCATACATCATTGGTTTAATATGACAACTGTGATGCTTAATAAGGCTGGAAGAAACATCACTGTGACTCTATTTGAGCCTCCTAAACAATCAGTTATTGCTGAGAAGGTTACACCAATTTTTATAGCAGAGGAGCTGATTTGCAATTTGTATTCATCTTTCATTTTGACTAGACCAATTGTGTGTTCTATCTGCATTATCAGCTCCATAAAAATTCATTCCTATCCATAAAAATAGAAGATTTCTAATAATGCCTCTCCCACTTTGTATGGGTGTATTTGGCTCTATTTAGAAGAGAAAGGCAGTTAATCTGGTAACTGGGTTGTCTTCCTGTCCAGTTTCACTGCAGGACCTAATCCATCTACTCTAAACCCATCCAGTCAGATTTAAACTGAATTGTTTTTATGATGAGATGGGAGAAATTTGTCTTTGGGCAGTGACAGTATGAGTTCTGAGTAACTGTGAAATTATTGCCCATCAAATATCTCACTGTACAGAGCCACTTGGGCAGATGAGGCTCCTGACAGGTATGGCCCATGTAGTCTGAAAGGAGGTAAGGAACTGAAACAATTAATGTTTGCAGCCCGATTGAGCAATTGATGCTACTGAGGCTTTCTGAGCTGTTTAACCAAGGGCTGTCTCCAGAGAGCTGGAAAATCCCAATGAAGTAGCAAAAATAACAATATAGGTAATAAAAATCATAAACAAGTTGTGACTAAGAGGAGTAACAAACATATTTAAGCAATGACAATACCTTTAGTGTCAAAACCAGCCCCAGGAGCCCCAGGCATCTGTGAGCTCTGTGACTTTTAGGTGAGTCTGTGCCTAGAAATACTCTGTGAGAGCAGAGCCAGTGCTGGGCTGCCAAGGGAAGGACAAAACACTGACCTGTCATGGGGAGATACAAATGCATGTCCAGAGCAGTGGGTATCACTGGGGCCTAATCATTTCTCACCATTGATTACCTTGGATATTTGACTGGCATTTGCTGAGCAAAGAGCCAGATAATAAATGAATAAATAAACAGATAATATATTTATGTCAATGATTAATATTATATACATAGTTTTTAAAGTAAAAACAAACACTATTTTATAAATGAAAATTAAGTTTAAATTAGCTTTTTAAAATGGTTTAAAATTGTACTTTTAACTAATTAAATGTTTAATAAATAAAATACTTTATAATGAAATATAAGGAACAATAGCTATAATAAAAATAACATATAAATATAAATAAATAGAAAATATAAATAAAAAGAAAAAAGAAAAACAAAAAAAGGAAAAAAGAAAAAACCTGTAGTACTTAAAAACAACTATTGCTACTACTACTGTTCTTACACAAAACCTTAAGACTCCATACTAAAAGACTTTTAACACAAACTTTAATACTTTAACACAAACTTTAATATCTTAAACTCTTTACCTTCAAAACTAATATATTCATACAATAATCAACATACAATATGATTGACCTAACTAATATATTCAACCGATATATTCATATAATAAACAACTTCTAACAACTAAAAACTACTCATATCTCTTCCACCAGCTCCTCCCAGGTGTTTGCTGTCCCCTCCCCAGCACAGGTCCTGCTCCTGCAGCAGAGGCAGCTGGAGCAAACCCATGCTCCTGTCCCAGCAATGCTTGTTCTCAGCCCAGTGCTACAAGAGAAGTTCACCTTCATGAGAAGCTGGAGGCTATGCATGAAACGGGGCAGCTGAGGTGGGGCAGGTGTTTGGCTGGGCCAAAACAAAGGTGGGACTGACAGGTGAGACATCCAGGAGGGGCAGAGGGAGATGGGCAAGAGCCCCCTGTGTAAAAGTGAACAGGCCCCGAGATACTCAAGCACTGAAAGGACTTGTACAACCCTTCTGTTCTCCCCATTCTCCTGATGCCTTGTGAGGCTGACCTAGAACATAAGCTGGACAGAGTTACAGAATAAAGCAGGATTTATTCAAAGGATCTCCTCTGTGGATCCACCTTGGGCAGCACAAGAGCCCAGCCAGGGCTGCAGCCAAGAGCAACCAAAATGGTCCCAAAATGCACGAGCGCTCCCGGGGTCTCTCCCTTGGCTCAGCTCTGCTCCATTTGCACCTTGCAGTTCATTGTCCCGTTCCAGCTTTAGCCCAGGCACTCCCACCCTGCTTGTTTTTCTCTCTGCAGCCCACGCTGTTTGTGCTCCTGGCCTGAGCTTTGGCTCATTTGTCCTTGGTCCCAGCTGGAGCAGGAATTGTTTTGTCTCCCTGCTCTGTGCAGAGAGCTCACCATCCCATAATATGAAGCCCAGACCCACACACTAAAGCAGCACAGAATCTGAAAAATACAAAACCTAAAACCTGAGGCATTGGTTCCCCCCACTATTCCTTGTTTCCCCTTATTCCTTTTCTCCTTTCCTTGTGCTTCCTTCTGTACCCTGTTAATTATCTGTGCCATTGTCATGGTTTGGCGCTGGCCCAATGCCAGTGCCCCCATGAAAACCCATCTTCCCTGGTGTCTGCTGTGAGATGTGATCAGAGACAGAGCAAAGCAGGCCTCCACTTGCAAACAAAAGGAAAAAAACTTTATTATCACACACTTATACAATGAACACACAGAGCAGAATGGAAACCTGTCAAACATTTCTCCTCCCCCCACTCAATTCTCACAGAATAACACAAAACCTTAGATCTTAATCCAGTCCATCACCCTTCAGATAATCAACTCAGTCCATCTCCACCCTTCCGACAATCACCTCTCATTTCATTGAGGAGAGAAGAGCCCTCCTTGTGCCACAGGCCAATCCCCCGTCACTCAGCAACTGCATGTCGTGACTTCTTCCTTCCATGTTCAGTGCTCTCACCACTGCACATGGACCAGAGCTGCTTTTAGGGTTTCCCTTTCAAGAATGCCCAGTTCCAGAAGAGAACGACAGTCTCTCACCGTTTCGGGACACCAGTCCCCCCCAATATTTCACCCCCTGGGGCCGAGGGGTCTCACCATTACTCATCACCTGTCGTCTCCGCTCACATCACTCCTTGGCGCCGCCTCCTCCTGTTCGGGACACCAGTCCCCCCCCAATATTTCACCCCCTGGGGCCGAGGGGTCTCACCATCACTCCTTGGCGCCGCCTCCCCCTAAAATGCAGTCTCTGTATTACAGGAAAGATTCTGCTCATGGCTATACAAGAAAGAGTCCAGCCAAAAGCCACTCTATCATCTCCTCCACCTAGGATTTCCTCAGCTTCTCTCCGTCGTTCTTCACTTGCACCGCTCTCTCACCTTTTATATTTCCTCTCATCCGTCTCTCTCCTCCTTCGACTCCCGGAGGATCAGCATTTGCCAGGTTTCCACCTTCCACAGAAGGGTTAAAATCACAGTCTCTGCTCAGCTTGAACTCCCACACCGCTACACACTCTTCATTGGGCACGCTTCCCATTGCCCCCCCCACTTCTCTGCCATGCATGGGGATTTTTCTTCCCCATGATTCTTGCATGCTGCAATACTGCTTAGATGATGTGCAGGTAGTTGAAAAGAAAATGGTTTGCAGCTTTTTCACTTTTGATGCGATGTCCAGGTATGTTGCTGGTCCTGGATGATAGATCTCAACAAACTCAGTAAAAATCCTTTTTAAAATATTTTTTTCAAACCTGGTTGCTATTGTTGTAATCATTGTAATAAAATAAATCCAGAGTCTGCAAGGCTCTTAACAGGGGCAGGACCATATTTAAATAAGAAGATAGAAGGGTGTAAAACCAGGCTGGCATGATAAAGAGGCAGAGAAGCACCTGTCTGATCTCAGTAGGTGAAAGAAAAAAGAATTTGTCTTCAGGCAAGTGCACTTTCAGGGGAATTCCAGAGAGATCTCTCTGGCCCTGCATTCTTCAATATTCCTGAAATTCCTGAAATCTGTGAAATCCACTGGGCTGTATCCATTCTACCAGCAGTACATAAGCAACAAGCTCTGAAGTTTTGTCTCTGTCTTCCTCCCCAAGGGCCTCAGCTCTGGCAGACACCTGGAGGAACAACCTCAGGAGCCCATTTCAGCTTTGCAGTGAGATGCCTCAGCAGTTGTGAGGCCAAACTTGTGTGTTTGTTGCCCAAAGGCAAGAAATTTAGGCACTGGTGGCTTTTACAGGGCTGGAAATAAAGGTCATCAGTCCAAAGAGAAGAAAGGGAATGGGGAACTGGGGAAGGGACAGCGCTGGATTACTTGTTGAAACAGAAACTGGCAGGCAAGACCTAAATGAACATTTTTACACTTTGCTCCTTCCTGTATGAGACTGGGAAATAAGCATTTATTTCTCATCACTGTAATCAATTTATGTCCTAAATTCTTTGTTAATCATTGCATTTGTGGGCTCCAGCCTTGTCTGCTCCTTGATTCTTCATCCCCACCTGCCTCAGCATCCTCCTCCCAGTCCATTCCCCAGTGCTCCCCAATAAAGTATGTTTGTCTGCTCCCACCAATATCCCACTTTGGCGTGGTTGAACTTCCAAGTAGTTCTCCAGCTGGGGAGGCAAAGTGGGATCTGTGTTAGGGTGGGAACAAAGTCATAGGGAGCTCTTTCCTCAGAAGCCCTGAAGTCCACAGCCCCTCTTGTCTGCCCTACCAATGTGCAAACACAGAGGTTGGCCAAAGCTTCAAGAACACCTTTCCAGATTAATAAAGGCACCTCCAGAGTCTGTGGCTTGTGCTGAGCTTTAAGCTGCAAGATTCCCCAAACCACAGCTGCTTCAGTCTGAGATACTGTGGCTTTACATGCCCAAATCTTAGTGAAGCCTGAAGCAGCCTCTGACTTCACCCTGCACTCCAAGTAAAGGAGGTTCTGGGTACCATTCAGTCCATTTCTGGCTACCTGGACAAAGGGGGACACTAAATTCAAGTTTCCTATTAATTTCTGCTGATTACATTGCATTAATCACAAACTGTGGTGAATTTATTAAAGCAGCTTTAAATACTTGAAGCAGCAAATGTAAGCACCTTAGTAAATGGGACACAGATAAGGCTCTTCATCTGTCAGCTCCCAGGCAAAGAACCTTAATATTTAGGTAAATAATATGAAAAAAAATTGCAAGTAGAGAAAGACTTCTTATGGCTGTAAGGCATGTCAGGACATGATTATCCTGTTTCACGCTGTCAGGGGAGTGTGAGATAGAGTAACTGACAACAAGCAAGACTTAATCAATCTGGAAAACCTGAAAGGAGACAATTTTAAATGGGAAATTTTCCAAACAACCCTCTTTGCCAGTTTGATGAGGGCAATGATCAAATGAATGGATTAGAACAGGATCAGCCAGTACAAAGAGCAGTGCATGGATGCTCTCCAAAGCAGGTTGTGCACATGCCTTACCACAATACACTGTCCTGTATGTATGGGACACTATGTCCAAGGGAGAGGAAAATTCACATTTTTGGTCATTTTTACTTGTCTTTTATATCCTAAGCCAGTATAGATCAATACCTTGGCCTAAACTTTACCAGCTTTCCTAAAGAATGGATGTTTATATCAGAAAGGCACTACCAAAACCATCCAGTTAGAGCTGTTTCCCCAGGAGACACAATAGGAGTCGGTGGATTATAAATTGGACCGGTCTGCAAAGGTCTGGATTTTAGCTTTTCCATGGTACAACCAAGAAATCATGGTTTATCATCTCATATATTAAATTAGAGATCATATACTAATTTAGGTTCATCATGTATTAAATTAGGATCACAAAACCTCCTGGAATGGTGCTAGGAGCTATAACTATAGCAGCTATTATTATTATTATTGTTATTGTTATTATTATTACTTTTGTTATTATTATTGTTATGAATAATGCAGTAACCATGCAGCGCATGAAACCACAAACTGTAGATGGTGGGGACAGAATGTTTTCCTGATGTTCCCAGTCCTATGAGAGACAAAATGTGTGTGACACCAAACCTAGCAACCTCCCCCATGGTGGAAGACACCATGGACCAAATGGATGGAGAGAAACAGCCTCCACCACTGTGAAGCATCACGCCAGAACAAAAATAATGACCACTGCTGAAAAATTCCATTGGCTGGGAACCGCTGAGATTCATTTTATCTAATTTCCATTTCATGGATAGTGTCCATTTCTCACTCCTTCCCATAGTCCTATTCTTAGTTTGAGAAAGTATCTCAAGAAATAAACAGGGGGAGGAGATGAAGGGGTGTCATGGGGAGGGGGGAACATTCTGCATTTTTTTGTCTCAGCCCCAGCTGCATAAAATAACATCAACACATCTGGAACAGCAGAGAGAAAATCAGCATTACCAGGGAGGTTTTGCCGGTTTAGAAACAGGAAGCAGCCCTGGAGAAGATGTATGGAGCAATAAGAGATGATTTACTCACACAGATTTTATTGTTTGAATACGCACACTCGCCCCATCCATTCTCGTTTGCCCCGGCACGCGCGGCGTTCCTCCCCGTCGGAGGATGACTGTGTTGCATTTGTTGGCATTCCCACAAATATATCACAAGGAATAGCTGCTCCTGGGCCTGGATGGAGAAAAGCAATCCACTCCCCATGCTGGACCTGGTAATGGGAGCTCTCCATCACTCTGCCAGCTCACGGAGAGGGGTACAAGGCTTGCAGAGCAGGAGCTCGTTGGAAGCGGTTTTGCGAACGTTGCGTAAAGCCCCAAAAAAGCAAACGCTTCCCAAATTACTCTGTTCTCCTTGTGTGCTCTCATATTATGACACTTGCCTAATTGTGAGGAAAAGAAGCAGACAAAAACCCACAGGATCTGTGATGAGTAGTTCTATTGCCAAGATTTTGATATGATGTGGACAACTCAGAGTGTGCGCAGGGCTGGGGATGTGACGCTTCTTTTCTGAGATGGGTCATTTATAGATAAGTCTGGCTTGATTCTTAGTGAACCAGGGGTTAACTCCAGCTTACTCCTACTCAGGCAGGTGCTGGAGGGGAAGAAGACCCAAATATGGCTGATGACTTTAGTAGGGAGAGCCTGAGACCATAATTAATGGCTTTTAGGTGAAGGAAGGTAGACTTAGATCAGATATTAGGAAGAAATTATTCATTGATGGGGGGGCTGGGTGAAGCTGGTGGCTAGAGTGTCAGGTAGGGGTATAAATTAAAAACAAAATGCAAAACACAACACAAAAAAATCTATTTATTTTCTTTGGAGTTTTCAATTACTTCAGACTTGAACTTTTCCTAGGAACATGATAATTAAGTCCCACAAAAAGCCTTTGAATCTCATTTGAAGTCCACCACAATGGAGTTTGGATTAGGATTTTCATGTTCTTGTTACATGATTTTACCTCCTTACTACAAATGGGCTCTGCAAGAAGAGGTATTGCAGCCTATGATGGTGTGACTGATGGTTTAATTTTTTCAGTTGTTTTATTGCCTGCCCCTAAAGGTATGTTTGCATACATTAAATTTTGAGGGGAGTTCTAAGTTATACAAACATCTCAGTAATTTCCTTTATAATCACAAAGGCAAGTTATGTAAAGATAGTGATGTAAAGGAAACAGCTGGAATTAGGAACATAATGGAACAGCCAATTGACTGTTGGGCAAATTATGCCTTTCCCTGAAATCCAAGTCAAACCCTCCTCATAGCTTTGGTGCCTAATTAGTTAATTGTTATTTTAAATTATTTAAATTACTATTTAACTTTAAGAAGTTAAGTAACTTCTAGCTCATTACTGAATATGTGCAGAGGTTTCCTTCCACAGTTTTGAAAATGTTCAGCCCATTCCATTGCTCTGATAGTGGCCACATAACATGAAGCACTTGGAAAATGCTGGACCTCAGCTGCACAAGGATGCAGCGAGTCTGGGAAATTATCCTGAGGAGTATCCACAAAAACATGAAAAAAAAAATCTGATGGGAATTTCTTCAGTGCTTAAAATGTCCAGGAAAAAATACCCCATGTTGGAAATCTACTGTAGGATTTTCTAGAAAGGAGAAAGGACGTCATGGAGGCAAAGGAGACTGCTCTCCCTGGCATATTATCTCCTTCAAGATGTATTCCCTTCTAAGAATTTCTACTGACTCTGCTTTCTATCATTTGTTGGCCAAATCTGCGAGCAGTCTAATTATGCCTTTGGAGATGTGTTTGTTCTGTCATGGTGATAACTTGGCTACATAATCTTGCCTAGGGTTTGATGAACCCCATTAAAATCATATTTAGCTCAAGGCGTTATCACCATGTGTGCAAAACAGTAGAATTATTTTCCATTTGAGGTTGTGTCTCTGGTTTCAGTAAAGCTGCATTTAGCTGCAGTTGCATTCTCTTTAGGAGGTCCACAAACTTTCCAAACACTCATTATGCCTTCCTGCCAAAGGACCAGTCTTCAAGATGTTTAAACTGCATACCTTGCAAGGAGATGCCCTCAAGCTGCAGTCAAGACAAAGTTTCTCTGCCCATCCTGTCCAAAAGCCTGAACGAGTTTAATTAAAAAGGTTAGTTTGGTTCGATCTTCTCAGATTGACAAAGAAAAGGATGATTCATCAACTGTTCATTTTTCCACCCAATTTGTTCCTTGTTATTCTTAATAAGCTTTTGAAAGCAAGCAAAAACATCAAGGGGAGATTAATTTCTGTATAACAAGAAAACATAACAAAACCCTGAGCACAAGAGCTGGAAGTTTACATCTTTTCATACCTAAAAGAATAAATAGAATGAAGAAAGACTGAATCATCTTAAAAAGCAGTGGAAGGGAATAGGGGTATTTTTGTTTCACAAAAGCAAGAGTCCACTTGAAATTGTTACAGCCAAAGCTCTGAAAGGATAAAATCACTTTTCCTCACCTCTGCTCAAGGCTGTGCACTCATAAACCATTCCAGCAGATGCTTGTGCTGTTCTGAACAGGTTTGTCCTTGCAACCCTTCTGCATGACAAGGTGACAGCTCCCGCTGCTGCACAAAATTGCTTAGAAAAATTTGTCACATTTAGAAGCCTTTCTCAGAATCCTTGAAAAAATCTTCTCCTGGCTTCAGCAATACCTTGATTTAGCTCAGTATTCAAGAAGGCCACCTGATTCCACCAAAAATTGGTATGATTTTTTCAGGGATCTCCATGTTTGGGAAGAAATACCAAGGCTGGAAATCCTGAGGGGACAACAGTCTGGGACACATGAGTTTTTGTCTGGACTTTGTCTATTATAAAATTAGAGGTATGTAGCCAGTAGAAAGGCTTCTGTGCTCCATAAGATCATTTCTCTTTCCTTCCCTCTATCCTACACCAGCCTTGGTGTTTCTAGCTCTCAGATATAGATTTTCAACCCCCTTACGCTCTAAGCAGTTTTTCAGAGCACATGAACAATTCAAGCTGTCTGAAAGACAAGGCACCCCAAATCAATAATTAATAGTTGTCTGAGTATCAAAATGGAGACATGGGACTAGGCTTATATTGGATATTCAAAAGAAATTCTTGACTGTGAGGATGATGAGGCCCTGGCACAGATTGCCCAGAGAAACTGTGTCTGCCCCACCCCTGGAAGTGTCCAAGGCCAGGCTGGATGGGGCTTGGAGCAACCTGGGATAGTGGAAGGTGTTCCTGCCCATGGCACAGGGTTGTAATGAGATGATTTTTAAGGCTCCTTCCAACCCAAATTAGTCTATGATTCTAGAAAATCATGGCTGACCTGGAAAGACCTGACTGACAAATTGGGGCCAGGTAATCCCTGCTAGAATGGATATATTATTCTTGTAAGTAAATCCAAGTTTATTTGAATGCACGAAAAACTCCACAGAATGAAAGAACAGGAGGAAAAGTTGTGTTTGCCTACATTAAATACTGGGGATTTTGTGTATTAGCCCATTTAGTCTATCTGAAAGCAAAGCTAATGCTAGTAACATTATAATAATGTGTTGAGTGAATATGAGAATTTGAGGCCACACTATAATCACCTCAGACAAAAACCTAAAAAGAAAATATGCCACTGAATTGCTCCAGCCCACAGACAGCATGGGGATAAAAATTGGCTTAGATAAGCCTGTCCCAAATTTGGTGCAAATCACCATAGTTACTGTAGTTTAGTGAAAATTCCCTTATTTTACACCACTGGCAACATATTTGAAGAGCAAACCCTAACACCCAAGGGTCAAGACATCCAAGAGGAGTTTCCTCACCATGACAGGATCTGGACAACCAAGTGCATTAGTGAGGCTTGTGAGACTCCATGGCTCAGAACATGCTCTGTAATAGTCATGTAATTACAGATATTTGTTCAGCACCTTGTTCCTCTGCTTGTCAATGTGAAAGAAAAGCTGCCAGGAAAAGGGAATTTATTTGTATTTATCTTTTCAGCGGGCTTCTTCTCTTGTCTGCCTCACTCCAGTTCTTTTCTTTCCAAGAAAAGAGTAATTTGTAGAATCATAATGCAGAAAATTACTCATTGTAAGGATTTTACTGTAAATTAGTAGGTGAACCTTCAAGGATGTGTGTACTTACATCATCACATTCACCCACTCAGTTGTCCTCTGTTGTTACCTGTAGCCATTTATTCTACATATTCTGTGAATAAATCCATAAATAAACTCTTTATGTGTCCAATGCCTTGTGTTTCCCCCAACTCTCACACATTTCTTTCCCTTTTCTGCTTCTTTTTCAATGCTCTACCTAAATATTCATCTGTTCTTTGGAGAGCACCAACACAAACAAAGTGATGTCTGTTTTCTCCGTGAGCAGCAGCTGTGCTCTGGATGTGATTTTACATTCCTGTTTATTTATTTTCTATTTATGTGTGTCTCACATTAACTCATGCAGTGTCCTAAAGAGAGGGGAAAGGAAAGGAAAAAGGAAAGGAAAGGAGAAAGGAAAGGAGAAAGGAAAAGGAAAAGGAAAAGGAAAAGGAAAAGGAAAAGGGATTTCATAATCTCTTTTGACTGCCAGCTTTTCATTTGCCTTCCTGAAATTTCCTGGAAGGAACATTTCTCTCATGCTGGGGCCAAAACAGTAGCCAGAACTGTGGTGTTCCCATTGCTTATAAATTTGGGACCTAAAATCCTGATGCTAATTGTATTTCCTATTATCCATCCATCATCTTCCACCCTGAAAACCTTAAGGCAGGGAATTAATGTCCTAGGAGAAGGCAAGAAATGAGGTTCTGGATCATTCCACTATCTACAAGTTGTATATGGAAATCAGGGGGCATTTGTGGGCATGTGAGTGCTGTTATGGGGCTAAGTGTTCTCAGGATTTTGAGGGATTTGAGGTCCTGTTGCAGCTCAGAGAATGTTTCCAGAGTAGGTCAGTGTCAAAGATGAGGCTGACTCTAGACCCTAGTTATAATTCCTAGTTTAGTGGATTCCTAGATTAGAATTCCTGACTAAAGGATTTCATTCCTGAATTGTGTCCCCGCTGCTAGAGTAGTAATTGTACTTGCAAATAAAATAATCCCCAAAAAAATCCAGTGAGCATCTTTGCTGATGCAGAGTGGCTGCTACCTCTCACCCCTACACCTGGTGAAGGATCTCTTTATTTATGGCTCAGGAAGCACCTGGGAGTTTTTGAGGATGACTGACCCCTCACACATGTACATTATAATCATTGTCATTCAGTCTGGAATCAGCTGTGGTGCTTTATGGTTTAGGGTTTTTTTTGTAATACTGTTTTTCTGTGTAGGAGGGCTGTTAAATAATATATTCCATTATGTGGCAACGTTAAAATTTTATATTTTTTCTTATTATTATTTGTGTTCTGTCACTCTTAAAACACTCTTTCTCCTGCAGACCCTGAGCTTTATTCTACATTTCAGTTGTGAGGGCTGTGGCTCTCCGGGATGGGGCCCAGCATTTCTAATGACAGATGAACAAGACCCTTCCAGTCTAAAAACTTTTCTATATGTACATACATTTTTAAGGAAATGTAGGAAACATTTTGGATTTTCCTTTTGGGCTGCTCATTATGTGCTTCTTTTGGAAACACCTTAGCAAATTATTAAACTGCATTTTCCTGGTGCTGAGCAGCCTGATGGGACGGGTAGTTTTAGCCTCATTTTCACCAATAAAATAATCTCCTCAGAGGATTGTGGTTCCACTGAGGAGCTGTGCTGACTTCCCACCAGCCAAGCAATGTGGTTTGTCATGGACATTACATTAACTAGTAATTAGCATGTAATTATTATGAGCAGGAAGCCTGCTCCAGGAGAGTGGGGGAAATGTGACTGTTTCTGTTTTAACTACAGTTCCCACAAGACCACGTGCTGCTGTGAGAAAACAAAGTTGAATGTTGACATGACTCAAAACAAAACCTTTCAGCAACCCAAATGGAAAGGTTTTGATTTCAGGCATGTCGAAACATTTCTCTTCAGCTGAAAATGTCAAAAAGAGCATTTGACATCTGTTGTGTTTTGACCTTTCCAAATTGAATTTCTTTGTCGCTCCCTCGTCCATTCTGTAAAAAATAAAACCACACATTTCTTTTGTCCTGGTGTGGGGGGAAAAAACAGACCAGAAATATCTAGGGGATTTGCCATGAAGGGACATTTTTCAGTTTCACTCACTCCTCATAAGAAAGCTTAGGCTGAAATAAAAAATCCCTTTCTCCAATACCTGCAGAGGACTGGCACTGAGCTGAGCTCTGCAGCACAGAGCAGGGGATAAAGCAGCAAGTGTGATCCTGGGGGACTGTGATTCCTTTCTGGACACATGATGCAGAGGTGAGTAACTCTGCTCCCACCCTGTATGTTCCTGTAGCAGCTGCATGGATTCCAGATATTCCTTCTTTTCTATCTCTTCCTTGCTGCTATCTCCAGTGACACCCTGTCTAGTTCATTCTTTGTATATCTCGTATGAAATTGAATAAATGTCCTGTAAGTTACTTTCATCTCAGCATCTTCATTATTTTCATGTCAGAAGTGTCTCAGCGAGGGAAATTCAAGTTTGGGTGAGCTCACAGACATTTCTTTTCACTCTCAAGACATGAACAAACCATCTGGCACAGTTAAGCCACTCAGCATGATCCTAAAACAAAGACAAATGCTGCCACTGTTGTTTCATTGTTTAAAATAGACATTTTTGGAGCATGGATTATTTGAGTCCAGACCTTCCAGCTCTTTTTTTTGTTAAACCCATACATATTGATACATGCCCCTGTATGTCTCCATATCGCCTTAAGGAATTGTCTCTTTATAAATAATGCACATTAAATATATACAGCAACCATTTCTGTGGTGTTTATCATAATTCTAAAATCCATTTAAAATAGCAGTGACATTAAATGGGGATCTCAGCACCCAGTGGTTTTCTGCTGTAGACTCAAACAAGACAAGTGCCATAGAAACATGAAATTATTGGGGTTGCAAGGGACCCTAAAGATTATTTAGTTCCAACCCCTTCCATGGTCAGGGACACCTTCCACTAACCCAGCTTGCTCCAAGCCCCATCCAACCTGGCCTGGAACAGTTCCAGGGTTGGGGTGTCACCATTCCTACATCTTCTCAGGTTGAACACGACTGTTTGAGTCTTTGTTTATGAACCATAAAGGTGCCCGTGGAGGGACAGAGATCTGAGCCATCCTGGGAAAGAAACAGTTGAAGCACCAGTGGTTTGGGGAAAAGCATGAGCTCATTCTTTTCTTGGATTTCTTTTGACACGGGAATTTTCAATACTTTGTGTTCTCCAGAGAGGTCTGTAAAGGCTGGGAGAAAATGTCCTGCTTTTAAGTCCTTCTAGAAGCCTTTTCCAAATGTCTAAAGAAAATAAAACACTTGAGAGAAGTCAGCATGGATTCATGAAGGTGAAACTGTGTCTGATCAAAGCTTTCTAAAAGGAAATAATTAGCCAATGGGTGAGAGAAGAGCAGGGATTATTTCCATAATTTAACAAGGCTTTTGACACTGTTAGCCACAACATCTTAATTTTCAAGCTGGTGAAATACAGGTTAGACAAGTGGACAGTGAGTTGGATTGAAAACTAAGTGAAATGCTGGACTCAGAGGGTCTCAGTTGATGGAGTGAGAATCAGCTGGAGATCAGGCACAAGGGGTGTCTTGGTTTGAAAAGCCAGGTGTCTGCTAAGGAAGGCAGGAGCCTCCCCTGAAATGGAAAATGTAAGCCCCCTCCCTCCAAATTGTTATAATTTTGAAATTAAGGGGCTCTCATGCAAAGATATGGGAGCAGGAGTAACAGTTCTTTATTAGGGAAGAAAATAAAAATAAAATAAAAAATGCAGTAATACAAAACAACACTGCCAGAGTGAGAGCAGGAGCTGAGCCCTGTGGCTCAGGGTGGTGGCAGCAGTGCCATTCCATGGTGGCTCAGCCCTCCTGCAGGGCCAGCTGTGGTTCTGCTGGAGCAGGGATCCTGGACAAGGCTGGAGTTTTCCTCTGCAGCTCCAGGGCTGCTGGAGATGGGCCTGCTCTCCCTCTGGCAATGCAGGGCAGCAGAAAGCTGCTCCTCTGGGAATGCAGGGGGCAAAGGCTGCTGTGCTGCTGCCAGGCTCAGATTGGATCCAGGCAGGAATGCTTGGCTCCTGCCCTGGGCAGAGCATCTCCCCATGGGTGATGGAATTTGATCAGCCATGCAGGGACACTCAGTGGCCATGGACAGCAGAGATCTCCTGGAGGGAGGATTGGCTGTGGGAGAGATAAAGAAACCTGCCCCATGGACAGAGAGAACTGCCCTAGCTCTGACAGATGGGATAGAATACACACCCCAGCTACATCTTGCAACCCAGCACAAGGGGCGAGCAGCAGAGGCCAGTACAGAAACCAACAAAGTTACATCCTTATCAATAACCTGGCTGATAGGACAGGGACCTCTTTCAGCAAGTTTGCAGGTGATGCAAAACTTCAATGAGTGATTGATGCATAAGATGGTTGTGTTGCTTTCCAAAGTATCTTGATTGGTTGGAAAAATGGTCAGGGGCAAGCTGTGAAATTCAACAGAAGTGAATGTGGAGTCCTGTGTGTGGGAGGAAACAGCCACAGAGCCACTGAAGGGCCAGGCAGATGATTAAGAGATGCAGATGATTAGAGTTTGCAGCACCTGTCAAAAAAAATAAGCCTGGAGGAGAGAAATCTGAGTGGGATCTCATCAGTGTGTATAAACCTGTGAGGAGGGAATGAAGAGGTTGGAGCTCAGTTTTCCTCAGAGTTGCCCAGTGACTGGACAGAGACAAGGAGCACAAACTGGAAAACATGAAGTTGTTTGAACGTAAGAAATGGTTTTTCAATTGTCAGGGTGATTAAACACTGAAACAGGCTATCCAGAGAGGCTGAGTATCCATCTTTGGAAGTACTCAAAGAACTACTGGACCTGGTGTGGGGCAAACCTGTGGTAGCTGACTCTGCTCTGAACAGGGCAGCTGGAGTGGATGTCCTTTTCCAGCCTCAATGGTTCTGTGAGTATGAGGGTTGCAGAGCTTATCCCAAATGGACTACACTCTTACCAGAACAGACCCTTTTCTAGCATTGATGGATTTTTCCTGCATTATGGAAAAGTTCTCTTCAGTAAAATTATCTCTCTGGGGACGCAGAAGAAAGTTTTGGCCATTTAAAATGTGTTTACAGGAAATGGAGCGATGCTTAAGGATTCTGTTGCCATCAGCTTTGTGTGTGCTGCAGTTCCACTTGCCTTCTTTGGGCATCTGCTCCTGTGTGATTGCATTTTTATTCTTTTTCAGAAGGGCAGATGGTATTTTTTTTTCTCCCTGTGTGCATAATTAAACAAACACACAACAAACTCATCTAAAGATACTAATTAATTCCTTTTCCTAATAGATTGCAGGCAGTCTATTAATATTACTCACTCCTGGGACTAAGAGTCTGTTAGCAAGAGCTTCCTCATCTTGCTGCTTTTCCTTCTCCCATGGTGAGGCTGGTGAAGTGATCCACCACATCCCTTTAAACACAGCCAAGCTGGAAGGAGCTGTAGCTGATCCTGGGCTGGTCTTGGTGGTGGGCTGAGCATCCTCCACTTGATTTGTTAAATATTGCTCAACTTGAGTCCCCTCATCTTCCTTTCTTTGATGATCTGGGCCTGAGTGGCCGTGGTGCTGCTTGGGCTCAGCATTGGCTGAGGACTGGGTCATTCCTAGCCCTGCATGCATCCAGGGATTTTGGGTGCCCTGGTATTCCTGGAAAGGGTGTGACAAAGGATAAGAAGTTTAATGGTTCTTCTCTTAATATATAACTGTATATACACATTAAAAAAAAAAAAAAAAAAGTGAGATCAAAAATGCTGTTGGATGGCACCGAGTGATTGTCAGCTCTATTATAATTACCCAATTAAAGAGGTGATAATGAACCCAGACTTGAAGTGCTGGAGGGAGAAAAGGAGGGTGTCACCAGCAACTCAACATTTGTTTTATCCTAAATCTTTATTGTAAAGTAATCACCTGTCAGGAAGTCTGCTGAGGAGAGAGCAGCTGCTCTGTGCAGTGCTGTGATCACAGAAACAGGGTGGGAACAAAAGCAGCAGTGACAGATTCAGGTAAGGCAGTCTCCAGCCCAGGAAACTCCAGCAGCCCAAGGCTTCTTGAGGAACCCACCCGTCCTGAGGACAAGGAGGTGCAGCCTGAGCTGGGGACATTAGGTAGAAGCTGTGCTCTCTCCAGATGGTTTTAGTGTTTGCAGGGTGGGTCATATTTTTATTATGCTGGACAAAAAAATAATCCAGGATCTGTGGATTCACACGTTCAGCCTTAGAAACTCTGCTGGAAAAAACCTATGACAATCTGAAAAAACCTGGGGTAGGTGATCCCCTCAGCAGGCTAAAGTGTGAATGGGATACTGGTTCACAGTGGCTTAAATAGACAGAGGTTCATGGGGAATAATCTCTTTTTACTTGGCATTTGTCAGACCAAATCTGGATCCATGGCCCTGTTGGGGTGAGTCCAGGTGAGGGTCATGGAGATGCTCAGAGGGGGAACATCTCTGCTGTGAAGACAGAGTGAGAGAGCTGGGGCTGTCCAGCCTGGAGAAGGGAAGGCCCCAGGGAGAATTTAGAGCCATTCCAGTGACTAAAGGGGCTCCAGGAGAGCTGGAGAGGGACTTGGGAC
Source organism: Motacilla alba alba (assembly GCF_015832195.1). Classification (NCBI taxonomy): domain Eukaryota; kingdom Metazoa; phylum Chordata; class Aves; order Passeriformes; family Motacillidae; genus Motacilla; species Motacilla alba. The sequence continues at coordinate 4,144,993 of NC_052031.1, read as the reverse complement.
AAGGGGTGGAGGGACAGGACACAGGGAATCGCTTCAAATTGACAGAGGGCAGGGTTAAATTGGATATTAGAAAGAAATTCTTGTCTTTGAGGATGGTGCAGCCCTGGCACAGGTTTCCCAGAGAAGCTGTGGCTGCCCCATCCAGTAGCCATCCCTTCATCTTCCCCCAGGCTGATCCTGCCAGAAGTTTATTCCACTTTTGGGACTACAAATCCTATCAGTCTTCACCATTGCCTCAGTTATGAGCCAGACTTCAGTGGGCCACAGGAACAGCTAGACAAACCAGGTGAATGCTCCCTTCTGAGATACAGGGAGGAATGCATTTTATTAAATTCTTCCAGTTTTTAATGTGTGCAAAAATGTGTTTCTTTTCATATGATCCTCATTGCTGGTTTTCAGTCGTGTTCAAAGATGACAAAATGAAAAAGATCAAATGATAAATCAAAACAAGAGTAACACAAAAGCCTGAGGGATACAGAACTGACAACAGATGATCACAGAAGAAAGTGATAAAATTCTTGCTTATTCCAGAAAAGCAGTCCTTAACTAAGAAATATTTCCCAGATATTTGTGTAAATGTCACAAAAATTTTAGATTGATCATTTCTACTTGATATTGTATGATCAAAATTTCAGTTTATTAGAATTCTAATCCAGTTCATCATTTTCAAGGCTGATTAGTACTAATATACATATATAAATATTTTAAAATGCATCGAACAAGGCAAAGACCCAGCAACTAACAAATCAATTCCTTATTAGTTTACACTGGAAAATAGAGTGTCCAGAAGTTTGAGCCATTTGTAAACATTAGGTGCATCAATCTTGGTTCCTTCAAACAATCAATTTCCCATGAAAGGAAGACAAACACTGAAGGGAAAGAGGGGAAAAAAAAAGAAAATAAAAAAAAACCCCTGAACCTGAATGCAGTAATATCATAGCAGTCTAAATCTAAATAATTGCTGCTCTATTGTGAAGAATAGATACCCCATTTTTAATTTCTGGGTTGGTTTTGTTTTGGTTTTGTTTTTTGGTTTTGTTTTTCTTTGATTTTTTTTCTGTTTTTTTTTTTCCCCCTAACTTTTTTTGGGTTTTTTGAGCTGCTCTTGTAGCTAATTAAAATGGCAACTGGCTTAAAAGTGTTAAGAGGAAAAGATAAATCACTTCTGAAACATGTTTTGTAGTGGGTTAGTTAATGCAAGGAGCCTTGCCACACTCCCTGCAGTTATTTCCTGCGTGATGGATTGGTTTCAGCTCCTCTCTGGTATCCTTGGGGATTTCTCCATCTCTCATGAGGGCACTAGAGGAATATCCTGCTCATGGCAGGTACCAGCTGGAGAGGAGCTCTGGGCTGTGCAGATGAGGACAGACAGACACTTTGCAGTTTTGTGTGGGCCAGCAGCACCTGATCTGGACTGGGGGTTCAGTGGCTCCACCTCAGGGCCATCCTACAGCCCTCACTTCACCATGATGCTCCTCCTTTGTTGCTGAGCCCCATCTTACCCTGAGGTGACTCTGTGTGCTGGTTGACATGGGTGCACTGTCTCTAGCTATGAATCCATGAAATTCTTTGGGATCTTTGCACCCAGCTTTGTGTGGACACACCCACTCTTGAGTTCCCTTTGATGATGCTGATATCTCGTTTAAAAGAGCCAAGGACCAGTCTGAGGTCCTCAGGCCAACTGGTCATGACTGGTTCGTGTCCTTGCTGCCAAGGGTATGCAAAATACACAAGTTTTTATTTCCTTTTTTATTTTTCCTTCCCCAAACCGGAGTTCTGCCCCAAAACTGGAGTCCCTCCCAGCCTAAAAGGAAGGATTTTTGTATCCAGCCCCTGAGATCAATGAGGTATTCAGAGACCAGAGAGATGCTGCTTTGGGAAAGCCTATGGAATTACAGGGAGTTGCCAAAAGGTGCATCACAGCTGTGTTTTCCTGTCAGGAGAGTTTTACCACGTTACTCCATTGCCATTCAAATGTATCTATTCCTTTTGCAAATAAAGTCATGAAAGTCCTGTGTAGAGCATGGCAGCAACTCTGGGATCCTCAAAATGCTCACTGCACATCCAGAACTTGAATCAGGAGGATAAAAAGTAAAATCAGGGAGGATTAACAAGCAGAGAAAGTCAGGGCTGCTGCAATCATCATGGCTGGAAAAGACCTCCAAGACCATCAAGTCCAACCTTGTCTGCTTCTGAGCAGGTATTGGTACCCTGTCACCACCCTGCTTGTTTTAGTGCCCACTTCTCCCAGTGTCCACTCCGGACAAGAAGAGATGTGGCTGCTCAGCCTGACAAGCACGGTGTGGTTTATTCATGTTGATGTTATTTCTCCTCTCAGCTGCTGCAGCAAGTGCTCTCTTCAGGGGTCTCTGATGTGAGTGCAGCAGAAATGTCATTGTGCAGTGGTCAGCAGTGAGTTTAAATAGCCAGGCTGTGCTTGCTTCTCCCAGGAAACAAAAGCTTCTTCCAGCCTTAACTGAAAACACACACTGGGGCTTCTTGGAAGATTCTCCATGAATGAAGGAAACTGAATGAATTTCCTTCTCCACATGAAGGAAAGCATGTACAAGGAACAATGGTCACTGGTGGGACAACCCTTCTCCTTTGCCCTCATCAAAAAGCACTAATTTTATTTTATTATTTCACTGCTCAGCTGTTCAGCTGGGATTCAGATGTTCACACTGTCAGTGTGATGGAGATCAGACTCCTGGGAATGATAAAAAACGAGTTTAGTTCAGATCCCCACACAAATTTGGGCATGATGACTCTGAATTTGAAGGACTTCCAAGTAGCAGCCTCCTGGCACACAACCATAGCTCTAAGTGATGTCTATATTTTTTTAAAACCTTGAAGAGGAACAGCTGGGAAACCAAGGAGAGGATTCCCAATTGATATGTGTCCACCTAAACATAAAAATATTCCCTATTTTCAACAGAAACTACAGTATACGTGTACATTCATATACACACACATTACTGTACTTTTTATCTAATGTAGTGCATAATTTATTAAAAGGGTATATATTAAAGAATTCTGCTTTCCATGAGGGTTCAGAAAAGGACAAATGTTACTGCTTGTCTTCTGTGAAATAAATTAAATGGAACACTACAGTTAAGCAGGACCATCAGTTAAGAGCAGGTACGTACCACTGCAGTGATGAATGGCTTAATATAAATGACATAGGTGTGCTAAGCCAGGGAAAAAGCCCAAACAGGAGATCAGTAATTGCATCTCTCCATTAAAACTGAATTATCCCTCAGCTGCAGCTCCTACTTCTCTTGTCTAGTTGAGTCTTAAAATCCTCACTCTGTGGCCCTCACAAACTAATGCAGCTGCTGAGGCTGAAGGTGCTGTACAGAAGAGCAGCAGAGCTCAGTGCACAGGGCCAGAAATCCAGAGGGGATGAGGAGGGACATTTCACTCCATGAGGGACAGCTGTGAGTCCAAAGTAGCCATGCCCAATGAAGCCACGGCCATGAACAGCTGATGTCTTCTCTCTCTTGGTCTTGGTGTTGCTGTAAGAGGTTTGCTGAAATTTAGACCTGTTTTGCTTTGTTATCAGCTCTTCCCTTGGCACTCTGAAAAGGCCTTTGTGAGGGTGTGAGTGAGAACTGCAGTGCCCTGTAGGCTGGGGGGTGAAACTCGGGCCCTGCAGTTCAAATCCTTTGGTAAAGCTGTGGTTGTCCCTTCTTGTACTTCTTCTATTCTCCCCTTTTCTGAGAAAAATAATACATGAATTGCCAAGTCTTTCTTTTCACACCAACCCTACTGGTTTCCAGGCCATTTCTCCTCCTCTTGGACCCTCTCCTTTTCATATCATGCATATCCCTGCATACCATGCATCCCATTCATATGCCCCTTTCCAGTGTTAAACCTCACTGATGTGGCCACAGATTTCCTTCCCACGTTGTTTTTTTTCACCCTTTGTTTCCAGCTGATATTCCTGACCTCCTCCCTTCCCTTCTTGTTACTTCTCTGCCCTCACCACTGCTCCTCACTTTGGTTGTGAGCAGTACCTGTTTAGTATTCTTTTCTTTAGTATTAACAGAGCAGAAAGCAGATGTGCTGCTCTCCACCTCCAGGATATCTCCTCTTAGCTCCAGTCTTAGGTGACAAACATTGCCTTTTGTTTACAGCCCCACAGCCAGAACAGTGCCTCCCCCTGAATGAATTCCAGTGAGTTTTGTTTCAGATAAGATTTCCCAGGAGGTGCTGGGAAGTGCCTCTGGAGCTGTGTCAGTACGAATAGATGCCCGTTCATCCAGGCACACACCGTGCTGTAACAACCATGGACATCTCGTACTGTCTTGAGGGGAAATGTGTCTGCTGCAGCATGAACTGAGCTTCAGATGGAGCTGGGAAACCATGCACTAATTAGTTAATTGGCTGAAGAACTCTGTATTGTATTGGATGGATTCAGCTTATAAACTGACTCTAGTTTTAAGGGAAAAAAAATATTAAACTTTGCAAAGTCATGGACCTTGTTAATCCCAATTTTGCCTTCACTCACCCCAGCATTACATGTGCAAGGGGCTGACTGATGTTACTTTGTACTCAGGAATATTGTTCAAGCATAAAATCAGGAGTGAAGGCTGAATCACATCTCTCTTCTATGTTCTGCTGTGACTTCAGTTTGCTTTGTTGTGGAAAGACAGAATGAGCCACTGACTCAAACAGAGGCAGCACAAGCATGCTTTTTTTCCCCTTTACACCAGAAAAGCACATTTTTGGAGAAATCTGCACACAGCCAAGAGGATTGTGTCTGACCTACACACCTGAGTCCCAGCCCATCCAGAAACTGCTCCAGGATGGGAGCACAGTGATCCATCCACTTTGTGCAGAGCTGCTCCTCCAGGCAAGCACATCTCATCTCTTTCACCTGCATGAAGCTGTGCCAGAGGAGGTTTAGGTTGGCTATCAGGAAAAGATTTTTCACCCAGAGGGTGGCTGGGCACTGGAACGAGGAAGTGATCACAGCACCAAACTTGCCAGAGTTCAGAGAATGTTTGGACAATGCTCTCAGGCACAGGGTGGGATTGTTGGGGTGTTCTGTGCAGAACCAGGAGTTGGACTGATAATCCTTGTAGGTCCCTTCCAACTCAGGACAGTCTGGTTCTGTGATTTTTCTTGGCTTTACTCCCCTTCCAACACACACACATAGTTCTCATGAAGAACTTTTCAGAGTAATCAAGACATATTCAAAGTTATTACTGTTTAGCTCTGAACTTCTGGGTAAAAATAAATAATTCTTGACATATGGGAAGAAAAACTGGAGCTGTTCTGGCATTTGGGTTTTGAGATGTTTTCTGATAGCATGGTGCAGAGTGGAGGGGGGTTTCTGCAGTGTGAAGCAGAATAAAGATCACAATAATGAGGGCATGAAATTAGCTTGGCAGTATGAACTCCAATGATACTGCGTAGGATTTTCAATTAGGATGAATTAAATTGTTGCCAAAGTCAGAATGGATATAGGGATTGAGTAGGGTAGGAGGAAGGGAAAAGGTGAGCCTTAAAGATAATGGCTTAGAGAATCTTGTGTACTTAGGGAATAGCTCATTCATCTGAAAATGTGTAAGAGAGAATCATGAAAATTACCTAGGAAATAAAACATGTGGATGTATAGTGAGAGTGAGACTCTAAAGTGATGTCAGGGAAATAGCAGCAGAAGAATAAGTGATGATTAGAGCCTCTCTCATTCTGCAGACCTGCCAATGCTGCATCTTCCAAGAGCACAGCAATAATTTACGCCATTGAAAAATATAAAGGACCAGATTTCTTCTGTGTGTAATGCCAGGAAGGGTCAAACACACCTAGGTATGAAAGCCCATTCCGAGCAGCTCAGTCTCTGTGGTTTTGTACACAAAATGTCTGTAGGATTTAAGCAGAGCTCATTATGTCTCGTTTTATTTATGGCAAATTTCAGAGCCATTCAAGCAGTGCTCTGAGTTTTTGTGAAGAGTAAAAAAGCAACGATTTACTCAGAATGTTCTTCTGTTCTGTAGGAGTCTGATTTTTGAAGACACAGTCTTTCAAGAGTGACAAACATTGAGCACCTTCCAACAACTGAGGTTCCAAAAGATCCCACATTGCAAATCCCAGCCATCCGTCCTTTCCTGTGTCTTCAGATGTAAAACACAGAGAAATGCTTGAAAAGCTTCACAAGAAGTGCTCAGGCACCTGATTCCCACAGAAACACATTTGAGGTTGAGTGCCACTCCCCTTCTGCATTTGCCCACTTTACCCTTCCTAAATAGATTATAATGAGTGATTTTAATATTCCAATCATGCAAATCTTCCCCCAAGATTTCAATAATGCCAACGAAGTCTGATGTATACTCATAAATGAGCTCCTCCAATTCCAGTTCTTGTTTATTACTCAGGCTCCCAGCATTAGAGTATAGGCAATTAAAGAATTTCTTCTCTTCACGTCCCTTGGTGCCTTGATTAATTTTGTTCTTGACATCTTAATTTCGAGCTAAATGAATGCTCATTCATTCCTCCCTCTCTGCCTTCCATCTTTCCCAGTTTAACACTCTCCTGACTATTCAGGCTGACACCTTGAAGACTCTCCTGTGAAGATGCAGTGTTGGAACACAGTGGCTTTGTCTTCTTGCAGGACAAATGCCTGCCTCACTCTACTTAAAACTAGAAGTCTTTCATTTCCAGAGGTTTTTGCCTTCCTCTGCTTGTTGGAAATAAGACTTCTGGATGGAATATCCATCTGTAGTATCTGGGAGATCTTCAGCCACCTTCAATCCTTCACATCAATCATAAAGAATGTCCACCACCATCTCTGGGAACCTTGGGCATTGTACACACGTTCACCCTTGCTCTAATAACCGTGACGGGTTTTGGAAGAAAATGTCAAATGGCTTCTTTGTCTCTGGGAAATTTAATTTCATTCTGAACACAGTGCCTTTGCCACAGTTGATGGGATTGCTGTGACCAAACATAGACACGTAAGAGGTAAAATTCTCCATTTCTACCTTTACAGTCAGAAGAGAGAAATAAGGCTTTCTGGGGAGAAATTGTTCTGAGCTAGTGCAGATGAATCATGCTTGGGAAATGTCCATTGCTCTCTGTGGACTTGGGAAAATACTTCATGATGTAGTTTTCTGTAATTGAGACCCGTAAAGCATTCCTGGGGTCATTTCTACCCCACAACACAGCACCAAAAACAGCATGTCAGGCTCTTGTCCTTTCACTTGGGACTCTCTGCTCTGTGTGTAGCTTTGTGGAAGTGCATTCAGAGAGTGTATTATGTCAGGAACCATACAGAAACATGGTCAGAGGCAGCCTGTTCTCTAGGGAAACTGTCATCTAAATGAAATCTTCTATTCCTGTCCCTCTCCTGGCCTGGCATAATGCAGGGTAACTTTTAAAACATTTAAAGCCCTTCTTGAGGGGTTTTTGCAGATCCTGACTGTTTCTCTGAGATAGTGAAAAACTGATGATATACCTTAAGAACATGCTGAGTTCAGAATAGACCACATTCCATGTAACAGCGTCACCTGTGCCCTTGTGCCAAGTAAATTCATGCTACTGCAGCATCTCCAAGCCAGGCACTTGGAGTCCAATTGGAAAAACATCTGTGGGGGGATGTAGGTGTTGTCTTTGGAGCTAATAAAGATGCAGAGTGCTGGATGGTAGAATGACTGCCCTATACAGAGAAGGAGGAGCCCCAGCAGCCCCATGGAGAAGAGGGTCAGAGTGGGATGTGCCCTCAGTGCTTCCTGCCTGTCCTGTGGTGTCTGCTCATATGTGGAACCAGTCAGGTTCAGCAACTGGTTTGTGTGTGAGGCAGGATTTATTTGAGATGCTCGTGTCCTGCTGGAGGATGTGCCCATGGGAGAGCCACAGCAGGTTAAGTTGCCATCCTGGAGCTGTGATTTACTCTGACTTGGTTTAATTTGTGCAGGTGCTGATTAGAAGTGCCCACAAACTCTGCAGGCATAGCTCAGCCAAAAGGACAGACAGGTCACCCCCCAGTATCACTGAAGGGTTGGGGCTGGAAGTAGATCATCTAATCCAATCTTCCTGCTAAGGCAGGTACATCTGCATCTGTGGTTCTTTGAAACAGCCCCTTTTTCCATGTGGATGTTTTCTTTGAGATGGAATTTAAAGATTTTTTTTAAAGTTGTTTGGGCCAGAGCAGATATCCCTGGAACCACCCCTACAGAAATAGAGCTGGTAGAAGCAGAGGTTTTAAAGCCGTTTCAGCTGTGGAAATACAAACATGTCCATAATCATTTGCCCTTTGTTCTTAACCTTTTCTATTTTCCCATAATCTAATGCTCAAACTTCCATAGGTGAAGTTCAAACTGGAACCTGTCATTTTTGCTCTAAGCAGCACAGACTTGCAGATGAGTCTCTGGAGACTGAAGCCAAGCTCAGCTCATGGTGTTTCTTGCTCATGTTCCTGGAGATGTTGAGCTTGTTTCAGTGAGGTGGGATTAGTCTCCTTTAGCTTTCAGTGGAGGCCTTACACTGCAGGGTAGCACACCTGAATTTCAGAATCTCCATGGATGTGTTTCTGTGCAAGCTCTGATTGTAAATTCCCAAGACAATCTGTGCAAATGTGTGATGGCATCCAGTTGTCTGAGCATGGGGTCTAATGATGGTTTTGGTGGTCTGGGGTATCCTCCTGGCCTCTAGCAACACTCTGAGGGTGAGCACCTCCCCTAAATCCCAGCTGCATCTCTCAGTCTCACTTGGGCACCTCTGATTCCCAGAAACTTTTCAAATGTCACTGCATATCCATGGTTTGTGGCTAAATTAGGATTCAACAATTATCTGGAAGAGTAGCTCTTTTTTTAGCTGTACTTTTTTTGCAAAAAGGGCAGTGGGATTTTCCCCTGTTCCTTCTGTGACTTGTTCCTCTTGCCTGCGTGGGGCTCATTAGAGCACTGCCATTCCCGATGTGCTCAGCTCTCACTCAGGGCCTGATCCTGGCAGGATCTATAAAGCATGAAGTTATTAGCAGGCCCTGTTAGATCTGCATCTGTGTTCAGGGAAGAACACCCTCCTGGGACTCAGCACACAGCAGCTCTGCAACAGCTGAGAGAGATTATCATAAACACCGAGGAAAATCCATGTGGGCAAAGGCAACACCTGAGCCTTCCCTAAACCTGTTCCTCCACCTTCACAAGTCAGAATAGCTTTGGCAGTGTAACACTGGGAACAAGAAGATTGTACCCTGGAAAACTCTTTTTAAAGCAATTAAGCCAAACTGTGCAACATGGTGTTAATTTAGAATTTCAATTAGTGTGTACAATTTGCTATCAGCTCTGGCCAAGCCATTTGCTCCATCAAAGCTGCTCCTTGCTTGCCTGTTTGCTTGAAGAGTATGAAGATGGAAGCAATTTGTTAACATAATCTGGTTTAATATGATGACTAATGATTTTCAGAAGAAACTATGGAATGGGTTTGTCAGGCTGATTACATGTGAAGCATGACTGAGGAGGGGCTCTTTCATCTGTCTTGATCAATGCAGGATCTGCTCAGTTCTGCAGGACCTGAGCTGATCCTGGGCTTTTCCAGGGTAAATTCCAGGCAGCTTCACTTTACTAGCTAATTGTGGGATGGGTTTGTTTCGTTATTATGGGCAGTTTGAGTTCCCTCCTCCCAGGATCCCATTCCTATTTGTACGAGGCAGCAATGGCTGCCCAGCTCCCTCATTCTGACGAAAATTGCAATCCCCCTGCAACCCCACCTATCCCTCATTCTGGTATTCCCACCCTGCACCCAATTCATCTTGCTTTGCCCTCTTAGGAGAGGTGCTGGCTGTGCAAATCAATTCCCCCAGAGTCTGGGGCTTTTCAGCGCTGGGTGTTTTGGTTCAGTGCTGCAGAATTGTCGCTCCGCCCGTGGCTCTTGTCTCGCTCACTGGGGATGGCCGACCCCACACCCTGCAGTGCCAAAGGAAAGCTGCTGCACAGTGGCCAGAGGGTCACTTCTCTGAACACCTTTCCCTGCTCTACCCCTTGGCCAGTGGTTCTGTTGTGACTCATGTAAATATTGACATTTGCCACGGACTTGCCTTTGTGCTTTCATTCCCTGCTGAAAAGAATTGATGTTTTTCTTCTGGGTTCGCCTGGACTTTTTCCTCACTCTTTTCTTTTACACAGTCTTTCTCTGAAGAGCCTGTAAGAAAGAAATCCTCTTTTGTAAAGGCTGCTTTTTTTGTGTTTTTTGTTGGGTTTTTTTTTCCTGGAAATGTTAACTCCCTGCGCAGATATTCTGGGAACTTTTCACTGTTCTTTTATTGCATGACACAAGAAACTAAAAGAGGAACATTATCTCTTCGAGGCAGCAAGTCATTGTACTTGCTTCTAAAAGCTGATCTTGTTTTGTTTGACTCACTAGCTGTTTTATTCAGGCAGTGATGCACTAAAATATCCTTGAGCTAGCTCAGTTGCACTTACTTCCCTTTCTTTAATGCCACATCTCTTGCAGTCACGCTGTCCTCACCATGAACAAACCTATCAGCATCTGGCCCATTAATAACAGCTCGTTATGAAATAAAAATTAATCAAGCACTGAGATTATTGTGCAGCATTTCCCAGGACTTATTACTCAGAGTGATTGTGCAGACATCTTGTTGCATGGGGGTAGACTGTAGTTTGGTTGGAATTAACTCACAACAGCTGCTTTATTGCTGTGATGTATTATTATTTATGTGGGGTGAAAGATGTGACTAGCACTTGAGCACAACAGAGCTGTGCACAGAGGAGTTTGCAGGCTGAGGGAGAGGAAAGGCTGGAGCAGAGCTCGATAAAAAAGGGAATGGGATGTGTGTTGCTGCAATTCAGTCCATAAACTTCAGCAGAGCCTTTGTTTCTCTGAGCTTCTTGTTCTTCCTCACACAAGGCACAGTTATAAGCAGCATTAATCAAGGAGGTGAAGAGTCAAGAGCTTTGTCTTTAATAACATTGAAGTGTTTCTTGTTTAACTTTCTCCCTGTGGACCCAGTTCTCAGATCTGGCCAAGTTTCACCCTGTTGAGGAGCCAAACAAAGCAGATAAAAGAGGGATTTATGTCAGAGGAACAGCGAGTATATTTTCATCTCAGAGACACAATGATTTGGTACAAGAGTGCATATTAAGCATCTTAAAATAGAGTTAAGCTGTGTGCTGATCTTTACTCTGAAGCCACATTGCTCAGCTACTTGTACAAATCCTGCAAGATAACAGAAGGTGCTAAACAAGTCACTGGGGGAAAAAAAAAGATAGAAAAATGACATATCTTTTAAAACATAAGTAAGACCAAATTGATTTGCAAAGGAAGAATGCAACTAATTACACAGTCAGAGCTTTGCAGAGTGTCTGTGTACCAGAGTCTTGAAAAGTTTGGGAGCAAAAGTCATTATCCCTGAATGGGGAAATGCTGAGTGCCAGAGTGATTCAGACCAAAGTGGATTTGTGTGAAATAAACCTTCTAACTCCCAGAGTCCATTAAATATTCTTCTCACCCTTCCCAATCTTCTCACTCACAATATATTCACCACAGCCCCCTGCCAGTTTCAATGTGTACCCTGCCCCAAATCTTTAATTTTTCTGAACGTGTTTCATGATGTGTTTTTGCCCAAAGAAATGCCAATGGATCTGCCATCAGCTGCACCTTGCCTCTCCTCAGCAGAGTTTTTAGCTTTTAAGAATACTTCAAACCTGCCAGGAACAAAAAGGGATATGAAGAACCAATTTCAATTACAGTGTGTGAGGCGGTTTCCCAGCAACAAGAGTATTTAAGAGCAACAAAAATTAACATACCTTCAAAGAAAAAGCAGCAGCAACAGCCACTGATTTTCACGGTGTAATATTTTGTATTCATTAAAACGTCGTTTCTGAGCATTGTTTCTGCCTCAAGGCTCAACTCCAACTCATCTTAAAATCACGTTTCTCCTTTCTTCACTGAAAAGTACTTAGAACTTTGTAAAGAGACACAGGAAAAGGATGGAAAGAAAGAGACAGGCTGGACTGCTAATATAATTCCTTGGAGCTAAGCTACTGACTCCTATCTTGCTGGAATAGCAAAATTCAGATACTCACTTAAGGAATAATCCCTTCTCCTTTAGGATCCACCTCCTCTTTTGAACCACAGAAAGAAACACTCCATCTTAAAATTGGCTTTTTCAAAGCCTTCTACCCCTTTTGTCACTGTACATCCATCCATACCTATTCTCCCTGGAAAATAATTGCTCTCCAAAGCCTCTGGTTTGACTGATAAATCCAGGAGAATTTGTGCTCTGCGAAAGAGCTGTTTCCAAACAGAGTTAATAAATCACAAATATTGTGGTCCTGAGCAGGTAACTCAGATTTTTACCTGCAAGGGAGGGAGGGATGCTACCAGTACAGACCAGTAAGGCCCAAAACATCCCAGTAAGCTCCAGTGCAAGAATAAACTGGGACAGGAGGTTGATTTTCATATCCTTTTACCTTGAAGGATTTACAGTGTTTGAGTTGCTCCTGTCTTTTAACATCTTATGCTCGACAAAAAATATCTGTGGCAGTGACATCCCTGTCTGGGATGATACTGCCCAGGTATAAATAAAAAAAATTGAGTTTAACATTTGATTGCTTAAAGTAAAGAGTTTCTGACCTTCTCAAAACCAAAACTGAAACCATTCAACCTCTTAAATTTATTTCACAGTCCTTTTTATTCCCTCAAAGAATTCTTTCTCAGAAAAAAAAAATAAAATTGAATTTTCAGCTCAAGTTGGACCAGAAGGACAATGCATGCACTTGTATGGCCTTGGTTTGCATTTTCCAGGAGTGGTGATCAAGGTCATCTGTTACATTGCACAAAATCTGCAGGACACAGGTCACTTGCACTGCAGCCACTGTCCTGACAACATCAATCTTTGGCATTTTGGGACGTGCAGAGGTAATTTTGGTTAATCTCCTGCTAGACGTCCAAAAAATCCTGGCAAAATTATTAAATTCCATTCTTTCTCCCCTGTGTGAACAGGATTTCTGAGTGACTAAGGGAAGATATATCAAGAAAAGCTGTTGGAATAAAAAAAAGTAGTTTTAGGAGTAGGGACAATAAATATTTTGTTTCTTGAAACGCTGCTGATTGACTGATTAAAAGCTCGAGGGGTGCAGATTTATCTACCTGCATCAGTTCCAGCAGGAGGACACAATCCTGTGCCAGATGGTCCAGTGTTGAGTGAACCCACTGCCATGGGCCTCCTCAAATAAAGACTATTTTAAGCAGCCACTGATTCCTGTAATTATAATAATCCAACAAAGATTTGAGCCACTTGCCTGCAGACAGGAGCCTTATTGAAGACAAAATGCTGCTTGAGAAACCCCTGTAGGCTTGGGAAGTGCCACTTTGGAGCTACAGGGGTTCCTGGAAGTTGGGGGCTGGGTAGAACCCCCCCAATTTTACCCTGTGCTCAGACAACTGGATTGACTCCTCCCAAGGTGAAACTCTGGATCCTGCCCCAGGCTTCTCTGTTCACTGCAGAAGTGACCTTGGAGCAGTTAGAATGGCAGCCAAAGAAGCTACAAAGCATAATGAAATTATGGAGATATGAGTGGATGTAGCTGCCTTTCCCCTTCCCTGAGGAGAGCAGAGAGGAGACCCTGGAGAAACCCAGGAGCTCAGATTCCCAACAGGTGAACTGTCAGCAGAAAGTCTCTGGGAGTAAGCTATTTGCAATTTAAATGGATTGAAATAAAAGGCAGAAGGCATGAGGAACTGGTCAGCAAGAAGATAATGTGTCAATTTCCCTCTTAAAAAAAAAAAAAGTTACTTGACCTAAGTGCCATCCTCCCTTAATTCAACATGTCCTCTTCCCAATGCCCATTCCACACAAAGCCATGTGAATCCTGATATTTCATTTACTCTGCTGAGGGGCAAAAACCCCTCTAAAACATTTTGCTTCCCTCACGTCACCTTTCTCATTTGCTCATGGCCCTTTGCAATGTCTGTGCCCCTGCACTGCAGTGGCAGAGAAGTGAACTTCCCCTCATCATCAGTGTCCATTCACCATCGCCTCCTAGGCCATCACTGGGGCCATCCAAACCTGGAACTGGATTTTCACCAGGATTTTCAATCCTGAAGGGAAAAAAACTGATACAAAGTGTGAGGGATGAGTTTTCTCACCATGGCAGCTGTGTGAAGTAGGATTTGGTTGAGTGATGGAGGCTCTCAGTTCTCTTGAGTGGCTGTCTTGAGGATGATGCACCAAATCCTCAGGAACCACCAAGAAATGTACAACCAGCATCAGAACCCCTTGTACCAGGCATTTTTTCCTGAAATAGGGATGTGTACCTAGCTTTAATAAAGGTGGCTCCCAGCTTCCACAATCTCCAGTGAGGTAGATACCCAGAGTGCACAGAAGATAAAATGGTTTATGAAATGGGTCAGCTTGTGGGCAATTAACACATGTGGAGAAGGGAATGAGGATGGCACAGGCAGCAGTGGAAATCAGGGGGAATAAAAGCTACTGGGATGCAGAGGAAGCAAATGGGAAAAGGACTGTCTGGGAGATTGCATTTGCAGTTGGCTAAGCTATATATATAAATGAGCAATGGGTGGAAATTTTACAAAGCACTGTGAATTCAATTACTTTTGAGATGTTTTAAACACACGATACAGAATGACTTCAGGATGGAACATTTAAAATCTGAAGGTAACGGTGGCGTGAGGAAGATGCAGAGGTTTTCTTTTAAACCATTGGTGTGCCAGTCAATGTGGAAAAAGCTTCCTTACGTGTAAAAAACATTGTGGTTCTTGAGGATCTTCACAGAAAAATACCAGAAATCAAAAGGCAGTGAAGCACAAACCAGCGTGTGCTGATTTTTCACTCTGATGTTGTCTCACGGTCATATCCATGGAGAAGGAGAGTCAGAGCCAGCTCTTGGATTCAGGAGGCTGCTGGAATTGGACCCAAAGCCCTGCCTGTGACACCCCAGGGGTGCAGTTACCTGTTGGTGGGACTTGTGTCAGCTTGTGGGGTAACAGAGGGGACCTGAGCACAGGGAGTGGGCACAGTGAAAGGACCAGTAGGTGGGAAAAGAGGAATATTCCCACTTCCAGACCAGGACAGTACAACTCATTTTGCCCTCATCATCCAGTTTGCCTACAGTACAAAGGAGAAGGATTTAAAACTATTGCAAAGCTGACCAAAAAAAAAAAGGCCAAAAAGCTGGTGATGATGTTCCTGCTGTTTGATCTTGCTGTTTGGGTGGGGGTCCAGGTGAGCTTTGATTTCCTGGTGTAACTGAGACTAAGTATTCTTATCTGTTGAAGCTGGTAGCAGGGGAGAAAAATATATAACCCTAACCCAAATCAGCTGCTTCAGCTGGCTGGAAGATGTGGAATTAAACACACATTTACAGTCCCTGACCTCATTAGTAAATTATTATATAATGAACTGGTACATGGGAACCTTCCTATACTCTTCCATGGCTAATGCCCTGCCAATATCTCATCCATAGGCTCATTTCACAGTGCAGCCAGCCTATTTCTACAACAGGCAGCAGCTTGGTCCCTCTTAGGTTCAATGTGAGCTGGCCTGGATGCTGAAAGTGGAGCTGGAAGGAAACACAGTGATGGTTGTGCTGGGGGGAAGCGTTCGACCATTTCATTAACCCTGCTAATGGTTCAAACGAAGACCTTAATAGCACAATCAATAATGCAGCCTGTGATCAGTTTGTTAGCCAGCCTCAAATGCTTTGCTTTTAATAGGGAACTCCCAGAGGGACCATGAACTGTGACTTGCAAGCAGTAATTCAGGGTGCATGGAAAGTATGACTTTGACTCTAATTTTGCATTTTTTCTGGCAAGCAGAGTCACTTCCTTGTCTCCTCAGACTGCTGCTGGATAACTCACCCCAGGAGTCACAAAGTTCTCTGTCCCTCATCAGCCTGGCATTTCTGAACAAATTATTTGGATATTCATTCCTGTTCTTAATGCTTTTGCAGGAAAAGTGAGTCTCTGGGCTTGTCCACACTTAAGGCAGAGCTGATGGTAAAGGATTATCCTGAGAATTGCTAAGGAGAAGAGAAACTCTCTAGCGGGAGGGAACAGGTTGCCCAGAGAAGCTGTGGATGCCCCATTCCTGGAGATCTTCAAGTCCAGGATGAGAAACCTGGTCTAGTGGGTGTCATCCCTGTCTGTGGCAGTGGGGATGGAACTGGAAGGTCTTGAAGGTCCCTTCCAGTCCAAACCCCTCTGTGTCTCTGGGATTTTATAATGGGGCCTCACATTCAGCTCTTGGGGTTTTTTACAGGTTCTCTCAACTCTGCCTTTTCTTCAGCTCCAAATCTGAGGCTGTGCAGCTGTGACATGATTGCACCAAGTGCAACCTTTCCCAGCCTCCATGGAGCTCATCAGCTCAGTTCAGCGATGTCTCATCAGGTTCCCATCTGCCTGGAAAACCCCATGAAGACACCTCCAAAACAAGCTCTGTCCCTTTGTTTCCCTCTCCCATTTTACTCTTCTTTTCCTTCTCTCCTTCTCTTCAGCAAAAGTTTCTCACTTAAATGAAAAAAGCTGCCAGCCACCTGCATGAGTGCAAAGGCATTCTTGAAACAAAATGTCTTGAAATTGGTCCAAATCCTGCATGCACAGAGCAGTGCTTCCCTCTCTGGAGGCACTCTGCCCAAAGGAAGGTGGGCAAGGAGAACCTGAATGGCAATATTTAACATTATAGGTGGATGCAAAACAGCAGAACAATTTTTTTTTTTTTTGGTTCTCCTTCATTTGTAAGAAATAGGAATGCCCCCTTTCTGCTTCACTGGTTAGAAGTTTATCTTCAGGTTTTGACACTTATTAACTTTCCACTTATTACGCTGCCTGTGAGATTTTTCATTGTTGAGGGGTTTATTATTATAATTTAAAAGACTGGTGTGTGTGGAGTTTTCATTGTCACATTAAACACACTGAGTAAACACAGTCCCTGAAACAGGAGATTTTATCTGGGAAGCTCAGATGAGATTTCATGGCTGGCTGGCAGGTGCTCAGGTGAGCCCTCTCTGCCAAACTAAAATAGCAAAGCATATTCTTCCTTCCCTTTACCTTCTCTTCATCATGCATGGGAGGGAAGGAAGCAGAAGCAAAGCAGGGTCATCTTGGCATTGCTTTTATTGTGCTGCAATGACTTCACTGAGCACAAGTAACAAAGCATTCCCTGTGAGCACAGCTCAGCACAGGGGTGTGAGGTTGTATGTGACCTGCTCCAGGATGCAGCCAAGTCAGCTCATTTCCTTCCCTTGTCCTCACACTGCAGAAGAGTTTGAGATTATGCAGTTTCCTTCCCAGTCTTCATAGCCTTCATAGCCGCTGGCATCAGCTGAGAGAGCCTGGAGTTCATGTAGCAGAGCAGTGGGGCAGCTCTCCGAAGGATGTGCTCTGTTCTCTGGGGCAGAAGTTGTATCCAAAGGGGAAAAGCAGATTCAGACTTGTCTGTCAGTGCAGCCTTCATGTGGTTCATGATGAAAGCAACCACGTTGTTTTCAGGAAGAACTGAACTGTGGAGGACTGTGGGTGGTCGGGGCAGAGCTGGGGTAAGGCACTCGGCGCATCCTGAGGGCATGGAAAGAGTCTGGCATCCCATGGAAAAGCACCAGGTTTGGGATAAGGGAGTCAGTGAGAGGGATTAAATACAGGGTGTGTCAGGGCATGGGAATGGCTCAGGGTCACCCTTACTCAGCATCCCTGTAAGTGCTGTGCTCAATTCCAGTACGAGATGGAGCTCCAGGTGCAATGGCAGAGAGGTGGGAGGTAAAGCTCAGGCACTCGCCTGCACTGGAGCAGGCTGTCCAGGGAAGCAGTGGAGACAGCATCCCTGGAAGTATTCAGAATTTGCACAGATGTGATGGATCTGGCACTATTAATGGCTGAACTCAACGATCTTATAGAGCTTCTCCAAACTTAATGATTCTATTCCATTCCATTCCATTCCATTCCATTCACATCCATAAGCTTAATTCTCTATTACAGACAGGTCTCTTATTCTTCAGAACATGTCAGGGCTTCAAAGCAAGGTACATGGTGCTGACTCCTCCCTGAAGGCCCCCTCCCTGACAGTGCTAAATGGCTTTCACATGAAAGAAAACAGGGCTCTGCCAGACTCCCAACCCTTTCCTTTTGTGTTTTGCCAAAATCCACAGCCACACAGCCAAAAGCATGGGAACTGAACTGGATCCATGACCCCTACCTGAATTCAACAAAACGTGAAATAATTTGGATGAGAAGTAATGTCTGTGTGATGGATTGCAAAGAATGTCATCAGAGGAATGAGGTGGTGGTAGAGACAGGGTAGGGTAACAAACATTTTGCTTCCTGATTCTCATCTCTCACAGAACATGCTTCGGTTGTTTTTTTAACAGGAACTAGTGAAGCTCTACTCATTAATGCCTTAATTAGGATTGAAATCCAAAGGTTTCTTGTAATGGTAGGTAGGAGTGGAGCCAGAGGAGGCCCCAAAGGTGATTGGAGTGATGGAACTCTGTGAGGACAGAGTTGGGGTTCTTCAGGCTGGAGAAGAAAAGGTTGCAGGAAGACCTAGAGCATCTCCAGTTCCCACAGAGGCCTTAGACAGATGGGGACAGACCTTTCAGCAGGGAATGGTGTGACAGGACAAGGGATAATGGTTTTACATTGAAGGAGAGTTGATTTAAAGTAGGAATAAGGAAGAAGTTTTTTTACAATGATGGTGGTGAAACACTGGCACAGGTTGCTCAGAGAAGCTGTGGCCGCCCCATCCCTGGAAGTGTTGAAGGCCAGGCTGGACAGGGCTCTGAACAACCTGATGTGGTTGGAGGTGCCTCCTTTGATCTTTGTTCCGTGTCTGTCATTCAGCAGGGACATCCCTCTGCAGCTGGGACACAAATCTGCAAACCCTCCTACAGCTGCTCGGGGCAATTCTGTCACTCTTGAACCACTTTTCACTCCTAGATGTGTTCTGAAGATGTTTGCATCTCATTTTTTTTAATTCAGTGCTCAGGCAGGGTGGGAGACTGTTCTGAGGAAGAGACACTTTGTGACAATACTATTAACATTTTACTTGTGCACATTTTCCCCTCTAGATTGGTTTTCACTCCAGCTATATTTCTTTGAATGTGACAGATTTTATTTTTTTTCCTCCATGTTTTCTTTTTGGTCCTATCTTCCGTTTAAAAGCAAGGTCATCAATAATTTTAGATGAAATATATTTGCTGTAACCCTTCAGTATAACATGGTTTGAATATTTTGATTGATTTATGTCTATAAAAAACAAACCGCATCAGCTGTTTGTCTGTAGAAACCTTTGTTTTCTTTAAAGGCACGAGCCTTGTGCCTCATTAGTCTTCCCGAGCTTTCCTTTTGGTACCTGTTGTGTTTCACACATTTTTATAAGCTGTCTGCCTCTAATAAATGAAATTATACTTCAGCTGTAAAGTGTTCCCATAAGCAATCAAAGAAATGCTGCCTTGTAGTCTGTGAGAATAAGCACCATCAGTACCATTGTCACATCATCAGGACGTAGCTCAGCCTGGTTATTAGTTTTGTGCTACTCTGACAGCTTGGCTGGTGCAGCATCTCTCAAAAAACAATGCTGGAGGAATCCAAGAATGGAGGATCAGCACATACCAGCCTAAGGTGTCTGGCACTGCAATAATTTGGCTGATTTTTAGAAGGGTGGCTCTGTTCTGCATAAGCTCTTGGTTATATTCAAGGATCAGAAGAGAAAATTAAATTAATTTAAAGAGGAAATCACACAGAGGTTTGTTATCACGACTGGGAGCTATCAGCGGGGGTTACAGGGTCTGTGGCAGCAACTTTGGGGAGCTCCAGGGAAGTTCAGCCAAATCCCCTGCAGGATCCACAGACAGGTAGAAACTGGTTTGCTTTTGCTGCTGTTTCTTGTTACAAAGAGAGAGAATTGGAAGGATTTTGTTTTTTCCTGGGACATCCTCATGTCAAACAGAAGACGAGTGAGGCTGTTCCCACGTTCTGGGTGCTCATTTCTTGCACTCATGATACAAACCAGAGGAAGAAGATGGGCCAGCTCGTGACATACAACATGATTTTGTTTCAAATGAAAGCTGGCTGACAGCTCCTCGTTCTTCTAGAACTGATGGATATTTTGAATTCCTGTGGGTTTTATGCAACTCTCCCAAGTTCATGGCAACAGTCACTAGCAAAGTTTGGGATCTGGCACCCTTTGATTCCAATACCTTCCTTGAGTGCTCATCCAGTGCTGTATGTGTACAGAAAGCCATCTGCTGTTAACATGGAATTGGTTTGGTTGGAAAATACCCCCAGGACCACTGAGTCAAACCATTGACCCAACTCTTCCAGGTCCACAAAATCATGTCCTGAAGTGCCACATTCTCACATTTTTGGAACATTTCCAGAGGCAATGATTCTACCACTTCCCTGAGCAGCTTGTTCCAATGCTTGACAACTCTTTCAGTGAAGTAGTTATTGTTTTAATATCCGACCTAAACTTCCTCTGGTGCAACTTGAAGCCATTTCTTCTTGTCTTATCACCTATTCCTCTTGTCCCACCCATGTTCCAGTCCCTGCAGCTGTGAGGGTGAGATATCCATGGCAGACACATCCCAGCTCAGAGCCCTTTGAGACCAGGTAAGGACAGAGCAAGGATTTAGCTCAGGGCAAGACTAAGCACAACACAAAGTTGTCTTTAATATTTCAACAACTTCTCAGCTTTTCATTCACTTCAGCTGGGTGATCTTTAATTACAAACATTTTTTTGCCTTTTTTTTCTTTCCAAATGGGGATGAGGCAGAGAGGAAATCAGCATTCAGAGCTCCTCTCTACTTTCATGCACATCACATTGCAAAAATGAACACTGCAAAAATGAACACTGTGTCTGGTTCAGCTGGATCAACTTTGTAGGCAGATTATTAGTAATTAAACCAGAGATATATCTCAGAGGCAAAAGGGAAAATCCCACTGACTCCAGTTTATCCTTTTGTAACCCATCCTAGGAAGAAGGAAAGCATCAAAAAGCTCTCATTATTTATGTGTATTTATATATATATAAAAATGTATGTATATATATAAATGTGCATATAAATTTATGTATATTTCCATATAGATATGGAAAGCAGATAGCAATTCCTTCATTTCCCCACTCTGCCTTTCTGCTTGGAAGCCTATTTACAAACACACAGTCAAAATCCTGCTCTGAAATGGGTGATTGTGTTCATTGTTCCAGAACACATAATAGCAGAGGCAAATGGGAATGCTGAGGCAGTAATAGCTTAGGTTGTTCAAACAGGAGGAGCAGGGAAAGCAGCAAATAATTGTCACAGCCTAAAGGCTGCAGAGTCCCTGAAATCACCAGATCTTTCTCTCTGTGAGTTTTCCACACTTGTTGAGCTACTGTAATGTCTTGGCTATGTCAGCAGGACCTGAGAATCAGCCACAATTCTTAATATCTGGTCTAGATGCTCTTAAATTCTGCACCAAAATTCATCAAATACTGATTTTCTGGTGTCTGAATTGAGTTTTCTGGGGCTGCTTTTAAAATCAGAGGTCCCTCCATGTGTACAGTGGTCAGCCAGGGTCATCTCTTGGATTCCTTTTGGGAAAGAACACCCAAGGCTTGGCGAACTGGCTTCAGGGAACAGATATTTACTGTGTCACTCCTGCAGGGACTGTGACAAGCCAGGACAGGGTGTGAAGGCCAGGCAGAATGGGCAAAATACCTTTTCTTGCAGGACTTGAATGGAGCAGAGTTATCACAGGACGAGGCAGGAAAAGAAATAAATCTGCAGCTCACTGCTAAGACACAAATGGATGATGACACCCCTACCCAGGAGACCCTGGGCTGGAAGTGAAACCTTAGTATAGTCTGTAGGAGGCAAAAATTTGGCCCAATCTCCTCAACACAACCAGCCACAGCCCTTTATTGTTTTGTCCAGCCTGCTTCCCAGGAGAGCACAGTCTCCCACAGGTCCTCCCCACACCAGACCTGTCAGGATATTTCAGTGCCTCCAAGATATCTCAAATGATATCAGAAGAGCCTCTTTTTTTAATTTTTTAATCCCTTTTCTTCCTCATTTTGTTTTCCCCATAGCAGTGGAACAAGCTCAGGTCTCTCAGAGCTACCTGGTCAAACCCACTCACGTGTTTTGGCTTCCTGGAGTTATTCAGAGTTTCCTGCACAAAGGAAAACCATCAGGACACGAATTTTGTGCTGACCCTTCTGCCCCAGCAGAGCAATTAAAAGCAGAGTTGTGAAAGAGCAATATTATTTTAAAAACACAGCATAACCTCTGATATGAAACAGTGCCAAGAATGGACTTGTCAAACACTATTAGTCTTCCATTTTATTTTTCAATAAAAGAGGGAAAGAAGGAGTGTTTACAAGCAAGGCAGTCTGTTCTAAAATCAAAATACTCTGTCTGATTATGCTCAGGGACCAGGCAATTAACAATGATCAAAGAGGGTAATTGTCATTAAAAAGTTAATAGGGATAAAAATATCACTATATTAATTTCTTATGGCCTTTGTTCCCCTCCAGAAATAAAGCCATAATTTTTCAGCATTTGAAAATATAATCCTCATCACTGATTGCCTTTCTTTGGGGGCAGAAACAAAAAAAAAACCCAAAAAACCCCCCCAAAAAACCCCCCCAAAAAAGCAAAAAATAAAGATGAAATAAGGAAAATTCTTCAATTAATCTAATTTTTGCCAAAACACACCTTATTGGGTCAGACTTACAGATTGAACAAGGTGGTTAGTTCAATTACAGCAGGGAAAGAGTAATTCTGAGAACTAATTAAATATGCTGGTATGCAGATGGTTAATTGGATTAATAATTACCTTGCATATGTAAAAAGAGGTTTTATGTTTGCACAGGCAATTTTTTTATCAGGATTCTCCTGGGATAAAAAAAAAAATAACAAACCATGCTAATAAATGATTGTTTCAAATAGTAAAATGATTTTGCCTTGGTTTTGACTAAACTTTAGAAGAAAAAGCTTTCTGCTCCCATCAGAAGGTAATTTAAATTAAAAAAATATATTTCACTTTCTTTTTGTTGTTTTTTTTTCTGTACACTCACCTAGAGCCACTCTAGGGAAGAGAGAAAAGCAAAGCATGTTGTAATCTGCAGAAATCAGAAGACAATGGAAAAATCTGTTTTTAAGCATTTTTGGGGGGTGGGAACAAATTGCCATGGCAACTCTCTAAACGGATATGTCTTCAAGGAAATCATGCTGTTCTCTTGAAAAGTGAGATGCATAATACAGCGAGCACTTGAAAGTTATCTTTGGAAGGCATGTGTACAGGAAAATCAGAAATATTTTATAAATTCAAACTTATGAAACATTCATGCTGATTCACTAATGTTTCACACGGCAATTATTCCACCCAAAGGCAGGAGCTGAATAACCTTGCCATGTATATGTGCATTTTTAAGAGTGCTTTGTGGCTGGGCTCATCTGATCTATCAGCACCTTCCCTCTGCTCTGCAAGCACTCAGAGCTCCTTGCCATCAATATACAAGTTGCTGCTAACTCAGATGGTTGCTAAATCACAGCCTGGAATATTCAACCCATTTCTTAGACCCTTTCTTTTCCTGACAGGCTGTGTCAGTCAGCATTTCCTTACCAGCAGCACCAGTGACATCAGTGTGCTGCAGAGTGGGATGAGAGGGGAGGATTTGACCTAATAACTTTTCTTGGAAAAGCTGTTCCTCCTATTTTAAATCAGTCAGATGGTTTGAGGCATCTGGTCACACTCAAAATTATATTTTGCTCTCAGAATTGAAGGATTCTCATCCTGGCAGAACAACTTAAAGAGTTTTACCTCAAGACTGGGGCTAAATGATCTTTAAGGTGCCTTCCAACCCTAACTGTTCTATGATTCTCTGCCCCTATTAAAAACAAGAGGAGGATTTTCTTTGCCATGGGCTATTTAGTTCCTAAGCTTCTGGCCTGAAAAAGTAATAAAACAAATAAGACATTAATAATATAAAGTGAAAAGCAAATCATGGCATTTATTTGCATCCTTGAGATGGAGCTGCCTTTGTGCTTCTTGGCTCCTTCTGACAAATCCTGGCCTTTTCTTCCACAAGGATGAACCATTTTAATTAATGGAACCCAAACGACTTGCTTTATATAAACCAGAAAGAATAACAAAATATGTCCTGACTGAAACCAAAATCAGCATCCTGCACCAGTTCAAGTGAGGTAATTTAAAAGTGTCACCTCAGACTCACATTTTGCATAGAGGAGCTCAGGGTAGCAGTCACATTGCCAGGCCTGGGTGCTTAAATTTAAGGTGTCAGAACAACAATCACATCTAAAAGGCAGCAAATGGATGGAACAATTCACTAATGTGTCCCTGAGGGTCTTCTCCACATGTCACTCTCCTGTACTTCAGGGAGCTGAGGCAGAGGCCGCTGTGCCAAGTCAGGGCAATTAGCTGTGCTTTCAAACACGAGGAGCAGATTGTGAACAACTCCCTGATTTTCTCTCCCACGTGTCTCTCTGTGCCTGGTATCCTTCAGTGACTCAGTTGTCTGTTCAGCAGTTGTTCTTGGAAGCAGAGTGATCACGGCAGCCAGGAGAAGGAATCCCATTTGGCAGGTGGATCACTTGGTGGGAATGGCTGGGACTGAAAGGGCTGGCTGCAGCACAGGGACACAGCTCATCTTGGCTAAGCTCTCTCATGATATTTTCTCTCCTATTTTTTTTTTTATTTCTTTGAGAAGCAAGTAAATATTTTGACAATTTCTAGCACAAGCTGGCCCTCAGGAGACATCATGGTGGAAAAAATTGCTGCTGATGACAGACAAAAAGACCAGAGTACCTATCAGGGGTAATAATTGCTGTATCTGAGGAATGCCTAAAGCCAGATCCAGAATTCACAGCTTGAACAAGTGCTCAGAAAGAAATCTGGTTTGAAATCCCATCATCCACTGCTGTGGAATACCCCTGTGGTCAGTTCGGGTCACCTGCCCTAGCTATGCTCCCTCCCAATTTCTTTTGTGAGCCTGGCAGAGTGTGACACAGGGGGAAAAAATTCCTTGACTTAGGATAAACACAAAAGCAAAAACCTGAACCATCAGTGTGTCATCCACACCATTCCCATCCTGTGTCCAAAACACGGCACTGGAACAGCTGCTGACAAGAAATTAACTCTACCTGAGCTGAAAGCGGGACAGTGATGTTGAAAGGTCTCTTCCAACCCAAACTATGCCATGATTCTATGATTTTTCATATGGCTGGGGGAGGCTAAGGCTGTTGCCTAAGGCTGTGGAACAGCAAAGCCAGGCCTAGGTCAGGGCAGCCCCTGCTGCTCCAGTGTCTGTGCCTCAGGACGATGCTCTGTAAGCAGATTTCATTTGCTGCGGTCATGCTCTCAGCTGGCCAGAAGCTGTGCAGCTGATGTGGCACAGCCTGCTCCCAGCAGAGCCTGTCACCTTCTGTCACCCCTCTCAGGAGGGGCTGTCCAAGGCTGAAATGACCCTACACGCAGTGGTGGCCCTGTGCTGAGACCCCATGGCATTGCTGAGGTCCCTCCAGCCACGGAGAGTGACTTTGTGCATGTGTGTGTGTCACCACATTTCTCTTCACAGGGAAAAGCAAGGCACATTTCTTCCCAAGAATATTTCTGGGTTTCACATTCTCTGAGCCTCAGAGAAAGGAAAAATAATTCTTACCATTTGCTGTGCCTGTGTTTGTGCCAAAGTGGAATGCAACATGGAGATTGCTTACCCAGAGTGATGGTGTTTTGGTTCCTTGGCCTGTCAGGGCCAAGTGTGTGTTTGTGTCAGGACTGTCGGGGGGCAGTCACGAGTTGAGTGCAGTTGTGTGCAGAGTTGAGTGCTTGGCAGATTCACTTCAGATGTAATGTAATATAATGTAATACAATATAGAATAATATAGTCTAATAAAGTAATTAATTAGCCTTCTGATAAGATGGAGTCCTCCTCATCATTTCTCCCTGCCACAGGGGTTGTCCTGTTTCGATATGTGAGAACAGCAAAAGCCACCCTGGGTGAGGCAGGGAGATGCTCTGAGGGCTCTGCACCATTCAGATGGACTTTGGATTCTTTTTACCTGGTCCCAGGTGACATCTCCATCAAGGTTAGTGCTTTTAGAGCTTCTTCCAGCAAGAAGGCATCAGCTCCAAGGGGCAGCTTTCAGGTGGGTTTGAGGGTCTCACTCCACTTGTGTTTAACCGGGAAGAAATCAGCAGAATTCAAAAAGTTTGCCCTATCCATTTAAAAAAAAAAAATTATGGCATTTCAAAGGTTAAAAGCTCATTTTTGCATGCAGTTTTCCTTGACAAAAACATGGCTTTTGTGTTCATGCTAAAGGAATAAAAATATTAAAAATATTCCCCAGGAAGTCCTCTTACATATATTTGAGGAGTTTTCTAGGACAGCAAGGACAGGGCAAATCTGTGTCAGTAATCCTGGCAGAGGCAAGGTGGAGATAAAGGTGTTAAATGGCCAAAGAAATTGTATAATTCAGTGGCATTTCTTCTGATAAAGCAGTGTTTAATCTGACAGCCACAGGAACTGGGGTGTGACATGAGCATGAGGCCAGGAAATGTAAAATGAAGTAATCACACTGAAGAAGGAACTACTTTGAATAACACTTGATGCTGGAAATCTTCAATGCAGCATTGGATTCTGTTGTTCAGTGCCTCCTCCCATCCATTTGCCATTAATTTAAATATTACTGAGAGAATTTAGGGCAAAAAATGTTTCAACAGTGCCTGCAGCAGCATGAATGTTCTTGCTAGAGAATCTCACCATCAGCCTAAAGAGTTACAGAATTTGATGTGTAAATTTGATTTTTAACAGCGATGGTTTTAAAATGATGGGAGAGGAAAGCTGAGGGGAGGTGAAAGGTTTTGTGTCGGTCACTATCATGAATGGGATCAAAACAGATCAAGAGTTTTCAGAAAAGGGCCTTGGTTTAAAATGAGAGTCACTGGAGGGAGGACTCTGAGACAGTCAAAGAGAAGACAATATCTTGTAATGTGGGGAGAGGGGATTTTTGACCCTACAGATACCTGAAAATAAATTATTTTGCAACAAATAAAAGCGAGACAAGGTTATAAGTGCAAGACTCTAAACCCAGGTGCTTTAAGTTGAATTTCTGAAAATGCATCTGAAAACACTAAAGATCATTCCCCAGCTGTCCCACTGAAAGTGTCCCAGGGGCACCTTTAGCACAAATAAGAGGAGATTTGATAAGCAGGACATCATATTAGCATTAAGGTATCTTTATCCTTATTCCACAAGGACCAAGTTCAAGCAGGGAGAAGAACATAGTAAATAAAAATAATAAAGACAGGCTGATGCTGCCTTTTGAGCTGGAATTCGTTTATCTAACATTAGCCATCTGAAAATGAGGCATCTGACTTAGTGCAGACATCTGGACTCTCTCAACAGTCAGTAGAGAGAAGCAGCTCTCGAGGTGATCCATCACAGCTCTTTACAGAGCATGAATTGCCCTGGGAAGCTCCACCAGCTGCAGAAGGAGCCTGGATAACAAGCTTAGCATGGAAACCCACTTGTTCACAGGCAGGAACCAGCCAAGGAAAGTCCCATCCTTGCTTGCTGGGATCAGAAGAGGTCGTGGGTGACATTGTTCCATTGCATGATCAGCCCAAAGCTGAAATAATGTGATTATTGTTGATCACAGATCAGGAGATGGAGAGTTATTACAGAATAGGTGAAAGTCAGAAAGGTGATTTCAATGGCT
The DNA here is from genome assembly GCF_015832195.1 of Motacilla alba alba. NCBI lineage: Eukaryota > Metazoa > Chordata > Aves > Passeriformes > Motacillidae > Motacilla > Motacilla alba. Next base: position 4,117,295 of record NC_052031.1, on the reverse strand, counting down.
CTGCTCATACTAAAGATGAGCCCACCTTTTAATTCCTCCCTTAAGCTTCCCAATGTCCTAGGAGGGCCAGAACCCCCACATCTGGAGCCTGAACCCCAACATCTGGGTCCTCAGCTGAATTCCATGGTTAAGATGGAGAAAGGAAAGGAAAGGAAAGGAAAGGAAAGGAAAGGAAAGGAAAGGAAAGGAAAGGAAAGGAAAGGAAAGGAAAGGAAAGGAAAGGAAAGGAAAGGAAAGGAAAGGAAAGGAAAGGAAAGGAAAGGAAAGGAAAGGAAAGGAAAGGAAAGGAAAGGAAAGGAAAGGAAAGGAAAGGAAAGGAAAGGAAAGGAAAAGAAAGGAAAGGAGGCACATTTGTGTGTTTTCAGTGTGCATCTAATCCCGTTCCAGGGCAAAATGTGTCACTGTGGGCATGACAAAAGTGCCTCCCTTGCCCTGGGGATGCAGGGCAAATGCAAAGCCCCTCACAGGGGAAGTCCCTCCCTTAGGTCATCAGGCCTTGGATTAAGGCCTTCATCCTCAGAAATTTCTCCTCCCTCCAACTGAGCACACTCATCCTGATTTCCAACTGAGACAGATTACAAAGCCTTTTTAATTTTTTTCCCCTTGGACAGGTGCAAGGATGTCCCTCCAGGAGAAAACTTGTTTCTCTTTATGCCCCATTTAGACTCCAAACTTGCTAAGCTATTTAAAAAGAAACAGAGGCAAAAAAAATAAATGCAGAGGTAGACTTTATACCCCTGATCTCAGCTATTTTTCCTTGCAGAAGACCATCTTTGAGCACTACGTTATTGAACCTCCCTGTTTAATGACCCCTCTAATGCACTGCTATCAGGTAGTGCCATCTGTATTTGGGCAAATGTGCTCACTCGTCTGTTTACTCAGCATAAATTATCTTTATTTAAAGTTTAATGGAAGTTACATCTATTTGGACATCTGTACTTAACTGATTACTGGCCACGTTGGGCCGCCTGGTGGTTCTGCATGAACTTGCCAGCTGCTCTGAAATGATAAGAGCCCGACATATGTTAAGAGCCAGCAACAATCACAGTCAGGGTGTACTTATTTTTTTAATTTTTAAATTTTTTTTTTTACTATTTCTGAGCTGGCAGTTCATAGCAGCGAAAAGAAATCCACCCACTTCTCCCAACTGCCTCCTCCACCCCCGTGCGTGTCTCTGCTGTCAATCCAAACCTTTGTAGAAGCACATTAAAAAAATAAAAATTCCCCCCCACCCCGCCTCAGGAGTGAGTGGAGTCCTTTGTGCACAGCATTAAATCCACGTGCAGTTTGTTACCCGTTTCATGCAGGGAAACGCTTCTGGCCGTGGGAAGCCAGAGCCCATCTCGGCTCATCAGCATCTGCAGGAGATTTGGAAAGTTGCTGCCATCTATAGATAGGTATGAGGATTTGCTGGCACGGCTAGGGAAAAGGGTTGACACTCGGGGAACAGGATTCAGGGCAAAGAATCGTGGAATTACAGAATAATTGAGGTTGGGAAAGACCTCTAAGATCATCGAGTCCAGCCATTAATGCTGCCAGGTCCAGCACTAAACCAGTGCTGAGCTGCACAAACACCAACAATCCTGGACCTCTGCTTCTGGTTATCTTCTTCTGTGATATTATTTTCTTCTCTTATCCTCTGTGCCTTTCCTGCCATTGCCTGCTGCTTGCCTCACTGCCAGCCGAACTGTGTCTTGAAGGATACAGTTTATCTGAAAAACCATGGCCTGAAAACGCTAGTTTTTAACCTGTTAAAACCTTGTTTGTTAACCTGAGATGGTAACCTGATGTCAGCTTCTGCCCTGATCTACTCTGGTCAACATTTTTTTGAAGGTAGTCATGACTATTGTGCAAGACCAGTTAATGTGGCCTTGTGATCCCTGAAATGCTGACTGTAGTTGGATCTCTGTGGTAGGAAGAGTGTTGTAGACCTCTCAATTTCCATCCCATCCCATCCCATCCCATCCCATCCCATCCCATCCCATCCCATCCCATCCCATCCCATCCCATCCCATCCCATCCCATCCCATCCCATCCCATCCCATGGAGCTGGGGATGATACAATAGTGCAGATTGCCCTAAATTCAGCTCCCTGCACAGAGAGAGAAAATATCACAATTTCTTTGGGGTGTTCCAACCCTCCTATGCCATTCTCTAATGAGTAGAGAGGTTTTACTCTCCAAAAAAAAAGAAGGTCTATGAAAAGCATCTTTACATTTCCTCTGAGTTTTCAGAGTTACTTTAATCCTTTCATACTTAACTCATTTCTCTTAGGGTGAGGTGATTAATTTCTACCTAAACCCTTTGGAGCAAATTCAGCCCTGGAGAAAACATCTGTCAGCTCCAATTTGCTGTGGGTATCTACTGGCCTTCATGACTGGATTTTACTTAGACCACAAAGAGGGTCCTGCTTAAATGATGGTCCATGGAATTCCCTGGAAGCAGAACTGGATTTCTGGATATAAACTCCTAAAATCCCATTGTAAAGCTTCATAATTAATCAAGGTTGATAGAGTCTCAGTGAAAATTACCAGCAATCTCTCTCTCTCAAAAATCAGCAGTCATGTGTACAGTTAGAGTGGGTTTAAAGAGTTTAGTATCAGGCACCCATTTCTAGAAATGACACAAAACCAGCCTGTGCCTGCTGGAAGCAAAGAGGCCAATGGTTTTCAGCTGCAGAATAATTGTAGGGTGAAAAGCCTTGTGCTTCTGAGGTGAAACCAAACTCTATCCCATGGGCTGTGGCCTGGAGGATGAGTGCTGTGACTGAGGAAACACCAGGTGTGGTCTTTGGAGCTTCTGAAAAGAAGGGATGGAGCATCATGGATTGATGGAAGAGGTGCCATAATATTTTTTTCTCAGGGCTCAAGGGCTCTTGTGCAACCCCATGTGGAGTGGTGGGACTTGGGACAATTTCCATCACACGTCTCCAAAAATCCTCCTTGTCTCCCACAGAGATGTCATGATGTGCCTCTCCACAACCTCATAAAGACTCTGGTCTGAGACAGAAAAGATAAAAAAAAGGCTGCCCATTCTTCTTCTGGGTCTTAAATGGAAGAAGAAAATCTGTCACTGGAGCCTCTTAGTCCATCAGTTCCCATTGCAGCTGCCTTTGTCTTCTTTGGCCTTTCTGGTGTGAGACAAAAATGGATGATGCGTGGTGGCTCCTCTCCTGCTGCTGACACAGAGAATTGCTTTTATTTACTGCCATGCTTACATGGCCATATGTTGTGTTTTCACCACATGGCTCTGTGTAGTGATAGATACGTTTGCAACCTGAGGACTGGATGTCTGTAAATGGACCTTTTTATTCCATGTTTGTGCATGGAAGTCTGATGTCTCCATTCTTATTTTTCATCACCACAGCAGAGCTGGTGCAATACAAGCACAGCCAGCCTGGCTGCACAGGAAAATACAAAACAGACCTGGAAACTATCAGGGGGTGAGACCTGCAGCTTCTAGGAGGAATAGAAAATTATTTGGTCCACAGAGTTCAGAGCACCTGAAGTTCTGTGCATTTGCTGGAGGCAATTTCAGGTCCTGTGCTTTGCATGGGGTGGACTGGTTAATTGTTGGCATCATGTTCTTGAGTGCTGCCCTGTTGGAAGCAATTCTTCTGCATTACAGCAGGAGGAATTAGATGTAAATATGGCTGTTAGTGCTGTTTTTCTCTGAACTAAACACAGGGGATTAAATTAGCTGTACCCCTAAACTCCAAACAGCTTATACCTCTGCTTTGGTTTTAGTGTTTTAGTTGACACGACAGCTCATTCTTAAAGAGCTTGAATGAAGAATTTTTTGTGTCTCCAAATTTAACATATGCTTGTTTAAAAAATTAATTAAACAGTGATCTCTTCCCCCAGCACTAAATCACACAGAGCTTAGAGGCTCAAGGAGAAAAACCTTTCAGTTTAGACCTACTATGAAACCACTCCACAAATAAATCTGCACTTTAAGCCAGGGGTATTTGCCAGGGATAAAATATTTTTGCTATCACAGAAAAGAATTTATTATTCTTAATGTATTCAAAACTTAAGAGCTCCTAAGTTATATTAATAGCTTAAAAGTTACTATGTTTTTCCATTTTAAGTGTTATTATGTTTTTATTTACCCTCTTATTTTTGATTCTAATGGTCCTGCTCTTTCACTTCTTCTTTCTAGCTATGAACTTGTCTATTATAAAAAGTAGCCCAAGTCTCTCACATGCTCAGCTGTCTCCAGGGGAGCTGAGCTCTCAGACCAAATTACCCTTCTATCACCACCAGAGTCAACCTTCTGTCTCCTGAGAATTGCAAGAACAGCTCAGGAAATGACAGCCAGCACTTCTGGGCCGTGGATTAGAAATAATCTGCTCCTGAGACGTGCTGCAGGGGTCACCACAGTGACTGCCACGGGCTGTCACCATCCCAGGGGGACACGAGGATCGGTCACTAACAGGGCCTGTGACCCACAGGGACTTTCTCCAGCCCCTCTTTCTGCTGTGGATCTGCTCTGGGGTCCCCTGCAACCCTCTTCCATTGTGCTGTGCACTGGTGTCCTCCTTTGCTCAGTGGAGGGAAGGATATGACCTTCTTGAGATCCAAGGGGGGAACTTGCAAGGTAAAAGCCCCGCGAGTGAGTAACCAAAAATACAAACTTGCCCCAATATAGATCAAATTCAAGAAAACCCCTTAAAAACAAGTTGAAAAAAATCTCAATTTTATGTTATGTTTGCATACAAAATCCTGAGATCACAAGCATTTAACTTGGTAGGGGATTTTTTTTTTCCACACAGATTTATCAATCTGAGCACAGATGCCTCAAGACCACTTAGAAAAAACACCTTAAGGACTAGACTGACATTATAGTACGTGGAATTCGGGAGTTAATGAAAGTTTACAAAACATTCTGAGATCCTGAGAGGTGTGCCACATCTAGCCAAAAGGTATTATTAGCGTGTCACATGCAGAGCAACTAAACAAAACTGTAAAATACAGAAGGCACAGCAACAGAGAAAGAAAAGCACCAGATCGCTGACAGCGCAACAAATATTGAATTTGTTGACAATAAAAGGTGTGGGGGGAGGAAGATTAGGAACACTTAAAAATGTCTAAATCATGAAAAGAGCTAATTTATTGCTGGTAGCCTCTTTGAGAAGGAATGTTGCCAAACAATCCAGCAGCAGCGTAAATCATGCGGAGCGCAACTCCTTGGGAAATGGCAGGTGCTCACTCAGCTAACAAAAACACTGAATAAAAACACACCCCTGGCTGGATACCTATTCCACTTTTTGAAGATTACAAAAGCAGGTACCTGGCCCAGAATGTTAACTTGATAAGGAGTCTTTATGTGGTTTACCTGTCATATAAATAATGGATTGTTTCCCTTTGCATGGCTCTTTTTGGTTTATTAGTGGTTTCCATTAGACAACAGCTATATTCCCAGGGATCTGCAGGGATTTGCCTTCAATAAAAGCACAGCCTTCTTCTTTTCCCCTTTTAAATTAGATTTTGATCCTGGTTCACTTTCTTCTGGCAGCATGAAGGAGACAGGATCTGTCCCGGTGGGAACAAACCTATCTCCCACGGGAAAAACACCTCCCAGCACTCAGCTCTGCCCTGATTTAGCAGCTCATGGAGCAAACACAGCTGCAAAGTCACCAGCCCCAAGCAAACTGCAAGTGATGGGAGGTGGGCAGGGAAGCTGCACAGTTACCTGTACAGAATTGGTAAGAGGAAATATTTCCATACAAGCAATGACTTTCTGTTCATATTCCTTTTCTACATTAGTCCACACCTAAACACAGAAGATCTTCAGCAGCTCTGATGCACATTACCATTGTCCCTCCTGAAATCTGAGCCACAGTGAAATGTGAACATAGAAAAGACAAATTTCAGTTAAAACAAGTGAATTGAATGGGAGTTATTTTTATTCAACAGCAAGGTGATATATTATGTTAAACCCGACAGAAGCGATCTCTGCAGCCACTCAGAGTGGTATTTTCATGACTTATCCAATGCAGTTAAGAAATACTTGGGAAATTAATGTGTAAAGTAGCTAAACTGTGATACAAAGCACATGTTTAACAGGGTGATTATCCGGTACTTTCCTCAGGGTAATGTTTTTGCAGTTTTTTCTTCCAGATTCTGCTCAGTGCCATTGCAACAGGACAGTAAACTTCCACTCTAAAGCAGAGAATTTTAACTCTATTTAATGGGACATCTGTAATTTTTCCATAAACATTTAAGTGTGCCAAGTCAGTAAGGAACTTGGCAAGGCCTGTCTTAGTTGGGCTTTGCTTTATCTTAGTCATACATGGAATTCTGCAGTCCTTAACCAGGGTAGAGCCTTAAATGCTATCAAATGGAAGTTACACCACATCACTTTGCACCAAGTGAGACTCCATCCCTAGACTTGACTCCAGGCACCTTTTACTCCTGCCCTTCTCCAATTAGAAACCAATTTACTCGAAGATCTAGTCCAGGTTACAAATTAGACCTAGTCCAGGTTACAATTAGAAGCCAATTTACTTGTAAACCTAGTCCAGGTTAGAAACCTTCACAACAGTAACGAAAACAGAGTTATTTATTCATCTTGGTCAGGAAGCCACCTGGCTTTGCTCCTCAGCTTGCTGGAAGGGGAAGAGCCCTGTCCATCACCAGCTAGTGGGGACCATAATCAGAGTCATTAGGCTCAAATGACAGGTTCCACTGGAAATGAACAGAAATGCTGTTCTTTGTGTTAAATTAATGGCTGCAGCTACAGTTAAAAGCCCATCGGTTCCACGGCAGACAGGAACAGTCATACCACGATGGGGAAAATGAAACCCTTGGCTGGGTGTCAAGGTTTTAAGTGCAAAACCACACTCTACCTTCATCGAGCTTGGTTGTGCCACCTCCTCCCACCCTCGTGTCTCTGACCCCCAGCTGAAGCTTAGCAACAGCAGTGAGGGGAGCCATGTGCATCCCCCAAGGATGATCATTTTCTTCCTCACTGTTTGGGTGGTTTGGGTGGTTTGGGTGGTCCATCTGCTGGGTCAGTTGTCCTCTAACAGATCACTCTGACTTACAATTCACTTCACATTGGAACAGATGCTGCAGCTGTGACTGGCAGTGGAACCAGAGAGATTCCTTTTCCAAGCCAGGAAGACTGGAAGGTGAAGAGCATAGTCAGGACTGGTTCAGCCACCTGATCCCTCCATGAGAATGTGTCAAATTTGGAGCAAAGGGATGCTGCTGCTACATTGTGCTGTTGGACTGACCATGCTGGGTCAGGAGATGTGGCTTAATTCCATGGCAGCCTTACCCCAGCTCCCAAGAAGTTCTGCTCCAGGGATGATCAGAGCAAGCTGTTGTGCCATCTCATCTGTCCAAGTCTCTTCATTATTGAATGTTCCCATGAGCTCTTTATTCCTCCTTCCCAGAGGACACAAAGTCAGCTCTATTTAGTAGCAGCTAAGCTCAGACCAGTCCTGGTCAGTATGGAGGCAGGGAAGGCCATGGAATAATGGAGGAAAGGTGAGGACTCTTCCTTTTAAGTGTTTATTTGGGCTCTCTCATCATTTGAGTATATTACAACTGTGAATTCAACTTCCTTTACCACTCTGGTGTTGGAGGGAAATGCTATAAAATATACCTGGTTTACAAAGACCTGAAACCAGTGAGTTCCCTAAACCCCTAGGTCACACAGATTTCTACATTTTCAAACTGGAATTCAACTCTCTCATCCAAGGTGAAGGCAAGGGTCTTCTATGGCAGAAATGGGAAATGCAGCAATAGTTTTCTGGCTGCTCTGATGTTCAACATGGGCCTCTGAAGCTTTAGCTTTAGGTATTTTTCCCACATGGAGAAGACCTGGAAGAAGGATTGTGCCCTAGACTAAGTCCACATTAAAAGAGTTCTCTTCCTCAGAAACCCCCACTTCCCTCCCAGCTCCTCGTCCCCCACCAAACCCATCTCCTAGAGAGACTGCAGACACCTCCTGCTTAAAAAAACACCCCCGTAAATCATTTAGAAACTTATTACTAAGCTTATTATAAGGCATTATAACAAATCAGAACTAATAGTGTTGCTTAATAATGAGATTTTTGTAACAAGATATTATGCCCATATATATCACCGTGACGAGTTAGGTGGCCACTGCAGATCAGGTGGGGATGATTGATCGACTTGCCTTTTTCCTCTTCTGATTATAAAGCCAGGCAGCTTGGATTCAGCATATTAAAGTGCACTGTAAAATACATTATTAATATGTACAACAACCCTCTTTTTACAGCCTTATGCCAGTTTACTGCTAGAGTACCCTCCTGAATGTGACATTAATAAAACTGGTGCAGTAACACAGACTCTAAATTGGTGGTTATTGGTAATGAGGGTGCGATTTAGTTAGCAAGGTTTGTTGGCAAAACTGAAGGCCCATTATTAGTCTGACGGCTGATTAATTAGTGATTATTCTCTATCTGTTTTGTGACCCAGCCCACTGTTTTTAGAGATAGTCTCACAAATATGCAATTTTTAAGCTAATAGCCAAAACAGAAGTAAAATAACAGTCTGCTGCCTAAGCAAAGAGTTTACATTCTGAGAGATGCAGCAAGAATTCCTCATCCTCCCTCTCATAATCCAGTGCTTTAAAATGCCAGGAGTCTCCATGTTCCTGACTCTATGAGAGAACCAAGGCTGACATATCAAAAAGATGCATTTGTTTGGACACTCTAAAATTGTCAGATGTGTGGATGAAGCTGCCTGAAGGGTCTGTTAGCATGGGGAGAGTGGAGGACTTGGCATCCCCCCAGGAATGTCCTCTCCACTTTCAGTACCATTAAAATACCATTTCCTTCAAGCTGCTGCTTAAAGAAGAAAAGCCAGGGCAAATATTCTGGGGGTTTATGTGAAATTTTCATCCCATGCAAGATCTGTTTTGATAAATCAAAACAATATAATTAACGCCTCAATGGCATTTACACTGCATTTATGAACAGGCTATATGATCTGCAGCCCATTAAATTTTTACAAAATATTTTCATCAATGACCCTTGTCCACAGAAGTAGCAGCAGCACCAACAACTTCTACAGCATCTGGACATCTTCCCAGGTTATTCTATCTGCTAAACCATAAACTGTTTTCTTAAGTTGCCAGAAGTTTTGCAGTTAATATATCTTACTTTTGAAAAATGGAGACGCCTGATCTTGTTAAGATTCTATGAATAAAATAACAAAACAATAGCAGACCTGAAAGCTTTTAAAATATTTTGAGTGCTTTGCCCAGCAAAAAAGTACCACTGTTCTTTTCTTTATATCACAAGAGACAGGATATCCCCAAGGATATTTGGATGATCCTTCATGTGAGAAGGAGCCCTCCAAGAAGTATTAAATCCCTAATATTGCCCCTTCTCCCAGCTCTTGTCAAGGTGATCTGATGATTCCAATCCCTTTAAAAAAGGTGAAGAGCTGATGGCATACAAGTAAAAATGGTATTTCCATGCTTATGTGCTCACTGCAGACAATTTTTAATGGAATTTCCCAACATTCCAGCTGAAGCTTGCCATTGTCTCTAAAGATATGACCAGGATTGAGACCACTCTGAGGTTCACACTGTACATGGAGGAAAAAACCCCGGAAGTCTCAGGGATACAATGTTTTTGAAGAATGGTGACCATCCGAGGAGGTCAAGATCAAATCAGGCTCAAAGGAAAATTAAGAAGGTTGTTTTAGTGAGTTGGACATGAAGATAGAAAGCCACAGACTGACTTTCTCCTGTGGTCAAGAGGATGTTCCCTCAAGTGATAATCAAAGGAGGATTTTTATGAAGCCAAGCTATACTCATTGGTTCTTCCAAATCCACAACCCCTTCGCCATAACAGAAACAGCAAATATTGAGATTTATCATCTTGTCAGAAGTTTCTCTAAACCATTCTTTTAAATCCTGCATTTTATTTATTCCTCTGTTCATTTAGTCATGGAATCTCTGTTAAGCTTTCTCACATTTTGAAAAGTGGGATTAATGAAAACACATCAATTTTTCGTATTATTTCACATTAAAATTCACCTATTATGTTGTCTAAGTGGTGGAGTTGGGGCTAAAGAACAGGCTGAGTTCTTCTTCACCAACATTTAGTGTTGCTCATGTACCCTACATTGCATGTACACCCCAGGGTGAAGATAAACCTCCCTGGATCCTGTATGTAAAAATGAATTCATTTACATTTAAACCCCTTCCACAAGGACCTGACAAATCCAGAGAGACAGAAGAGTCACAGCCCATTAACATCTTGTCAAAACACACTCACTCCCTGGTGCTCAGATGTCCATGCTGTGTGACAGAGGCTTCTGGGCCCAAAAAATGAACAGCTGCCAGACTCTACTGCCTCTTTCAACCGCTGCAAGCCCCCTTGATTTTCTTTAGGAAGTCAGAGAATTTCACACAACAACATCCACTGCTGTGTGTCTCCAGCAAGCCACCTGGCTGGCAAACCCAGATCCTTTCTCCCCGTGCAGCCAGGAAACCTTACCAAATTCGTAGCACTGAGGTGTGCAATTTTACAGCGTACCCTGGGACTTGGAATTGCTCACACTGGACTGTGAAAGAATAGGAAGAGGAAAAAGCTTCCCTGGATTCAGGGCTTTCAGTCCCATATAAGTGATACCACATAGAGGACTATTCAATCAGGAATTTTTTTGGCATGCTAAAAATATCATTGCTTCTCTGTTCTGTAACTAAACCCTAACTCCTGCTCCCTGTGCAAAAGATGTGTCAGACAAATAGAGGAGGGAAGAGCCTCCAGCCCAGAGGGAAGGAAGAGGATGGCAAGAGTTAGGGAGAGCTGCATGTTTCCTGACTTTCAGAGGGTTCCTGCTTTGGCTGCAGGCTCAGGTAAGGGTGTTGCTGTGATTGCACCCCGCTGTCAGAGGCAGGAGTGCCTGTTTTCAGGTTTTCAGGCTGTTCTCTGAAGACATTAACAGTTGCTGACTTGTCAAAAAAGTCCGTGGTGCAGCCTCAAGGGGTTTTGAAATCTGAGATGAAAAAGACATGGAGAGGAGTTCAAAGTGATGAGACCCCAACCCTGCTACCTTGCTATCAGGCAGAGGCACAGTGATGCACTCTGGAGGGGACTGACTGATCGACAAACCAAAGAAGGACTGGGCTGGGGCTGATGCAGGTTTTTTAAATCCTTTTTCATCTCCTTCAAAGTAATATTTTCCCTTTTCCTGTTCTAACTCCTCATATCACTCCTCGAAATAGAGTAGACAGGCATGTGTCAGGAAGGAAGTAGGTGAACTTCATCCAGAATTGGGTCATAGCATGGACCACTACAAAAAACAAAAAAAACAAAACAAACAAACAAACAAAAAAAACCCCCCAAAACAAGCAACAACAAAAAAGAACCACCAAACCCCCCCCCAAAAAAAAACCCCCAAAAAACCTCTTGTTTGGAGTAAATAAATAAATATATCATTGCTTCAAAAGGGAACACTGTGGAAATGGAGGATGGAGAGGGCAGGGTGCCCTCAGTGCTAAAGAGAAAAGGATCTTCATTTTACATCTCAGGAATTCTACTAGTTATCAGTTAAGGAGCTGGTGGTGGTACAAAGTTGTCAGCTGTGAGGAATTTCTAACCAGAACAAAAGATTGAGTGCCCACAGCAACCCCTGAAAATGCCAGGGCACCACATCTGTGGAGCAAGATTTATGCAGGAAAGGCACCACGTTCCAAAAATGCTCAGCTGTGAAGTGAGCACACACTGGAAGAAAAGAAGAACAAAAGGAGATTGGATTCAGCAAATCATCAAAGAAAGCAGAACTCCAAAGGGCAGCTCAGCATCCCCCAGAAAGGACCCCATTGCATTCAAAAAATACATCTCTGTGTCAGGGACTACAATGCAGTCTTTGGAGTAGCTACAGACTGAGACATGAATAATGGAATAAAGAGAAAAAATAAAAATGAAGCTTCAGGAAAGGAGTTGAAAATCCAAATTAGTCACTCTGAGCAGTCTTTCCTCCATCCTCCCTTCCCATAGTACACCACTCTTAGGGTGAACTGACCAAAGCCAACAGGGTGGTTGAGGAGTAAGGGAGCTTGGAAGATGAAAAAGAAATTTAGAATACAGACTTTGTTTTAGAGAAATTATGATAAGATGAACTGAAGCAAATCCAAGAAGTTTAAGAGAGATGAACAGTCATCCAGTGAGAAATGTGTCAACAACCTTTTTGCATCCTCAGCTCCCTTTTTTCCCCCTGTGGTTTGGAGTATTTCCAACATGAAATACAATAAGAATAATTAATACACAGGAAAGCTCAACAGCTAATCAAGCTAATTTTTGCTGCTGCTTTAGTTATTGATGTTTTTACATCACAACTGTGAATCCAGTTCTTGGTGAGCCCAGCAGTTTAAGATGACTGATCCACATCTTTCAAATTAGCAAGGGTAAAGTTTCAGAGGGTGACATTTCAATCAAAGTCAATTTCATTTCAATTTAAGTCAATCAAAGCTATTTTTATCATTTAAATTCTACCTGCAGACCCCCTTTCATCTCTTTCATGAGCTGAAGGAAGGAACAGAAAAGTGGGATTTGTCTTCCATACCTCCAGTCACAATGTTGACGGACCTATCTGAGCTGGTTGTCTAACCCACATTGCCAGTGGAAACAGGAGAATACTTCTATAAACATGATTCATGCAATTTATCTAAAAATATGTTTACTATGAGACGAGTCCCACCCTACAGATGACTACAAAGGGAGTCATGAGCCATGTGGGAACTGAGCTTTCAGGCAGTCAGCATCAGATGAGGTAAAGTTCTCATCTAGAGTACAAAACCATGGGGAGTTTTGTTCCCCAGATCTTTGGCTCACACAGCAGCACAGCTGGGTTGAAGGACTGCAAGGTTTCCGCAAGCTTTTGTCAAAAAAAGGGGTTGTAAATCTTGGGGTATGATATCTTTCCATAAATTCTGTCTCAGCTACTGCCCTAAACCACTAAGCCAAGCCTACTACACTAAACCAAGCCCATGGGGTACCAGCCATCCTCTCAGTCATGCCCAACATCCTGCAGTATCAAGCTCTGCTGCAGGTGGATGGGCTAAAAAATGCTGTGAACCCAGTGAAACTTCCTGCGTGGTATGAAAATTTTCTGTCTAGTGTGTAGATAACAGAAATGCCTCAAAAGTTTGTTCAAGCTTTAAATTACTCAGTATTTTCATTTAAAAAAATAAAAAATGAAGAAGACAGTCCTGTGTTGCAAACCACCATGTTCTTGCATTAGGAACAAGATCCATAAAGGAGACCTAGGGGTTAATATAAATTGTGCTCTTATTTCCCACGGTTCAAAAGGGCATTTTGGCTACTGGATATGAAAGAAAAGCCATACCTGTGGCTCCAATAAATTGGTTTGATCCTGGATAGAAAATGCCAAGATTACATATCCAAAAGGCTCAGACAAAGCCATTTGAAGTGTTGATCAGCATTGCTCATCTGTTGTTCAGGTGAATTTAAATTTTTGGGAAGGGCCTATGTTTTCCCAGCCTGATTAATGGGGTGGTAACAGGAGCATTTCTTTCTAATCCAGACAGGAAAAATCTTGCTCTCAGTGTGGAGGTGCCACTGGGTCATATCTGTCCCCAGCTCACAAGGGCACTACACACGCACTCATCCCTCTACCTGAGAGGTTGCTTTGCCACCTGGGGTTTCCTCAGCTCCCAGGAACATCTCAGGACCAGAAGAAAGGGCAGCAAGCTCTGGCTTTGCCTTTGCGGCACAAAGGGAAGTTGGCAAATGGCCCAGACAATCTGAATTAGAAACTAAAGTGGGAATCCCTCAGAGAGAGTTGAATATTCAGGTTTTTCCTATATTCACACTGTTCCCTCTGCAAGAGGGGCAAGGTTGAAGGGAATGGGCTTCCATTAACTGATTTTTGTTGATCCTAAGTATCCCCTACCTCCCCAGTCAGGAATTATTTGTTGAAAATATTTTAATAATTTTTTCCTCTGTTATGAATAATTGCTTCCTTTGTTGGGTAGTTGTACATGTTTTAAACAGTCACAGGCTTTCTATGGGAAAATCTCAGGACAAATTCCAGCTTGGAAAGGTCTCATGCTTGTTCAGAGTCAGACCAGAGAAGCTTCCATGCTCCCTTTACTGCAGTGGGCATTCACTCCCTTTCCTGGATGCTTTTAGTCTGGCACAATGTGAGACTGAAGGGAAAGAAGCAATCTTGATTTGCTTTTCATCATTTGTAAGATAAGCAAAATGTGTCCTGTCTCACTGTGCTGCTGATGTATTCTATCACAAATGAATGTTTGACAACCATTTACCAAAAGAAATATGTATGTTTTCCCATTTTTATGTGTGCTGGAACAGTTCAGAGTACCTGAAGTTTAATTAAGTTGCTATTGCTTTTAATGTGGATACCTGCCTCACAGCAGCAGTGTGATGACTCAGATCAGAAGCCAGGGAGAGGGGAAAACACTCATGAAAAATGAAAACCACTTCCCCCTTATCACTGAGCCACCATCCAATCTCGCTGCAGGCACTGCAATTTTTTGTTCCTTGTTTGCTTCTAAGGATAAATATAACATGCAGGGTGTTGGTTTTGTGAAATGCTAAGGATGTTTTTTCTGTGTAGAAATGTATCTTGTGAATGCCCAGTTGAAAATGCTCCTTAATAACCCCCTGTTGATCAGGTGTGACCCGCTGGACTTTACACCTGCTCTCTGGCTCATCTCACACGCTCTGCTCTGGCTGGCAAATGCATTGGCACCATCTTAATCCCCCTGTTCCTGCCTTCCTTTCCTCATGGGATACAAGGAAATCTTCCACATTACTTGCCAGTGTGGTGGCTGCAAAGGGGAGATGAAATTCCACACAGTTTTTAATGGAGGTGTTTTCTGTTCATGCTGCATTTACAGGAGCATGTGTGGATGGGGGAAATGGCTTTAAACTGAAAGAGGGCAGGTTTAGATTGGGTATCAGGAGGAAATTCTTTATTGTGAGGGTGGTGAGACACTGGAAAAGGTTGCTCAGAGGAGTTGTGGCTGCCCCATCCTTGGAAGTGTTCAAGGCCAGGTTGGATGGAGCTCTGAGCAGCCTGTGATAGTGGATGTTGTCCCTGCCCATGGCAGAGGGTGCAACTGGATGAGCTTTGAGGTCTCTTCCAACCCAGGGCTTTCTAAGACTCCCTGAGCAAAAATTGAGATATTGAGGCTTCAGACCTTCATCCCAGACAAAAAGTGGCTCCAGTAGATTGGAAGTGACAGCTCACCTTAGGTCTTTAATGCTCCTCATTGCTCCAACAGGAGAAAATGGGCTGGAAAACCTCTGCATCTCTGAGTCCTGAGCAAAGACCAGAGGACTTGGGCTGAACCATGTACACAATATAATTAAGCAGACTTCTCAGGATTTCCTCTCCTTTCCACGCCACTCCCTCAAGGGAAAGAGCAATGTCACTGTATCTCATCAAGGTCCTCACATGAGCAGAGTATTGTTTACAGCAACCGAGAGGGAAATAAGATCCTGGCAGCTGACTGCCATTCCCTTTCCATTCACAAGCAGCACAGTGCCCATGAAGACATCATTGTAAAGTCAGTTTTGATAATACATAATTCAGTGCCTTCAATTTGGCCCTCAAGGCAACTGTGGTATTTTATATAATGGCTTTACTCACGAGGGGGAAATTAATTGCATCTTCCTGGCTGGTTGCTCAGAGCTACAACTTCATGTGCATGAGACAGACTCCCCTTAGGAGTCCTGATTTTTGTCAGAACAATCTGAAATTGTCTCCGTGTCATTTATTACAACAACAACAACAACAACTGAGCAGCCTATATAAAATACAAATCTAGGTCCATTTAAAAGCCATACGCTTTATTGCTGCCATGAACAGCATGTTTTAATGAAAGTCAAGGAAGAATAGATGTCGGTGAAATTTGCCTAGTATAATTTTGGGACACTTTTCTATGGATAGGAAATGCTCGGAGGAAAACAATTGTGGACATATTGCAAATGGATATCTTCTTACTTATTCATTCATGCTTTCATTTGGCCCTTGGGGCTTGCAGAGAAATTAAAATGGCAAAAACAGAACGGGATGACTCCAGTAACCCCTGCTGTCCAAGCTGTCATGTATCAATAAAGCCACTCACCTGGCAATGGATTGTTCACACCAATGCTCCCTGCTGTCCACACAAAGAATCATTATCCAACCTGTCTGGAAAGTTCAGTAAGGTGAGCATCCATAGTCATGGGGATTTGAAGTGCAACAGACAAAGCAGAAAGTTTCTAGAAGTATTATTACATATTTATCATAGCATCATCTCACATTGGGGGCCCTAGTTACAGACAGGGTCCTTTTGTGCTGGACAAGAACAGACAGAGTAAAAATTCCCTTTGCTTCAGGCCTGTGACAAAGCTGTTGCAGCTGCCTGCTACCTCTTTGCAGAAGTTTTGGAGAGGTGTTGAACTGCCCAAAAATTGTCCCACACAGTTAACCCTGATCTGGGGTTTATGTGGAGGCTTCTCCATGTCTAGCATTGATGGAGCCTGGTCCGATCCTTTCTACCACTCAAGGTACTACTAAATCTCAGTGCACCAAAAACCTCAGTGTTTCCCAATCATTATTAAACCTTTAGACCCCTTGAGTGGCTGTAAATTCATCTCCCATCCTTTGATTTTCTCATCTCTGCAGTGCCATGTTAAACATCTCACATGTTTAAGTCAGTATTTCCTTGGGACACGTAAGGGACTGGTGCTACATCATGAGACACAAGAGTTTTGGTATTTTGGAGGCAAGTTTTTGTGATAAAGTGTGTCTCTCTACACTCCTGGCACAGATGCTCCAAATGCATCGGTCCAAGCACTCGAAACAGTTGGGCAAATCCAAAGGTTTCTGACAGGAATTGAGTCTCTCAGGGCTTTCAGAGAAGGAAAAGGAAGAGAAGAGACAGCCTAGAAAGGAGGAAAGCTCAGTTTCCTATGAAGTTCAGCAGTGGAAGTGCCTTCATGAAACATTCATGCCCAGTTTGAATATTATATAAGAACTGTTAGGGAATGATTCATGCCGTGTGTCATTTACTCACCAAGTGCACAGATTGTTTATAAATATGTTATAGTCTATCTTTGGAAATATAAACGACTGTAATTAAAGACTCCTGTTTTTAAGCCTGGTGAAGTCAGTTAACTGTGGATAATGGTTACTGAATGCTGTTTTAAAATACCATCTGAATGATCTTTACATATTCATGGGGCTGCTGCTTATACCTTGCTGTTGGGGACTGCAATTTGTTTTTCCAGATAGGGTGTTAGAGAAGGGATTTAGATCAAGGGTACAGCTTAAAATGCACACTAGCTGGAAATCTCCACTTCAATTTCTGTTGATTACAGTGGACCAAATCCTCTGTTGGTATAAGTTTGCTTACTTAGCTGTCTATATTGAAGAATTCATTCTGACCTTCCTGTTCCCATTTGGCTTTTGCTATTCAGTTGTGCATTCCAGCAAATGAGCCCTAGTGTTAAAGACATGGAAAAGTGCTTTTCTTCGACTTCTGTTTTCAGTTGCACCTAGATTTGACAATATTAGTTGTGAAAGCTGGGATCATCCAGGTATCTCTGCTTCAGACAGAGTTATTTTGAAAAGTCTAAACAAATTTACCAAGATTCCCTTCAGCAGAATGGAAAGAAAATTCACTGCTATTAATTTTTTCCAAGTGCTTCTGTTGGAAATTGGATTTGAAAGGTGATAGAGGGAGAGCACTTATCTTAGCAGAAGGCTCCAAACTTTGAATATCATCTTCAGTGCACACGGCCTGGACAAAACTCATCTTCCCGAAGATCACACAAACAGGACCATGGATAAAAGAGTCATCTTCTTCTTCCCTCATTGAAGTCACATCTCTCCCCCTGATGATATTCAGTGTTGTGCATTTCATGGGACTCCTTATTGTCATTCGTAACAATTCCAATGTCTTGGATCCAGTGGCAGAACCATATGAGCATCAAAAAATCTGTTTCAAGCCCAGATGGCCCAAATAAGAAATGGTTAGAGCTGCCTGCAGCAGGTTTACTTTGGACTCCCCTTTTCTTTTTGGTTTATTTTGGTTCCTTAAAATAAAGGAGAGGGAAGTGTGAGGAATACTCAAGCTTAAGTCTGGCTTTGAAACACAAAAGTTGAACAGCAAAACCAGGTAAATGGCAAAATTGTGCTTGGTCTCTGATGCAAAACATAAGTCAGGAGAGCAACTCTCCAGATTTAGGCCAGCACAAGTGGGAATGTAAAACCCATGCAGAAAAGGGGAGAGAGGACAAGTCCTGCAAGGCCTGGCTGGTGAGAGGCACGAGTGGTGGGCAGGGAGGCACGTTTCAGCTTTTTGCCCTGAGCCCGAGCTGCAGCATTGGAAGAGGAGTTTGCAGGATGAAATTAAGGAGGTCAGTAATTCTTTCAGGCTTCCTCCCTGCCATGAGCCCAGCTACACTGGCAGCCACATCCAGGGGTAGAAATCCCTCAGCAGAACCCCTCTGCGTCCCATTCCAACAGTCACAGTTTCCTGTGCTGGCCATCCCCTCTGGGCAGCTGCGGCCAAGGATGTGTGCACAATGGCAATCAGTCAAAGAGAAGAGATTGCAATTTAATTTCATTTCAACCTCTCACCCGAGCTGTTAACGCCTGGGAAAGGCTTTTAATAAAATGGGACAAGCGGTGATCTCATTTGCCGTAACTAACACTATCTTTACAGATGCACCATCTGATTCCAGGCACAGAAGAACAGAGGATTATTGGATTAATTCTAATCTCATAATTGATTCATTCTGGGTTTAGTCTGCTTGTAAAGCAAGATAAGATCTTAATATTGTGCATGCAGCACAACAACCACTTGCCTTTCAGAGCAGCCTCTAATTTCTGTGAGTGATTAGCTCATACCACATCCCCAGTTTGGCACAGACCCAAACTAGGGGGATATTTGGAGCAACATCCAGACTTCACAGCTGGCTCTTATCTAAAGAAGGGGCCTGGCTATTTTCATGGCCATTTACCATTCAAGCAATATTAAACTCTAGAGCTGAACACAAGTACGAGTTTAATAATTTGCAAAAAAAAAAAAGGAGAGATTGTCCCAAAAGGGGTTACAACTGCATAGCTGATTTGACACAGGGAAAGGGGGAAAACAATGCAGTCAAAGATGTGATGGGGAACAAAATACTTATATTCCATATCAATGCCAGGCCTGGAGTTCAACCATGGGAACAGACACAGACACACTGATTGCTCTCAAGGTTAGGACCTGGACACAGTTAATGGTTATCTTGGTATTACTGATGACGTGGAAAATGTCTCTGGCTGCTCAGAGAAGCTCTGCTGTCAGTGTGCACAGTCAGGGCATGGCCTCGGGGCATGTTGCTGTGAAGTGACTCCTGTCTCACTGTGCCACATCTACTATCCACCTGAGAACCTCTCATCTCACCAGCTTGACACATCTCAAGGGAAGGATGAGCAAGATCGGCTGTCAAAACCTATTCCTGTGAGACATTTCAATCGGCCTGACATCCACAGCACTCTTGTCTCTGTCTGTAGCTTCTTGTTCTGCTGTGTTTCCATTAAGATTTTAAGCCTTTAGAGAAAGGGAATACATATGTCAGTCTGTTTTTGCAACACCCACCCAAAGCCTTTCTCAGAACTCAGATCTTTCCAGCCATGGGTTTCAGCCCCAATGAGTGGAGAACACTGACGTTTGCTCGAGGCTAAGACCCAGGTAAGATATGCAGAGAGGAAGAGTGTCTGTGTGCAGCAATGCATTTGGGCCTTATCTTGGCAGGCAGTAAAATCTCAAGTTGCCCCTGCAGATGTACTTGATATCATTGGCAGTGCCTTGCACCTTGTTCATGGAGTGACAAGTCCTGAATCCTCCAGTTTATACAGACATGGGAACTGACACAACCTTTTGCCTGGACCAGCAGTGACTTCCCTGCTGGGAATAAAAGCTGAGAACTTGTGTAAGTGCTGCTGGTGGGAGTGGGTGACTGGTGAGACAATCAGGTAAGGTAAAAACTCTAATCTTGCTGGTTCTTCAGCACATCTGATCATCCAGACTCACCACAGGCTGCCATTTACTCTGCCACACTCATGTCCTCTCAAGCTTGATGTCTGAATTCATGAACTCAACCTCATCCTGAACTTCTGCAGCAGATCCTTGATTGCTGTTGCTGTGGGAGGACATTCATTTGACCCAGTCAAGGGCTTTGCAGCAGCAAGAGGCAGCAATTGCCATGGGGAATGTCAGTTTCAACAGGAGTCATAGAGAGACCCCCAAAAAGGACAAATAGTGCAAAAAGTGTGTGAATAAAGGTAATACTGGGGTGACAGCAATGCAGTTGTCATGTCTGCTGCCTGCTCCCAGGTCCTCTGCTCTGTCTCTCCAGGGCAGGGGTGATTTCTGACTGTTTTTTATGGATCCTACACCCAGAAATTAAGTGGAAACCACCATCCAACATCCCACCAGCAATCTCCTTCTTCCCAGTTTGCTACAGAACACACATCTGTGTGTTTTGTGTCAAGATGTCTGGGCCTTGGAATGATCAGGACCATGGAAGAAGACTGTGAAGAGCCTTAACCTGGGAGGAGGAGGAGGAAGGGAGTACACCCAAACCTCCACCAATGGTCTGTGCTGTTGTTTCTCTCATGAGAAGAGCCTTGGGAACTGGCCTTAGAGTTACCAGCCTGTAAAGAAGGGTGGGGGGAACAGAACAATGGAGAGACGAAAGAAGGGGCTATCCCTGCCCCATAGCTCCTGAATCCTCACTGCCACCAGGATCATGAGACCTGAGAGCATCCAGAGCCCCTTCTTCCATCTCTCATTCTGATGAAATGGCATCTTCCACCAAGCCCAACTGGGTTACAGATATCCCTGTGAAGGAGCCAGCGTCCCTGAGGCTTCACAGGCTAAGATGGCCCCAAATGTCTGCTGTGGAATAAAGAGAATTGTTTCAAACCTCCATCCACTTCCTGGCTGTGCCTGCACCATTGCTTTGTCTCCTCTTCATCTTTGCCTGCATCCCTCCAAGCTGAGCTACCTTTCACAGAATCACAGATTCCCTGGGTTGGAAGAGACCTTCAAGATCATTGAGTCCAACCCTTTGCTCAGCTGTCATTGGCACCAAGTTTTCCACCCCCTGCTTTAATAAAATCACTCTGGCCCCCACTCTCCTCCCTCAAATAGATTCCTCCAGTATTTCAATTATTGTGCTGGTAATTAGAAATGTTGGTGAATGAATAGCAGCTTCATTTAAAGAGAGGCCAGAGGAATTTCTTCTCCCCCAGACACATCCCCAAGCATTTTAATTGATCCTGAAATGCTGCTCAAGGCCAGCAAGAGGACCATCAGTTGCTGTGAGACGGCTTTTGAAAAGATGGAGTGTATCTAGCATGGGTGAGGACTGGGTGGCAGGAGATGTTATTTCTGTCTTTTTTTTTTATATCCACAGAAAAGGAGAAATAGAAATGGAGCAGCTCTTCCCACACTCAATCTCTACACCCACAAAAATAACACCTGAATTCAAGCAATGAGCCTTTTAAGGGCTTTATTGTGGTTTTCATTTAATTTCTGACAGTAGGATTCATATGCAGTAGTCAGGAAAGAATCTGGAAACTGGAGAGGAGTGTTTAGCATAAGCTAAGTGGGGTTAGAAGGGTTAGAAGGCAGACACAGCAGACCTGTCTCTCAGTAACCCTTACTGCCAGCTGGAACAGCCACACCAAACCAGAGCACTCCCCATGGGCACTGCTGCTCCCCTATGGACCATCCATCCACCTGGACACTTCACCTCACTGGGTGGAAGGTTTTAGAGGCTTTGCCTTGTTAGAAACAGAATGTACATGAACTAGAGAGAGCTCCAGGCTTCTGAGGAATTTCAGTTTTCAGGGGATGATCTAAACCGAAAAGGAAGCCAATGAGGTCTTTTACAAAAAGATTTTTTGCTTTACTTTCTATGTAACATTTCCTTAAAAGAGGTACTTTTAGGACAATTGTGCTATAAACTTCATAAGAATTGCAGGTGGAATGAAACATTGCAATGCTATAAAAATTAATTCTTATTATTTGACTTTAATATTACTCCAGCTGTGATTTTCTGTGGCAAACTTATGCAGGAGAGGTTGTCTGCAAATCACATCAATCCTTTTCACTGAGAGTCTCCCTTT
Source organism: Motacilla alba alba (assembly GCF_015832195.1). Lineage (NCBI taxonomy): Eukaryota > Metazoa > Chordata > Aves > Passeriformes > Motacillidae > Motacilla > Motacilla alba. The sequence goes on along the minus strand of NC_052031.1, from coordinate 4,095,141 downwards.
CGCTGAGAGTTCAGTGCAAAGTTTAAGTGGCATCTGCAGTGCTGATGTCCTGGACCAGAATAACCTAATTCTTCTTGACAATAAACCTAATTCTTCTTGACAATAGTCTTGTGCTTCTCTTGGTACTTTTGGAGCATAGCAATGCATCCTTAGTGCTGGGAAGAGCAGTGGGATTTGGTGTGTGTCCCTTTGTACCTGCTCCTGCTCCAAGAGAGGAAGGACCTTGCTAGAAAGGAACAAAGGAAGGGGAAAAAATCACCTGATTTTAATAAATATATAAATTTTGGCCTCTAAGAAGACCCCAGTATTTTTCATGCGTTCTCAGAGTAAATTCCTGGTCCCTGTAAAGCTGTAGGAGCATTGTCAGGGCCTGCAGGACAGGTAACAGTGTGAAACTGGGAGGTTCAACCTAAGAACCTCCCCACAGAGGTTTGACACAACTGCATAGACATAATCCCACTGTGCTCCAGCAAGAGAAAATGAATCATTTGAACTTTTGAAGTGTTCATGGGAACAGATTCATCCCAGCCAGCATCCACACAGAATGGATCCATTAAAGTCACTGCCTTCAAATGACTTTTAACTCTTTGCCCAGCCCCAGATATGTCCTTAACACATCAGCAAAGTTTTGTTGCTGTTGTCCTTTGATCAGGACAACTTTTATGAGTGTTTCTCCATGGAGTCTGAACATCAGCCAAGCAGCAAACACTAAGCATGTGTGACTGCAACGTGTCGTGCCATTTAGATGATGCTACTTCAGACACAAAGGCAAGAGCAAAGATAGGGAATGTGTCCCAGATGGCAAATATTGGCAGAAACCTTGCAGCTTGGACAAAGAGTATTGTCTTTTTCTTACTACCCATGCAGTGAATATAGAGGCCGTGGGTACAACACTAAGCCTTGATCTCACATAAACTTCTGAACATGAGCAATTGATTACACAGATACATCCTAATTAAGTTTGGGTTGTCCCATGATTACCTACACCTCTCAGCTAACAGCAGTCTCTTATGTTGGCTCTGTAGGTGCACATCAGATAAATAACAAAGCACAAGAGGATTAGGGACAAGAGACACGATCCTGCATGAGGTCATGTAGGAAATCAGTGCTCAAGCTTTGAGAATTCCCACATGGGTGGACTTGCTGGGAAGAGCTATTTCTGGGAGGGTTCATATGCATTAACAAGATACAAGATCTCTGCCATAGAAGCTCCATCTGCCACTTTATATACAACACACATGTAATTGTGTCCATCTGACCCAATGACTGGAGATGCTTCAAGGTCCTCACAAATGTGTGGGGAGAAATGATTCAAAAGGTCCCCACTGCAAAATGAGGCTGGACAGAACTAAAGAATAAAGCAGGGATTTATTCCAAGGATCTCCTCCATGGATCCACCTTGGGCAGCACAAGAGCCCAGCCAGGGCTGCAGTCAAGAGGAACCAAAATGGTCCCAAAATGCACGAGTGCTCCCGGGGTCTCTCCCTTGGCTCAGCTCTGCTCCATTTGCACCTTGCAGTTCATTGTCCCGTTCCAGCTTTAGCCCAGGCACTCCCACCCTGCTTGTTTGTCTCTCTCCAGCCCACGCTGTTTGTGCTCTTGGGCCTGAGATTTGGCTCATTTGTCCTTGGTGCCAGGCTAGAGAAGGAACTGTTTTGTCTCCCTGCTCTGTGAAGAGAACTCACCAATGCTTAATATGAAGCTCAGACCCACACACTAAAGCAGCACAGAATCTTAAAAATATAAAAGCTAAACCTTGAGACATCACTGTTGTAATTTCAAGGTAAGCTTCCATTTTCAGAGACAAAGGTCAGTGGTTTAAGTACAAATGGGTTCATTTGCAGGTTAGTCCAATCCAGCCAGTGCACTGAGGATGTTCCATTTCTGCCATGGATGGTGCAGCTGGGAAGGCAAATCCAAGGATTACCATGATGGCTTGACATCCAGATAGCCATTTTCAAATCCCTTCTTGACTGGGGTGCCCTGGGAAGTTCACTTAGTCTCACATCCACAGAGATATTCCTCATCCAGCTCCTGTAGAAACAACATGGAGTGCATGTAGGGATGTTTCTGTCTTGTCAGCAAAGACTTGGATGTCTTTGTTGAGTGGAGCTTCAGACATTGGAAGGCATGCTCATAATTTTTAAATGGCCAAATTTTATGTAGACCCAAGATCAGACATGAAAAAAAAGGTGTTGGTGAACAGAGAGTGGCCAGGCAGAAAAATAATGGGAATTATTACAGGAATCACGGCACAAAGTAGTTCCTGAAACAGGCCACATCTCTGAATATCCAAAATGCTTTTAGGATTTCCTATCAAATGTCTTTACTTTGTAGAGGAGAAAACCTGTTTGCCTCTGAGTGACATAATTGATCTGGTTTACTGAGAACAATATAGCCAGGCCTTATCAGAAACAGCAATTTGAGTCTTGAAATTAAATGTTTTCCCAATTTTTAACTGTTTTGGTGGGACGTCTCCGCAAAACTTTTCCATTCCTCAATTACCAAAGCTGTCAAAAAAACACTGAATCATGAAAAACCCACGTAAGAGGAAGTCCATGTTTCTGCATTTTACATCTTTTCATATAAGCAGTTGTTGATATTTCTTCACACATCAAGAGAGAAGAAAACAAAAGTTTTGTTTAGTATGAAAAGGAAACTTTAGAGTTCTTTTATTATGATAAGTCCTTTTCTGTTCATGATTTTATTTATCATTTTCTGAAGGCAGACTTCATGTGTGGGGTAGAAGACAGAATTATGGGGAGAGTTTTGGGCTCTGTATTTAGTGATGTGAAATCAGAGTCAGCAGCTCCTGCCTGGCTGGGTAGTAACTGAAATCCTCTGATTTTTAGTGAAAAGGGTTTAGTGCATTGATCCAGTTTCCAGTGGACAAAAGCCATTACTTCTGAATTAAAGGCATCACAGCTACTCTGTCTGCCAGTGGCCCAATACTGAGAGTTTCCCTTAAGTGACTGTGGAAACTGATTTGTCACTGCCACAGCTGGGTCAGAGCAACACTGAAATGTGGATCTCTGTAAGGTGAGCAGAGGGACTTGAAAGCCCCATTTAAAGAGCATATTCCAAGCACAGTTATGGACTCAGATATGAATCAGAGCTACTTTGCAGTCGCAGAGAAAAGCATTTGTCTGAGCAATGCAGTGTTCTCATAGCTGTGGGGAGCTTCAAATCCTCAACTCAAGCCCATTTGATAAATGCTTTCTGTGGCAACAATAAGATTTCTCACCTCAGAAATACCATCGTCAGTTAATCCTCACACATGTAGATATTAGATCTTTTTCTCCCAATTGAATGTAAGCTTTACAAGGAAGAAAAGCAAATTCATACCCACATGGCATCCAGCAAGAATCGCTGCATGAATTATTAAAAGCCAGCATTCAAACCCTTCCCTTTCTGGGAGTAAAGGGTTGCTAAGGTGTACATTCCTCATAAAGCCCCAATTTGAAGTTAAAGAAAAGCTTATATCCATATTGGCACTTATCTGTCTACCTCTTCATTATCCATCTGGTTAGGACTCTTTCAGGCTTTTGAACTCAAGGTTAAATTCTAAACCCACTAGAGATAATAGGGTTGAGCCACCAGAGCCAAAAGGATTAAAACTACATCCTTAGTGATTTTCCTGTGAGCTCACACAGCTACACAGAGCCCAGCACTCAGTAACAGTTCAGCAAATTCAGAGATTTTAGGAACTGGCATTCCAAATTGTAAACAAAGGAATAGACAAGCTGTTTCATTTGCCTTCACTTTTTGGACAAATTCTGCTAGGATGTGTGTAGAGGTGGCCATGCAGAACATGCAGTTCCTCTCTCTTTGCCGTGTCACTCTGACCATTTGCAGGATGAAGAGAAAGGGATGGGTATTTTGGGTGGTTGCAGCCATCCAGGTGCCTGCTGCCTGCTGTTGACTCGGCAGCAAGAAAACACTGGGGAATGTTTGGCTGCTTTGGTTGGCATTTAACTCAAGAAAGAACCACAGATTTCATTGTCAGGCCACAGAAATTGGTGAAAAAGTTCACCTTCACTTTCTGGATTTTAGATAAGCTACAGTTTTATTTCATCTGCACACAGATGTTGAATCCTCCTCCAGTCCAGGGCTGTGGTCTTTCACAGTCATAAGCAGGGCATGTACACTCAAAAAATTGCACACTTGAGTCAAAAATACCCTGGAGTCCTTTTCTTTTTGCCTTGAGTGGACTCCAGAACAACATTTGTGGGAGATGTGTCATTGCTGTAGCTCTGTCTATGACCAAAGACCTCATTGCTTCTGTGTTGAAGCTGTCATTTGTGTCGTTTATCAGTGATACCCAAGCAAGAAGGTCTGGCAGACACACACAGAGCTTTGCTTTGCTTTGCTCTGGGGACAGAATGAATGAAAAATGAGCTATTGAGTGTCTGGCTCGTGGCAAGCAAACACACACCACTTCATCCTTTGCATTGGTGTCAAACCAGCACCTCAGCTGAGCCAAGAATGGCACATCCAGGTTCCAAATGGCAGAAAACCTCTGCTGGCCACACTGCAAGACAGGAGTGCAAGGGTTTGGTATCTCCAGAAATACCCATGTACACTCAGTCTTACCCAAATTAGCTGGGGAAAACACCAATAAAAATTATATCCGAAGTCTTTAATTCATCTAGAGATAGAAACCCACTCCCACTTCCACCTCTTCTTAGATCAGCCCTCTCCACCACGTGCTGTGCTCCTACTTTTTTTGTCTCCTACTTCCATTCTCACTCTTTCCTCAAATTAGGACCCTATCTACCTACTAGCCCTCCTCAAAACTAGCCTTATTTTCCCTAAAAACAAGCCCCTGGATGTTGTGATGTCACCACAGAGCATGGATCTGACCCCCTTTACATACTTTAATCAGACCAACCTGCAGCTCTTGGCAAGCTGTGGCCCATCTCTCCAGCACACAGAATAATTAATGGCAGTATTGCTCCCTTCATTGCACTTCCCGGGATTCAGCTGGCATTCCAGAGCCTCTGTTATCAGACAATTACAATTTAATTGTCTCAGTACACACACTTTTATTTAAAAACCCTCTCTGATTATTGCATTTGCATGTTGTCTATAATTTGCTTTCAGAAAGGAAAAAAAGACATCAAGAACAACATTCAATCTAAAGGCACATTTCTAAGACATTTATAGCAGGCTACTAAATGCCTAAAGAGGAGTTGAAATAACTAGTTTATTAGAACAGCTTAAATGGCAGAGTCTGTAAAAAATGATTGAAACACTTTTTTTTTAACTAGATTATTTAAAAAAGCTTTTCACAAAGGTAACATCCAGTTAATTTTTAATTATTTTCCATTGCATTGAAATGTACAAGAATACAAATTACCTTTTTTCCTTTTATTCTGCAGAAGTGCCCCTGTGGGATATTTAGTGTAGCTGTCTCTATATTCTTGTCTGTGGATAAAGAAGACCTGGAGGGTTTTACATCTCCTACAGCTTGTTAGGGCTGGGATTCCATGGAATGCTTTTTATTCCCCAAACATTGTTCCTTCTCTGCTCTTCTGTAAGGAGACCTCATGTTTTATCCTGAGGCATAGACGAGTGCAGGGAAACCTAGAGAGTGGAAGCAAATAATGTTCTAGTTCACCCCCAAAGGCAGTGTTACAGCAATTAGGAACTGACTCTATTGCTTATTTGAAATAAAAATGGTATTGAAATTTGCATGTATTTAACCATTTCTAGTCAAGGAGGTTATTCTAGCACCTTACACCCATCTGCAAGTCTGTCACTCGCCTATAACATCATCATTTTACAACTAGAACAGCACTTCAGACTGCTGTCAGTGGGACTTTTCAAAAGGCAACCTCCAGACCAAGTGAGATCAATAGGATTTAAAAATTCTACAAGGTAGGTTTTGGTCAAGATGCTTCCAGGATGTGCAGTAAAAAAAAACCCTGGGGGTTGCCTGAGTTTCTGTATCCAATGCTTTTAGGTTTGTGCATTTGTTTCCCCTCTGTAAATCAATCCTCTGCCTCAGGGACATTTTTATTCAGAGCTCAGCTGACCCTTGGCTTGTGAAGGGGTTGTTTTGTAAGCACTGAAAATCAAGCTACGCTGTGGCATCTTAAAAGAGGTTGCAACTACTAGTTAGGATTTTCTAAAAATTGCTGGTTGTTGCATAGGGTTACTCATGAATTCAGAGGATGCCTCCTCTCAGCACATGAAGGAAGATGAGTTGGTTGGTGACAGTGTGGGGCTAGGAATCCAAGGGTAGGAGAAGTTTAATCATCTTTTCCCAAATTTGTTTTCACTAGCCAGAGGATTTTGTAGATAGGAGATGATAAATCCCTAGCAACACAAACCCCTGACAGATGGTGTTAAATGGTTTTGAGAATATTTCAAAATCTGCCCTACTTTTTATTCCCCAAATGTTGCTCCCTCTCTGCTTGCTTTTTTTTTTTTTAATACAGAATTTTCCTACTCTGTCTCCCACATTCTCATTTGTGTTATAATTTATGCTTCCTTATGCTCCAAACCGGAATCCAAATCACCAATTTAAACGGAGAAACAACCTGCTGAATTTTAAAGCCAGTTCTTTTCCTCCTGTTGAGCTGGGGATCCAATCTGAGAGGAAGGAGGGTGTATCAGGCTGATCAGAATTTACTTCCCATTCTCCAGGAAGGATTGTCTGGATACAGCACATTTAAATCAAGGGAGAGCTTGCCACCAGTCCCATTCTACAGAGAAAGCAGCAAATTCTCTTTTCACATGAACTTTCTTGAGTAAAAACTTTGTCTCTTTGGTTTACCAGGGTGGGAATCCTGTGTGTAACTCCATGGAGCGTTGTAGGACTAGGAATGGCTCCTTATTGTGGTGCAAAGAAACAGAAATTGTGGGGTTAAGAAATGTGGTAAGAATCAGCTTTCACAGTTTACTTTAAAAAGGTTGGTGTTTAGGAAGTCTCTGTGTCAGCCCCCTGAGAGGAACTTCATGGGTTCCAGCTTTCTCTGGGTGCCAGATGCCACCTCCTTCCTGCAGACAGGGCCCAAAGTCCAATGTCTGAGACAACTGATGATGCATTGACCAAAAAACAACCCCCCAAAAAACCAAACCAATGCAATCAACCCACCTGACACACACTCATGCAGTGAAACACACACAGAAAAACAACCCCAAAGCAAACAGAAAAGGTGCATGCATCTTCTGTTGGTTGGTATGAAACATCAAATCAGGACAAATCTTTTTCCTATGGATGGATGGTGTTGTCCATGTCTTCCTCAATGCTCATAAGTGACCTCAGGCCAAAGCAAAGGAAGATCAGGGACTAATTGCTGTCCTTTTGCTGAGGGCTCTGCCACCTTCTCTGTGGAGATTTGTTCCAATTACTGCTCTGAGGGCAAACTGCTTTTTCTGATCAGAACCTGCAGGTGGAAAAGGCAAACCTCACCTTTTGTCCAAGGCTTCACCATGTTCAAGTCAAGGGAGTCTCACAGCAGTAAATACAGTTTCAGGGGAAGAAATCCACAAATCAGAAGTTAAAATTGCACAGGACAAAGTAAATTTCCCATTCCCCACCCCCAGATTTTTCTCTTTTTACCATCCCTGGTAACATGCTGATGCTGTATATATTTTACAAACTCATTAGATGATGCAGAGGGCCAGCACAACTCCCTAGCCTGGCAAAAAATGAACCTTTCCCTCCATACCTCCTTCCAAAAAAAAAGGGATAATGAACTGTTTTCCATATAGTTCAACAAGCTAAGCAGGACCAGAGCACTCTGATAAGCAACAGCTTCAATACAAAGGGGAGGCAGAGCAGGAAATAAGACAGAAGATCTGGCAGCAGGAAAGAGGAAATGAGAAGAAAGTGTGTGACAGATCCTGCCTTTTCATGGCAGCTCAGATGTTCCTGCAGTCACACCCCAAATGTGGCCATGAAAAGCATTTTTTTTTGCTCCTGCTTTTACTTTGTGCTTGTCCCATTAGGTCTGGAACTGAGTTTGCTGCAACAGGGACCTTGGACTGAACACCCATCTTTCTCCATGGGTCTGGAAGCAACAAAGCTCACTAGTACTTTTGGCAGATTTCAGATTTTAAGGATGTCAAGGCATCCTTGAGTCTAAAAGAACTGCCCTTCAGGACAAGAACACTGAATATTTATGGATGCCCGAAGAGAAAAATGTTAAAGAGCTCACAGCTGACAGCATTTTAACAGGATGCCTGAACTAGATTCCTGCCTACTTTCCAGCATGTGACTGGGAATGCTTGCTAATAGGCAGGGGAAAAAATGTAAACTAGTTTTCTATGTATGGATGATTACTGGTGAGCAGCCAATTACAAGCTGCTGCCAGTGACCTTTTTGTGGGTAGATGAGCCCTTGCTCCAGACAGAGATGTATTTATGTCCCACTGGAGATTCCTGCCCTGTGGACTGCACAGGGAGCCAGGGCTGGCTCTTGAAGATGTACCTGTGGCCTTGAGGGCTTTTAGTTCAGCTAAAATACTGAAAAAATTTGTCTGAATCCAAATCTCCCTGGGCAGTCCCAGCTACCCCTGCCTGGCTGGTGGATGCCTGTTCATACCTCCCTGACCAGCTCCTTTGTGCTGATGCCTCAGGTTTAACTTTTATATTTTTAAGATTCTGTGCTGCTTTAGTGTGTGGGTCTGAGCTTCATATTAAGCATTGGTGAGTTCTCTTCACAGAGCAGGGAGACAAAACAATTCCTACTCCAGCTGGGACCAAGGACAAATGAGCCAAAGCTCAGGCCAGGAGCACAAACAGCGTGGGCTGGAGAGAGACAAACAAGCAGGGTGGGAGTGCCTGGGCTAAAGCTGGAATGGGACAATGAACTGCAAGGTGCAAATGGAGCAGAGCTGAGCCAAGGGAGAGACCCCGGGAGCGCTCGTGCATTTTGGGACCATTTTGGTTGCTCTTGGCTGCAGCCCTGGCTGGGCTCTTGTGCTGCCCAAGGTGGATCCACGGAGGAGATCCTTTGAATAAATCCCTGCTTTATTCTTTAGCTCTGTCCAGCCTCTGTTCTAGGTCAGCCTTCACAAGGCATCAGTTCCCAAACATCTTCCACGACAGAATCCACCCAGTCCTCAAAAGTTAACTGCAAGTACTCAGCCCCAAAGGCCTTCTGCTTTCATGTGGATGAAGGTTTACCCACTTGTGTGGCCCCAAAACCTTTCTTTGCAGAGCAGTCACACTTAGGAGGATTCCTTTGCTCTCCTGGGTGTTGCTGTCTCTGGCAGTGCAGCCTCCTGGAGGTAGAACTGCCATGGAGACCCAAAGCAGCTCAGTGTGGGTGGAAATAAAGTTAAATAACTGCTCAGGCAGCACTGGGGAGTTCTCAGGGTGACCCCAGCATTACATCAATTGTCACATCCAAAGGCCACGGGAACACCACGAGGAAGGAAGGCTGGTGGAGGATGTGCTAGAAACTGATTTTTCCTGATTTTGATGTGCAGGACCTTGTAGTGGATGTGAAATGAAGAAAAGGATCATGCTCAGAAGCTGTGATGTAAAGGGAAGCACTGTCTTGTAAGTTGTAAACAAATATGTTTGGATTCAATTATCTTAGAGGTATTTTCCAATGATTAATGATCATATGATTCTTTATTAGAGCCAGTCAAAGCCTTTTCTGCAGCTTGCAAACACTTGTCTGGAACATCATTTGCAGAAAGCAGCAGTTTTCAAGTTTCCAAGTGCCAAACCTGCATTTTCCTCCCTCCGAGGAAAGATCTTCCCTCCATTGGACAAATTTTGTGGAACAGAGAACAAAACAGACAAGGAAACAAAAATCAGAGTAGACCTAGATCTGGCCATTCTGAGATTCACCAATTAAATTATGACTCCTTTGCTTCTAAAATCTAGACAGTGAAAAGAGACCCAAAAGCAGTAAAATCAGAGTAAATGGAAGGTTCTGGAGGGAGAAAGACATACTTCATGCTCCCTAATTCTGAGGTGGGTTGTTACCAGAGAAGATTCCTTTCTGTCCCAGTCCCTCTGGTGTTTCCTACAGGCAGTGATTTAGATACCAAAAACCCCTTGCATTCCAGAAATATTTTAAAATATTCTGAATGAAATGGAATTGGAATACTCCAATAAAGCAGGAATGGAACCATGGACATATTTGGTTGGCAATGAAAGGTTGGCTCCTACCCATTGAAACAGTGACATTTCAGAGCAGTCTTTGGTTGGATTGAAGAAGGACCTGGTTAATTTTACAGAATATTTATATTTTCTGAGATATATTTTCCTGCCATATTTTTTCTATTACTATTTCCAAGCCTCAAATTGCTCTAATCAGCCTCACGTTGTGGTACAGAACCAGTCATCACTTAAAACAAGATCCTCATCCCCCCCATTGCTCCACCAAGGTTATTTTGTTCCTGGGCAGAGCTCAGAGATGGCTTGAGGCTAAAAAGTCCTGATAATAATTTTACATGTAAACCCCTGTAAGTAATTACAGGAGGTTATAGAAGGGATTTTCCAGGTCACCTTTCCCCTGAATGAGTCCAGAGTCAGTGCAAAGACCTTTGGGACACCATGAGAAGGTGATTTCATCTCTGCCTTGCTCTTTCAGCAGGACACCCCAGGCGCTCAGCTGGGTGAGGCATCGCTGGTTTGGGCTCTCTGATCTCCAGGAGCAGCTGCCAGGTACAGGAGAGGGATTATTTTGATGTGAAAAGCTGGTGAAGCCTAAAAATGTCACTGCCCTACCAGACAGCTGTGAGAAAGCAAAGCGTGAGAATGTATGAGAGGAGGCAGGAAAGAGAAAAACCTGTTTACAAGAGCTTGGTGAGTCACATCATCTCAATAACTCAGAGATAGACGTAGTTATGCAAATGTCAGGCATCATGTTTGAACAAAAGGTTACTCACTCACATAACCTGAAGCTTTTACTGCTAATGAAGCATTAACTTCCATCTCAATATGGGACCATGAGGAATTTAGGACTTTTTTATAGCTCAAGTCATGAATGATTGAGCGATATAAAAATAACAATATCCTGTATCTCGCTCATCCGAGTCAGAGGCTTTAGTTTCTTCTTTTCTTCCTACCTGGAGTTTCTAATTGACAGGAAAACTTAAATCTTGATTTTTGTTTGTCACTTTACGTTGTGGGATGAGGCAGCTAGAGAACAGTGACAGCATGAGATGCAGGCTGTGCAAAATGCTGCCAAGCCTGTCTTACACCAGTGAGGAAGTTGGGACATGGGCAATTATAGACTTGTTTTAGGCACAGATAAGAATGTGTTTTCTAAATGACTTAATTAAAAATGTAGAATAGAATAGAATAGAATAGAATAGAATAGAATAGAATAGAATAGAATAGACTATTTGGAAGAGTCAAGAGTCCTACATCAATCAGCTAGTCCAAATGTCTGGCGACTTCAGGGCTGGCCAAAGGATAAATCATCTTATTAAGGGCATTTTCCAAATCCCTCCTTAACACTGACAGGCCTGGGGCATTGAGTACAGGCTCTGGGGAACCTATTTCAGTGTTTGACCATGCTGTCAGAGAGGAAATTCTTCCTCATGTCCAGTTTAAACCTTCCCTGCACAGCTTTGAACCATTCCCACATGTCAACACTGTATTCCAGGGAGAAGCTACCAGCATCTCCCTCTCCTGTTGAATCTCTGCCAACTCTCTTGCCACTCCTCCTCCAGGTTACATTTGTGTCTGGTGTTTCTCCATTCCAAGTGCAAATTCCTGCATTTTGACTTGTACATGGAATAGAGGCAGTTGTTTTCCAGGAGAACTTCACCTGCAAACCGTGGTCCAGGGGACTGCCCTTTGTGGTCTGAAGTTTTTATACAAAATCAAATTAAGCACAGCAATTTGCAGAACTTGTCAGTCCTAATGAGCCTGAACCATGGGGAATTTTTGAGTTCACTGAGATCTGTGGCTGCTCAGAGGTTTGGGAGCCACTGGCACAGGGAATGCACTCACTTTATCCAATGGCAGTCAGTGAGGAGGTGCTGATTTGGAAAGGTTTGTTTGTTTGTTTGTTTTTGTCAGATTTGAAGATAAGAAATGAAGAACAGAAGCTGTCTTTACACTCATGACTTTTAGATGAATGATACTCGCTGCAGGCTCCAAACCTTCCCACCCCTGCAGGGGGATGTAGGCAAATCTTCCTGGTCACCTTGTGCAAATAAAAGAGATCAAATCCTATCCCAACACCCCCTCCCCAGCATGGCATCACTGCTTGATGAGAACTCATATTGCTGAGATATAGAGTTTGCAGGGAAAATATATCTTCTTTAGCACCTTTGCACTGAAGGTGATGTGTTGGCAGAAGGGAAAATGAAGAGGTAGTTTTAAAGGCAAGATATTAAACAGAAACATTTTTGAGGGGGTAATGATGGAAGGAGAAGGGGGGAAAATGAGTTAGATCTTAGCAGGAGCTACCTGGGTCAGGAGGTTAATGAGATTTTGGATAAGGCAAGAGGTCTGCACACAAACATATCTGTGTCAGGGACTTGGCTGTCACCCTGCTCAGCCCACTGGGCACACCAAACATTGTGCTCTGAGGCTGCACCTTCACACCAGCCTAACTCAGTCTGATAATTGGCGGCTGCAAGTTGTCCCCCTCCCTTCCCTCCTCCAGCTGCCCATTCCTATCCATTCCTTTTGTGCCAGCCCCAAATTTCACCAGGTTCTGCTCCTTTGAGGGAGTGTATGAGTGCAGGAGGAAATCTAGTATCATCTTTAAAAAATTGCTTTTTAAAAAAGGGAATTGTTTTTGGAGTGTGAGAATTGTTTTTGGAGCACAAGGTTGCCATGTAGTCATCCTAGTCTGGTACAAACTCATGCTGAAGCTCAAAAGGTTGTATGACCCTCCAATTCCCAGCCCTGCCCACTCTCTTGGGTGGATACTTCTGCTCCTGTAAGCACATAAGTTTAAACTTGGAGGTAAATTGGGATTTGTCTGACCATCCACGCTCCTCATTTGTTAGCACATTCCATGGTGGGCTCTTAGCAGAGCCTCAGTTTTAGCAACAGTTTGTAAGTGAAAAAGTCTTGAACTTCATTTGGAGAAGGAGACAAATTTAATTCTGTTGCTGAGACAGAAATATTCATTTCGACAGAGGTAGCTTAAAAGAGAAATCTCTCAACTTAAAGGTCACTCTCACACACATAATGTTAGAAAACTTGCCCAGGCAGAAGGGAAACCACCTACATTACAGTGAGGGTTTCCAGGTTCTTTAGAATTTGCGCAGAAACTCTCAGCATTTCTGCAGGAGGTCAATTAAGAGGGACAAAGAAGCAGCCACATTACACATTTCAAAGGGTCAAACCCCAACAAGAGTCAGCAGCTGAGCAGATTTTCTTTTAGGTCAACATAAGAAAGACCTAATTTGAGCAACACAGAACCAAGCAAGCTTTTGCAGGGTGTTTTATCACATGTGGTGGGATAGCACGGAAAACAGGGTGAGGATTGCAGCTTCAGGGAAGATCCAGGATGGCAACAGAGGACAGAGCTGAAGGCATCTTCTTCAGAGAGATGAAGTGTGGGGGTTATTTCCACCCTTGTCCATAGAAAAGTACCCCCAAACTTTAGGTCTTTTACAATGCACAGACCACCTTCTCAGCAGTGGGAGTCTGACCAACTTTCTGTTGTTTTTTCTTGATCTGGGTGATATCATGAATCTGTGACACAGGGAGCAGGGTGAGGCACATCAGTGCATTTACAAGACATCCACTCTCCCTCCCAGAGTGGGAATTAGGCTTTGGAAAAGCCTAATTCCAGGCTTTGGAAATAATTTGGTCTCCTCCCAAACTAAAGGGAGATTGGGTGGCTGAAATGCCCAGATGAGATGGGTTGGTTGTACAAAGCTAGGTGGGTCCCAGCCCTAGGTGTTCAGATGTTCTGAGTGGAAGCACTTTTGCTGTGTCCAGCCAGGGAAACAGGACTGGAATGCTGAGGTGATGACAGCACAGTGAGTTCTGGGTCAGGAATGGGGTTTCCATGGTGCACTAACAAAAACAGTAATTGGAACAGGAGGTAAGTGCCATAAAGCCTTCAAAAAAAAAGTAATCTTCAGAGCCTGAATGAACCTAAGAGCTTAAAACCTGCTCTCATCAGGATTTTCTCCTTAAGGTGAATCACTGTGATCCTCTTCAAATCTGTGAGAAGTCAAATGTTTTCTTTAGTAGCCCACAGAAAGGCATTAAAGCCTGCCTGTTCTTTAATAGCAATGACAGTCACTTAAGAGAAATATTTAGGATTTGGTAAGGACTACAGATGGTCTTTATCTTAGCTAATAGCTAAAACTTGCAAATATTCAAGCAGAGAAAGACCCAAGCTGGTAATTTCTCAGACTCCTATTACCTGAAGTCCAGAGCCTTGGTCTGAGTAAAGACAGCTGGAGACTTCCCTCAGATTTTCTGTATCCCATTGAAAAGTTTTAAAATAGAGATGGAGAGTCTGTGTAGATCCTCCTTCACATGAACTTTGTGCCAAGGTAAGATCTTTAAAAGTAATGGAGTTACTCCTCATTACTTCTAAGAAGCTGAGTGATTTTATTCATTTTAACCTTTTGCTGGGTGTTAGGAGGTGCCATTTCTCTAGGTATGACCTTTATCTTGATGAGAGTTATGAAATTTATAGTAAATATATTTTTATAGTAAATAATTTCAAAATACTTCTTTATTATACAGTTAGACCCAGGCTGTGTAACAGCAACCCAGTGATATTTTGTCTGCGGTGTCCACTGAGTAATATTCCATGTTTGCTTCTCCAGACTGTTCATGAGGCAGACTGAGGGAAGGAAAACCAAGTATTTTGTGCTGTCCTACTACACAAGACACACATCTGTCAAAGGTGCCACTCGAACCATGAGATCTTTGTTGGAGATTCTGACTGCTGGCCACCAAAACCACCTGCTCACCACCTGAGCACCTGGCACTGAGTGTCTGGAGTGGCCACCAGGAAGACATCAATAATAAACTTGGAAGTTTAAACTTGAAAGGCAGCCTTGAGGCTGTCACATCCCAGAAACCACAAGAATCTCTGATGCAAAAATGAAGACCCTGAGTGGGAAGGAAGGCAAGGAGTCCATTCTGCCCTTCAGGCAGATGCTCAGGCTGAGGAGCACAAAAATAACCTGGGAGAGTCTCTCTCAGTGCCACTTGGAGGGGGCAAGCAGCAGTGCTGCTTCCTGAGAAGAGCTGAGTGCCAGGTGTGAGCTTGTAACTTATACATTCTAAAAATTATCCTCATCAAGGCTGTTCTGAATTTTTTTTTTTATTTTAAGAACTTCTCCTGTGCTTTGTTGTTGGTAAGAAACTCTAAGAAGTGGCCAGAAGTGAACACAGTGAGCCCTTGGGGTCTGCTGCCTTGTTCCAGTCAAGTGATTCTGAGGAGAACACACAAGAAATTATAAACAAATCATCAGAAATTACTTATTTTGTAATTATTATTACTTGTTTTGAACTATGGCTCAGGAGAGTTTGCCAGCTGATTTATCCTGAGGCCTGACAGGAAGATGGGAGCTGGGAGGTCTCCATCCCTCGTGCTTTAGCTTGAGATGAACCCTCAAAACACCACAAGACTGGTACAGGTGAAAAACCAAGGTGTTCTACCATGGATTTCATCTGGGAGTGTTTTTTCTGACTTGTTCAAGCTTCCTGCTGATACCAAACTAATGTTTCTTGTACTTTCTATCCTGCAAAGAGAAAGAATTTAGGATTCCTTGTCTCTGCAGTACAGAGAAAATAGAGCTGAAGTGTTCAACCCTACGACCCAAAAACCACTGGCATAACTTTTTGGCCACTTCAAAACCTAATTCAAATTTTGGGCTGAGTTCTGCCCTGTTTACATTGGAGATGTAGTAAAGAAAGGCAGGAAAGCAGTGAAATTTCCCCAGTGATGATTCTTCAGAGTGCACAGGGGTGGCCTACCTACCTACCTGTGCATGCTTTCATATTTGGATGATATTGATCATGGATCTGATCAAACTCTGTGCAAAACCCCTGCTCTGAGTGGGAAACCCTTCCCAGTGAGCAGGGCTCCGTTCATGCTGCATCAGGAATTTCAACACACCCTCCCTGTTACATTTCCTTATCCCACAAGGGATTCAGCTGCAGCCAGAATTACCCAGAAGGGCACATTTCACACTGAGGCTTTTAAAAGGAATTCCAAACTGTGAGCTGATGCCTCCCAACAGGGGGGAAATTGTCATGCACAGAGGTCCCTCCCTGGCTCTAAATCATCCTGCTGAGATGCAGGGATCCAGCCACAAATCCTGTTAGCTCGGGAGAAATCAATGCCTAATGTCTCTCTACCTTTAAATTGCACACTGCCATGCAGAGCCATACTTTGAAATTGTTTGTAAGCACATTTAGTTGTACATATAATTACACGGATACATGTAATATATGCATGAATGTATGTGTCACACAGGGCCATTAAATCATTGGTATTTTACTCTTGTAGAAATATATCTAGGATATAGATATTTCTCCCTCTTTATATATATATAGATAGATATAAGTATACATATAAAGTATGTATAAATAAATATAAATAAAATACATACTTCCATATTAGCATATAAATATATAATATATTACATATGCTATATATAAAACAATATTAAATATATAATATGTATATTCTATATATTATATGTACATCTAAAATATATATAATATAATATAATATAATATAATATAATATAATATAATATAATATAATATAATATAATATAATACTTATCTATTGTCTATATCTATAATATATATGATTTATAGGCAATCTTGTAGAAATTAGCTTCACTCTTCTCCTTCATAATTTGATGCTGTTGAATTTCTTAGGTTTGGGTTTTTTGTTTGTTTTTTTACATGAGGGGGTCTATGGAGAAATTCGAGGTCCCTTTGCAGCTGCCCAAATTTAGGTTTTGTATTCTCATGAAGAAGGAAAGTTTGCCAACCCAGGCAGCTTGCCACTGGAAGCACGAGGGAATGGGAATTCTTAATCACTGGGTGCAAAACCAAGGGATTTTTGCAATGGATATTTCTCTGGGTCTTGGTTTATAATTTCTGAGCTATCCCAATTAAAGAACTTGTCAGCACAAATGATTTGTATTGAGCTGATGTCAGTGGAGAGGGATCTCTGCAGCTGAATTCAGCAGGGAAGGATGCACAATCCTGATGCAATTCCCTCCTCCAGAAGCCACACGGTGTGGAGACTTTTCTAAAAGAATTGTTAACAAGATTCTTTTTCCTTTAGAAAGTTTTTCTGCTGTATAAAGAAGAAGAGTCGCTTGTTCCTGGTGCTCCCCAGGGTAAGGCTGACACAATAAGGTTCTGCAAATCCTAACTACAGTTGTGGCATATCCACCTGATGTCACAGTGCCAGAAAACACACCAAAGAGTTCCCTCCTGCTTGAAAACTTCTGTTGACACTGGCTTTTGTCTCAAAAGCCTCTTCTGACACCACACCTGTGGTAGCTGCACTACACAAGAATTAAGGCCCAGAATCCTTCTGAAATACTTACCCAAACCTAAACTAGCTAAGCCATTACTCTCCAAGCAAAATCCTCTTCAGCTCAGACAGGTGAGACTTAACCTTTCTTATATGCTTCTAAAGTTAAACCCAATTAAACTCAAAGAATGGACAGCATTTCTTTTTGACATCAATTTTCTCATGTAGAAAAGCCTTGTAATATCTGTTCTCCTAGACTGGAGTGCAGGAAAGAATGTTAAAGTAGCAGAAAATGTTTGAATTTCTGTTAAAGTTTTAAAACCTCACAAGTATTACCCAAAAATGTAATAATTTCACTGTCCTTGTGCATTAAAGTTTTGATGTATCAAAACAAATGCCTCTGATTTATCCTTTTAACCTGTGAGTTTTACTCTGTGATCCATAGGTTTATTCTGGTGTGTTAACTGTATAAAAAAGCTTTATGAAAGGTAATTAGGAAAAGCAATGTAATATTTAATTGGCCAGAATTTTGTTTAGATGGGATTCTTCCAGTGGGAAAATATCAGGAGCCTACAAATAATGAAAATGAAAGAGATAAAATCTCTACAAATTAGGCAAAAGACCCAGCTTGTGTTTTCTGCAATTCCATCCATATCAACAGATCACTTCATAAATCTCCTATTTATATCTACATGCAAGAAAGAAAGAAGCAAATTTTAATGACCACAAGGCTCTGCTGAGATCCAGAGTACAGTGAAGTAAATGGAATTTCCTTCCACAAAGACAAATGGTGGGAGCAGAGGGAGTTGTGTGAAGTTGAGCATTTAATAAGCTTGGGATAAGATGATTTCACAGGTCCTAGGTCCTTCTCAAGAGCAGTGCCCAGGTTCCTGAGGAGCAATCCTGGGATTTAACCTCAGACACCTACAGGTTATAACTCTGCTCAGCCTTCTGGAGGTCCCTTAAGTCCTTCAGGACTAATAATTCTGGATGTGCTAAAATTAGTAATTCTCGCTGTTTTGATCATTCTCTGGCTGCTGGGTGCAGCTTCATCCTTTTCCACTCAGCACTTCCAACACATCACTTCCCTCATTCATTTATTTAATTATTTAGTTCTGTGTGACCCATTCTAAAACACCAGGAAGATCTGTTCTGCTAATTGCTTGTCAATTATTTAATTGCTATTTAATACCAGAGCAGTGCTGTCCTCCTCCTGTTTCTGAACATGCTGCTTCACATGCTCAAGCTGTTTCTATGTTCTGCAGTTTTGAATAATCCTTTAGGTTGGAAAAAGGAGTATTAACCAGAGTAACTGTAGTAACTACACTGCTCTGATGTAGAACAAAAATGTCTGAACAATGCTCTGTAGAAAGAAACAAAAAAGAAAATCCAGGGGATAACGACTGCCTTTGTGTTTTGCAGCTAGTAATCTTCAACAGTTTATTTTAAAAATTCTTAAATTAAGTTAAACTGCCTCACAAGTATTTGGAAGACAAAAAAGCCTGTGAGTTTATCATGCACATGATAAGTTCATGGATAGAGGTGCTCACAGGAAGCTCTGTCTGCAGGCTCAGTAAAACCAGTTAAGAGAAAGCAGAAAACCACCAGTATTGGCATTATCTGATATTTTCTTTATACTTCATGATGATTCTTTATTATGGTGAAAATCGAGCAGTGATGCTGCTTGGTGTAGTAGAAAATGAGTATAGAGTGAGCAAACTTTTCACATCAAGAAATGCATAGAAAGAAGAGAAACAGCAAACCAGAAAATTGAAGAGATGAGATCCTGCGGAGATGTTAAACACAGTCTTTGTTTTGCAGAGATTTATTATGCAGTTTAAGTTAATACAGCTTTTCCTACAACTCAAAAGATACCATAACTTACATTGGCTTCCTGAACCACCCTCTTCAGGGGCAGTGTCTTTTCAGGGATGCCAATTCACCTGACTGAACCTCTTGGCTTCAAAGTGGAATATATAAGTGTTCAGCAAGAGAAACATCTCCAATATTTAGCACTGAAACGGGGAAAAAATTAGACTGACCATTAAGGCAAACCCAGGAAACCTCCAGTTCCTTTAAATTCCATCCTCACCTCAGGCTGGGAGTTATTATCCATGACATGTGTCATTATGTCACATGAGGTTGCCTAGAGTTTTTCTGGCACTTAAATAATTAGTTATCTGCCATTCCCAGCTATTTATAGTCCCTGTAAATGCCTGTTTTATTGGGTGTGTGTGCTCTTTGAATGGTGCACGAGCAGCTGCTTCAGATGCTTAGCATTTTATGTCTTTATATCATACCAAGATCACTGTCTCACATGTCACACAAAGCCAGTGAGCAATAAGAGGCTGGAGCAGAATGAGATTAACCCATGAAAAGACAGATTTCCCAGGGATGTGGATGGGGTTTCTGTGATGTCACCTGATGGCAAACATGGTCAGTGCTGTGAGGAGGAATCCCAGCTCTCCCTTGGGTTTCTCTGCAATATTTCAAAACCAAAATCCATCACCCCCCAGGAAAGGATTTTCAAGATGCTATGCCAAGGCTGAGCAGTGCTCAAGGAAGATGTGGGTTTTGCTGAAGGGATAAATTGATTGGAGACATAAGAAAGGATGCTGCCAGGAGAAGAGACTGCATCTCTGTCAGCTTTAATTTACACTGCCCTGGACTTGATCATTTCTTTGAAAATGCTTCTTTACTCTGGCAAATAAAATGGGCCATGGCTGATTTCTGGGCTTCAGGGAAACACAGTGACACCCGAACTCTCTTCTTCTGAACCCAGAATGAGCCAAGCTCTTCTGTGCTGTATCCACACGCTCCTTGGTGTGATGTGAGTCCTGGTACAGGAACAAGTCAGAGCTAAAACATCCAAACAATGACTCGATCTGGCCTGAGCAATCTCCTGGACATTTTTAGTTCCCTATCAAACGTAGCCTGAGAGACAGAGCACTGGAAGGTGATGGATGCTGACCTGCAAGTTGCAGTCCTTCTCATACCCTTCTCTTAGGACATAAATCCATGTGTTTGTCACCTCCCTTTTCCTACTGCATTTTCTTTGCAGGCCCCAAAGTCCAGCTGAGGTCTTTCCTTTGCCCTCTGCAGCTATGAAAGAAACAGTTTATTCTCACCAATGGTGAGAAGGTTTTTGGCATAATTCCCTACAGCAGCAGGGTTGTGTATCCTGGAAAAACAAAGAAGAGCTAAGTGGCTTTGCTGAGCTCTATTTAAAATAATAAGTCTGGCCACAAAAGTTAAAAAGAGTGATTGCACAGCACCTTCCTTCATCCCAAACATTGCTGCTGCCTCTGGTCCAGTTCCAACAGGGATGGCTGAGTGCCAGGAACATCAAAAAATGCATATTAGCATTGGTTTATAATGAGATTTTTCCTTCATAATAAACGTGCAGGATATTCCCCAGTGCTTGTCCAAAATGTGATCCCTCACGTCCATGTGGGAAACTGAACTGAAGGCAGCCCATTCCACCCTGCCTTGTGGCCCTAATTAAACAAAAAAAATCACTGCATATGACCACATTTTTGCATACTATTATTGTGGATGCAGACGACCTGGTGCAATGTGGAAGCTATTTATTATCCCCAGGGCCAGAAGTGGGATCAGATCCTCCCCAATCCAGCCCCATCTGTATGATCAGCAGAGGAGCAGCGCTGTAAAACCTTAAACTGCAGCTGCAAGCCAGCAGTGGGAGCAGGCAGAGCTGCCATTCTCTGAAGAGGAGAACTGACAGAAGTTGCATTTTAATACCTGATTTTACACCACTGCTCCTTGTTTAATCAGATCAACACAGATCAGGCTGATCACACTGAGAAAGGGAAAAAAAAAAGCCCAACCAGCCCAGAAC
Organism: Motacilla alba alba; assembly: GCF_015832195.1. Taxonomy (NCBI): domain Eukaryota; kingdom Metazoa; phylum Chordata; class Aves; order Passeriformes; family Motacillidae; genus Motacilla; species Motacilla alba. The sequence goes on along the minus strand of NC_052031.1, from coordinate 4,073,869 downwards.
AAACACTTTTGTTGAGAAACATCAGAGTGTTTGGCAGATTATATAATGTTGCAGTAAGTAACTGCATAGCTTAATTTTATGGTTTCCATGGAAACCATCAAAATGAAAGGTAAGAGTTCAGTGTTCTTGGCTCTGAGAGCAAATCTGTTCGTCGAGACGTGCGTTTGCGGGAGAAGGGATTTCATCTGCCTTGCCTGGCTTTGGAGTGAAGGGGGCCTTTTGGAAGCTGTGGAGGTGAGATGGTCTGGGAGGTGCCTGAGCCATCCCCAGCCCCAGCTGGGCTGCACAAGTGCCTGAGATGCACACAGAGCCTCATGAATTTTACATGTGCTGTGACCTGCTGGAGATCCCAGCCGTGCTCACACAGCCTCTTGGTGTGGCAGTGGGCAGCTTGTTTTTCCTGCAGAAACTTCTTGCTAATGCAAAAAAACATCCACTCTCACCTCGTTCAGGGGGGAAAAACAAAAAACACCAAAGCTGCCAAGGGTCACTGTAGAAGCAAAGGTTTCTGGCTGTTTCTGTTAGTTTTGGGAAAGAGCAAAGCCTGTTATGCTCTTCTGTTTGCTGAGGCTTCACCCTGCAGGTCTCAGTGGTGCAGATCTTGTTGAGTTGTGGATCTGATGCCCTTGGGTGAGGTAGTTTAGGTGTATAATTATATTTATTGCAAGATGGAGACAGGGCTGAGAAGGGGCTTGGGCAGGTCAGACCCATCCATCCTCCCATGGCTTTGTCCCTGACACAGACACAGAGAGAGACTGGCAGGTGGATGGAGAGGCTGTAACACACTGACCCAGCCTCTCCAGGCAACATGGGCAAGAAGAGGCTCTGTTTCTGTCATAAAATCATGTAATTCCTGAGGGTTGGAAGAGATTTTTGTGTTGTCTCATTCCACACCCCTGCCAAGGGCAGACACACCTTCCACTGGACCAAGTTGCTCAGAGCCCAATCCACCCTGGCCTTGAACCCTTCCAGGGATCCACAACTTCTCTGGACAGCCTATTCCATCAGTTTGTCATGCCTGGTGCTGTGTCCCTTTCTGCAGTGCCTGTACCCAGCTCCTCTTTGTTACGTGATGCTGCACTCCTGCCAGCAAACACTAAAATAAACTGCTTTTCTGGAACTTTGAAACTCATCCAAACCATGAACGCAGGTGGATCTGCAAGGAATTTGGGGTCCAGCTGTCCTTGCCTCTGCTGAGCTGTGACAAATGAGTAAAGCAGCTCACAAGTGCTTCTAGAACCAAGCCCTAAGGGGTTAATTCCTCACTCCAAATTCCACATGCCTCCTCACTGTGCATTCAGCTTATTTCTTGCTCTACCCTGTTGTCATCAGAGCTGCAAGCGAGCCACGGCTTTAACAAGTTTTCTTTTTTAAAGAACAAAATCATGAGGCAACACCACTTATTAGGCTGCGTTAGTACATCTTTTTCATGGAGCCAGAAGAGGCAGAAGAGGGCTGGCTGCATGACAAGGAGCTGGTCTGGGAGCTCCCCAAGCCATGCTGAGTCCTTCCTGCACCTGGAACCTTGGGTTGGAGCCTCTTTCCAAGTGGACAGAGAAAAGCAGCTGTATTGCATTTGCATTCTGCCTTGAACTGCTGTGAAGCACCTCACTCCTTGTTAGTCCTGTGCTCTGATACATTTTTTTTGGAACGTGGGAAGTAGATGCCCAAAACCATCTGAGTGTCTGAGGTGTATTACCTACACTTGCAATTACTATTTTAAAAGGCTGAGAAAATTGGATTGAAGCAGATGTGCAAGTATTTTGATCCTTATTTACATAACATATCTGCTAGTCCATCCCCCTGTGTAACTCTGATGGCTGAGAAGTGCAAATCTTTAAATCTGACACAGGTTTGATCAGGGTTTTTTTGTTTTGAAGCCATGTCTTGCTTCATCATTCAGTGTTACTGCACTCTTGTCTCCTCTTCTGCTGCTAACTCTCTTCTTCTTGCCCTGTTAATTCATTAAAAATCCAAAATGCATGATGCTCAAGGTCACATGACAAGCTGGTGTCAAAGCTGGGATCCTAAATGAAGAACAGTTGTGTCCTTCTGCAGCCTTGTGGCTCTGCATGGAGCCTCTGCTCCTTCTCCCATACATTCATTCAGGTTGGAAAAGAGCTCAAATTTCACCAAGTCCAATCATTAACCCAGCACTGCCACAGCCACCACTAAATCATGTCCCCAAGTGCCACATCCACACAGCTCTTAAATCTCTCCAGGAGTGGTGACTCCAGTGCTTGACCATCCTTGCAGTGAAGAAATTTTTCCTGCTATTCCAACCCAAATCTCCCCTGGTGCAACTTGAGCCAGTTTCCTCCTGTCCTGTCCCTTGGTGCCTGGAAGCAAAGCCTGTCGCCCACCTGGCTGCAGCCTCCTGTCAGGGAGCTGTGGAGAGTGTTTCAGGATGAGCCGGGGGATTCTTTTTATTGCTTCTTATGTGGGGTTAATCAAACTTCCTCTTCCATTTGCAGCAAAACCAGCAAGTCTGGTGTTGGATGTAAGCAACAAAGCTATTTCTAGGGGTTGGGCCCTGGCACCAACACATCTGTGTGCCAGAATGAGAAACTGCTTCCCTATTTGCATAGAAAAAAACAAAATTAATGGAAAAAAACCAAAAATCTGACAGAAACCTGATAGTTCTGTGTATCTGTAGCAAGTGCACTTTGCAGCCAACCCGAAATAAACTCTCAAAATTAACCTGTTTATAGTGCAGTATGGGTTTCAGCAAGAGATGGTCACCCGTGGGTGCTGCTGAGCATTGGGAACTTTTACTGATCTCCAGAAAAACTCTACAAGGCTGAAGCTTTCAGCAAATTAAACTGGCAGGTGCCAGTGGGACCCTAGGAGAGGAGAAATGTGTAGCTCTTCTCAGAATCTGTACCAAGCCCTGCAATATTTTCCTCAGGAGGATGTGGATGCCATGATGGTACATGGGGTCAAAAATACAGCAAGAAAACCCATCCCATGGAAGAAAAAGGCATTTATTCTCATGAAAGAAAAAGGCATTGCAGAGAAAGGCAATCAAGAGTCTGATTCTGGCTTGTAATACTTTGAGGAGCAAGCTGTTGGAGGGAGAAAGGAATACCTGGGGAGGCTGCCTCTGTGAAACACCACAAGGGATTTGTGCTTGACTTAGTGGTGGAAATGAACTGCTGGCTCAGGACAGAATTAGGGCAGAATTAACCTCAGGAATAGCTCTGAGATCCTCAGAGCACAAAAGGGGCTAAAATGTACCTGGGCACTGTAGGGACCCACACCTTAAGCCAGGTGCGTTGTCTTAGCCAGGCAGGCTCTTCCACTCACTCCTCATTTCAGGAACTCTCACCCAACTCCAGATACTTCCCACTTAAGAGGTCCCAAAGGAAGGGCACAGATGGTATCACTGGAGGTGAGAGTGTTCCTGTCTCTACCTAGTCTTGCTCACCCATCAACCTGATTTTTATGGACGGGAGGGGTTACTGTCTTCCTCAAGAAATTTCACATGCATGATGGAATCTTTGCCAGGGAAAATTAGATCATATGTTCACACCATCCTCCACGGAATACACGGCCCTGTTGCAAAACGTTTGCTGCCAGATATTAAGGCAGGAGATCTCTTCTGCCAGTGGCATTATTAAACAGCATGGGGAGAGTTTTGCATCCAAAATCCACCTTAATATTTATGTGTTCGTAGGAACAGATGTCTGCTTGCTTCCTGCACAATGTGTTATCAGATTAGAGATTTTACAGCAACAGCCTTAATTAGAAGCATGTTATTATTCAGTACTAAAAGCATCTTTTGGAGGTGTAAATCCCTGCAACACAGGGATCCAAACCTGCCTCCTCTCCAGTCCATCTACTGCGAGCAAGAGACTTTTGTCCAAACATTTTGCACTTCAGAGATACAAATATCCTTATTTTCAAGGTGGGTCTGGGCAGGGAGTTGAATGTGAGCTTGCCCAAGATGGGAGAGAAAATCAGAGTACAGCAGGGCAAGGAATTCAGATCCGTGACCCAGCAGGGCTGGGAATGCTCTGGGAGTTTCCTGCTGTTGAACAAAGTCAACACCGAGTGAGGGGCCAATGCTGCACTGTTGGGATGGTAGCAGTGAATTCTGCTTTGCAGGTGGGACTGCTCTGACTTTATTCTGTCCTTGCTGTGAGTATTAGAAAGCTGCTCCCTGTTACCTGTTCTTTCAGTCTCTGCAGCTGCTTCTTTGCTTTCTTTCAAGGAACAGTCTCTGGAAGAAAATTTGGCAATGGTGCAAATGATGGGGAAAGGGCGGAAGGGAGAGATATTTAACACCAACTAATTCTGTAAGGTAGGGAATAGTGTGTGTTAGCTTGGGTAAGAAGCCTTTTTTGTGTGTGTCCCAACTGAAAAGATTTCAAGGCAGGAAAGGTAATTTCCTTGTTTTTCCTACAGCAGCCAGTAGCTCTGATGCTGTGTAGTGCCTCTAGACAACACCAAAATACAAACTTCAAGTCTTTTTTGTTTCTCTTTAGAAACATCAGCTTGGCACATGGATACAAAGACAGGAGGAAAATTGAAGAAATGCATCAGGTGGCTTGGCAAACTTCTTTTTTTTTTGTTCTCTCATCTTTCTGTGGGAGGGTTTGTCAGTTTGTAGCATGGAATTTTGTAAGAAACTGCCTTTAGTTAGAAGGGATTTCAGATGGACATGTGTAAAAGATGGTTCTACTTCTCAAATGGGTTTTTAGTTCAGATTTCTTTCCAGTGATCATTTTCTCAAAAATGCCTTTCCATCTAAAAGAAAAATAAATCCTTCTGACCTTAAGGAATTTATTTGTTGTTGTAAAATACAGCACAACTGAACATCAAGATAACAAAACAAATAAAAAACTTAGTTGAGAAAAAACGCCAAAAATGTCAAGAGAAGGAGTCAGGAGAAATATTCCTGGAGATGTTCTGCAAAATGTTTTGATTGAATTTGATATCTTTGATATAAATTTGGTTTGAAGCAACCTGACATCACCAGAAGTTGTCTGAGCATTTACCACTCAAAGTTGGCATCAAGAAAAGACAGTCCAATCACTGCACGTTGTGTCTGGGTGAGAAGATGGGGATGTTCCTTGGAGGGAAAAAGATTTTCAACCCCACGGGAGCAAAGTTTCAAGGTAAAAGGTTCTATCAAGTCTGAAGAAGAGAAAAGCCTGGCATGACCTTCAGTCAGAAGGGAAACATCTTCCCAGATATTTCCCACATGGACTTTTCAGTCCCAGCACACAAAGACCAGGAGCAAGATCCAATGAAGCACATGAGACCTCCAGCCAGGAATGAGGCAGGATTTGCTGTCTCCAGGTGACTGTGATCCTGCAGAAGTCACTTTATTCCTGGGGTTCCATAGGCTTGGTGGACACTCTGCTCTTCTGGACCTTGAGCAGTGCTCCTGGCACCTATGTAAAGGTTCAGGTCCAAGGAATGGATCCACATGGAACCAGGTGAGCCTGGAAAGGGCTCACAGGGAGGTCTGAAGGCTTCATGGAAGCACATATCCTGATCCAAGGCTGAACTGGTGGCCTGGGCAGAGCCAGCTCTGTTCTCAGGGTGTGGTTTATCTCCACAACTTATCTCTTGCTGTGATTATCACGGCAATCTAGACTTCATTTCTTCACTGGCAAGTTTCCAAACCCTGCCATGTTTTCCTTGGAAACATTAAGATTCAGTACTTACATTGGCTGAGTCCTTGGAAGTATGCTGTCTCTCCTCTCAAAAACCATCTAAGATGTGCTGTTTCTTTGATTTTCTTTTCTTGTTTTTAATCCAAACTAGTTTGTTATTCCAAATCTGTAACAACCCTGGTAGCTCCCTTACAAATGCACCAGCATTTTATAAATAGCCCAGAAGGAAAGTTGGGTTGTCCTAGACTTTCAGAAGAAGTTTGTTCATTTGAACAGCACTTAGAACGCATTTGCATTTCCAAAATATCTTCAAATGTTTCACAGATGCCAGGAAAGCATCAGCTGTTCCAACCCCCTTCGGACTCCTGCTCTTCACTCAGAAGCCGGGAGAGGATCATCATCATCATCATCATCATCATCATCATCATCATCATCATCATCACTTCCCATCATCCTGAAGCCAGAGGAAAACTGCAGTTGGTGGTTTCTCTGCTGGCCTTGCACTAAACTCTCCTTTCAGAAGTGCTGAATGGCCTCACCTCCCACCAAAGTCAAGGCAAGGTGAAGATGCTCAGCCCCTTTGCTGGATCAACTCCCTGGTTTCCAAGGCAACTGTTCTTGGGTGAGATTTAATGAGAAAGTGAGGACAACCACGAGGCCCTTTGAACAGGCAGGGGAAGGCAGAGCTCACAGAAATGATTGTGCTTTTTAAGGGAAAAGGACAGGCAGGTGGACGGAATGGACAATAAATTATCTGACATTTTAATGGGTTAACATGATATTGCAGAAAATTACCTGAATAAAGTGGCTCAATCCCTGTGGAGAAAAGTAAAATAAAACAGGCATAATGGAAAGAGGGCCCATAAAAGGCTGAAATGGGGGTTTATTCAAACTGTCTGAATGGAAGTGAAAGGAGCAAGTTACAACCCTTGTTACAGCCTCTTAGCAGCAGTTGGTCTCAAAATGAAATGGAAAAAAAATGTATCTGTGATAACCTGACATAGCAAAGCTGGTTGGGTAAGCTCCATAAAACACAGCCTTTATATCAGTGCCACAAATCAGAAGGTATTTGCAAGAGATTTTACAGCAGAGGCAACAGGTACTTCTTGTTCTAATGTCAAGCAGTGTCATCTGTTACAAGAAAAGTGGAATTGTTGCTTGTATCCAAAATGTCTCAGATCATGTTTATGCTGTCTCATGTATTTCTTCACCCTGGAATTTTCCAGGTTTATTATAAGATGAACAGACTCACCTTTTAACATCAAGAAAGATCTTGTGAAATTAAAGACCTACGTATTCTGTGCGTGGTGCAGGAGGGTTAAGGAAATATAGACTTCTAATTCTACAAGAAATACTGATATTTTAATAGTTTTCCATTGTAATCATTCACCTTTTTCACTAGGATAAAGTCTGAGCCTTTTCAATTTAGTATTAGAAACCTTCTTTATTTAAAGTCAATCTTGACAGGAAAGTAGCTCTGTCCACCACATCTCAAAAGGTTTGAGCAAACTGTAAGAGTAATTGATTCTAACCTTAATAATAATGATTTTATGATTTTGAAAACTCTATTTTCGGGAGATGAAGGGAGGAGAGCCATATAAAATCAACTTAGAGATGAAAAAAAATTTTTTTTAATTGATTAAGAGATGTTCCAAGTTAAAACATTTTGTATAGCTAATGGGGCATTTGTAATGATTTTTGTACCCCTTTTAAAATGAAGCACTGGCACTTCAGACTTGAAAACAATTATTTCACAACTCAAAAGGACATATATATACTTTCAGAAATGCTGAAATATAAATGTTCTAACTGGTACATGGCTGGAAAAAAATTTTGAAAGGGAATTTTTGACAGAAAGGTCTTCATCCATTTCACCTAATCAGAAATAATTACAGCCCTGTTGTCACCCTCTGCTACTCTGAGGTTGGGTTTTGATGAATAAACTGTTTCTAGAGCTTTAAATAAAGTCAGGAGCTTCGACCTCATGACAGAAAGACATGAAGCCATTGTAAGGACAACTACAGAGCCAGTCTGCCTGGTGATAACCACAAATTTTGGGGGGAATGGTAAATATATGTCACCCTGAGCCAACAGCAGAATTATCCAACTACAATTTCCACCCAAGAACCACAGTCCTGCACAGGTTAAATCTCCAGGTGCTGCCAGGGTGAAATAAGAGCAAAGATGGAGATGAAGAAACAGCTTTTTCTATTGTTTTGGTGATTCTGGTACCACTGAGCCCAGGTAAGATGTCACCTCCTCTGCTTCACAAGCAGACCCAGAATACCTGGAGACTCCTGCAGGCTTCAGTGCTCTGTCTTTCAATTTGCAGGCCAGGCTTTACCTCCTTGTTTTCAATCTGATATTTCATGTATTTTTATGAAGGGCTCTTTGTTACCAGTTCCACAGAGGGGGTTGTGCTTTAATGTAGTCGTTGCAGGGAGAGAAGTGAGTGAACAGCTCTCCCTTCAAACACAATCCTGAAGGTCACAATTTTAGCATCCAGGAAATGGTTTTTTTGGCCATGTCAGCATTTTTTTTTTTTGCTCATGCTCCTTTATGGGTGACTTTAAAACAGTGTCTCCAACCGTAAAATTCTACCAGTGCTTAATCTCATTGAGTATTTTCTTGGATGCCGTAGCCAAGATCACTTGACTAATTCAGCTTGCAAAGTACTACTGGGAAGGAGTATTTATGGTAGTCCCAGCAAGGACAACCAAATTAGCTGTAGCAAGCAGCCAGCCTGAAGAAGAAATAAAACGAGGGAGCCAGATAATTTGGAACAAAATGTAAAAGACACACAAATCATTTAATAAAGGTTTTCCCCGGAGGAAACTTTCCAAGCAGCTGAACACCAGGACAGCTGAGAGAAATGAGGTCAATTGTGTTTAGACACAATGTGTACATTTTATTTTTTAATATGATCATCATTTGTCAAACTTTATGGGCCAGGTTCTTTCCTCAGATTAGCTGATACTGGAATTTAACTCATTACACTAAGGTTTTGTCTTTAGTAGACAGGAAGGTGGAGAGAGTGATTTATTTCAAGGAAACTGTAAAATATTCACTGAGGTGGAATGGTATTCTATAGAACTGGGAAATAAAAATGGAGTATAAATAGGGAGCAGGATGGAAAAACTCTGCTTTCCCAAGAAGTGCAGCAAACAAACAAATACCTGTAATTCTTAAGCAGAAGCCTGGGTTAGAGGACTCTCTTGCACATAGGTTCAACATTACATATTTTACATTCTTCTCGTTGAACCCATAAATCCAAGTCCAGACACACATAATAGAAGCATTGGAGTCCAGAAGTACAAGAGGTAAAAGGAACAAATGCCCTCATTCTCAGAATAAAAATGCCTTTTCCATTTGCAGTGAAAAGGGAGCATTTGAAGACTTGCTTTTATACAATGCTTTTATATTGCATTAGCCTAATAATAAACTCTGAATAAGAAAAAAAAACCAAAACCAAACCAAGAACCAGAGCTGAAGCTCATTCATCCCCTCTGAAGCTGAGATAACACAATCTTCAGCAGAAAGCACAGTGGTATCCATGAGACAGCCCTGCTACAAGATTCCAGCATGATTTTATCCTTTCTGGTTTGCATCTTTCTCAACTGCCCCTCCTCTAAAATGAAAACAAACCAAATTCGGTTTTTTTTTCCATCCAGAATATGAGGGATCATATCCACAAACACGCACTGGAACGATCATAGAATGGCTTTGATTGGGAGGGACCTTGAAAATCATCCAGTTCCACCCCCTGCCATGGGCAGGGACACCTTCCACTATCCCAGGTGTGCCAAGCCCCATCCAACCTGTCCTTGGACACTTCCAGGGATCCAGGGGCAGCCACAGCTTCTCTGGGCACTCTGTGCCAGGGCCTGACCACCCTCCCAGGGAAGAAATTCTTTAGTCTCAGCAAGAGACACTTGAGAAGTTCATGGCACGGATGTATGGATGGATATATGGATGGACTGGACCCCACAACACCTACCAGAGGGATCAGGCCATGGAGAGTGGGATCTGCCCTTCCCAGCAGTGACCTGTCCCTGCACGAGTAGAGACATTTCAGCAAGGGAGTCTCTGTGTCCCTGGAAATTGTTCAGCAGAGAGATGAAAAGCTGTGGAATACAGAGCATACAAAGCTAAGGCATGGCTCGGACTCATTTACTGCAAGTTTTCCCTCTTTTCTGGGCCACCAGGAAAGAGCCAGTGAGAGTCCTGTTAATTGAAGAGGCTTTTCTGGCCATAAATCACATGGACATTCCTGGGAAGGGGAAAACTCCTTCAGCACCCATGGTTTCTCTTGTTTCCTCTTGGAGCTCCGTGGCCAAAGTGGCATCAAGGTGAATTGGTGTTTGGCACAGAGGGTGAACTCTGATGGAAATCCACAGAGAAGGGAAGGGTTCTCACAGGGAAGAAACAAAATCCAACAGCATCACTCCAAATCCACAGCCCCCTGTTATCCTCGTGCCCACTGCCTGGTTAACACACTGTGTGTGCATTTGTTTTCTCTTTGAGGCCCATTTTTATTTAATGCCACAAAGATGGGCTGCTTGGAGAGAGCAGGAATCCTTTGAACGTGTAATTAGGGATGAGGGGGGTACTCTCTCCCTCTGCCTGCAACTCTCAGCTCACATCTGGGTGTGCCAGCTTCCCCAGGCACTGGGGGGAATAAGGATACCCTTGAGAGTGGGAAATGAAAGCAAAGCAGCCTCAGATCTGCACCCACACCGAGCTGCTGAGAAACAGCAGTTTAGCTATGCTGATTTTTTTCCTTCTTTTTAATTGACATAGCCCTACATCCTTTGATCTTTGAAGGGCATGTTTATCCAACATTGTTCAGTGCAGCTATACTGCTTCTGGTTACAAATTGTGAGAGTCATGTTCTGTTTCAGTGAAACAATAGGATTTAATTATTAGCAGCCTTCAAAGACAAATGCGGGGCTCGGAGTCTTCTCTGGTTACGAGGTCAGAGCAGCAGATCAGTGGCTGGGAGCAACAGAGTTAACAGTATTGTTTACATTATTCTGGGGGAAAACACTTCCTAATTTTAAATTCACTTTTCAAATTTTCTGTGTTTGTAAAAAAAAAACCCAAAAAACCAAGTAATCAACATATAATTCAGAATGTTGATTGGATTTAACTTAAAGGGGAGATTTATTAAAAGTTGGTTGTCCTTATGAAATGCATGTACTGTGTATTTCTAACTACAGGAATAGAGGGGACAGCTGCTGTCAGGAAGTCAAACAAGGTGGGCAAAATAGTTATTCTGGGCTTTAAAGTTGGGGGAAAAATTAGTTAAAAACTTTAGAAATTCTGCCTGAAGGGGAAGGTACTGACATACTCTTTTCAGAGGAGTAATTCACCACAAAATTATTGTAGGCATGGAATTAAGTCACCCACATGTGATGGCTTCTCCATTACTGGAATTTTAAGAACAGGCAAGGTAAAGATCTTCCAGGAGCAGCTTGGGAAGGGGCCTCTACTGTGGATGTGTGGGTACAGATTTCTGAAGTGAAGCTGGACTCAGGTTCCCCAACATAAACAGGCTTTGCATGTCATGATAGCCCAAGATGATAGCCCAAGGAATATCAGCTTTTACTGCTAATAGTTGTAGATTCTAATCATTTAGGCATATGTGTCATTCCAAGCACAAGATGTGCTCAGTTTATGGCCCAGTGAGACATTAAATTAAAGATAAATCATCTTAGACATCAGTCTCTGGAGAAGTATGTGTTTTCCCTGTGTCTGTGGCTACTAAAGATAGAGGTAGACTAGGCTAAAATCCACTAAAGAAAATGAAATTAATCTGAAACTCAGCTTGCAAATTGTTGTTTCCAACTAATTTTTGGCTTAAAGTTTTCATAAATAATCTGCTAATTGTCTTTCATTTATTTTCCTTTTTCTCTTGATGAAACAAGGCCTGAACACACCAAACAAGGAGCATAGAGTATGAGATAAAGCACAGAAAACCAAAAAGAACTATAAAAGTTCCTTAACTCAGAAAAAAAGGCTATTTTAGATTAGTATTTCACTTAATTGGAGTTATTTGAATAATTAATTTTGTCCTTTGACCATCCTGCTGTGATATTAACACAGGGTGAGGAGAGAGGTGTCCTCTCCAGATGTGAGAGTTCATCATCCTCATCACAGAGCCCAGCAGGGATTTTGTCCATTGGCTCAGGGACCCCATTCTAACCTGATTTTCACCACTGAGTGGCACCCAATGCTACTCCTTAAAGCATAAGAGAGAAGCAAGACAAGAAGCTTGTCTGGATAAACCTGGTGTAGAGTGGAACCACAATGGGGAAAATAGGAAAAAAGTGAGCAGAGTCATAGAAATCAAAGAATTTGCACCTCGTGCAAACCTCAGTTTCCGGACTGGTGACACCAAAGGTGTAAAGAATGACAAGCACCAGGGAGAAGAAGCTGATAAAACTTTGAAGTTCCTGTGGTCATCTGAGAGTTCCTGTGTGTTTATTGGTTCAGATACAGGCTCTCCCTCTGTGTGCTGAATTGTGTTCTCAGTTTATAAGGTTTGGACTTGATGATGAAGGATGAAGGTTAGACTTGGCCTTGGACGTATTTTCCAACCTTAATGATTCAATGTGTCTATGAAGTTTTTGGTTTTGCTGTTTTTTGTTTTCTGGGTGTTTTGTTTTTTTTTTGGTTTGTTTTTTTTTTTAATTTGGTTTAGTTGGTTTTTTGTTTTGTTTGTTTGTTTTAAATTCCAGCTGAGAGAAATGAGAAATTGTTGAGCTTGCTGCTTTTTTAGCTTGACTGAGAACACAAACAGAAGGCTGGGCATGGAAGCATTTGGAAGGAACAAAATCTGGTGTATCTTTGGATCTTCAGGCTGGTAAGTAGCTAACAAAATGTTATTTCTATATCATCATATTAGGCAGAGGTGTTTAATTTCCACTGAGACAAGCACCTTTCCCTACTTCCTTCCTCATCTCTGGAAATCTTTGGACCTGTTTGAAGACATCACATGGCACAGTGTCTTGTTCTGGGATTAGTCCCACTGACCTGCTGGGTTAGAGGAAATCAGGTTAAAGTAAATCAGGTAATTAAGACCCCAATCCACTGAGATTCTTTATTCATTAGCTGCCCAAAGCCTGGTCCAGCAATTAACATTGTATTCCCAATACAGCCACCAGAGCAAACCATGCCAGGGATTTTATTTCAACACACTGAGACGGTTCCCATACTGCTGGCACACCCAGCATCCACATTTCTGTTTCAGGAGGTGAAGTCCTCAAATCAGCATTCATGGCTTGGGCTGCAGTTCTGTGGCAGAAGGCAGGATAAAACTTGGAGATAAAGCAAAATCCCCAATCGTATTTATTGCTGTGAAACCACAGCTGGACAACGTCTGGGTTTTGCTTGGTCAGGCTTTTCTTTATTGTGTGTTTTGTCTTAGTGGAGTCCTGTGACACAAACCAGCCTCATTCCACAGAGCATCTCTCTTAATCCCAGTCCCCAGAGACATTATCATAGTGGAGATTACAGCAACAGGCAGTGTTGCTATTTCAAACACTTCAGTCACTTTCCTACAGTGACTTTTGATGCCTGTTGTTTGTGCTGGGATTGCTCTGTGTGTGTCAGGCTGTGAAATCTCACAGCATGAATGATTCTTAGTTGATTACACCAGTTCACAGATCTGTGTTCAGCTCCTGTCACACATTGCCAACAGGATCGTGGGCAGAAGGATCAACTCTGTTGGGTTTTTCTTTTCAAGCACGTAGGTTCCTAAATCTCATTAATTTCAGTGCTCAAAAATCTTGTAAAATTTGGCTTTTGGGCACAAAGAACCCTATGGAATTTTAAGCATCTACCTGAGGATATTATTTCTGAAAATCCCTCTCTGCTGCTGGAAGGAACAGCTATTTTCAGAGGGCAGTGCAAGCTACCCAAGAGATCGCTGTGCTCTTGTCTATAGGTGTGCAAAGCGCACCTAGATGCACCTACCTGCAGATATGCACCTATAGATTCATAAATAAACCTGAATGGAAGGAAAAGGTGGGGTTTTCCCCTCAGAATTCATCCTACTTTTAGATTGCTGAAGGGTCTGGAGCACCAGGAGAGGCTGAGGGAGCTGGGGGAGCTCAGCCTGGAGCAAAGGAGGCTCAGGGGGGACCTTGTGGCTCTACACAAGTCCCTGACAGGAGGGGACAGCCAGGGGGGGTCAGGATCTGCTCCCAGAGAGAAAGTGAGAACAAGAGGAAAGGGCCTCAAGTCATGCCAGTGAGGCTGAGATGGAATATTAGGGGAAAATTCTTCACAGAAAGGGTTTCCAAGCATTGGAACTGGCTGTTCAGGGAAGTGGTGGAGTCACCATTCCTGGAGGGATTTCAATAAGCCATGCAGATGTGGTGCTTAAAGATATTGCCTAGTGGTGGGTTTGGCTGTGCTGGGGAATGGTTGGACTCGAGGATATAAGATCCCTTTTCCAGCCTCAATGATTCTATGATTCTGTGAAATGGGAAGGTTGAGACATCACTTGCACCTCTTGCAATGTGGAGGGGAGCTCAGCTCAGCTTGGACACCCATCCTCAACTCCTTTCAGGCAGCTGAAGAGAACCCAAGTGCATGGCAATTAGTACTTTAATTAGGATCAGCCTGAGCAAATACTTAGGCAAAATACACTGCTCTGCCTGAAAGGCTTCAATCTGAGCTGGCATCAACGTCGGTGTGCAGAATTGTTTGTGCTGGATCATGGACAAAGTTACCAAGAAGCCAAATTCAAAGGAATGAATGGAGCTGGGCTGGGAGCAGGAAGAAGGCAGTGAGTATTTTTGCAGGGTAAAGACAATTGCTTTAATTATACCCACTCACAAAAAAATAGAAACGTTGCTGAGAAACACTCTCTTTCAGGCTTCTGTCCTCCAAACCTAAATAATGATTTTCATATTCACTGACAAGTTTCATTAGCTGGAATCAGAGGGTGTTTCTTACACACTCTCCTGTTCCCCCAACCCCAGTACATTGTCCATCAAGAAATAAAGGGAGAGAGATGTTTGAGATTCCTGTGTCAGCACCTCAATGGGAAAAATAGAAACGTGTTTTTCCTGGAGAATGAAAACCACAGCAGTAACTTATACAAAAAAAAAGCAAACACTCAATAAAGAACTAGAGACAAGAAAGGAATATCCTGAGATAATTTGGTGGGGGGTGAATTTAGCCCAACAGCAGGAAAAAATTACCAAAACCTTTGTCCTAACAGTGAAATGTGCGCTGTGTCTAATTACAGCAACTTAGGGGTTTTTTATGGTTTTTTTTTCGCCGGCATCCATCCATCCCCTCGTGCTGACGGACAGCTCACACTATCCAGGATTTGTGTCAGGGAAGGGACTGCGGTGCCAAACGCTGAGTAAATGTCTGCTGCCCTCCTGTGTACATCCACAAAAAGACACAGGCGAGGATGCCAGAGCCCTGCATTTTTCTCCCAACACGTCCAGCTCCCGGAGGAACGGCTGGCGTGCAGTGTCTGTTGTGTGTTTACCCCTGATTTGTGTGGCTGATTCATCCTCGAGTCGATCCAGATTTCTGCCGATGGATCCGGGCCCTTGTTCTGCCACCATCTGCTTGTTGTGCCCGCCGCCCGCCGCGTGTTTGGATGCCGTTCATTGCTCCATGTGTGCAGTGGGGAAAAAGGGCTGCGAGTGGAAGAATCTGTTCTGAACTGTGCTCTGCCACAGCAGCCACAGTGAAGGGTGGGTTTTGTTCTAAATAAGAAGCTTGACTAGGCCAATATTCAAGCAGCAATCAATTTATTAATTAAGGTGGTAAAGTATGAGCAAAACAGCGCTGGGTACAGTGGGGGAAGTTTTCCCTCCAACTGCACACCGATGGTTGGGGCGTACAGATATTTATAGGGGTGCACATGAGCTTTTTTCAGTAGTTTCTATTCCTAATTTTTACGTCACAATTCTATACACTGTTGTGAGTTAGTTTTTCTCAGGATGTACCCCAGAAAGGAGTATTCCCAGATGGTGGGGTCCGACTTCCGAAAGAAGAAAGAGGTCTTCCAGCTGGTGCGGTCCAGACTCCAGATATGGGCCCACCTTTTAATTGCAAAGACTATAAATCTCATAACAGTGATGTCTAGCTTCCCTTGGTCGAAGCTATCAATCCTTGGGTTGATGTTCATCTTCCTTTCTCAAGCTGCTTTTTACTGTTTTGCTAAGGTGTTGAGATAAGCATATTTTCTTTACATATATTCTAAACTTATATTTTCAATGTTCCTTACTACAAGCAATATTCTAAAATTATACTTCAAAAGGTTATTATTGCAAAGCTGTTTAATGCTTAGCTACGTGCAAAAAGTTCCTGTCCAGTAGCAACATCCTTAAAGCTTTATTTCAGATGCTATAAAAGTTAATTGCAAACAAAGGATAAGTTCAAAGGCCTTCTTCCATGCTTTACTCCCTCAGTTATTTTTTTTTTTTTTAATTCATCCTTTAATTGTCCTATGATCAGTTTCCATACATATCACAATTACAAGCACACATGCTGCCTGTATGTACCTGACGCGAAACACAGCTTTGTATCTCACAGTTTGGAGCCAGCACCAGCAGCCTCCATTGTTGGAGGCTCCAACAACTCCTCTGGAGTTGTCCAGAGGGCTTTCTTCCAGCAGTTTCCATCAGGAGACTGATAAAGCACAGAAATCACCTAGCCAAGGCAGTTTTGGCCTCTCCACTGCTGGAAAAAACACCTCAAGTCATATTTTCAGGAGCCACTTCAAGAGAATTCACCAGGTAGTTCACAGCATCGCTGCCCCTCAGCCCTGTTCCCTGAGATTTGTCTGTGATTGTTTACTTACAACACAATTAAATGGAACTGAGTGTCCTGTGTGTTCATTTCTGACTGAAAACTCTTGCATGAAGTTCCCTGCTTGCCTAAGCTCAGATCAGGGTTTAGGGTGAGTGCCCTGATGGTGACCATTTGGTGTATTACTCTTAGCACTGGTTGGCAGTAAGAAAATAACATGATGTCCAAAAATACTACACCAGTGAAAATGCCTTTTAACCTTATTAAATCTAGGCTATATATTCATTTTCTCCATCCTTTCACAGCTTCTGAAAAATAGGGAGAGTGAATTTTCACATGGACATATATAGGGCAAAGTAAAAGAGGAGAGATTTAGATTAGAAACTAGGAAGAATTTCTTCCCTGTGAGGGTGGTCAGGCCCTGGCACAGGGTGCCCAGAGAAGCTGTGGCTGCCCCACCCCTGGAAGTGTCCAAGACCAGGTTGGACAGAGCTTGGAGCAGCCTGGGATAGTGAAAGGTTTCCCTGCCTGTGGCAAGGGGTGGAACTGGGTGATGTTTAAAGTTATTTCCAACCCAAATCATTCTATGTTTCTATGATTTTTGTCGGGATAAACACACATACACCAAAAAAAAAAAAAAAAAAAAAAAAAAAAAAAAAAAAAAAAAAAAAAGTTGCATTACACTATGCAAAACAAATTTCTTTATTGTTTCCCAACCATGGGGAAAAATTATTTTATTCAAGACACCTCCCTTCTGCATGGTTTCAGCTTTGGAAGGTGAGCAGGTTTTGAAGAGTTAATTATAAAGCTCCTGTTTGAGGAGCGTGAGACCAAATCTTGTTCTTAGATGTGCTACCCCCCTTGGTTTCAGCTGAGTGATTTCAATAGGAAATCCAGCCATGCAGGTGTAATAGTGGAAAAGAAAAGCACAGCCTAAGGGTTCAACAGTCCTAAAATATCCTTAAAATGACGACAGGTTAAAACCCCAAAATCAGTAAGCCTGGGAACCTAGGTTTTCCTTTTTGTTCCTGTGTGGTTGAGATTAATTCAAGTGTTTCATCACAAATACATCTAAAATGAAAATAAAACTAAACTTGCAGTTTTATTTTATTTTATTTTGGTGTCAAAATTCGTGTGTTAGAGGGATTTCTTTTACAGAATAATTGTTTACATGGCAGAGCTCTGCAAAACACCGAGACCTGGCAGTTTGATCCATGAATTTCCTGAGCTGAAAAGCTTCCCTGTGGAATAAGATCAGGACAGAACAGCATGACATTACACAAGTGTCGTGTAGAGTTAAATAAACAGTGTGGGGATTAAATGCCATTTCTCAGACAGGAGTGAGCTGTAATGGTGCTGGCTGCTTTCATGTAGGGTTTTTTATGAGTTGTTGGATGGAGAACCCAGCTGACAAGGACAAGTTTCCAGCTCCATCCCATTTCCTATTCAGCTGCTTTGGCTGAGGGAGCTTGCAGGGCTCTGCTGGGGCAGAGTTATGGAGTTGACACTTTCTTGGCTCCACGTCCCTGCAGAGGGAAGGAAAAAAGAAACCAGGAGTTCTGTGCCAAGACTTTGCAATCTTGTCACATCCTACTGGCGCTTCTGCCAAGGGTGACAGGGAGGAGAGGGGTGAACGAGGGACCAAGGGAAGGCATGGCAGTGCCTGTTTCTCTCCTCCAAGGGCTCACCCAGGTTCTGTGATCTCCATGCCTGAGCTGGGGGATGAGGATGAACTGTGAAAAGCCTTGAATAAGGCCTCCACAGCTGAGGGGAGTGAAAGGGCAGGTGTGCTCCTCACACTGGCTACAACACTGGGTCCCTACAATGTCCTCAGAAGATAAAGAGACTCTGCTTTGAGCTCAGAGAGGCACAGGGGTTGCCTCTACCTCAGAAGATCTTTTGCCCTGTTTCTTTGGGAGGGGTTTGGTGGAGCTGGCTGACAAGGGTCAATATCCTTCCAGCAGTGTCTGCCTGCACTGAGCTAAGAATGGGTGAAGCAAGCCTGGAATCTCCAATTTGTTCTTTCATGCAGCAGTGCTCAAAAATTCTGCTCAAAAAGTCAAATTGAAATTCTGCTTTGAGAGAACCCATCCTGAAGGAAAACTGTTCTGTGGTTGATGTGCAGACTTGTGCAAGGGAAGAATTAAAGTATTGCTTTTCTTCTCCCAAGTACACAAAAATGTCCATGGGGAGTTTTCCACGGAAAATAGCAGTAAGTGAACTCTGGGGAGCACAACACTGAATTCAATGGGCCAGCCTATGCCATGAAAACCAGAGTTTTCATCAAGACATTAGATGTGGTGGGACTTGAGCCCTCTTCTCCATTTGTCAACTAATTTGGGATAATTCTGAATCAGAATGAGGGGAGTCACATGAGGAATTTCTAAATGGCTCAAAACTGTTGACATGGCTACAGAAATAACAAGGCTGGTTGGATTTCAGAAGGATTAAATCATATTTATTTATCTCCTGCCTCCCCAGAAAGGAAACATTTTGGTTCTGTCGCCTTCTCTTGCTCACTCACAGGGTGCTCTCTTTACTGGAAGGACCTTCCTGTTACTTTTGGGTGTAGTTTAGTACCCACCACATAAAGGACCTCAATCTTTCTCTTTTAAAATGTAAATCCCCCATGATTAGGACACTCTTTTACTCTCAGACTGGTGTGGGGTTTCTCAACGTGACAGGCAAGACTTTACTACCTTGGAAGTGAAGGAGCAAGGACAGGAGAGGCTCTTCCACTCAGGGAAGTAGAAGGAGGAGATGGAAGCAGGAATACAGACCCAGGATGAATCCTAAAGGAATGCGTGGCTTCTCTCCTAGTCATGGGCATGATGATTGTTCCTGTGGGTGGCCACACTTCAGCAAGGGTCACCAGCCCAAAAGTCCTGGCTGTGCCTTCAGCAGTGGCTACTTTCCTACCTACTTCATCCTAAACGAGTCCTCTTGTCACTTCTGGATGCCTTTATTTCTGTTGGAGCTGGAAATACACATATGGGATCCTATCACATCCACTGGGAACATCCTGTGGGGGTAGGGTATAGCTGAAGGCAAATCAGGTACTCAAAGGATGGTCCAGTCACAGGAAAATAATTCCACACATATGTTCTCTCAGGGTGACTCCTTCCTCCTCTCTCTCTGCTCTGGTTTGAATAAGAAAAATTTGCTGAACAGGCACCCCAGGGGGTTGATGTATTCCACAGCCAGTGGAAAGCAATGCCAGCATCTTCCCAACAAATGCTTTTTCCTGCACATGCAGCTCTTTCTTCCAGCAACTGGTTGCAAATAGGCTTTATTGCTCAATGGCTGGCTCAAGTAGACGTTTAACAGGCTTTAATTCTTCATCAGGCTTCAGATTTTCCACCCAGGAAATCTTCCTCCTTTTTATCGCCTCTCTTTTCTTTCCCTTTGTTAAAAGGGGGACATGACAGCCTGCAGGGTGATGTCTATTGTTGTGAGTTGAAAGATCTAGCACACTCCAGAGTCTGAGAGCATGAATGAATTATTAACATCCTTCCCCACTGCTATGGGTAATGTATGCAGCACTTGAAAAGCCTTTTCTTCCCTCTTAAAGCAGCGTAGATGTTTAGCAGCTATTCAAAACAGCCTGGCAGATGCTGTGTTAATATTGCTCAACCAGGGCTTGACAGGGGTGAATTTTGGATCCTTTTAGTTGAACAGGAGAAGGACCATGGCCCAAGAGTGGAAGCACCAGCATTCCAGCAGTAATTAAACAGCTTGTCCCAACAGCCCTGCTAATTAGTGTGAGAGGAGGAAGGGATGCACTACCCAGGTTTCAACCATGGCTGCTGCTAACTTCTCTCAGGTGACCAGGACAGGCTAAACAAACACAGTCACCTGTAGATCACTCTGTGGTCAAAGGGGTGCTAATTTACAGAATCACAGAATCATGGAATGGTTTGGGTTGGAAGGGACCTTAAAAAACATCTCATTCCATAGCAGGGACAGCTTCCACTATCCCAGGCTGCTCCAAGCCCCGTCCAACCTGGCCTTAAACACATCCAGGGGTGTGGCAGCCACAGCTTTGCTGGGCAGACTGTGCCAGGGGCTCTCCACCCTCTTAGCAAAGAACTTCTTCCTCATATCTAACCTAAATCTACTTTTCTTCAGTTAAAACCATTCTCTCTTGTCCAGTCACCCCATGCTGCTGTGAAAAGTCCTTCTCCTGCCTTCTTGTAAGCTTCCTTTAGGTACTGGAAGGCTAATTAGCTCCCAAAAATATTTTGCATCACTCTCCAGTTTTATCTGCCCCTCTCCACTGAGTTTATGGAGTCTCCTGGTCACAGCCTGTCTCCTCCTCCTTAGTGACCCTCTTGCACCACATCTCCAGCTCCTGCTCTGCTTCAGCTGTGGTTGTCCCCTGTGATGCTCCTCTGCTGAGCCCCCCTGCCTGCGGGGATGGTGATTCCAGGGAGCCTGAGCTGGGATCCTTTCCTGGAAGCAGTGGGATGAAAGGCACCAGACTTAGTGTTAGGTTGGTTGATGTCCCTTCCATCAGGCTGCCAGGCACGCTGGCAAGGTTGTCACATCTCACTTGTTGAGGACAGAGGATTCCAAACACACTTAGAGCACTTTCCAGCACAGGTTTTGAAATCAAAACATGGCCATTGTCTCATACATCAAGAAAGGAAAAGGTTGAAAAGTTTGTATTGCAAGGGATGAACAGAAGTGTTATCCTGTAGGTAGGAAAAGAGAATACCATGAGAAGAATCATCCCATGGGTTCTTTGTTCTTGAATTTCTAGGTAAATGTGAGATATAACAAAATAGCAATCATGACCTCTTCAGGGACAATTATTCTCAATAAGGAAGTCTGATTCCTTGCAGCTTGGTGTCATTGGCCTCACATTCTCTCTTCCACATCAGCCCCATTTACTGTCCAGTCCTCTATAAACCTCATTCTCCAAAAGGTTCTTGCCTACCCTCTGCTACCTTCATTTTCTTCCTGCATCACATTTTTGCTCTGAAACACCTCAGCTCTCCTCATGTCCATGAGCTATTTAGTCATGGGTTGTGGAGAGTGAGTGTGGTGGTCAGGGGATGCAATCACAGCAGAAAATCCGAAACGCTGGTGTTCTTCTCTGCCCTCAGCTATGAACACCTGCAGGGCTGCTTGGTAGCACCTCGGAGGCTGCTGTCCTGGTGTCAAGCTCAGTTCCACCTTGTTGGTGGTCCCAGATGTTATCAGGGAGGGCTGGAAGCAGATATGTGCTCTGACAGGCACTCGGTGCTCTCAACAACATTTCTGTCAGAAAGAGATTAAAGAAGTTGAATTCCCCTCAGTTTGTCTCTCTGTGAGAGATGGTGTTAGCTGGCCTGCTGGACCAGAAAGTTTTGTTCCTCAGACCTTCAACACTTCACTTAGCTGCCTGGTCAGAAACATTTCTGCTCCCTGGGCTTTCCTTGTATGTGGGAATAATTTAAATATTTTCTTGAGAGAAGAGGTTGGGAATGGGAAAAGAAAAAATCACAAGCCAGAAACATCTGCATTTTCTTCATGCTGTTTTTCATGCTGAAAACCAAACCAGCTCTGCAGCAACTGAGTGTTGACTTGGTCTGTGATTTCACCTTGTGGGCTGAATTTGTCAAGGCTCCATGAGAGTTTAAACGCCCAGGCTGAAAATTCTTGTGGTAGTGAAGGAGGATTGTGTCAGACCAGCAGGTGATATCTGGAAGGTTTCTCATGCCCATGGTGCCATGAAAGAGGGTCCTGTCTGCACTGCCCTGACCCCTCTCCTATGGCACAATCAGAAAAATCCAGTGTTTCAGGTCACAGACATATCAGGGTCAGGATGTCACAGTGAGATGTGCCACTCTCCATTTGTCCTGCTCCACACTTGATCCAGTCACAGGTGTGAGAATTACTGAGAGCCTCCCCCAACAAAACAAAATTGGCCTCTCCAATGGCTCTCACCAGTGGCCGACCAGGCAACCCCAACACAGATATTCCTACACAGAGACAGAACTGTTCTTGTCCCTTGCAATGTCCATGAAGCTGCAGCTGCTTTGTGCTGCAGGAGGGTGACACCAGGTGTCACCAGCTTCGTTGTGTGGGACAGTCTGGAGACACAAAGATAGACCGGGCTGGTGAGTGGGGACCCTGATACACCTCACTTTGGGGATCCTCTGCATGCTGTGGATGTTTGGACTCCCAGCCTCTCTGTGGTGCCTTGTAGATAGCAGTGCCAAAAGTGTTTCTTTCTCTTTCTAAAGAGGATATAAAATACACAGGAAAAGAGGGAGTTTGTTCTTCAAACATGCTCAGCCTTAAATCCTTGTTGGAACCTCACAAATTCTCCTTCTCTGTGCCCTGTGGACTTAAAGCTAATAACACAAATGAGAACTTCGTTAACAAACATCTCACTCAGACTACACAAATCATCAGATTTCCTGAAGAAATTTGGATTTTCCCTGCTGCTTCAGGTCAAGGTAAAGCGTTTGGTGGACACAGTGGCTTAAGAAGGCTCCTTGAGAGTGCACAGGCTGAATGAGATGGAGCAGCATGAAGCTGCCTGAGATGAGTAAAGATCTGCTCAGCCAAGTTCTGCCTCCAGCAATGTCCAACAGAAAATGTTTAAAGAAGACCAAGAATGTCCTGATATCAAGCAGCTCTGAGTCGTCAGCAGCTACCAATATAAGTCCTTAATTATGTTTTCTTCCCAGAATATGTTCTGTCACTTTTTGAAACCTTCTAGGTGTTCTCATCCCCTTGTCTTTTGACAAAGTGTATCAGAGCTGTACTTCAGCCTGCCACAAGAAATAGGTGTTTTTGTCTGAACTAATCAGACAGCAATGCTATTTGATGTTCCCTTGGGGTTTAGTGTTAGGAAAATTAGATACAAGTTCCTGTATTCATTTGTATCAGCTGCCCCCTTGGCCACCTTTTTTCGTTTTTCAGGCAAATAAGATCCTAGAGTTTGTAATTCTTCATTACAGAGAAATAATTCTAAATTTTAACACTTTGTCACACTGCCACTGTTTCCAGTCCCAGGATATTGTGCTCTCAGGTGGGGAGACAGGACAGCAACAGTAAATAACATCAGCTGAAGGCCATGGAAAGATTTATATAGTAGTGTAATGATGATTTCTGTTATTGTTCTGTTAGCAAAGGCTGCATCACAGAACACAAATGGCACTTTCTTGATCATAAAATTTTTGTCTTAGAACAATTAAAAACCCCAAACTGCTCTCACATCCATCATGGACCTTGCAGAAGTGCCACAATTAGTGAGCCAGAGTTGTGGTTGCCCATGAATTTCACTGGTCTATTTGAGAGTCCTCAGCAGCCCCAGATGGTTTGTTCTCTGCCACAGCAAGAATTCTGGATGAATAGAAGTCCTCGGGTCAGTGAAGCTCTGGAGCCTGTCTTCCCTCTCTCCCAAAGCTAGTAAAAAATCTCTTTTTAAAAATTAAAAAAAGGCATCTTGCATTAAAAAACAAACATCAAGACAGCATACTGAAGAGCACAGAACTGGAAATCCAGAGGACACATCTCAATGCCTAGACCCAGACACACACAAGACAGTAATGCTGTGACTCTCTATATTTTCTAACTCCCAAGGGCTTCATATTTTTCAGACAGTCCCATATTGTCCCTTTTGTCTGAAACCTCAACCTCGTGTCTCATCATCTAAAATAGCTTCATTTTCAGAGACATTGGGGTAGAATTCATCCCACCTAATATCATCTCTATAGGTGTTAGTCACTCTTTCCCCACTTACAATTTAAGAAAAATATGGTCATTTTTAAGACATGATTCATCTGACCTGATTTCCACGTCTACGATTGTCTGAGTTTAATGTGTTCTGGAGGGGCCTGCTTCTCTCAGGATAAAATCCCTAAACTGCAGTGGATGCTGAGCACCCATCAAATTCATGGGCTGGCACTTGCATTCCGAATTTGAACATCTGCATCTCTCAGGGTTCCAAAAAGTGATGCATCATCTCCTGTTGCTCTCTGTATTATTAGCTTTTCCAGGTGGTTTGATCCAATTTCACCTAGGTTTCTGTGTGACAGAAACAGTCTTTCCTGAAGCATAAAAAAAAAAAAAAAAAAAACCAAAACCAAACAAAGCCCAGCTTCCCTCCAACGCACAGACACATTTCCTCAGTGCTAATGCATGTTTTATGTCAGGCAGTAAAACCCTCGTGTGTCACTGTTTACACATCAACACGACGTACAGGATTAGGCTGTAAAAGGAACGTGCTGATTTTGGTTCCTTTTGCCAACAGGGGTAAATTACTCCATATGTCAAGTGGCAGTGAAGTCTTGGTGTAGAGCATTTGTGGAACTATCCTTTAATACCTGTGGGCCGTGGCCAGAAGAGGATAAACATTTGTTTCTTGATTGTCGGGCAACAGCTGGGAATTAACAGAATTAATAGCGCTCAGAGAAAGAAATATTAAAGGAAATCACAGGGATAAAATGAACACAGGGATTTTAATGGTATTTTAGGTAATTTTTTTTTATTTTACGGTCGGATATACAATCCAGAACAAATCCAAGCAGGAGGTGACATCAATCCCTCCCTGAGACAGCCTGGAGCCACTGGCTCTTACCCACTGCCATTTATACTCTGGTCTAGTTCTGAGCCTAGGACTAGCTAGGAGTGAGTCAGACCCTCCCAGTAGAAGGGTTTTTCAATAAAAATAAAAATAAAAATAAAATAAAAATAAATTTTCAATAAAAATAAAAAATTGGGAGCTACTGGGGGAAAAACAGATGCGTTACTCAGAGAGTTGTGATAAACTACCACAAGTTTGCTACAGTGGAAAATAAGATAGAAGTACGACTTAAACAATCACAGATCCAACATGTGGTTCTGGCTCCAGCATCACTGACATTCATGTTTGAAATTGCCCTCTTCCAATTTGCTGAAACTACAAGTCCACACCTCAGTCTTATTTCCATTAGCCATTGGCTTCCCAACAGCTAATTAATTTATTCTCAGAAATCTAGGAATAACTCTGGGAGCCCCAGCTGTTAGGAAGGTTCATCCATCCAGATTGCCATGAAGATGATAACCTCAAGGACAAAAAGCTTGGAACACAGTGCTCCTCTTGGACCTCAGGAAAATCAGTATTTTAAATGAAAGCAAGCCACACACATTATTAGTATACCCCTTTAAAGGAAAATAAAGGTGGCATGGTTTTGAGAAAATTAGGGACACCTAGGAATGAACATGTTCTCTTTTTCTCTACTCTGAAGAGGAGGCGACTTCAGATTTTGATTGTACAATTTTTTGACCTGTGAAATGCAGCATATCACATCTGTGGCACAGCTTTCATTTGAAGCTCTCATTTTATAGGATGATCTCTAACATTCCATAGGTTTGTTTGCACTGAAATTAAATATATGGCAATATAAAGGGCACAGCACTTTAAACTTATCACAAGTCTTGCCTAAAGTGCAGGCCTCCCTAGTTCATGTTATCTACTTTTGCTTTTGCTTATAAAAGAAAATGTGACTGTGCATCAAGGAATTTACCTACATTGTCTTGATAAACACCTATTTTTTTAATTTTTTTTTTCTCCAACAGTGAGTGCCTGCAACAGAGTTGAAAAGATGAAGGAAATGATGGAGAAAAATCAAGGATGTGGTCTTAAGAAATAAGTGTTCTGTAAGGAGAAAAACTCTGCTAGTGCTCAGTTGAGCTCCACACTGCTGTGCACTGTCTCCTTTTCTTTGGAGACATCACGCAGGGGCTTTGCAGGTGAGGTGAGGGCACAGCTCCAGGGCTGTGCCCAGCTCTGGCCCTCAGCCTGGGAAGGACCTTGGGACACCGAGCACGTCCAGAGGGGACAGCGAGGCTGGAGAGGGGCTGGGACACAAACCCTGAGAGGAGCCCTGAGGGAGCTGGGGGTGCTCAGCCTGCAGAAAGGAGACTCAGGGCTGCCCTCCTCGCTCTCCCAGCTCCTGAAAGGTGCCTGTGCTCAGCTGGGCTGGGCTCTGGCTCCAGGCAGCACTGACACAGCCAGAGCACACAGCCTCGAGCTGGGCCAAGGCAAACTCAGGGGGGAGAGCAGGAAAAAGCTTTTCCAGAAAGGGGAGAAAGCTCTGGGATGGCTGCCCGGGGAGGTGGGGCAGCCACCATCCCTGGGTGTGTCACCAAAGCCTGGATGTGGCACTGGGTGCCAGGGTCTGGCTGAGCTGCTGGGGCTGGGCTGGACTTGATAGTCCTGAAGGTCTCTCCCAACCCAGGGATTCTGTGAATTCTGTGAAGTACCAGCTTGGGCAAGACAGAGGTGGCCTGTGTGAGGGTAAAAGGACGTGGTGGTTCACTGAATCATGTTCTAAGAATGGGAATCTTGTACCCTGACAGCCAGAGTTGTGGCTCAGACCACCAACTACCCTCCTGCAGACCTTCATCACCTCCTCATGTTTTTTTGGTCGGAGGCTGGATCTGCTTTCTCTGTTCACACTCTGCACTGATCAATTCACATCCCACTCCCATATCAGCCCAAGTACACAGCCCCTGGGGCCAAAACTGCTTGAGCTAAATTGATTCCTGATGCACCTTTCCTCTGCTCTTCTCTCGTGCCTCCCTGGCATCTCTGGGAATACAAAGAATACAAATGCTTCCATTTGCCATGATCCTTTCATCTTCCAGCGGGTGAGGCCCTGCTATTACAACCCTCTGCATGTTGTGTAATTATTGTAACAGCTCCCTTCGGGCTCGAGTCATTAGAGCTGTCATTTGATTAGGTTTTTGTCACGGGTCTTTTAAAGAATGGCTGTACCCTTCACACATAACATATGTTAATTTATTTCCACAAACATCCAAGTGTCTCTCCTCAGCTTGACAGTGACTTGCTTAGATTTTGTGTTTCTTTTGCACATATTACTCTCTTTTAACTGCTGACCAGATGGAAAAGACAATCCCATGCTTGGTCATATTTTCGCTCATAATTTAGTTTTATCAACAGATCCAACACATGCATTTAACTTACACATGTGAATCAGAACGTGTTCTTCAGACAGCTTTGTAATCATAAGATTAACATTTAACAATTAGTAGTTTTCCTATAAAATTTTATTTGTAGGAAGAAGAAATTCCTCTTTCTCATTTCTAAGCGATCTCAGTGTGCTTTTACAGGATGTTTATGTTTCCACTGGCTTCAGTAAGTGTTTAGCTCTCAGTTGTGGCTATCAGCTCTTTGATGGAGCCACACCTGGAACATCTGTAAGCAAAACATGCTCAATTCCTACATTATCTTCTACCATGGATGTTCTTGAAGAGCTTCATACGTTTGAGAAATGCTCATTTCACTTGTACCATCTTGGCAATTATTAACCTGCTACACTCTGACCACAACACCAGTCATTTAAAAGTTGTATAATATTCCTTTATCTGTGTTTGGACCCTATTTGTTACTAAGGCATCATAAATCCATCGCAGAATTTATGCTGGCCTGACCTGTAAACTCAAGTTATTGACCTGTGAGGAGAAATTGTTCCAATGTTCTGAGCTTTTGTGGTCATTCAGTTTTATATAACATTTTCTATTCAAGCAGCTGTTACCAAAGAACAATTTGGATTAGTTCCCTGGTAGAAGAAAAATCAAAGGAACAGAACTAATTCCCTCCAGCCATCACAGCTCAGCACCACCACATGGTGACCATCACAGCTTGGTAAGAAGATAAAAAGCTAAACCGGATGGTTTGGATGTCTGGTATCATTTCCTCCTAAGGAAAATACAGGAACTTGCAAAGTGACTCAGTGGCTCACAGGGTCAATAAGTGTCCAGCCACTAAGAACTTGATGCTCCTGCACAAATAGGCAGAATGGATTTGCTATTTTGGTGTCCTGCACTGCCACTGACAACGCCCAGCATGACAAATACTGAGAACTCAGGCGCATCTGCCTTTGGCTCCGTGTTGTCATGATGCCTTGTGAAGGGTGACCTAGAACAGAGGCTAGACAGAACTAAAGAATAAAGCAGGGATTTATTCAAAGATCTCCTCAATGGATACACCTTGGGCAGCACAAGAGACCAGCCAGGGCTGCAGCCAAGATGAACCCAAAAATGGTCACAAAATGGACAACCAGTCACAGGCTCTCTCCCTTGGCTCAGTTCTGCTCCATTTGCACCTTGCAGTTCATTGTCCCATTCCAGCTTTAGCCCAGGCAAAAAAACCTGCTTGTTTTTCTCTCTCCAGCCCACGCTGTTTGTGCTCCTGGGCTGAGCTTTGGCTCATTTGTCCTTGGTCCCAGCTGGAGCAGGAATTGTTTTGTCTCCCTGCTCTGTGCAGAGAGCTCACCATCCCATAATATGAAGCTCAAAACTGCACCCTAAAGCAGCCCAGAATCTGAAAAGTATAAAACCTAAAATCTGAGGCATCATATAAACCAAGCACACTGTATCAGGAACAGGGAAACACAACAGGAATTTACAGAATGGTCCCTGCTGTATCTTCAGGTCCCCAAAAGAGCTGAAGAAAAATGGTTCCCTTAACTTTTCTCACTGATGTGGATGGGTGAGGCAGCAGCACTGAGGGTTTTTGTCATCTGTTCAGCTGCAGAACAAAAATTGTGGTGGCTTCCTGTAAAGGAACTGTCTGCTGAGGCAGAACACGACAATCTATGCCCACTTCAAACACTGCATGCTCCCTCCTGCAGCTTTTGTTCCAGACTCTCAACAGTAAGTTGGGAGGAAATTTTAGGCTGTTTTGTTTTTTTTTTTTAGAAGTGCTAATTTTATTTTCATTGACATATTTAGGAGCAAACCTTGCTGCATACTCATTTTCTCAACCAGTTATCACTGTTTGCTGTTGAAAGAAAACTTGGAGTATAGGAATTGTCCTTTCTTCTGGGTCCTGGGTCATGTAGAGTCCCAGTAAGGGAGCCAATTACAGGAAATAACTTAAAAGAGACCCTAGAAAGCCAAGACAACATAAAATCAAGGAATTATTAAGGCTGGAAAAGCCCTCTTAGGTCATAAAGTCCAAACATTAACCCAGCACTGCCAATGCCATCACTAAGCCATGGTGCCAAGTGCCACCCTAAGTGCCACACGTCCTTTGAACACTTCCAGGAATGGCAATTCCATCACTTCCCTGGGCAGACTATTCCAGTGCTTGAACACCTTTTTGATGAAAAAAGTTTTCCTGGTATCCAATCTAAACCTCTTCTGGTGCAACTTGATGCCATTTCCTCTTGTTCCGTCCCTGTTCCTGGGAGCAGAGCCTGACCCCCACCTGGCTGTCCCCTCTTGTCAGGGAGTTGTGCAGAGCCACAAGGTCCCCCCTGAGCTTCCTTTGCTCCAGGCTGAGCCCCTTCCCAGCTCCCTCAGCCCCTCCTGGTGCTCCAGACCCTTCCCCAGCTCCGTTCTCTGGACTTGCTCCAGCACCTCAGTGTCTTGCAGTGAGGGAACAAGAGCTGAACTGAACATACAGTCCTGTACCTGTAGCACTGAGGTAAATAGGTCAGGACACCTCTGCCCATGGGTATGTCCTGTCTGGTGTCTATGATGCCTTGTGAAGGGGTGACCTAGAACAGAGGCTAGACAGAACTAAAGAATAAAGCAGGGATTTATTCAAAGGATCTCCTCAATGGATACACCTTGGGCAACACAAGAGCCCAGCCAGGGCTGCAGCCAAGATGAACCCAAAAATGGTCACAAAATTGACAACCAGTCACAGGCTCTCTCATTTTGATCAATTCTGCTCCATTTGCACCTTGCAGTTCATTGTCCCATTCCAGCTTTAGCCCAGGCACTCCCACCCTGCTTGTTTTTCTCTCTCCAGCCCACGCTGTTTGTGCTCTTGGGCCTGAGATTTGAGTCATTTGTCCTTGGTCCCCTGGTAGAGAAGGAATTGTTTTGTCTCCCTATGCTGTGAAGAGAGTTTACTATCCCCTTATATGAAGCCCAGACCCACACACTAAAGCAGCACAGAATCTTAAAAATATAGAAGTAAAACCTGAGGCATCATCTAAATCAAGCACACAAAGTCAGCCCAACCCCTCACATGCTAGGACAGCATGGGGAACATCTATTTGGGATGGTGAACAGCTCTGCACAGGGCTGGCAGGTAGGGACCATGGTGGGAAGGGTGTTCCTGTAGTCCATGTGACAAAATAATAACAGGCAGCTCATGCCTGTGTAATGTAAATTGATTGTGTGCCAGACCATACTTATTTATCTCACCCTGCTTCGGTTTCACACATTGAAAAAAAGAAAAAAAGAAAGACCAAACACTTATTTTTCTCAAAAGCACAGTAAGAAAGTCTGATTTTCAGGGAGCTGCTTTGCCCCTGCTGTCTGTCCCGCTCCTCCAACACCGTGGGAGGAGAGATGCCTGAAACCTCCAAAGGTGGGAAAGTTTGCAAGTATCCTTCTTCAGGAGGCAAACAGCTGCATTTGGGTGTTACAATTTTCCACCTCAAACCAGCCCTCGGTGGGCCAAGCAGATAAAGCTCCACCACAAGCTACGGTGCAGCTCATGTGACAATTTGTTCTACTGAAGACTCGAAGGCAAACGTTTGACACGTCTGGTTTTCTAACCACAGAGACAATATCTCCTTCCTCTGGGCTCTGTGGGGAGGCAGAGGCTGGAGAGTTTCTCACTCTTCCCTCAAGTCCCCTGAATCATTCACCCTCAGAGATACCTGAGCAAGGGGAAAATAAACTCAAGGAGAACCCTCGGGGGGCAGTTAGTTTGTGGTCTCCCATCCCAATCAGTCCCAGCTACGTTTTGGGGCCTTGATCCATGGGACTCTGCAGTTTTCCCAGGTGCAGAAGTCCTAAGCCCCAGTGAATCCACAGGATGGATCCATCTGCTGGTTTCCATCTTCCTCCTCATGCCTTCACCCCAGGGAAAAGTAATGCAGTGGACAAGAGGCTGTTGGGGTCTGATAGGTGCTACTGAATCATCATAAACAGGGTCAAAGAAAACAATAAAAATGTGTTCCCATACTTCTTTTCTTTTGTTTTTACTTGCCACAGGAAATAGGCATCAAAGGGCTGCTCTGAGGAGGCAGAGTGAAAGCAGAGCTGCTCTCATAACAAGGTCCCTTTGTGATTCACGATCTTCTGCTTTTCCTAGAAGGAAAGTCAAATATTATGGTACTTGTTTATGAGGAAGTTAAAGAAGACCCAGCCTCCTGGAGGCCTGCTCAGAGGATTTGAACCCTGTGGAAAAGTCTGTGACTCAGAAACTTCATGCCCAAATTTGCCATGGTCGCACCGTGCCACCAGCTCCTGCAGGGTCCCTGCACAAAAACATCAGATCACATAATCTCAGATAACCCTGATTTTGAGGGGACCCACAAGATATTTCAGCTGGGTCTGGGAATTATACTCCCAAGAGAGTCTTGAAGAATAAAGAATGGGAGATCATCATCTCAGGAGAAGCCCTGACTCTTGGTCCCTGGACCAGGTCCCTCCAGACCTTTGCAGCCCCCAAGCCAGGTGGTATCAGTTCAGATTCAGGATGAGTGGGACAAGAAGTGGTGACTGAGACTGGTGAGGTGGGTTAGCAAAAGACATGGAAATGGGCTCTGGCTGATGGGTGGGAGTGAGTGAGGAAGATAACAAAAGGAAAAACTGCCGTGGCCAAAAGGGCATAGCAACCTGTGCAAAATTCAACAAAGAAACTCACCTCTAAAGAAACAGGAATAAAAGTTAAGATTTTGCATTTCTGCCTCTCTAAAAATGAAATGTTGGGGATCTGAGCAAGCTGTTTGCTCTGAGAAGCAGAGTTAACTGTGAACACAGACAGGGGGTTAAATACAGGGGAAATAAAAGAAACCACTGAACCCAACAAGGAACAAAACATTTCAGCCTGACTTAAAGAGACCTTCTCTGGGCAGCTTTGTTGATTTCCAAAGAACTCCCCTCAACTCCTTCCTTCTATGAAATAATCTCTCACTCCCCCCTGTATTTTTATTTTATTAATTTCATTTACTGAGCCCAGAAGTTTATGAGTGCCCTGGTTCTGTCCACTTCTTAACTCAACTTGAACTCCTTTTCTTTGCTGCTGGAGGGGCAGCTGGGAGGTAAAAGCCCTTCTGTACCTCTTCAAAACACAGTTCTGCACATATTCCTTTCCCAGGCCTAGATGTCCATAATACCAGCAGAAGAATAATAAGAGTACCTATAGTCAGTACCAACAGAAAGCAGAACTTGAAATGACCTCAGCTCCTCATGGGGATTCATGATGTCAAGTTCAGGTGTCACAGTTCTGGCTGTGTCTCCCAATTTTTCCTTAATGTGTCCTAACCACATTGTCAAGGCTCGATTCTCAATCTGCCAATACTTTTCTCTTTCTGATGTTTCAGTTCCTGATCGTCACCACACTCTGAGGTGGAATCTATCAAGGGATCTAGCCTCCCACAGAGCAAGAATTTCTCTTCAATCTTAGATCAGCCATAAAGTCTTCCATGTTTTCAGCTTCTTTTGATAATAACTGATTTAAAGGATCACTCTCACATGTCTTGATGTGGAGTGCAGTACTCCTTCCATCCCTACTCCACACTTTTGTTGTTAACTTCCTCTGCCTGAGTTGGCTGAAAAGCATTTAAAGAATGAAGTGTTTCACAGCCAGCTGCTGTCAGAAATGTTTTCCTTCCGTGGCATGCTTATCTAGGTGATGCAAAATGAAGCATTTGCTTTCCTCTCTCCCTGAAGATGTAGTTCCATTAGTGCCCATATCCAGGCTCATCTTCCAGGCGCTGCATTACTCCTTTACATTACTTTAGTTTATTCCTTACACCAATAAATGTTCACTAATCACTCTTAGTGGCTGTGCCAGGGCCCTGCTTTCTCCAGGGCCTGAGTTTCAGTTATTTCTCACCGTGGAACCAGGATGTTTTCACACTTGGGAATTACTGTGAAAACATCCTGTTACCACACATTAGCTGCTGCTGATCGATTGCTTGTGTTTCCACGTTTTCCAGTTCATGGGAGCTTGCCAAACCAGAGTTTTCCAAATGCAAGGCTCTTTGTTTCCTTTATTTAGAACCACTGAGCTGTCTCACTCATACCTGGTGGTTTTCAGTAGCTGTGATGTGGCTACATCTCCGTGTTCATCCTAGAATATTGATTGCAGGATAAAGGCTCTCATTGTTGGGAAAAACGTGTAAAACTCGCTTGGTGTATTGATTGGCTCGTTACTGTCTTGTGAAATGAGATTCATGACCTGACTGCTGCTGCTGTGTTCAATACACATGTGCATGAGACTGCTGCTGGAATAATGTTTGAGCTGCCTGCCAGCCCTGTCAGACAATAAATCAAGGCCACAAGAGATCTCAAAAGTTTGAAAAGCTGAGAAGAGTTTCAGTCCTTCATTCCCAGTTCCTCAGTCCCAGCAGAATTAATCTTCTCAAGGATTCTCGTCCAGCACATCTCCCAAGATCTGATAAGCAGCCAGTGTCCAGGGAAGCTTCATTTTTGGGTCCTCAGCAAAGAGTTTTAAGAAAGCTTTATTTTCAGGGGTTGACACTCAGCCTTTTTTGAAGATTATCCCCATCATACCCACAAAAATCCATCAGCAGCTTCAAAGTATTTCTGAAAGTCCTATCCTAAGACGACTGCTTGGGTTCCTACTTTTTGCTTTGACTTCCAGGATTGGAACTCTGGCTCTCCAGACATGTTCAGCAAGAATGAGTTTGACTCCAAGTGAACAAGTCTCTGACATTTCATGGTCAATCCATTTCAATGACAATTCCAGTGTGACCTCAGTGCTGCTGACCACGTCCCTTTAGTGCTGCCACTCCCTCTTTAGTGCCCATCTTTCTGAAACAGAACATCACTCATCATAATGAGATCAAAAAGGAGAGAATCTCCCTCATTGTCAGGAGAGAAACTTCATGCAGTTCAGAAAGCAGATGAGTCATTTACATACTGCAGTAGGTTTTTCATGCAGTTCTCCTCTGTCCCATTTAACTTTTGGCAAGTTAAATATTAGCTGTTTTAGGATTTTGAACTCTGGATTTACCACTCACAGGCTAACAGCAAAACTTTGTTACATTAATTGTAATTCAAGATTTTCTTAATTCAACATCCAGATGTACAGGCAGTCTGCAAACATCTTTTATTTTCTGTGGTGTAGTCTGGTCTGGAACTCAGATGAATAATTTCCACTAAAGGTGACGTGGGTTGGAACCTTACGTTGCCCACTGAAACCCACTGAGGTTCCCATCTACAGAAATTGCTCTTGTTTGTGCTGTACACAAATATTTACAGAAAAATATAAATCCAAACTCAGAGGTGGTGTGAGTGTGTTCAGAGAAATCACGGAATCACAGTAAATTGGGATCTCAAGAGATCATCTCTTCCATCATCTGTCTCACAGTGGGATCAACCCTACCTGTTTCAGTTCTCTACACACAGAATCACAGAATGGGTTGGGTTGGAAGGGACCTTAAAGACCCTCCAGTTCCATCCCCTGCCATGGCAGGGACACCTTCCACTATCCCAGGCTGCTCCAAGCCCTGTCCAACCTGGCCTTGGGCACTTCCAGAGATCCTGGGGCAGCCACAGCTTCTCTGGGCAACCTGTGCCAGGGCCTCCCCACCCTCACAGGGAAGAATTTCTTCATGATATCTAGTCTAAATCTCCCCTTTTCCAGCTTGAAGCCATCCCCCCTTGTCCCATCGCTGTCTGACCTTGCTTAATTCCTCATTGAACTCTCCCACAAGCTTTTGTACACGTGCTGGCTCACCTGACTTGTTCTTCAAACCCCAGGTGATGGAACATCTCCAACCAACCTGCTCAGATTGTCTTGGTCACCTCTGATGAAACAGCCCCAATGTGTGCCCTAATTCCCCCTTGCTGGAGTTTAAACCCATTACTGCCAGCCCTGCTCCTGTCATCAGAGCCAGTGAATGCACCTCATAGCAAATGCCCTTTTGGGGTTTTAGGGTAGTAATTACCTTACTGTGGATCCTTTTTTTACAAAAAAAGAATATATAATAAAGCACCTTTTTTTTTTTCCTCTTAGGCACTTGCTGTCAAAGAGAGACAGAAAGTGATACTCTGACAGCAAGGTGGTGTGTCATACATTAGCCTGTATGACTTCTTATTTAATTAATAGCTCCATCCTGCAAATATTTGCACAATTTTATTCCAGTAAGCTTGTGGACACATAAATATTGGTAACATTCATTCAAAGAAACATCTTTCTTCCTTTTTTTAAGATTATGTGCTGTTCATGTACTTCAGGACTGATTTAGAAGTCCAAAGAGCTGAAGTCTGAATTGATCCTCATATTTCTGTAGAAATGTGCTAGAAAACAGCCTTTCCTTGAATTATTGCATTAAAAAAAAAAAAAATGCACATTTATACAAAACCCTACATGAATAATAGGTTACCAGGATGTGCCATTATCCAGTCAGTTTTAGAGCTTGCATCATCTGTTTTATTTTGGCATGTCATGCTGCCAAACAACCTTCAAAAGTTCACATTTGAGATCTGCCTCAAACATAAATCCTCTTTAAGTGGTGCATTTCAAGAGTCTGTCAAAAAAGCCCCAGGATTCAATGTGTTTTACTGAAATTCAAAAGAAGGTACACATCCATACACATGCAAACATATATATGTATATGCATTTAAATGTGTGTATATATATACATATTTAATTTATGCAGTTTGAAATCCAGATTTAGCCATAAAAACTCAATTCACTGTTTTTCTCTTCGTGTGGGGAAAGATGAGTCAATCATCAAGCCAGTCTTGGGTCTGAATCTCTTCTCCCAAATCCTGGCACAAACAGAAGTAACACAAATGAATTATTTGGAGTCACACCAACATGAAAGTAAAGCAATGGAGAAAAGAATAATAATCCTCTGTGCATGAAGCTGAAGAGGTTTATTTTAGTTTCATTTATTCCCAGGCTTTTCAGCTGGAAGTGCTGGAGGTTTTTTTTACTTCATATGGTGTAACTTGAGGCTGCTGTAAAGACTCCTTTATTCTTTTAATTATTCTTTCTTCTTCCTTTGTGGCATCTGTAACCCTTGACTCTCTCATGGAAAATGTATCCCCCAAAGACTCCTCACAAGAGGGATTGATTTGAGGTTGGTCTCATCTCGATTGCATTTTGTAGGACAGGAAATACAAGCAATGTTGACCTAATCCTATGGCCTGAGGTATGAAAAAATAAATAAATTAAAAGGAAAGATTTGCATTTGGCTGTTTGCCCATGGGGTCAGTTTTAAGCACTTGATGGCCCCACATCCTGCAGGACCTAGAAGCAATATCTACATGGCTTTTGCATAAGCCCAGGTCTGATTTATCCAGTTTGGATCCACTGCACCCAGTGCAGATATCCAGAGCTCAGCTCACTCAGCACCCTGCTCTTACCTGGTTCATTGGCAAGTCCCAAAAATTACCCATATCACCTTCTTCCAATTACACCCCAGCGTTGTTTAAGGCCATTCCTGCAATTTCAGCCCAAAATGTCTGGTCCTCAGCAGACACAGAAAAGAGATACATCTCTTCCTTTCCTTCTATTGACTAATTTGAAAGAAGTTGGTGTATTATGCTCTGCTGCTCACTTCTCTTGACCTGAACATCCTCCATGGCTTCCATCCATTTCCATGGCCATGTTCCCTACACCCTATCCCCTGTTACCATCCTCTGGCCTCCTCAAAAAACACATTGCAGCCCACCTGGCATTCACTGCAGTCAAAGTAAAGGTGACACCTAAGTTGTCCAGCCTTTTATTACAGGTTTCCCAGTCTGCATTAAAACAGCAGCTCTTTCTTTCCATGGAGCCTGTTTCAGTGGGACTTGTCCATTACATCCAGCCTGGCTGGATTTCCACTGTTCAAGCTGAAAATTAACCTTTGGTTGAAAGTATTTCCCTAGTATTTTGCTTTCCTCTTCTGTTTCTGACTCCCTTGTTTATTTTGCTTAATTTAATATCTCAGGATGATTCAGGAACTCACAGGAGCCCAAGGGAATTCCAGCCACCAAGACTGATCTGTTGCAGCAGCCCTGGAAGCAGCAAAGAGCACCAAGCTGAGTGCTGTGCTGTGTTCCAGATCCTGCTCTCTCTTCCTGCCTGTTGCTCTGTTTCCAGCAGATATTCCCATCCCTGGAGCACAGCTGGGGGAATGAATGGCAGGACAGGTCCTTATCCTGTGAAATCACACTCTGCAGTGATGCCATCTAGTCTAAAAAGCTCTGTAGTGAAAGCTGTGGGGTAGGGTGGTAAAACCAGATGGAGTTTTTAGCTTTTGAAAGGTTTATAATCATAGAATCAAAGAAGGGTTTGGGACCCTACAGGCTATCTAACTCCAAGCCCCTGCCATGGGCAGGGACACCTTCCACTAAACCAGGCTGCTTCAAGTTGGTTTGATATAGCATACAATAATAATTCATACCAAACATCAGAAAAAAGAACCCAAAATGGAATCTCATTACCAAGGAATGTGCATTTTAAGCAGATTCATACACTGTGGATCTTTTTTCTTTATTTACTGTATTTTAAAATACCGTTAATTTTATTTGCTTAACTTCTGACATGACGTTCTTAGAGTTTGACATGCATTTATCTCAGCACCACCTAATACCAACAGTGCAGATCCACAGGTCCAAATTACTCAGCATGAGGATGCCACCGAGACACTGCTGAAGGTGCAAAGTGGAATCAACAGAGTAAAATCAGTACAAATTTTGAAACTGACACTTATTTTGATGCAGGTAATCTTCCCTGGCAGAATAAATCCATGAGAAGAGCTTAATGGCAACCCATAATAGCCTGTCAATGAAAGACATGCACCATCCCAGCAGTTTGCATTGACAGGATTGTGAGGTTAATGAGCTTGGTAGCCAACAGCATTGCACAGCTTTTGACCTTTGCATGGAGCACCTTTTCTCTGTAAAAAGAAAAAAAAAAAAAAGGGAAAAGCAATGTTGGGGAAAGATGTCAAATCTTGTATGGCTCCAGCTAGCAACTGGAATATAGATGAGTTCATACTCACAAAAACCTCTCTCCAAAGGGTTTTAAGTTGGGCTTCTCTGCTGGTGTGGTTTAACCTGTCAGGAAGCTGAACAGGACTGCTCACTCCCCCTCAGAGGGACGGGGAAGAGAATCAGAAAAAGAGTCAAATTAATGGTTAAGATAAAGACAGTTTAATAGCACAGAAAAGGGAAGAAAATAATAATAATAATAATGATGATGAGGAGGAGGAGGAGGAGAAGGAGAAGGGGAAGGGGAAGGAGAAGGAGAAGAAGAAGAAGAGGAGGAAGAAGAAGAGAAGGAAGAGGAGGAAGAAGAAAAAGAGGAAGAAGAGGAAGGAGAAGAAGAGAAGAGGAAGAAGAAGAGGAGGAAGAGGAGGAGGAAGAGGAGGAGGAAGAAGATGAAGAGGAAGAAGAGGAGGAAGAGGAGGAAGAGGAAGTACAAAACAAGTGATGCACATTGCAATTGTCACCTCTTACTGACCCAGCAAGAGTTGGAGCAGCAGCTGCCACCCCCTGGACAATTCCCCCCTGTTCAGTTTTCCTGTTCAGAGAGAGGCTGTAGGGTCTGGAATATCCCTTTGGCCAGTTTGAGTCTCCTGTGTTCCCTCCCACTTCGTGGAGCCCCCTGGGCTCCTCCCTGCCAGGACAGTATGGGAAGATGAAAAGTCTTTGACTTAGTGGAAGCACTGCTCAGCAACAACTAAAACATCAGTATGTTATTAACTCATCTCATCCTAAATCCAAAATCCAGCCCTGTACCAGCTACTAGAAAGAAAAATAACTCTATCCCGCCCAAACCCAAGAAGTACATCCACAACTTAGTGGGTTTGTTACCTCTTTAAATCCATCCATTACTCTAATAAAAACATTACCGCTCTCTACAAACCTCGTGTTACTGATATCCTCAGGACATCAGGGCTACAGAAACACTTCTAGTAAAAAGTCAAATGAATAATACATTAAGGAGAATTTCTCTGTAAATATGTCTTTCAGGTCTTGTGTTTACTCACTTGTAAAAAAACATGAAAGAGGGAGCTTTGCTTTACAGCTCAAGAAAGGTGCAGACAAAGATGACAAAGATGATAAAAAAATAACCTTGGACTCACTTCCAGACTGAGGAGGTGGCTGAGGAACACAAGAAGGGTCAACCACACTTCTATCCCTCTCCTAAATGTTTTTCCCTTGTTTAACATCAGACTGATACACTGCAAGAATGCCCACAGCATCTCTCCTGGCCCTGCAGATGTTGTAAAAAGGAAAGAGGGTCGGGGAATAAGCTCAAGAATGGGCTGCTGCTTGCCAGCTTCATGCCCACCAATATATCCTCACGTCACATCCCAAGGGACAAAACACTTGTTGACAGGTTCCTGCTGTGGAGCACAAGGATATCAGACCCCACTGCAGCCTGGTTGTTGTGACCTTGGCCTGAAAACAAAAGGGACATCTCAGACCCACAGGAACATAAGACATGCCATGGAGAAGAGCCAGGCCCAAGGGCAATGTAGTGTGGACATAGCCAGGAACATTCCCAGGACGGGCAAACAGTGCCTGGTTTGGTTAGGTACTAATAAACATTTTTAGGTGTTTCTCCACAGAGCAACAACCTCAGCTGCTGTCTGGGAGAAACCAGATTCTGGTCAAAAAACCCCAACTTAGTGAGGCCACTCTACAGCAGAAAATACCTTTTATTCCCTACCTGTGGTCTGAAGACTCTGTTAGGTGCTGAAGTTGACTTCTTCCAAGCCACTGCTATTTTTTAAATGTCACTCTCCCGTGTTTCCAGCCTCTCCCATGTGTGCTACATTGGGCCACACAAACATTTTGCCTCCTCGAGACAGACCCATGGTCCTGGGCATCTGTTTTTTATTTCATCCTCACAAGGGGGCCTGTGATACTGCAGCAGTGGAGACAATTCATTATCACAATTAAATCAGTGTTTCATCTCTGGGTTTAATCTGATTTTTCCTGGCCTGCAAAGGCACCTCTGGGATCTATTTCAGTGTTGGACATGGCTGAGGAACTTTTCTTTGCTGTGTCGCTGACTTACAGGGCAATAATTCCTCTGGAGCACATGCTTGGAGCCACACCTCAGCCTCATTCCATATAAAAATGGGGCTTGTGGAGCCACATCTGGTCTGTACCCCTTGCTGCACAACTTTGGGTCAGTTTGAAGATCAGCCTGAGGGCGCTAAGAATTTCCCATTTCACAGAAATGCAGAAGATGGGGATCCATCCCCACCTACAAAGGCTGTAGCTGCAAACACAACCTTTATCAGACCTTGGAGAATGCACACAGGCAAAACCTCTGTGCTGCTCCTTGCACCTTGCAAGTGGGTGAAAGAAACAAGTTCCCTACAGCAAATCCATAGGTAATTAATGGAATCACTTCTTTTCTCCTCACTGTTGAACTGTCAGCTCTGAAATAACCCAGCCCACCATATTCTGCTCCCATGGGAAAGGGAGAAATGGGAAAGGGGGAAACTGAGGCAGAAATCTTCCTCTATGCTGTTGAAGGGAAGAAGACCCCAGATTTCCTGAGCTGTGTGCTTTATCCCTCACCTGATCCCACCTTGAGCTGTACAATTGCCATCTCTGGTTTTGTGGGACAATGGTGCAGGGGGTGGTTACAGAGAACAGCCCCAAAAACCCCTTTTGGCAGCTCTCCTGTCATCTGCCAGCACCAGGACAGCCCACAGCTTCCCCTGTCTGAAACAATTCCCCTACCAACATCAAATACTCATTTCCTTGAGCTGGGGGGAGGCCAGTTGACTTTTGTGGAGAGGGGGAAGGCAGTGCTTGGCTAGAATGTAGGAGGAGGCCAAACATGAAAGATTGTGGTAGAAATTGTGGGTGAAAACCCAGAAGAAGACAGGATGTTATCTTCACCAGACATGGGTAAGAGCTTTGTTTGGATGTCAAAGAATCGGTCAATCAATTTTTTTTGCCTTCCAGGAAAGTTGTGTAGCAGGATTTTGGTTTATGCCTGAGAAAACAAAGTTATTTCTAACAGCAGGTGTGAGACTGTGAGGCGTGAGGGACATATGAACCCAAGTGATAAGCCTGCATGTTCATGGAGCTCCAAGGAGCCTTTGTGCAAGGGAGTTTGTGTCATTCCCTCCCAAGACTCTCTGAAGATTAGTGATGACAGGCTAGAATCAAAAAGTGTGGGGAAACATGTGGAGATTTTAATTTCAATGAAGAAGATGGATCATGCTTTAATTGCCTGAGTTTTTTCCTATATTTCAATGGAATGCTCCTAAAGCAATTATTAACAAATTGAATTCTCATGAGAAAGAGGCAGAGCTTCTTTCACTGACCTAAACTGAGATGCCTGGAACCATCTGAGGATACCTGAGAGGCTCAGGTGAGGCTGGCTACGTAGGACCTGTGCCTTTCTGGACATGTGGCACTCAGGAACATCTAAAATTGCACCAGACACTTAAAGAGAACAGCAGTCTGGCACCCTCAGAGTGAAGGCCCCACAAAATCATCTCCATTTTCTGCTGAGAATGTGACATTTCAGTGCAATGCAGCAAGTGCTGAGCCTCTAAATGCCGAGGAAATTTAAAGAGCAGTCTGGTGCTTCACAGCCAGCCAGCGAATCCCTAAAGCAAAGTATTTTACTAACTTTTATTTTAAGATTTCCTTTAGCAAACATAGCATGTCTGAATACAAATTATCACAAAGATCAAGATGTTCAGATCTGAAAATACCTCAAAACAACTGTCTGCTTTAACCTTTGCATATTTTACATATTTTTTCCTGATAATCAGATTCCACCCACTAAAGGATTTCAGAAGCACTGGAAGGCAATGCTTCTATAGAGGGTATTTGTTGGAACATTATATCTCCTATAAAATGTAGCTGGGAATTATTAAATAGCATCCTGAAATAGATGTTCCTCATTAGACCTGTGCTAATTCAGAGGATCATGCCATTTTTAAACAAGATGGTACATGCAAATAACATCTGTCTCATTTCTAGAAAATGGCCCCAAGCTTAAAAATTTGAGTCTGGATCTAGATCTTACACCTCGTGAACTGTCAAGAGCTCCAGGCTTGGGATCTTGCTGAATAAAAGAAAAAAAAGAAATAGAAATAATATTAACACAGAGGTCCCAGCACCCAAGGTGAGCCCAGTGAGTGAGACAGATGTGGAGTCACAGGTACCAGATAAATTCAGTGATCAGGAGTTCAATCACCGACTCTTTCTCAGCTGCAGGAATTAATTGCAGATGTGCTGTACCTCTTCATTGGATTTTTCACTATATAAGTGACATTTCTTCCCAGATTTACCAGAGATGAGGCGATATGGGGTGAGGACAGCTGGAGGTGGATGACTACACCTTCCCAGGAATGGAAAAAGAGAAACCTGGTAAATTCACAGGACTTCAAATCCCTCTCTTTTTTGCCCCCATCAGCTTAAAAAAAAATCAGAAGGTCAGATGAGTCTCTTGTTTGTGGTGTTCTCTTGGTACCCATGGAGGGTGAGGTCCAGTCTGGAGCCTGCTCTTCAAGAAAGGTATGGAAAAGGAAAGCATGGCAAAAACACCTCAGAGGCTAAGAAAGCATCACCCACAAGAAAAAGCAGAATGAGTTGGAGCAATTTAGTGTTAAGACAAGACAAATTCAGTGCAGGCAAGGTGGTTTCCACTCTTTGAGAGTTACTAAAGCCCAAAGAACTAAGAAAAATTATAATAAGCCAAACACACCTTTGATATTTTCCACCTCCAGGAACTTGCATTTCTAGAGAGTCTACTGAAATTTAATAACCCTCAATGGATTTATATCTGTGCATTTGTCTAAGTGCTTTTTGAACCTGCCTAAGCTTTCAGTGGTCACAACATCCTCCAGTGAGAGATTTCATAACTTAATTACAGGCCTTGCATGCTGCAAGAAGAACTGCATCTTCATGTTTGTCTGAACCTATTTATTTCATATAATTTGATGGTAATTTGGTGTTCTTGTGCTAGAAAAGACTGTGAGCAATCATCTCCTACAAGTTGTCCATGTTGTCTCAATGGCACTCATGGTTTTTAGAGGTCTGCATCACAGGATGAGAAGTCAGAGGCTTATCATGATGGATTTGGACTGCATGTTAATGATAAATTGTGTTTCTAGTGGTAAAAGGGAACGAGGTGGTGAAACAGATTGTATGGTA
Source organism: Motacilla alba alba (assembly GCF_015832195.1). Classification (NCBI taxonomy): domain Eukaryota; kingdom Metazoa; phylum Chordata; class Aves; order Passeriformes; family Motacillidae; genus Motacilla; species Motacilla alba. Next base: position 4,030,382 of record NC_052031.1, on the reverse strand, counting down.
GGAGGATAAGCTTGATTGCATGTGTCAAGAAGGCAGACAATCAATGCTGTTCATTATGCAGTTTATCCCATTCTGAAGTAAATGTCCACATTCAGTCAATTAAATTACACTTTAAATTCCACTGACTATTGACTGGGTCTTCAATAACAACCATGAAGCTCCAGAAGCCTTACCTACAGAGAGATAACTAAAGTTAGAGGAGAAAAATACCACCCCTTTGAGTCCATCCAGGCAGAGCAGGACTGACAAACTTTCATCTTTAGCGATGCTAAACTGTAGAATCATTGGAAGCTACAAAAATGCCATGAGGATGATTTGAGTTATTGCTACAAAGACCAGCTGTTCCTGGGTGTTCTTTGATGCCAGGCTCACAGCACAGGTCAACTCTTGACTGCAAATTGTGCAGGGCAGCAGAAAACAGTGGCCAAACTCTGCCAGGTCATGGAATGGAAGTGAAGCCAAGAAACTGAACTGTGGCAGGAAAAGATGGAATCACTTGAGTGCCTTGCTCTCAGCAAAGCCTGTAACAGGTATTTTTCCCATTGAGAGCCCAGTGCTGTGGCTCTGCACACCAGGATGCTCCTTCCTTTCCCAAATCTCCAGACTGGAGGCACCAAGAGCTGACCTTCCCTCACAGGGGCAGGCACTGACTTTGGGTGGGCTTAGCTCACCCAAAATTATTTCCATTAAGGGGAAACGACTAAAAGATGACCTTGGCTTGGACAGGCACCACCATGTCAGCTGTGACACAGCCATGGAGATCAGCACCAGGGACTGACCTGGACTCCAGAACCCACATCCACACGAGCACTCGGGTTCCTAAATCAGGGCTGCATTCACAGCAGCACAAAGGTGAAGCCTCAGCAGTTCCATGTCCAAGGTTCCCCATGGAGCTGATTCCTGTCAGTGCCATCACAGTGGCTAATTCCATGCCAGCTGGTTAAATCACCTCCTTTCCACTCCTTGCAGGTGCATTTCATATCCCTACATCTAATTAGCCAGAGCTAAAGAAACGGTAATTTTTTAATCTTTTTTTTTTTTTTTTGGTGAATAATGGCCACTCTTAAATCTGTGTACCACAATAATGGCAAGTAATATGAGCAGCATTTAACAGCCATTGAGCTCAGCACAAGCCAAATTGACATGCAGGAGCCTTTTATAACCAGGTACTCTCTGCACTATCATCAATTATCTCCTAATTAAACAACAAAATTCCCTTGAAATGCCCTGGTTAGACATCATTACTAAACATTTTGCCATCACTTAGTGGATTAATGTGTCTAATTAAATAACTTGCAGCGTGGAGGCAGGATCATGGCATGATACTTGAAATGAGGTGTGCAAACCTCTATAAATTGTTTGAAGTCAAAACCTGCTTGGTCTTGTATTGACAGAAAGGATTACTTTAAAAATCAATAGCTTTCTTCTGTGTTGTTTTTTTTTTTTCCCATCTGGGTGAATAAAAACAAAGAAACTGCACACGAACCCCAATGACAAATTGCCGCTGGAAATGTTGGATTTTCTGTGCTCAGAGGAGAGACAGCTCATTTGCTCAGTGTTTTCAGGGGTGGGAGTCGCAGGATTTTACAGCAAGGATTTATTAAATTTTCCAGGTAATTTTCCATCAGTGATGAAATCTGAATCCTTTATACACCTACGGGGATGCCACTCCATACTGGAGCCTAACTTCACCTGTAAGAGGGAATTCCTGCACTGTTCATATGATACTATCTACACCAGAAAGAATCTGGGGGTGATCTTCTCCTGGGAGTGACCAAACCCAAGCTACTGGGTTATTTCTAGATCCAATCTGCTTCCAGGAAACTTGTGGATTTGCAGGTCCAGCTTCAGCAGCTGCTAACTTTCCAGTTAGTGATGCAGACTACAAAAAAAGCTCTTTTAGGATGAGATTCCCCTTTGGAGCTGGAGGCTATTCACATGTCACAGTGACTCCTGATGACAATGCTGACTCTCAAATCCATGACAGCAAAGGGCAAACCCAAATCACTCTTCCTCTATCCTAGGAAGCAATAAACCAGCAGCCTGTCACTGAAAAAAAAAATCTGAGAAAAACATGATTAGGTGGTAAGGTATTTTCATGTCCTGAGGAGGTACAGAGGGTTCAGATTTGTATTCAGATAAAGTGATCACAGTGAAACTGAAACTCCCTGCATGGTAACTACTTCTGAATAATGTCAAGGATGTTGCCTGAATCATTATAAACTCTGAGGCACCTACCAGAAGCAAGTGTGTCTCAGATGCTGGTTGGTTGGATGGGGTCCTGGGCTCCCTGCTCTAGTGGAAGGTGTCCCTGCCCAAACCAAAAAGCTGGAACCAGGTGATCTTTATGGTCCCTTCAAACCCAAAGCATTCTGTGATTCTGTGATTATGCTGTTGGCTGGCACTCCAAAAACACTGATGTCATGTACACTCTCCACCAGGAGGCAGACATTAAATCCCTTTATTTTGCAGTTGATAATCTTGAATTTTCACTTAATCTGCCCAGGTGGGTTGAGCAGAGGCTTCTCTGTTCTTCTCTTTCTGCCAAATTGAGAGCAGAAGGATTCAAAGTGAAAGTCACACACATACACACATATGAAAATGATCCCTTTGGCTTTCCTGTGGTCTGCAGTTTGATCACTGAACTGCTTTGGAAGATTGACTGGCACACGAGTCTGCACCTCTGGCAGGTTGGACAGAGATATCCTGGTTATCCCTCACTGTTCTGCTGTGGTTTTCAGTCTGCTCACTGCCCTAGGATGCCACTGCCTGCCCTCAGACCAACGTGGTCATAGGTCACATGAGTTAGAATCAAACCTACTCATCTCCAAACAAGCACTTCCTGCCTCCCCTTCAGCCTCGCATGTGTCATCATCTTCTGCTTACTGTACTGCCCAGTGCCACAAGCGATCAGTTCCCCTTTCTCCCCCTGCACTGCAGATGCCACACCAAGAGAAAACCAGGCCCTGCCCAGAGGGGACAAACTGCTCACAGGGAGGCTGCATTTCATTTGGGCAAGGGGTAAAAGCTCTTGCTGGTGGGCTTAGTACAGCAGCCTGATGAAAAGCAGGCAAACAAACGTGTGCAATAACCAAAGGGATGTCTCGGGGTTTAGGCTGGAGGAGGGAGGTCACATCCAGGCTGTGGCTGCTGAAAAGTGTGGCAGAGTAAGTCAGTGGCACAGCTCCTCCAATGTGTAGGTGACAGCTCTCTCTTTCACCAGCTGGAGAGACAGTGCCACCTCTGCTGGAAGGAACCCAGAGAACAGAGTGTGAAAGAGAACTGCAGAGGAACTTTTGACAAGGGCTTGTAGTGACAGAACAAGGCACAGTGGCTTCAAACTGAAAAAGGAGATGTTTAGATTGGATATTAGGAAGAAATTCTTTCCTGCGAGGGTAGTCAGGCCCTAGCACAGGTTGCCCAGAGAAGCTGTGGCTGCCCCTGGATCCCTGGAAGTGTCCAAGGCCAGGTTAGATGAGGCTTTGAGCAACCTGGGATAGTGGAAGGTGTCACTGCCCATGGCAAGGACTTGGAACAGAATGGTCTTTAAGGTCCCTTCCAACCCAAGCCATTCTATGTTTGGGGACAATTGGGCTGGTTTGGGGGACACTTGGCCTGGTTAGACAGGAGCAGCCACCTCTTCCACAGCCCCACAGACCACAGCAGGAGCAGCAAAAGCAAAATTACATCAACCCTGTTCAAGAGGGAAGAAAATAGCTGTGCAACTCCAACCTGGAATAAAGCTATAGTTGCTGGTCCTCTTCACCTCCTGCTCCACATTTTCTAGATTATCTCCTCAAAAGCAGACTCCCACCTTCTGGAATGTCTCCTACATCACCTCTAGCTGCACACAGCTGTGCCCATTTCTGCATTTGTTCTCATTTTCCCTTGTGTCCATCAGACTCCTCAGCTGAGGGACTGCAGCTGACCCAGACACTGTGCTGAGGCACTGGAGCAAGGACTACAGTCCATCCACAGAGAGGGAAATGTCTGCACAGGAAGAAGAGCCTGGAGCAGCTCCCCTGGCTCTGTGTCACTGCCACAGCACAGCATGTCCCCCCTGGCTTCCAATATCTGGGCAAATGCAGTGAGAACATTTGCAAAACTAATAGTGAGAGTGGTGGGGAATACAAATAAACACATGCATAAATACTCACGCGGGCAGATGGGACACAAGACTGTTCTGTTCCTGCAATTCTCTTTTATCATCTGGGTGTCTCTTTGTATCTCTAACGTGTTGCCACCTCCTGATTGCCCTGCTGCTGCAGGTGACAAGGCTCTCTCCTTGGTTTGAGATGCAGACACCTGTGGTCATACCCTGAGGTGTACATCTGTAGGATCTTCTGATACCCTATGTAGATGATGCATTAGGATGTGGTTTGGCAGTGTTAGGGTTACAGTTGGACCTGATGATTTAAGAAGTGTTTCCCCAACCTAAGTGACTCCATGTATGAATATGGATTTGCATGCATAAATACCTTGGGGTTTGTTACTTGTGTGCCTCTAGATTAATGCACAATGGTTTCAGCATTCAGTTTTCTGTCTCTTAAAAGCATGTTTTTTACTCTTAAATTAAACTCTTGACCTTAACTCTCAAATTAAGCTCTTAACTTACTCTTCCAGCAAACCTCAAATACAAACCAGTCCATGTAACTTTTTGTTCCAGCACATTCCTTCTGCCCCCAGACTCAAACACAACAAACCCTTCCAGTGAGACTGAAGTAAACTCATACAAGTATTCCTCTTGATCCCAACTTCTAAAATGATTGGAGATGTTCCTGCTGTGGTTTAAATGAGCACAAAGCTCCTCGAGTCAATGAATTTTTTCTGATTTACAAGGAGCTGCCTCTTCACCTTCTTGACAAGATGGATCTGAATCTGACTGGCAGTTCTTAATGGAAGTGAAATTCTACATGAATTTCAGAAGGAAAAGATGTAATTCCTAAAGACAATATATACTGCCTTAGCAACACAGTTATTTTTTAGCGTTTGTATTTCACCAGCACCTTGGTTAAAAACCCTCATGCTACAATGAGTCCAGACCTGTAGAAGTGAAAATTGCTGCCCCAAAGAGCTCAGAGATCCAAATCAAAAGAAGTGGAGGAAGAAAGGCACACCACTGGAATGAAATTTCATAAATAGATGCATAGTCTTCGTACCCAGTGCTAAGTGTAGTGACATTAGAAAAAGTCAAGGCCCTGTGCACCTCATGACCTTCCAATTGCAACACAGAGCTGATTCCCCATGACTGAACGTGCAAGGGCATAAGAAATAACAGGAATTAGGAGTTTGTGCAGTGACATTTTTAAACATTCACTGACTTTTAGGGAAAGCCCACCATGAATATTAAACAAGCCCCTGACTTTCCTAGGGTTGGTGGGTAAGACCTGACTTTCTCAGTTATGTGAGGTGACCTTTCAAAATCATTTTTGTTGCTGCACCATTCCCCTGTTCCCCTGATTCTGCAGCCTTATACACTCTGGGACTTCAAAGAATTAAGTCTCTTTTGCTGTTAATAAATGGAGCCCTGCATTCCCTCACCTGGAAAAGGACTTTTGACAAATGCTACTGTGCACAGAAGAGTGCTCACAAATTATAAGAGCATTTGAGTGGAAAGCAGAGGCACCAATGTAAAGAATTGCTGGTTTCAATTGTTACATTTAGTGCTACAGCACCTTGATGCCTTACGCAGCACCCAGATTAAGTCCAAATCTGCAAGGCTGTACTGGAAGATAAAACACAAAGCCTTCTTATCACCAAAGTCCCACTTGAGCCTTCAAAATAGATTTCAGCTACAACTGGAGTGCTGCACTCAGCTCCTGTGTGGGGGACCCTCTATAATGCAGTCATTTAATTTCAGGGCATGTTTGAGCTTTTTCTTACGTATCCTGAAGGAAATCATAGGATCAACCACTTGGGATCAGAAAGCAAGAAGCAGATTGTAGTTTTGTTTTTCCTCTCCATCTTTTGTTTCTCCTCTCATTAGCAGGCACTGCCAAGCAGCCTTCCAGCCACCTAATCCTCTCTGAAAGCTCTCTCTAAGAATCAGACAAAGCTGGAGGTAAAAAAATGATTCATAGATGGATGTGTTTGTCATTGTCTGGAAAGTAAAATGTTCAAATCCACCAGAGACAAAACAGCCTGAGCTGACACCATGATGACCTACTTTTAATAATAAATGAAAGCTTCAGAACTGTGGGTTTTGGGTAAATATGTGAGGCCCCTAGAGCCCAGCTAGGAGATATCCTACAGGAAGGATGTTCTGGGATATTTTCACCCTTCAGGTCCTGACCATCTCCAGGAAGAGAAGATAATGCAGCAATACCATGGCTTTCATTTGTTACCAACTTACAACAGGAGCACTGAGGGGCAGAGAATCATTAAGGCTGGAAAATATCTCCAAGACCATCAAGTCCAACTTTCAGTGAAGCACCCAGGATGTGTTTCATGCCAGGGGTCCAGAGTACTTGCAGCCAATTGTTAGGTTATCCCAAACTTGCATTTTCATGGCTGCAGTGTCAAGGACGATATACAAAGACTGTGATGCAATGCACAGATACCAATGACCAACCATCCCTTCCTCCACATCTGTAGTGTCACAGAGCAGCTCCCTGAGTTGGTTTCAGCTGAGCTCAGGTATTTCTGCACTGTACTGAGGGCAGCAGCACCGGCATCCCCGAAACCACCCCGAGTGAGGTGACACCTCTGTGTTCACTCCTGCCCATGGCAGTGTCCCCACTGCGTGCTGCCCCAAACCCTCACCTCCTGACAGGAGCTCTTCCTGTGCCTCCCTCCCAGCCCTCTGCTCTTCCCATGGCTTACACAGGCTACTGGAGGTCACCTACAGCAATAATCTGCCCTTAACTTCTTTCCCTTTTTTCTCCCCCTGGTCTCCTAACAGGAATGTGGAGGTTTCAGTGCTTCCATCCACACTGCAATACCCCTTGGCCATCGTGGATGTGAGTGTCACACCAAGCTATGTTTCAAAGGGGTAGATGGAGTGGCCTTCAGCCATTTGTAGGAAAATATAAACAGTGAGCACCACAGCCATGAAATGCCTGGAGATCTCCCATTTATTTTTACCTTTGCCTAAAACACCATTTCTACTGCAGCTAGCAATGCTGCAGACACTTAGGCACCCGGGTGGGTTACAGTCAGTTGGCTGTGGACAGTGACAGAGTGAGAGGATCATGGCTTACTTTAACTTCAGGTACCTTCCTGAAGCTGGAATTGCTCAGGACACTGCCCCAAGTGTCTCCTCCTGAGCCTAGCTGAGAACTCTGGAGCATCTACCTCTGAGGGCCAGCTCTCCTGGCTGCCAGAGCTGGTCTGAGGGCGCTTGGTTTTCAGAGGGAAGGTGACACATTTGGCACCATCTTATTTTGTTCTTTTCCATGCTGCTGAAAACTGAGTCCATTTTGTCTCTTTCTGTGTGTCCCAGAGCTGAGATCATTGATGGAAAAAGTATCCTGGACACCCAGTGTCTTCCAGGGAACTGAGGTTACTGTGGCAAGTCATCATTTGGAAAATTTTATGGACATAATAGAAAGAATCAGAGAATCACAGAATCACTTAGTTTGTAAAAGACCTCTGAGATCATCAGGTCCAACCTATGACCACCAACCACCACCTTGTCAACACAGAATCCCAGAATCAATTAATGCAGGGTCACAGAATCGATTAAAATGCGTGGCAATGATGTGTCAATGGTTCCCTTAACCATTGTTCCCTGATGTGTTTCCACAGCCAGCGCTGATGGTAAATGCGCTCACATCAGAAATTTTCATAGCACCGAGAAAACGTTTTGACCTTTCACCTTAACCACTAAGAAAAAGCAAGCCAGCAAACCCACTCCTCACCCAAAATATTCACCACGCAGAGGTCAGGTCTGAAATGTTACCGTCAGCAGCCTCTGCTCACCCTGACTTACATTAACCCTGCAGCAGAGGGGGATGATTTCTGGGAAACTTCGAAGGAGCGTGCAGACAACAGCACCCAGCTGAATAACCCCTTATTAGCACAATTTCACTGGGAAACAACAGTCTGGCAGCACCTTTGTTTCTTGTGAACAGGGCACTTCACAAGAATCAATAAGTGAGCTCATGTGAGAAACACAGAGAGAATTCGGAGAAATAAAACGAGCACCCTCACAGATCATCTTTGGCTCTCGGCTGCCCGGGGTGGGTCACAGAGGAGAGGTAAAACTCACAGGAAGGGCTGGGGTTTGGGTGGCTGGTCCTAGCTGAGGGGTGGCACTGGCAAAGCAAGCAGAGGGGGCAGATCAAAGCTCATTTTGCAGCACACAGAGGGGGAGTGGGATGGGAGTGGAGCAAGGGGCTGCTCAGCACCCTGCGTTGGGTTGGGGGAGGCAGAATGGGCTGAGTCAGGGTTAGCACCTTCCAAACTCTGTCTCAGTTTCACAGACCCATTTCCTAAACTACTGATGACTTGTCCCAAAGCCTTTCTTAGAAAAAGCACTACTGAGAGTGTGAAGGCCTCTAAAGCACCTGATACCATTTTGGTGAAGGGTTTAGTGCTTACATCTTCATCAGTGCTGTGTGCACAGATACTGTTGTGATGCACTATCTCCCCAAGCTTTTCCCTTGCTAAATCAGCTCTTCCTTTGCCTAAATCTTCACCATCTGCAGCAGCTTCCCTCATTCTTTAAGCAGAGGGTGGCGAGGCCCTGGCACAAGTTCCCAGAGAAGCTGCCCCATCCCTGAAAGTGTTCAAGGCCAGGTTGGACAGGGCTTGGAGCAATCTGGGATAGTGGAAGGTGTCCCTGTCCGTGGCAGAGGGGTTGCAAAGATCTTTAAGGTCCTTTCCAACCCAAAACATTCTGGGATTCTGTCATTAACTTATGCCCCACCTCAGGAAAGACTCTCCAACAGGACAAGTCTCCACCTTTCTCCTGTCAGGCCTGACCTGTCAGTTCTCACCACGTGCCTTACAGACGTGTCCAAGTGCAAAAGACATCTGGAAATAAAATGTCCTGGGATCTTCATGTAACGTGCCTGATTGCCCAAGAGTCAGACATTGCCCTTCTGTGTCCCAAGGCTTCGTCCCCTTGTGTATAAAAGAGGGAGGGCTGACCCTTTTCAGGATCAGTAAGGATAAATGCATTAAAAACTAGGATATATCAATATAGTGGATGTGAAAACCTTTAGTCCTGCCTTAAACATCTTCTCTCTGGCTTTCCCATCCACATTATTTGCTGTTAGAAGCAAACAGCACTAGCAAAAAGGGTTCCTTTTAGGATCCAGCTCAAGAGGTTTCTGTATCGGACACTCAGCACTTCCCAGTTATGAGTAATAAGCTGTTTTGATTTACTACAGTGTATAGCCCAGAATCAAAGTTATCAGGCAAAACCTCCCACCTCCTCACCATTACATGAGATGGGCAGGCATCTAAGATCCTAATTTGGTGTCTTACTGCTCTTTCTGGCAAACTATTTCAACTGTGTGTCTGCTGAAATTGTACAGATTAAACAAAAATAATTTTTTTTTGATTCCTGGGAGGAGTTTTCAAATCTACTGTGAGTGCACACTCACTACATCAAATGCAAGAAACCTTAGCAGATTTTAGTTTGAAGAAGGTGACTCCAAGAATCTGTCCCACCTCTGCAAGCATCAGCAGCATCTTCCAGCCCTGATGTTCATTTCAGATTCCAGTTATGCTGCCGATTCAATCTTGATGCAGAACTCAGTCATGGGAGGACACAATGGTGTGAGTTGTTGGCAGAAAGGACCAAATTTCAGACATCCAAATCTAAAACTGAAAATGAAAAAAAAAAACAGCTTCACAGTCATCTTGCCTTTCGAGTACCCTCTAGAGGGGTGAAAAGGATAACAAAGATAAATGTAAGCATACTGGAAATCTTGCTGATCTCTTAGCCTCTGTGACCTCCCTGAGCAATGCCTTCTACTGATTCCAAATGAAACCAAACAAAGGGTCTTTTAATTGGCAAGACAGAGGATGTATAAATACACAACAAAAAGATCCCAATGTCATTCAGATGGATTCTCCATCCTTGAAGGCATTCAGAAGCTGCCTGGACATCGTCCTGGGCAGTCAGGTCTCTGTGGCCCTGCTTGAGCAAAGAGGTCCCTTTCAGCTCAGAGGTTCTGTGTCTCTGTGATCTCTAAACTGATTTTTATCTGTTGATTTTGCTTCAGGTTTCCCTGTGTTATTAGTTAATGTCACCAAAAGAGACAGAAGTGGTCCTGCAGCCCTCCAGGACCAGGTACTTTGTCTCCAATTGTGGTCAAGAATAATGCCTGGTCCAAGCTTGGAGTGGTTTTCCATGATCCCCACCACTTCAGGGGGAATTATTAGGGGTGGTGTCTCTGCAGGAGTCAGGGGGGAATATTGTTTTCACACAAGCCATGGGAGACTGCTCTCCAGGACAGGAGAGGAGCTTTCAATCACAAGTGACTTTGCATTTTTCCAGCAGTTCCAAAGCAGCTCACCTCTCATGCTGTGTCACCTGGAGTGCATGCTCACACACCACAGACCTTTTGTGGAGGTCTTCACCCACTCTCACCCCTCCACCTCTTTCCCCCCATCACTCTGATCACTCAGCCCTTCACGTGTTTTTTTTGGTTGGTTTTTTTTTTTTTTTGGTTGGTTGGTTTTTTGTTTGTTTGGTTTTTTGTTTTTCCTTTTCAGTTTTGCTTTGCTTGTGTTTCTTACATCCAGGCTGTTGTGCTGCTCTGGCTGAGAGCACAGTGAGGTGATGGGTTGAGTCAGCAAAGTGAGGAAGCCATAGCCTGGAGTGGCAAGAGACAGGCAGAGTGTGGAAACCAGCAGGCGAAGGCAGGCAGAGGCTTTGCCTCCCTCAACCTGTGCCCTAAAATGCATTTTATGCACCTCCTTAAATTGATTATCTTGAGTGCTGCTGACAAACCAGAGTACTGAGCCAAAAATGACAGATAAAAATCTTTGAAGCTTTATATAAAATCAGAGATGAGCAAACTTTATGGGCTGGGAACATTTAGCACCATATGCTCAGTTGATCCTTGGCGTGAGACTAACAACCTGAAGGATTTTTTTAACACCAGCACCACAGTTGATTTATTTCTCTTTATAGCTTGAAAGGGACAACACATATCTCCAGTCAAGGAGTTCCAAGGAAGTAAAGTCAGGCCGGACCCTGTAGAAAGATTTACTCAACATTTCCTCATGAAGCCTGGCAGATGGGCATCATCACACAGCATTTTGCAAGAGGTTTGAGTTGCTCACTGCATTTCCTGTCCTTTTCTGGGCAGGCCAGGGAACTCCCAAGCTGGAATTGTGTAACCTCCAGCTGGGCGGACATCTCATGGGAACAGGGGGTTTGGGAAGTGCTGGACCTGCTGTATGGTAAAAGGGATGAAGTGACCTCTCCGCTCCTTTCCAAGCAGATTTTTTTTTTTATCACTGCTAGAAGAGACTGAAATGTAAATTAAACCTTATGGTAACTTGCAGTGCACTCTTGTGGAAGAAGTAGAAACTTTTGAGGGTGAAACAAAACAAACCAAAAAAAACCAAAAAAAACTCTGAAAATAACTTGACCTGCTATATTTTTTAATTTATTTTTCAAACATATTAATTAATTTGTTTCAATGAATTCATATCACAGACCAAGAAGAGTATTATATCTGCTTTCACAGCAGCTATTAAATATGTTCCCTTGTTATTTCCCCCATCTCCTCCTCTAAATTAACAATAAATTACAAACAACTACCCTTAAAAAACAAACAACAGAGCCCAAATATTTTGAGAATGAAACTCTTCAGAAAGGCCCACTGCCCAGGCGAAACGCTCAATCAGTTTTGGATTTTTTTTATTTTTTCTTACTGAAAATGTGGGTGGTTTTCAAATACAGGAAAGAAAACACGATGGCTTGTGGTGATATTTTCCACCAGAAAGATGCAGCTTTAAGGGCTTTTGGTTTCCAGATACCTCCACCCACAGGAGTGGCCTCGTCTGCTGTAGAAGGTGACGCCTGGTTAGTTGTAGAGTCAAGTGAAATGACAATAACAATGCTCAGCAGTCGTTGTGTGTTTCAGTGGAAGCTCTGTGTCAGCTAGGTAATTATCCTCAGTCTGGGTAATTAATATGGCAGCTGCCTCCCAGACCACAGAGCTTTTAAATATGATAAAAAAGCTGCTGTGGAAACAAAAAAAACAAAAAAAAAAAGGAGTGGAAAGAAGTGGAGAATCTGTTCTCTGTATCCCTGGTGGACAGGATGGAGTTGACGATGTCCCTGCTCGTTGCAGGGGGTGTGGACTTGACAGCCTTTAAAGATCCTTTCCAGTCCAACCCATGCTCTGGTTCTGTGATCCAATAACAAGAAATGGGCTTGAATCCCAGCGAGGAAGTTTTAGGTCGCACATGAAGGGCACTGAAGGACAACTTTGGGACAGGCTGTGGCAGGCAGGTGTGGACCTCACCAGAGGTCTGGAGTGACAAGATGGGTGAATGTCCCTTCAGAAAGGATTCATGTTGATTTATTTTCCCTTGCAGCAGGTGTTGGAATCTTTGGCTTGTCTTGCCAACAATTTTCCCTGATCTGAGATCTTGTTGTTGCACAGTCAGAGGTTTTGCTGGCGAAGAATTCAGGCTCAAACCTTCTGCCAGATTGGAGGTAAGTGGCCTGGTGCACTGTCTTGTGTGTGATACATGGAAAGGAACCCTGAGCCTGAATATTTGCACATCTGCCAAGTTCCTAAAGGCAAAGTGATCCTCATGGAACCACCGGCTGTGTAATGCTCTGACCCCCAGATCACAGAATCACAGAACCCTAGGATGGTTTGGGTTGGAAAGGACCTTAAAAATCATCTCATTCCAACCCCCTGCCATAGTCAGGGACACTTTCCACAAGACCAGGTTACTCAGAGCCCCATCCAGCCTGGTCCTCAACACTTCCAGGGATGGGATGTGACCTATCTGAGTGAAGCAATGGGGTCAGGGAATGGGGGACAGACCATGGGGCTGCATCCCAGCAGGGGATATGTCAGTACATACCCAAAGCTTGCATCCAGCCTAAGTGCAGGTAGATATGGTCCTCTAAACATCAGGTTCCTGGGCAAATTTCAGCAACAGCAATCAGCAACCAATAGAACTGAAAGTGAAGCTTGGGATGGGAATACATGGAGTTTTAATTATCTACAGCTTGCCTTCAGCTGGGGTGAAAGAACCTATTCTGTATAATTTTGGTATCAACAGCCTGGTATAATGGACTCTCATGCAGACAGGAAGGATGATGTGTAAGTTAATGGGGTGTGAGCAATTAAAATGCAAAATTATCTGCCTCATGAAATGTCTTTTTCTCTCCTGCCAGTGACAGGAATAGGTATTACAGACTAATTGTCTCAGAAAATAGGAATGAACCACTTTTTGAAAGCAATGCATTTCCCCTGATTTCCAAAATCCCAGCAGCCTTTCCCTTTGCTTCACCTCCCTTTTCTTTATTTTAATGCATAATTTACATTTTAGAGACCAACATCAAGGGCAAAATAATCACAATAATATTCAAAGGGCCATCCCAGCCTGCTCAAAGTGAACACTGACAGACCCTAAAATTTCTAAGCACCTCATTTGGGTGATCTCAAACAAAGAATCTTTCACAGAACTGGCAGGTGTGGTGCTCTGTACAGTGGCCTTTTGGAGAAACACTATTTGAGATTCTTCACTGGAGCCTTTGGAGCCACAGAAGGTGGCTGAACATGGTCTCATATTTTCTGTGGGTACACCAGAGAGCTGAAGGACATCTTTAGGCCTCCTTGCTATAGCTGTGATCATACTGATCTGTCTGTCAGCAAAGACCGCGGGCCTCACAGAGCTGTGTGGCCCTGGAGGATAGGGGGATTTCCCACTGTCTTCTCCAGAATCCCTTGCCACCACATTTCTGGGGTTTCCTTCCTTCTTGTGGCTCCTCTCCCATGTTCCTGGGCCAGTTTCCTGCTCCAGATCCACCCATCCATGGCTGCCAGCATCACACCTTTTCTGACAGCACAGGAGGAAACCATGATTCCTGTGGAGCTGAGAAGCTCTCCCAGGGAATATCCTGAGCAAAGCTCACTTCTGACACCCTCAGCCCCTGAAAGGGGTGCCCCAAACAGGTACTACCCATCCTTCTTCCCCACAACAACCTGCTCTGAGGTTCCTAACACCTCTGTCCAAGGACGTGACACAGTGGGAGAGATGAACGCGGAAAGGACTTTGCACGACAGCAACGCTTTGCAGCCTGAACAAAAAATCAGCTTGTCCTATGCAATTATTTTGGGAGAGGGTTTCACTGCAGCCAGTTTCCCTTCGGCAACAGGGAGCCCAGCCCCAAGGGACACCCTGCCCAGCACCGCCAGCCCCCGGCTAGGGATGTGCGGGGACAAACGGGGAGGACACCCGGGGCGGGGAGGGGGGTGGTGCCGAGGACGAGGACGAGGAGGAGGAGGAAGGGCGGCGAGGGCAGCCCCGGTGGTGGCTGCGGACGGCCCGGAGAGCGCGGCTTCCTTGCGGGGGCGGCGGGAGCTCAGCAGAGCCGGGCTGGGCTGAGCCGGGCTGGGCCGAGCCGGGCGGAGCTCAGCAGAGCCGGGCTGGGCTGTGCCGGGCTTAGCCGGGGTAGGCAGAGCCGAGCAGGGCTGTGCCGGGCTGGGCTGAGCCGGGCTGTGCCGGGCGGAGCTCAGCAGAGCCGGGCTGGGCTGTGCCGGGCCGGGCTGTGCCGGGCGGAGCTCAGCAGAGCCGGGCTGGGCTGTGCCGGGCTGGGCTGAGCCGGGCTGTGCCGGGCGGAGCTCAGCAGAGCCGGGCTGGGCTGTGCCGGGCGGGACTGGGCTCAAGCCAAGCCAAGCCGAGCTGATCCGAGCCGAACAGGACTGTTTGGAGCCGGGCCGAGCCGAAAGGGACTGATCCGAGCCGCGCTGCGCGGGCAGCAGGTACCACCGGCGGAGCGGAGCGGGATGCGCGGGAGATGCGCGGAGGATGCGCGGGAGATGCGCGGAGGATGCGCGGGCAGGGCCGGGCAGGGTGTCCCGCTGCAGGGCGATGTGCCAGGGCCGGGTGGGACCTCCGAGGGAGAACCTGTGCAGCAGCACCGGGGAAGTTGAGGGCACTGCTTGGTGCATTTCAGTGTCTCTGGCTCCGCTGCAGCCATCGGCGCTGCTGTTGTGGGGTTTTAAAGGCGGTAACTTGACATTTGTCCGGAGAGCTGTGTTTTATGTTTTATCTTTTTACCCTTAAATAAGAGTCTAAATTGCTTTCAGCTTCTCCGCCTGGTGTCTCTTGCGAGTGTTTGTGGTTTCGCCATCACATTTTCCTGCCTTGAAAAAAGAGCGTTGTTTTCTCCCGTGCATCTTCGTGTGACAGAGAAAAGGGGAAAGTGAGAAACATAATGAAAGAACTACAGCGAAACAACGACTCCAAACAGGTTTAGTCAACAGAATTAACAAACTGGGGAAGATATAGAGGGAAAACCCTTTCTCCTGCTGGACTCAGTGATGATTTGTAGGTGTTTCAGGGTTCAGCAGTGTGTGATAGGACAGCCAGACAGAAGAGTAGTTTTAGATGCGCTGCTGCATCTCAGTGGCTGGGTATCTATCACTTTGGGGTCGAGTTTGTTCTAGAAAGAAGAGCTGCCATGAGTTTGAGAGCAGATTTGGGTAGTTAAAGAGGAATGAAGCCTCCATCCCTCCTCCACTCCGCGTTGTTCGAGCTGCGTTTCCTTTCGGAGGAGGGGACTCGAAGCCCCAGCCCGGCTGAGTTCTCTGCTACACGTTCAACTCGAACACAGTTAAACTCTTGGGTGTAATCAGATCTTTTCTACAAGGCAAGTAACCAACTTCTGAGCTGCACTTTAATCTCCAGGAGTGTGATACTTTTCAGAGGGGGAAAGCTTTTTACAAGTTTGGTTTTTTTTTTATTTGCGCCTATGAAAGAACAGTAGCAAAAAAAAAAAAACCAACATCAGCAGCTGAAAGCCACTCAATTGAGTCATGCTAACAGCAGATTATTTAGTAGGGTTACTAGGGCAGGAAGAGATAAAGTTTCACTGAACTTGTTATAAAAAAAAAAAGAAATAAAGGCGGAGGGAGCAGCAGAACTATTTGCAGTGAAAAGGGCAATGTTCGAACTTTTGTATTCTTGAACAGCCAAGTCCTTGAGGCCCTGCATGTGTGGAGTTTTTTTGTATTTCTCTTTTCATCCTTCTTTTTAATTGAAGAAAGGATTTCACATACCTGTTGAGGCCACCAGGCATTGTGAGTTTCTGGGGAATGAGCTTTAGGAGCAGAGTTGAGGGACCAGTGAGGAGCACCTGCTCCAAGGAGGTTCTTGTCCCACCTGGGTGTGGTGGAGCAGGACTGCATCCAGCTGGAAGTACCTGACAGCCTCCTAGGATGCTGCTTTCCTGGAGCTCACCATGGAGCTGCCCTTCCCTGAACTCCTAACATCAGAATTTAATCTGAATCCCAGTGTTGTTGCCTCTGTCTCTTTTTTTGCTGTCTCGGCTGGACATGAGACTCTGGTGTCTGCCAGCCTTTACTTTCCAAGGCTCCCTGAGCCCTGCCGGACCCCTCGTTTTCCTCACACGACTCTTTACCCAAGCCCTGGGTGGACATGAGGTGAATTAAGCAGGTGATGCTCAGCCTGTGCAGAGGTTTTGGCCTGGAAAGAATCCCTGCCTTAAGATGATGCCACAGTTGCACTGGCACAGGCAATGCAGAGTTTAGTTAGGCTTTCCCCTCATTTTTACATGTATTTTATGATTCATTTTTTAAGGCCCTATTGACGATTCAGATCTCCCTCCTGAACCTCTACCCTGCAGCTCAGCAGCCCCCTGTGCCCAGGCTGGTTTTGTGCTCATGTTGCTACACTGGGGAAACCTTTTCATTTTCTTTTTCCACCTCGAGGAGAGGTGTGAGGTTATTACACTGCCAGGGTGGAGCTAACTAAGCTCTTTTTTTCCTGCCTCAAGTGTGTTTCCTTTCAAAGTTACTTGGTTGACTCTCAGAGCTTCCCACAGAAGCAACGTGTGCCTCGGTATCCCATCAGAGGTGGAGAGCTCAAAGGAAGGAGGGAGAGGCAAGGAAGGAGGGATGGAGGGAACAAGAGAAGCAGCTTAGCTTTCCCAACGTGCCAAATTTTTATTTTTCTTCCTTGGGATCTTTTGCAGGTTAGTCTCTGTGTCCACGTTGTTCTGAAGGAAGTGATATGGTGAATATAACTTCTGATGGCAACTCTTTGGTTTCTTCTCTTATTACCTGAGTTTAATTGCAAAGAGCTCTGCCGCATCCCGGGAGGGAGGTGAAGTAGGAAGCACCTTCCAGGGCTTTGCCAGGAGAGCTGTTCTGCTCTTGGCTTTTTTAATGCATGTTTTTGTGGATCCAAGTTAAAACTCTTGGCTGCAGTTTCTGCTGTTGCTTCCCATTTTGCTGAAGCCAGGATTTGTGTAAACAGAGTGTTGTTCTTTGCCTAAGCTTCAAAAAAGTGACTCCTAAAATGGAAAAGGAAGAGAAAGTCAATGCAGCAGTGTGAACATCCAAAACCTGTGTGTGTGAAAACATGGAAAGGATTAATCAGAGCCTTGAGCCTGTAGTCACAGGTACCAGGGGCTTTGCACAGCTCCCTCCCAGGGTTGTTCAGTGCCTGTTCTCACACAGAAACGTTCCCCAGATCGTGCTGGTGATTGACATTGGAAGCAGGCTGCAAACACTCGCTGACAGTTTGTTTCCATCCCGTGCTGTTGTTCTCTGTTTGCCTCCTTGCCTTGCATCCAGCTCCCGGTTGGGAGGAAAACATTGGCAAAGGCAGCCCAAACTGCAAACCCCTCTCTGTAGCCAATTGCACAGTGTTTTTGTTGTATCGTGGCTTGTTTGTATCAATTTTGTGATTTATCTGCATCGTTGCTTCCTTGTGTTAATATTGTTATTTATCAGGCCTGTTGGAGATTTTTCATCTCTCACCCACCAGCCAGATCACACCCAGCAGCTGAGATAACATTTATTAACTGTGATGGTGAGAGTGGAAGGGACCCAAATTACTTTTTGAATCACACCCAGCTGTCTTATGGACAATTCCTCTGGTTGATATCATACGTTTTAGTAACATCACTGCTTCGGAGTGGTTTTCTGGGGCAGAGTGGTGACGTCCCTTTTGGGGGTATTTTATTTCCACCAATGCATTAGAACACGTGCTGTGTTTGTTCCTTTGGGGCAGAAATGCTGAGTGGAGTAAGTGTAAAGTTTTAAAAGATGTGCCCAGGGTGAGATGAAAAGAGGCTGGTGCAGCTTTCACTGAACTGTGCCCCATCTCTGTCACCACAGTGCCACATGTAGTGAGGATGTAGGGCTCAATTATCTCTCAAGTGAATTTCCTGATATTTATCTGAGCTGCAAAGACCCATGAGGTGTCCAGGGGATAAGCTCAACGTGACATCTTTCTGGTTTGTTTCTTGTTTAAATGGTCTTTTCCACCTCACATTTGACCCATTTTGGGCTGGATTCTTTCTCAGTAATCAGCTGCCTCAATTGTTACAGCATTTAATTTGCTTGGCATTCAGTGTGAAGCAGTGTATGCTTCTTTCCTGATCATCCCACTTATCTGCAGGAAATAAAAATAGAGCATTTGCATAGGAAATACCAATGCAAAAGACAAAAATGTTTCTGGATGATAAACAAGTAAGGAGAGGGAGGTCTTGAATCTTGGGCCCATCCATGTATGATATTCAGCCTGATTCTGTTAGAATCATAGATCACAGAATGGTTTGGGTCAGAAGGGACCTTAAAGATCATCCAGTCCCACCCCCTGCCATGGCCAGGGACACCTTCTACTAGACCAGATTGTTCAAGCCCCACTCAACCTGGCCTCAGACATTTCCAGGGGTTCTTAATGAGAAATCTGCATTCATTTACCAAAATATCACCTCCTGACATAGACAGGGAACCCACAGTCATGAAAAAGATCCGTTTTCATCCAAGGTTACCAGACCATGGAGAGTTAAAGGAAAGTATTTGATGTGACGTCTAGAGGAGGAAGTTAGAACATCTTCCATGATACTTAAAGAAATCCAAAAATGACATTAAAAAACTTTTTGCACTTATCACATGATAATTATCAGCAAACATGTCAGTGGGAGGACTGTTCCCATAATTAAAACTGCCCTGACAGAAGAGGGGCATGAGACTGCACATGAATCCATAAAGATAAGTTAATTCTATATACATCTACATTCTTACCTACAGTGTGTGTGAGTGAAAGCAAGCTTAGCACAGATAATGGTACATATGGAAGTAGAAAAGGTGGAAGGAGGAGATGGAAAGTAGAAGGAGGTGTTGCAGCCTTGTGTGAGGCAAAATTCCAGCTCTTCCTGGGCACACCCTGGTAAGGTGTTACAACAGCAGGATCTAAGCTGGAAGCATCAGGGTGTACAGACTCAGGTGGCTTTAGAGGACAAGAGAAATGAAGGAGTTTTCCTTTCCAAAACATGAAAGATGGTCAGGGTTAAGTTCTTTAATGGAAAATATTTTGGTCCACAACAAAGATGTTTTGATTCTGAACTGTTATTGTGTCTTGTACGAATTTAGTTAAAGATGATCTGTGCTTTTCCATTCAGTTGTTTCCTGGGGCTTCCAAAGTGCAACATCTTCATGTGGTGCAGAAAGGTGTTGGCTCTGTCTCCAGTGTCCATGGCAATAGTGATCAGGGAAGATGGGGATCTGTGAATAAATCTGGTTGGCAGAAAGAATGAGGATATGTGGGAACCTTATGGATGAGTTATTATGATTAGTTTGCTTTATCAAAATATTTCAGACCCTACAGCAAAACCCATCACTTTGCTTCAGAAAATACCCATATTTTTTAATTGGAAAAAAGGGATTCTTAATGCTAGCCAGAATTTTCTATGGCAACAAAAAGCACTTCTCACCACCTGGTTCCCATGGGTTTCATCATTTAGAAAGGCAGGAAAATGATGTTTGAAAAGGTGATCCCAGGCATTGGCAGTTAACATGAGGGAGGGTGTGAGTGTGCCTGCAGAAGTGGACCCCTGAGCTGAGGAGGTGGGCTAGACCTCAGACTCATCAGGACTGCAGTCTGAGGCAGGAAAACACCTGAATGGAAAAAAACCAAAAAACAATAACAAACAAATAAACCAAAAAGAACAACAACAACAACAAAAAAACCAAAACAACTGAGAAAAAGATGCTGGTAAGGAGCTGGGTATAAGATAAGTCTGTGGTGAGAGGGGTGTGTGTGGGGCTGGAACAGCTCGTACAGGCCTCCCTCCTGCAGAAGGAGGAAGGTTTAAGGCATAGATTCAGCTGTGTTTAGGTCTGGCACATGTTACTGAAGGGCTTTGGTGGTAAAGGTATAGCTGATGAAGCAGTGGGGGATAAGTGCAATGTACAGGAGCAACCTGCTCTAGTGGAAAGTGTCCCTGCCCATGGCAAATGATCTTTAAGATCTTTTCCAACCCAAACCATTCAATGATTCTGTGATGTGTGAGGCATTTGGAAGATCCAGGAAGAGTACAGCAGACAGCTTAAACCCTGAAGAACAGCTCTAAATCAAGTACAGATTCCTCCTCTGTCGTCACACTGGGGTATCTTATTGCAGAGCAGCCACCCACCCAGGCTAGGGAGTGCAATTCCTGCCTCAAATGTCATTGCACCACGTGTTTCTGGACCAGCAAATAAACCCAGTCCATCCCAACAAGCAGAAGGGCTGTCACACCACTGTAAATGCACCCATTTGCTGAGAGTGTGGATTTAGTGTAGCTCATCTCAGGGATGCAGGGATTGAGTGTGAAAGAGGATTCTCAAAGCAGACTGGCTCTAGGACTTAGGCTGAGTTGTTTTGTGAAGTTATTCTGGGGGTTTTTTGGTGAGTAAGGAACCCTTCTGACAAATGCACTCCTAGCTCTGGGCTGACAGCAAGGTTTTTCTTGGGTTTAGTAGGGGAATATTTTATCTCTGTCTGTCCTCATTGATGCAGTAACTCATCACTTTGTACCCAGTTCTTTCTTTGGGATCAAACACCCAACAGCAGTTGCCTCATTTGAGCTAAATGACTGTTGAAGAAGCACTAATCTGTACAAACTCCCCAGATATGTGGCTTTAATTTTATTTGTTAACCAAAAAAAAATCCCCCAACAAAGTAAAAGAGAGAGAATTGCTGGAGGGTGGCAGCAGAATTGTCATAGAATCATTGAATCACAGAATGGTTTGGGTTGGTAGGCTTCTTAAAGATTGTTCCAACCCCCCTGCCATGGTCAAGGACACCTTCCTCTAGACCCGGTTGCTCAGATCCTGGCCTGGAGCCCTTCCAGGGCTGAGGAAGGAGATCACACACTCTCACATAATTTCCTGAACCGTGCAGGTGTGTCACAGCTTTGCCTTGGGGCAAGCCAAGCCCTGATTCAGCTGAGTCTTGTAATGACCTTTTTAATGATTTTGTAAGTAGCAGATAGCAATGCCCAGGGACACTCAGGGACACCACAGCCAGCAGCAGGATGGCTGTCACCTTCCCACAGGGACCAAGATTTGGGATTACCCAGTGCCATAAATCCCCAGGAACCTGACTCCAGACTGTGCTGGGAGCAGAAGCTTAGCTTCGGTTTTGTTTCAAATCTAAACCTATACAGATTAATTTTTCACTTGGATCTGAGCGTTTTCTTCTGAGGAGGTTTTTGATGTGGTCGTTTCACTTTGCTGTGCAGTTTCTGTGTGCTGGTGAGGCTGCTCCTCTTTTCTCACCTAAATCAGCAGCAAAATCAGGGACAGCTGAGGTGGGAGGAGAACCTGAGTGAGAGGGGAGGCATTTTGGGGCTGATGTGACAAAAACAGAAAGAGCAGCTGAGGCTTATGGAGATCTGCTCTGGCTTGTGAATGGGATTTGAAAAAGTTATCCACGGAAAACAGAGAGACAAGAGCAGTTGTGGGAGTCACTGCTGCTTGTCTTGAAGGGCTGTGCGTGTGCTGAGGGCTGAATTTACCCAGGTTTTCCCCTCCCACCCTTACAGTAACAGTTGCTATTTATGTTTTGATTTACAGCATGGGTGAAATAGTAAAGAACTTGCATCCTCCAGCTTCCTTTTTCAGCTCCCCTGTCCCTCCTCCCCCTCATGCCAGGGGAGGGTGTCAGGACAACTACACAACTACACACATTGTTATTAAAACAATTAAAACATTGGTTATGTAAATAAAAACTCCAGAGAACAGCCCTTTTTCTCCCTGTGCCCCCACCCCCATCAAAATTAGGTGATTCTCTTTCATGTATTTTGTAATGAAATTGGAAAAGATGGTGCTTTTACCAAATATCTTCATGAGAAAATTCAATTATACAGCTTCTGTCAGTTTTCCCAGTTCCTAGTCATTAGCATTGTCCTTCTGCCTTATTCACAGACCAGATTCAAACCCCGTGGAAAGTAAATAAAGGTTTCAGTGCATTTTGATTCGGTGTGCTGTACTTAGGGAGAGCTGTAAACCATCCTGTCCTCAGCTTTTTTTTTTTTTTTTTTTTTGTCTCTGTCTGCAATACCCGTGTTAGCTCCTGGGGGTTTCAATGCAGAAAAAACACCCAAAAGCTGATCTCTGAATTAACTCATCTTCTGGCAGGTGAGAGGCATCCCCTCTGGTGTCAGAAGTTGGGGTTCTGTGTGAGGACACACACCTCCACCTGAACCAGGCTTCCCTCAGCCCTGGGGGAAGGAGGCATTTGAGGTCACCAGGCATCTGACCCATTTCAGTCAGCAAGATGGAGATAATGGAAACTGAAAACCCAGCAGATCTCTTTCTTTCTGCTGTTTTGTGAAGGGGCCTGGGGTGAACAGTCCTCATGCAAATGTCTGTGGAGGAGGTAGGAGAGTGAATGCCTAAAGCTGGGTGTCAGGAATTGGTTTGTTTGGGTGAAGAGGAGAGGGAAGGAGCCTTCAGTGTGGCCCAGTTTAGGATTTCGTGAGTGTACCTGGATGTCTGGGTGTGTGACTGAGCTTTTCTCTGGCCAGTGGTCTGTGAGGAGGAGCAGCACGTTCCCTGTGCTCTGTGCTGCTTAGCTGAGCTGGGACAGTGATGCTGAGGTGAAGCAGATATTGTCTGCATGATTTAGCTAAATCGTGTTCATGATTTCGCTTTTCTCACAGTGTGAAGATGAGCTCATGAAGGTTTGCTTAAGCAGCCATATGGTAATATTAAAAAAACCAAACCAAAACAAACAAAAAACCCCACCAGAAACTAAATTAGAATCTAAAACAACAACAACAAAACATCCCAAAAACCTGATTCTCACCACTTCGGTCTAAAATTAATTTTCTCTCTGTTTTACATTTCATTCTTCAACCCACTGTGTGTCCTATATCCCCCCCAGTCAGGGAGATAGCTAAGGGCAGAAGCAGAGAAAGAAACTGGTGGATAAATGATAAAGTTGATGTGAGTTAAATGGTGAGTGGAGTGGGAAGATACGGAGAGCTGGACAGTCTCCCAGGAACTGATCTGGAGCTCTGACACTGAGGATAGGACACCAGACTATAAATGGGAAGGGGACTTTCAGCATAAATGGAGCCAGAGGTTCTTTATTTAAGTAGAAGTGCAGTTTAAAATGGAATATGACTGAAGAAGAGGAAATGTTATATCACAGTTTATTTAAGGAGGTGGCTGGAGTCCAGAGGCATTGGGAGTGGGAAAGACACAGAAGGTGGAGTTGGGATGGTGCTGATAAGAGATGGCACAGATGTGGCACCTGAAATTGGTGGAAGCAACAACAACAACAAATTGGGGGTGATTGTGGTGAAGCCATGGCAGCAAAAATTGATGGAGCAGAGAATGAAGGCAGAAACTGTAGATCTGCCAGCATCTGCTGTGCACAAGAAATGTTTCTGATTCTGATATAGATTTATGTAATTATATTTAGCAGAATAAACATGAAGTATCAAAGGGGTGGAAAAGGCTGGATTAGCTGAGATACCCTTGGTCTGTTCATTGTGAAATGTGAGCTGGGCCAGGTGCTCACCGGAGCAAAGGTCACTGCAAGCTTCCTGGGAGGATTTCAGGCAAGGAGGAGGCAGCTGAGGGCTGTGGACCAGAGCTGGGCTCGTGGTGTTGGGGTGCCTAAAATGAATGATCTGGATGGTCTCTTTGCAGTTCCTATCTGCTGAGCTTGATAAAAAAAAAATCCATTGCTGCAGAGGGGTGAGGAGAAAACAGTGGAGAAGAAAACAGGAGAAAACTCTTTAAATAATGGTGCAAGCTCTGGAGAAACATGGGACCATCCTAGATCAAAATCAGTTTCCTAAAATACATACAATTATAGGATGGTTTGGGTTGGGAGGGACCTTAAAGATCATCTCATTCCAAGCCCCTGCCATGGGCAGGGACACCTTCCACTATCCCAGGGTGCTCCAGGCCCCATCCAGCCTGGCCGACATCTCCAAATTCCATTTTGTCACACAGAAATCAGGTGTGCAAGTCCAGTGTGGACTCCAGTTGTGATCTGAGTCTCCTGGGACAAATTTGCCCATTTTTTGAGGAGTGTGTGGTAACTCCAAGTGCAGAAGAAACTTCACTGCTGACAGATGGCCAGACAGATACCTCAAGGATGAGGTGGACACCGTCTGCTGGGTGGCAGAGGGGTGAATGAAATGCTCTTTTCCGGCCCAATATTTCTCTAATCCAGGGTCCAAATACCCTGAGCAGATTTCTGGATTAAAAAAAGGCCTTAAATACCTCCACTGCTGAGTTAGGTTCATCACAGCATGAAACTGTGCCTGCAAAAGGAAGGATGTTCATAAGTCTGTACCCCTCTTTGGGATTTTTTTTCTTTGTTTTTAAGAGAAAGAAAATAAAAAATAGGTGCAGATGCTGGCACTGGCAGGAAGTCAGTGCATTAAAAAACATCCTGGTACAAGATGGTGAAGTATTTAAGGAACACTCCACCTGTGTCATTAAAAAAAGCACCAAAAAACACCCAAAAGGCCAGAGCAAGAAATCTGTGAACCAATGCCAAAATCATGCAGAAGTAGAGAAATTGCTGTGCTAATGAACAAGAGGACAGGAAAGGACATATTGTAGCTACATCTCAGTTTGGAACATTTTTATTTCCTTCATTACATTGAAAAGCTCTTGGAAGAATTTTGTGTTCAGTGTTTTTTAAACAGTGCTCTGCCACTTCTGGTTTGGTCAGTGTTTGTCAGCAGACAATTGAAACCTGAAAATATAGTATTAAAATTATAGATAAGTACAATAGGGATTATAACTTTGAAAACCTTTCTTTTGAGCTTGTGTGGTCCAGGTGTTACAGAAATGAAGTGATACAGGAAAATAAATTAACCATAAGTTTTCCAGGAAAATAAGGAAGCAAAACTGACAAGTTGCTCTTAACACACTGGACCCTAAAAATGTGCAAAAAAAAGATAGAAGTTTTACAAATGAAAGTAAACTGAATAGTTGGGCATTTTTCCAACAGTACAAGTGAGAAAGATTGGTTTGTTTCAGGACCACACGTGACAAAAATTCATTAAATGTGAGGAAAAAAAAAGGGATCTGACCTGGCTTCAGGGACAGGACCTGGAGGGGTTTAATCCAAAGAAAGATTTGGTGGGTCTGCTCTGCTTCTCTTTTCAGATTGCACAAATAACAAGGGTTTCAGCTTTAAACACCCTGCCAAGGTAGACAAATTCACATTGTCTGCTGGAAAACAAAATGCATGTCTGAGAGAGATTCTCCTTCTGGTGTAAGAATTTGTATCCCCTATGAGCAAATTAAAACATGCTCAGGGGTGTTCCTGTGCATTGGACCCT
The DNA here is from genome assembly GCF_015832195.1 of Motacilla alba alba. NCBI lineage: Eukaryota > Metazoa > Chordata > Aves > Passeriformes > Motacillidae > Motacilla > Motacilla alba. The sequence continues at coordinate 4,004,617 of NC_052031.1, read as the reverse complement.
TCTTCCATTTCTAAGCACATTCCAGAGTGGATGGTTTTGGTGTGGGGTCCTCACCCAGATGTTTTTCACTGTCTCTCCAAGTTAGACAGGAATGCATCTGCTCCTGGATCAAACCCTAAAATCTGGGTCCTTTTTCACTGGGCAGCTGAACATCAGTGCCAGGACTGACCTTGGCCATCTTTGTGTACTCATGGGGCAGAAACAGCAGTTCCAGGATGGGCTTGGCTTTGTTTGAAATACCCTCTTTAGGATGGGAAGATGCACCCCTACAGAGGTTTATATCTCTGTCCTGGGTGTTCTGGGAGCTGGGCTGGCAGCCCTTATGTGCAGTGCAGTTCTCTCTGTACATTCATGAGAATCCACCCTTAATCTCTTCAAGGCAGCCAGGCTATGATGTCCCAGCCTCTTTATCCCAACCAAAAGGCAGTTGCTGCACACCACCCCCACACACATCATCATCATCATCATCATCATCATCATCATCATCATCATCATCATCATCATCATCATCCTCACTCCTGCTTAGGACAGGCCCCACACCCCTGCAGGGTCAGTCAGGACAGGGAGTGGATGCAGCTGCAAACTCACTGGTCAAGCAGAGAAAAGAGAGGTTGCTTTTAGAGAAATCTGCTGTGAAGAGACCTCAGGCTGTGCTGGAGGAGATTGGGAAGCTGCAGCCTGACAGGGGGTAAAAAGCTGAACAAAACCCTTGGGCACAGCCTGTGTTTTGGTCAGGCTGAAGGAATTGTTGTGTGGAGACCCAAGGGGATAACAAACCACAAATTCCCTGGTTTTAAGGCCCAGCTACACGTGTCCCTAGAAAGGTTGAGGATTCCATCCTAGAGTCCATGGATGAATGTAGTGACCACTGGCATTCCCAGCAATTCCCCAGTGGGATGGACACCAGCCTTTCTACAGCTGTAAATCTGTTCACATGTGTTAACTCCACTGCGGTTTAATCATGTTTAAGATCTGAAGATAGACTTGAGGCTCCATTCTTGCCTTGTGCACCACAAATACAACAAAAGAAAACCCCTGAGCTCAGCAGAGTCCAGAGTCTGTAGGGTTTATATAGGAGATAGATCCTATCAATACACACCATTCCCTCCAAACACAGCCTCACAAGACATCCCTGAGGGTTTTAAACAGAAATGTTCTTCCCTGTGCCTGACACTGCTCCTAGAAAGGCCTGCAAACCTCATTTCCAGAGGGGAAAGAAATGCTTTGCCCAGGTCTTCTGCAAAGACAGAAGTGATGGGAAAGGGTTTGTGTGGGGAGCATCACCTCATTTTTGAAATCAAGTGGTCCCAGGAAGTTTTGGGAGGCTCTTCAGTTGCATGGAGTCTGGTATTGTAGCAATCCCATCAGAGACTGCTGGTCCTGGCTTGCCTCACTCTCTCCCTCCTCTGCCTTTGTGCGATGTTGAAGATGGGGTGGCTGAGAACAGAGAGAGGGAAAATCAAAAGGCTCTGCAGCCTCCCCTCCTTCCCCTCCTCTGATCCACATCTTTGTCAAAGGAAAGTGTGAGAAATGTTGGATGGCACCCAGAGGGGTTCTGAACTTCCTCCTTCATGAGCAGGCTGGTGTGATCTCCTTTGAAATAACAGCTGATAGGGGCACCCAAAATGAGTCACTCGGGGGAGTTATTTAGATCCCCATTCCCTCCTGTTTGGTCTGTGGGATATGAGGGGTCAGGGGATGGAGAAAGGGACTTCAGCCATCCCTGCTGGTGTTCAGTGTTGCTCTTGAAATCTGCAGGAAGGCCTTGAGGTGTGCAATGCTCATGTGCAGGTCTCCACCAGCCTTACAAACAGATCTCTGCAGGGTCAGGACCTGTCTTTTTGCTGGGATATGCCTTGGAAAGGGGGTGAAAGAAAGTTCATACCCTCCAGCTATAACTCCTGGATCCTTTCCCTCTTAGTGATGCTGAACTGGAGATTATGAACTCGATTTGCAAGCAGTTTTTCCTAAAAAAAAGGAAAGAGAGCTGGAAAAGTTCCCTCTGACCTCAAGAAAATGACAGTTTGATGACATTAGGAAAGCAGCATCTCAAATCCTGAAATATTTCCCTTTTCAGTTGGCCCCTGTTCAGTAAATTGCCATCTTTACTGTGTCATACATGCATCCATTTTCAGACAGTGAAAGGCAAAAGCACAAATCCCATCACAGGCAGCTGTCCTCCATCCAGATCTTCTGCTGACTGGGAGCAGGAACTCATTTCTTCCTCTCTGCTTAACCACAATTGATTAAGGATGTTAAAGAGTTTATTACTTCCTAATATCATCTGGGAATGATTTCCAGATGTTGTATTATTCTCCAGAGTGGGCAGAGCTCCCCTGTGCCAGCAAAGTGGGGTGCAGCATAGCTGAACCCCAATTATGCCGTGTTTAAGGTTTCACTGTAGGAGAGGTTGCAGGTGGCCTCTTACAGAAAGCTGCATTTCATCCTTGGTTTCCAGATACCTCACAGTATCCTCTCCACTGGGAAATTAAGCAGACACTCTCCATATCCAGTGCAGCTGTTTCTGGTGTTAAATTAAACTGCTGCTATTACAGAGAGCCGTGCTGGAGCTGAGCTGTGCTGTTGCCTAATTGTTTATGGCCATGGATGCCAGCCAAGCAGCAGTCCTGTAGTGGCAAACGCTGGAAATCTGACCTGCAAAACAGATGTTTGGGCCAAAGCCAAGGTGGTTTCAGGAAAGACAGTGGGAGAGAAGAGAGAAAAGCAGGAAACCAGTTATCTGTCTGATTTATTTGGCAAGGTAAAGAAATCCAGCCCAGAGCAGAGTGCTCACGAGGCTGGTAAAGCAGTAAACTCTGGTTTTAGCGAGCTTGAGCCAGCCTTTGCAAGGCTTAGGAGGGCAGCTGTTGGTTTATCAGTGCTGACTCTTGCTGTGCCCAACCCACTCTTTGCTTTGCAGCTGGTGGAAAGTTCTCACCTGTTTGCTGGAGGCTGCAGAGCATCTCCTGCAATAAACTGGTTTATGTGAAGTCCCCAGCACAAGTCTCTCAGATTTGATACATTGAAGGGATGTCTTGAAATTTTAATGGTTTGAGGAATCTGATCAACACCATGTCTTGCAGTGAAGGTGTTTCATGCGAGCAGACCATCCCCAGGTATTCACAGTGGCTCTCAAAGGAGGGAAATCTCACATTGGTGGATCCAGCTCAGGATCTGAGGGTGCCAATCTCCCTCTCTTCCTCTCTCAGGAGTCCAGGTGACTGCCTGAACGTGGGGGTGCAGGTGCAGGTGAGATCTATCCCCCTGTGTCTTCACAGAACCACAGGCTGCTTGAGCTTTGGGGTGATCTTTTCTTGTCCCCTTCTCCTGCCCAAGCAGGGACACCAGGAGCTGTCCTGGATCATGCCCTTCAAAAGGTGGCTTTTGAATATTTCAAGAGTGAAGATTCCACAACATGTCTGGGATACCTGATCAGGAAGTGCTTGACTGCACAGAGCCAAAATGAAGAGTTGCACTGGAGGGGAGGGAGAGAGCATCCAGAATTTAAGATGAAGGAAAGTTTTAAATGCCACTGCTCAGGGAGCTGATCCACAGACCTGAGCAGGTGTCTTGTAGCACATCCAAGCTGGGATTTTTGGAGCAGTTATAGGAGTATTTATCCGGCCAAAAGCTTTCACAGTTCTACCTATGTTGTGAAATCATTGATTTAATTGAAGTGTGATGAATTGCAGCTCAAATATTTAGTCCTAATTTTATTTCTTTAGCACCTGAGTCAATAGTGTCACCACATTTTATTGCTGAGGAGCCATCAAAAGATCTTTGGATTCTTTTAGCAACACTCACATTCTTAGATGCCCAACACTCTGACTAATAATTCTGATTGCCACTCAGCTTTTCAGGTGAATTTGAAAAGTCCTGGTAAGGGAATACTTAACCGTTTGCACTTCCTCCTGCTCCTACTCATGGAACAACAAGTTCCTAAAGCCAGAGATGTAGGAATTAGGGATCTGGAAGAGGATCATAATTTTCTCTTGCCCAGCAGTGAGCAGAATTGGTGGAGTGTGGTAGAGGCAGTGAGGACATTTAGGCCCTTTGATTTGTTTTTCCTTTTGTCTTTAGATTTCATAGGCTTCTTGTTTTTTGAAACAAAGGAAATGTCTAAGTAATAAAACTAAGTAATAAAAAATGTCTGCATCACACAGAGAGGGAAAATATATATATATATTTATTTATTTATTTATTTATTTACATTGAGGAGATTTTTTTCCCTTCTCATTTTGATCAGGTTTCTCTGTTTCTGACAGTTGGGGCAGAACTTTTAGCCTTTTCTTGCCATGGAGCGCTCAAAACCCACTCACTGTACTTCTCTGCAGTGCCACAGGTCTAGCTGTGCTTGAGGATCTACCTAAATGCAAGTGGCTCTCCAAAACAGCTTCATCAGGCACTTGGCCTCCTTCAGAGGTGCTGCCCTCATCCTGAGGAGAACAGGATTGTCCTGACTGCCTGTATCCAGCTCCACCTGGTGCTTTGCCTTTCCCACCAGCTTTTGGGACTTTTCAGAAGCTCTGATGTTTTCCTGGTCAAGGGCAATGCCACATGCAGAGATCCATGACCTCTGCATTCCTAGAGATACACAGCAGACATGAGTCACAGGACATTTTTCTCTTTCTCTGCCCCGTCCTCTCTTCCCCAGACGCCTGATGGTTTTCTTCTCTCTTAGATGTAGTATCCAAGAGAGTTTGTGACTTTTTTGCTGTTTTCCTGAAAACTCAGCCTGGTTGTTGGCTAACACAGCCAGAATCTCAAACGGGAACAAGGGTCTTCAGATGCTGTTTATTGTATAAATTGGCCTGATGTAGAGTAGTAAATTTAGGGAAACCTTCTGGGAAGGCAAATTCTTCTTCAGAGAACACGGACAGTTGGCTTCATGAGCCATCTGTGTCAGAAAATGTTGGAATGTGAGTGCTCAGTGCTTGTGAATGCTCAGCCAGAAGATTTGGTGTTCCAGTCCCAGCAATAACTGCAGCAGTTTGTCTTTGTTTTATAAAACAGGAGGAAGGAGAAGATCTCATCAGATCCAGGATACAAGTGGAATAACAACCTGCAACCTGGCCATGTGCTGACAAAAAGTGGTTCTGGGTTTAGTAGCAGCCCCAGACTTTGTGCGAGGGGCTGATGGAAACTCATCATTCCACACTGCTGGGGAAGAGAGAAGACACTCAAGCAAAGAGCTACATCTTAGTTCCTCAAGTTTTCCCCTCTCCTTGATGGTCTCGCCTCCTGTGTCCTTGAACAGAGAGGTGGGTTTTGAAGTCAGCCTGGCCAGAGGAGCAGATATTCCTTCAGCTGAGAAAAACCTTCCCATGTTGTCCACAACAGTGATGAAAAGAGAAGCCCCTCTCAGAGACTGAACTTATCTGTCAGGAAAATACCATTTGCAGGTAAGAAAATGCCATTCCCAGCAAAAAACCTGGAATGTCTTCCAAGTGGGGCTAGAGAAGCTTCCCTTCACAAAGGGATTACGCATAATTTTTTATGTGTAAAATGCAGAAGAGACTTGGCTGCATCCCACACCACGAGTCATTCATCCTTTTGCTGTTGTGCTTGAGCAATGTGTCCTTGTCAATATATTTGACAGATAACAGCTGGTGATAGCACTGATGCCTTTTAACTCTGGTGGTCCAAGACAGATATCTGCAGCTGAGTTCAAAGTGCCTCTTTGCTCCCCATTGACTGGAATGACAAGCTCAGATGATGAGACAAAAGTTGGGTGGTAAATCCCGATTTTGGGCCCAGATGGTAAAATGATGGGCACTAGCTACAGCAGTTAATAATTTTTGGTTTCATTAAATCTTCTCTCTGAAGGCTTTGAAGGACCTTGCAGAGAAAGTTTTGTAGTGTTTCAACCCAAAGTTTTTGTAGTGTTTCCTGGCATCTTGATTGTATTTGTTTCTGTTTTCAGCTGCTTAAAATAAATCCTGAGGTGCTGTTTTTTTTTCTGGTGGGGTATTTTGTTTCACTTTCTATACAGTGTGGTTCATATGAGCTGAACTTTCTCTTTATAGCTTCACTTGTGAATATGGTTCAGCACCCAGGAATGCCTGAGCTCCTTTCCATGCCGTATATAAATAGTGCACAGTTATTTCACAGTTTCACATTCAGCTTGCAGGCTTCCAACAGTATTCCCAAACCCCTCTCTACTCCCATAGCATTCAGGTTCTTGATGTGACTCAACATCAATTACAGCAGAGGTTTATCCCAGGCCAAGCAAGCTCTGATTTGTGACTCCTGTGCATTCTCATCCTCGTTCCCGGCGGTCGGCGTGAAGTCAGCAGTGCTCAGGGCTGCTCCTGTGGGTTTTCCCAGCCCTGTGATGAGTTCAGCTCTGTGGTTAAGCCGACAGCTGAGTTCCAGTACCTTGGGCACGTCCAGCAGTGCTGGCTCAGTCCGTGGAAGGAAGTCAGAGAGGCTCCAGCTGGATGGATAACTAGCGGCCGGCGTCCCGCTGCCCGACGGAGATAAGGGGCTGGTCAAAACCAGGGGAATTTTTAGACTCTCTCCCAAGTGTTGCCTGTCTTTTGTTTGGCACAGGACTTGTCATGTCTCCCTTCCTGCGTATTGGTTTGTCCAACTATGACAGTGGCCCTTACCTGCCGTCCCAGGGGGAGGTGATTAACCCCTACTGCGCCGTGATGGTTAAGGAAGCCGTGGAGTCAGGTAAGCAGGGAGGGGTTAAGTGTGGATGGGGGCTTCTGTAAGTCATGTCTGTGCTTTTCTGTATCATTTCCTGTGTGTAGGTAACTAGAATGAGCCATAAAATAGGTTGGCTTGGAAGAGACCTCAAAGACAATCCATTTCCAACCCCACTTTGTAAAGACTTGTGAAGCCCTTTGTGTGTCCTAGCACAGTGCAAGTTTGGGTTTGGCGTGGTCTGCAAGGCCACCTGATTTTAAGATGATGCCAAAACAAATCTGTATGTCCAATTTGAGGATATTATCAGCTGCATTACAAGCCCCAGCATGTGACAGAGCAGATGAGCTGAGCTGTATTTGGTTTCACCCTTCCACGACCAGTTGTTGGTTTGTCAGTGGGACTCCAGACAGGTGAAAACTGAGTGTGATAAAATATTCTGGCAGGGCCATCTTTGTTAATCATTTTTTGGGGGGAAACTGACAGACCCAGCCACTTCCATAATTAAAAAAAATAAATGTACTCAAACAGTCCAGTCTCTGTAGAAATAGTTAATTGATCTGTGTAATTGCTGTACTAAAACCTGTGGAAAAGGTTTGAAAATGAAACCTCCTGAGAAGCTGTTTGCTGTGTCTGAATCTATGGATTGTTGCACATTTGTCCTGATTGAACAACACTGACGCGTCCTCCTTTGGAAAACATTTTTTATATGTCTTATGAATGAAAATAATTCCAGTGAAAGGGTGAAAAGTTCTCCAGTTGTGCTTTCAAAGGATCATGAAGAGCAACACCTTCAGTATTAGGGAGTTCCTCATATTGGCTGATATTTAGCTTAAATCTTTGATAAATTTCTAATTTGACTGCTGTAATTCTTTGAAAAATAAAATCCACTCAGAAATCTTGATTTATTGGGAATCCCCATGACTCTAATCCCCAGAGGATGTTAAAGTAGTTTAAAAAATTAGAATTTTAAAATAGTTTAGTATTTCACTGGGGTTCTTTTTTTTTTTTAAGAGTCAGCATTTATCACATTGAACTTTCTCTTGCCATAAATGATACTTTAAATAATAATGGAGGATGTGGTGAGTAGTAAATTCAAAAGGGAAGAAAATACTGTGTGACAAGATATCCCTGGGATCTCACTTTTATCAGAAAATGCGTTCTGTTTTAGCTCTGTGCAGAGCTTGGCTGTTTGCTTCAATGGAGCTTTTGAAAACCATAACTCAGATTGAAATCTGTGTCAGTTCAAAAGTGAATAAAATCAACTTGGTCAGAACAGTCCTATATTTGTTTGTCTAACACAGAGCTGAAAGTGTTTTCTGGTATCCAACAAACACAAAAGTATTTTCTAAGGGACATAATTTTTGTGCTCCTCAGAGTCAATAATCATTATAATAATTATATTTATTTTAATTATTACTGTAATAATTATAATTATTTTAATTATTATCATTATAAATCCTCTACCAACAGGAAATAAAAAATTGTTTGAGGGAACTTTTCTCCATTAGTGAGGGCTGAGCATAGGAAAGTGAGTTTCTGCTATTAGGAGATTTCTGTTTGCTGGGATGTAATTTCATCTGGTGATGGCTCAGAGCATGGTGGGACAGCCAGAGGGACTCATCTCATCAGTGAACCTCCTGGGACTGATTCACCTCACACTTTCCTCCTAGAGTGGGCTGAAGCACCTGTGGGAGGTGTTAATCTGCTGGAGGGTGTTTAAATGTGTGGATGGACAACTTTACCTTAGGGGCACTGAGGAAAGTGAGGCCACCACGGAATCCATCCACCCTGTAATTCCCAGGTAGTGATGTGTGAGCAATCCCAGCCTGAGGAACACGTCCATGATGAGTGTGGTGAATCACACCCTGGGAAAGCTCCCCCCTGACCAGACAGACCACTCAGAGGTCTCTGTCTGACGTGCAGGGAGATGAGCCTGACTCCAAATTCCAGGAATGCTCTCCGTGACTGTCCCAAGGAGCTGTCATGCTCTAACAGGCTTCAAGAAGGCAAAAGGTCTCCAGACAAACATTAACTGAATATATTTGAGGTAGAATCACGGAATCATTAAGATTGGGAAAAAGACCTCCTATAACGTCAAGTCCAGCTGTTAATCCAACCCTGCCAGTTCCACCACTAAACTGTGTCTTATCCCTGCTTCATGATTATTTTTCTTTTGGTCATAATTTGCTCTCCAGCTCCCTGGTTTGACAAAGCAATTGCTACTCAGTTGTAATTGGATGGAAAAAAAAATTTAAAATTAAAAAAAAATTAAAATAAAAAAAAATATTTAAAATTAAAAAAAAAATCACTGATATACAAATTTTGGCTAAAATTTTGGCATGACCAAGGAGTAGGAGTGGACCAGCTGCATAGCTGGTGAGAGACGCAAATCATCCTTGCCTTGTGCTGTGACATTTGGCCATGGAGACATTTTTTCGGGGCAGAAATGATTGTTGGGCAGGGCAGGACATCAGGACATGTCTACGTGTTCAAGGCCAAGGAACAACCTGGTCTGGTGGAAGTTGTCTGTGCCCATGGCAGGGGGATGGAACTGGATGGTTTTTTAAGGTCCATTCCAACCTAAGCCATTCTGTTTAGCACTGGCAAAGCGTGGGGTTTTTTAGTTTTGCTTTTGGTTGGTTGGTTGGCTGGGTTTTTGCAAACAGAACAGTGGTACATGATAAATGTGTTTCCAAAAACAGGGAGTTTGACTTTGGATTCGTGCCAAAGGCAGTCTCTTGTCAACCAGCCATAACGAAAAGGTCATTGGTCCCCAGGGATCTGGGAGTGATCAACATCCTCTGTGGACACAGGGATGTCACAGCAAGACCACAGTGAAGAATTTCAGAAGTTCTGGATAGATCTTGGGCAGCCTTTTACATTTTTCCACTTGCTTATTTTGTAAAAGGGACCCTGTCACATTATAATGCAATCTGAAAAAAAAAAAAAAACAAAACAAAAAAACCCTGAAAAACAAACCACACCTCCATACAGTTGGAGATGTTACAGCAATTTATAACTGATGACAAAATATTTCAGAAATTACATGTGCCTCTGAGATATAAAAAGAGTCTGCCCTTTAAAAGTGGCTTCTGCCTTCACGAGCCACCTGGCCGGGTGCCATTTTGCCACCTGCCTTGGTGACATTTGCTACCATGAAGGCTCCTGCTCCGTGTTTGAACTCAGCAAAGCCTCCAGGAAAAGCTCTCCCAGCCACAGTGTAAGCTGCTCCCTGGGAAAGACAGTTTGCAATTTCATTTTTCAGGAACCTGGGGTTAGATTAATCCCTGGCAGAATTCCACAGCCGTCAGCAGGGACGCACCAGGGGTGACTGTCTGATCCCGTATATCGGGCAGTTCATTCACATTCCAGGGCTTGTTTATTTAAGCTTGGTGTCCTGGAGTGCAACACAAATGAAAGCACTTGTTTTGCAAGTGCTGTGTTTCACATCTGTGGCTTTTTCACTGATGCAGCAAAGAAATTATGGTCCTTTACAGAGATTTCTGTTTTCCGGGATGCTGGAAAATTTATGTCTCATTTTTGTCTCTGATTTTTTGTGAATTAGCCCTCTCATTCAGAGAAAAATTTTCTTGAGCAGGTGTTACCTTCCAGCTGCATTTTCTTTTCCATCTGGGATTACTGGAAATAGCATCAGGGTCTTTAGACAGGGGTCACAGGTCTGCTGCTTTTTTTATCTTATTCCTTCAGCTTTAGCATTTGTGGGTTGAATATTTGCAGAGGGTAACTGTGATATAGAATTTACCTTGAGTGAGCATCCAATACTTTTACAGGGCTGTATGAAGTAAAACTGGCTCTGTGAGATAAATAAATCTGGCTGAGACTCTTTTCAGAGAGACCCAGTTAGAGTGATCCCTCTGCAAACCTCAGAGATACCCATTTTTTTACCCATCACTGTATTAAGATGCTGTGAAGGAAGAGGAATTAAAACATTAGGGAAAGTTTGCTTTGTTGAAAACTCTACATCCCTTTGGGATGGTTGCAGGTCTGCAAGACAGTTCATGTTTTAACATCCCTTAGTTGGCTGCTGGGCTGGACATTATTCCCAAAGAGCACCCAGATTTTGGGGGCTTTGAAGCAAACCTGTCTCATTTTGCAGTTCCTTGGGACAGGTGATAAACAAGGTAGTTGTCTGGGGTGGAATTCACCTGATTAGAAGTGGGTATTTATGGTGTTGGGGTCAACATTAGAGATCTCCCCAACAGAGCTGGTGGGGTCAAGGCTGGAAATTACCTTTTTTAGGGTAGAAGTCTGTATTTGGTCTCATGAACTGCCCTCACTTCATGGATTTGTGCTCTCCCTCTCAACAGAGAATGGCCAAGTGTATGTGCAGAAGAAGCCCACCATGTACCCACCCTGGAACAGCACTTTTGATGCCCACATCAACAATGGCCGGGTCATGCACATTGTGGTCAAGGACAAAAGTGCTGAAATGGTCTCAGAGACCACAGTGGAGCTGAAGGTGCTGGCAGAGAGGTGCAAAAAGAGCAATGGGAAGACAGAGATATGGGTGAGCATCATTCTCTTCTCCTGCAGGATGTGCTAGGGAGCTGCTGCAGGGTACGGGAGTGTCCTTGTGTCCATGCCAGGCTGTGGCTGTCACCACAGCAGCACAGTGGGGACTGGCTGGAATAATGTTTTGAGACTACTTGGGCATGACTTGAGGGAGAGACTTGTCAGAAGAGAAGAGCTTGGCACTTTTATTTTAATTGAAACCTGCCCTGTGCTAGTGAGGATCCTGCTTCAGGTGAGCTGTGCCCACATATTAATCTTTGCTGAGGAAACCCACTGGGAACAAATGTTAGTATGGCTGGCTGAACATGAGTTATTTTATGTTCTCTGGGGAAACAGCTTTAAAAAATTTATCTAATATCAAGTAGCTGATCCACAGCTGTCTGAGTTCAGAGTTATGTCAGAGCAACTCCTTAAAAATCACTGAAGTTGTGGTGGTGTAAATTTGAGCAGTCTTCACAAGAATGCTGAAGGTAAGGTTGTGTTCCCTGCTAGTCCAAGCAGGACAGATCTTGTCAGAAATCTTTAAAATGCAGTATCCAGCTTATACATAGTCCAGTGGATTCAGATTTCCAAAGACACTTATGGATGATGAGTCAGGTAGGTGGGAATTGCCAAGTCCAGAGGGAAGGCCACAAAAAATGCCTGAGTCACACAGAATGACTGAGTTGGAGGAGACCTTCAGGATCACTGAGTCCAACCCAGCTCCAACACCTCAACTAGACCATGGCACCACAATAATGAGCTTGTAGCATCCCTTAGGTTGACAGTAAAGAAGTTAGACTTGCAGAACTGAGTGCCTAAGAGATTTCAGAATCACCTGACTGAAGCTGGCTGGGTTTTTTGAACTGCTCTCACCTTCCCCTTGCAGTCTCCATTGGGAACAAGTTTTCTCTATAGATAGTGGTGGTCCTAATTTGGTGTCTAAAAAGCTGCCTACATCTTCTGTGGTTTAATCACATTCATTTCTCCTATCATGCTGCTCTGAGTGTTTGATATGAGGTGATCAACCCTCCTCTCTCTGTAGTTGCTCCTACCCTACCTTGCTGCCTCACATGGGTATGAGCAACCTGAAAATTAGCATTCACTGCTATTCATCAGTTCCCACTGGGAGAAGGAGATCGCTTGAAAGTCATCTGAAAAAATTTTTCCTTCTCTGAATGACTGTTTAATGGACTTCTTTTCTTGTTTTTCACTTATCTCAACCAGCTAGAACTGAAGCCTCAAGGGCGAATGCTGATGAATGCAAGATACTTCCTGGAAATAAGTGGCAAGTGATTCTGTTTGTTAATTTATGGCTGTGATTTCTGGGCTGTGGGGCAGACATGGTGTCTTCATTAAAAGCAGTGCTTATGTTATTACTGACTGATCCATAACAACAAACATAACTGCTTGAAACGAAAACCCCAGAAAAGTGATTTTTATTGTGTGCTGACTATTCTTCTGTGATTTGCAAGGCAGATTTTTTTGGCTGGTTTACCACTAAATGGCAGATATTCCCATTATGCTAAACAAGATAGAACAGATACATAGGGAGGCAGCTCCCTCTGAAATCATTCTTCTTTATGTACTACAAGAAATTCATGGAGGGGCTGGAGCATGTCCAGAGAAGGGAATGGAGCTGAGGAAGGGTCTGGAGCACTAGGAGGGCTGAGGGAGCTGGGAAAGGGGCTCAGCCTGGAGCAAAGGAGGCTCAGAGGGGACCTTGTGGCTCTGCACAAGTCCCTGACAGGAAGGGACAGCCAGTGGGGTCAGGCTGTGCTTCCAGGGAACAGGGACAGGACAAGAGGGAACGGCCTCAGGGAACAGCCTCAGGTTGGCTATTAGGGAAAATATCTTGTAGAAAGGGCTGCATTCTACTTTGTGGAAGAAAACGGGTTTAATTCAAGTGCTTGGTCTTCTTCTCCCAACTTTGTTGCCAAAATTCTGATGTCCTCAGGTGTAGGGTGTAGCTGTGAGGCGCAGATATCTGAAGGCTCTCCCATTTATAGAAGCAGAGAAGCACTGAAAGCAGCCATGGCCAAGCTGATATTTTCTTACCCATCCCTCCCTTTAATATAGATTGGACTGCTGTTTGTGTGTTAAAAGGTGTTAGGGAGGCCAAAGCATAGAAAATGCAAGTTGTGCTTCTATTACAAATATCAAGATCAGCATCAGATCACACAGGGGGCCAGTTCCTACAGGCTACCTGTGTGACTCACTGTGCAGTGCAGGAGTGAGACTAAACAGAGATTGATTTTTCTGTGTGAATATCAGATTTGTAGGCACAAGTGCATGTAGAAGTGCACGTGAAGTCAGAATTGGTTTGTTTGCTGTCCCAAAAAGTTTAAATAACTGTGAGTAACAGCAAGGGCACAGCAAACGGCAAAGCAAGTGTTGGCATGGAAAAATAACAAGAAAAATATCCTGGGACATAAATATCTGCTTACTGACATATGTATATGCACACAGAAAGGATTCTGTTAAATACCCATAAATATTAATATAGATATAAATATATACACATATACATATGTGTGTTTGTGTCCACATATCGGTAATTATTAATTTTATCTAATTTCATCCTTTTTAGGTTGTGCTTCTTCAGTGCCATACAAAGTCAGAGTTTTATGTTTAAATTACCTCTCCTTGGGAAATTTTTGTTCTAGGTTTCAAGAGCAGTTTAATGAATAGTCAAGAGAGCTCAGTGTTGTCCCAAGTCTAAAGTCATTTTAGTGTAGGAATGGTAGATAAAAACCATCCAAACAAGACTTTTGTGGGTTTCATAAAATGGTATTTGAGTATTCATTACCATCAGTGAATCATCAGCTGCAGTCATATAGTATTTGGGCAATTTGCATTTTCTGAAGGCACCTGATCAGGACAGGGTACACTTAAATATCTTTCCTCTCCTCCCAGATGCAAAGGACCTGGCTGACTGTGAGACTGAAGGCTTCTTCTCCTTGCACCAACGCAGGGGAGCCATCAAACAGGCCAAAATCCACAATGTCAAGTGCCACGAGTTCACGGCCACCTTCTTTCCACAGCCCACCTTCTGCTCTGTGTGCCACGAGTTTGTATGGTAAATGGAAAAGGATCTGTGCTTCTTCTCCTTTTAACCCCAGGAACCAGTTCTGGTGTCACTGTGGCACTTGGGAACGTGGCTTAGTGTTGGACGTGGCAGAACTGGGGTAATGGTTGGACTGGATGATTTTAAAGGTGTTTTCCAACCTAAAAGATTCCATGATTCCCTGTTAAATATCTGTGCTCCTCCTGTAAGACCCTCGGCTTCCCACGTGTAGGGTTATTGCATCACTTTAAGGATGTGGTTTGCAGTTGTAATTCCAACTGTGAAAAATTCCCCTCACTTTATAATTTATCTTTTACAAATATTTTTGGGTTTGGCAAAATGCACAGGCATTTCTCAGCAGTCCAGCGTGCTGTTTGGATATCATGAAATTCAGGATGTGAATGTGTGCTGAAAAGGCTGTGAGAACCATAGAGAATCAATCCACCATTAGATTAAACGAGGATAATGAAATTAAATAATCTCCACAAAGAGTGATAAAAAGCAAAGTGATATTGTTCTCCTTCTTTGATAATTATTGCTCTTCTTTCTTCTACTGAGGCTTTCAGACAACTCAGGATTAACCACTGCTCTGTTCATTTCAGGGGTCTGAATAAACAAGGCTATCAATGCAGACGTAAGAAACTTTCTTTTGTTTTCTTATTGTCATTATTTACTTAATCTTTTCTTAAGGAATTTCTTTATTAACACCATGACACCCTTGCTGTTGCAGAATGTAACGCTGCCATTCATAAGAAGTGCATTGATAAAGTAATAGCCAAGTGTACAGGATCAGCAATCAATAGCAGAGAAACTATGGTAGGTTGTATTACTATTATTATTATTGTTGTTGCTGTTGTTGTTATTTAATTTAATTTAATTTTATTTTATTTTATTTTAATTATGATTCCCTTTAAAAAGTCCTGAGCGTGATTCAGATCTCTCCTACACCACTGCAAAGCAACTTCTGATGAAGCAAAAGGACCTACTGAGCTAAGGACTCTGTGATCTCATCTGTGCCCTTTGCTTTTTATGTTCCCAGTGATTTCATTACCTCCTACTTAAGATTTACTCAAATGCAGCTGCAGAATAAGCAGTTGCTGAATCAGAACTGACATTTTTCTAATGCATAAAGTATAACTCAGAGGGAAGTCATGGACACGAGGTGGAGGTTTCCTGGAGAAAACTCTTCACTGTCCAATGTTAGGCTGGACATCAGGCTGAATTTTCAGATTTGTGCTTGAACAAATCTGTGCTTGTGTTATCTGAAACAGTCAGTGGGAGATCTGATATCTCCACTGTTATTTGCTTTATTTTTCTCATGTCAGTTTATTCTAAAATTTTCTTTTTGGTAGGCAAAACCAGATCTTAAACTCCTGATAGGACTATTCCCTTTACCTTGTGTCCTACAACTTCTGTTTGCACTAAGTACTACCCTGGTTCCTGTTCTCCTTCTACAATTTTTATGGATGAGATTGCTCTCCCTTCTCTTCTGACCTCTCCAGGGTAGATGTAACCAACTTTGTCATCACCTTTCATGTTAGAAGAATTACAACAGGCTCTTCCAAAGAGTGATTCATGACAACAAATGTAGACATCCATTGCAGGATGAAGTGAATGATTTTTGAAAGTGCCAATGTTTTCCCACTGAGCATTAGGGGAGCCTGGGTATGTAAATGAGGCACAAGCTGTCCTTTGGTCAAGGCCAGGGATGAAATTACCCAATTCCCTCTGAATTGCAGTCACTATGTATCAAAATTTGGGTTTGTGTGCCTGATAAACAATTTCTGCTCAGCAGTCATACCTGAGGATAAAAGGCAGTAGAGAAACCAAGTTCTGTGGTACGTGTTTGTTTTTCCACATGGAGCTGAGGTGGAAATGGGGAGTGGATTTTCAGCCTGGCTTTTGTCTTGCAGTTCCACAAGGAGAGGTTCAAGATCGACATGCCCCACCGCTTCAAAGTGTACAACTACAAGAGCCCCACCTTCTGTGAGCACTGTGGCACCCTCCTCTGGGGCCTGGCACGGCAGGGGCTGAAGTGTGACGGTGAGTCCCTGGCCAAGGTGACACCAGCTGAGCATGGGAGGGGTTGTTGTCTTTGGAGGGTGGCAGTCTGAAAATCCAAATCTCATTTATCGCCCTTCTCTGCAAAAGCAGTATGAGGTGGCACCAGGAGGGTGAAGGAGTGGGCTACAGGACTGTCCTTCAAGAAGGATTGTTCATCAAAAATGAGGACTACTGTCCATGTACTGAGAGATAGTTGGTGCAGAAGAATGATGAGTTCCTTCCCAAAGGGACAAAGAACATCACAGTGACACTGTTCATCTCCCCAGATCACCCCCAGTATGAACTTGCAAGTTTTATTTCCGCTGTCAGACTCAAGACATTCCACTGTCTTCATTAATTCCAAACCAATGGGAGGATCCTCTTCTGTGATTACAGTTTATCTCTGAGATAATGGGTTGTAGGTTTAGTAGCCTGTACCTGCAAAGGGTAATGCAACCTCTGGCCAGTAGAAAATACAAAAATAGTCTCCACAGGGAACCAAAAAACTACATGGGTGCCATCTCAAGAACTCTTGAGGTGGTTGATCTCTATCCCTGGCCAACAGTAGCACTTGCTCCTGCCCAAAACTTTACAGCCTTCACTGTCCTGACACCTCGTGTTCTTTCTTTCAGCATGTGGCATGAACGTCCACCACAAGTGCCAGGCAAAAGTAGCAAATCTTTGTGGAGTGAACCAGAAACTGATGGCTGAAGCTCTGGCAATGATAGAGAGCACTCAGCAGGTAAATAGCTGAAGCATTTTTAGATGCTCTTCTAGATTTTGGCTTTTGTGAGTCACACTCAAGAAGTCACGGTGTTGTTCATGAGCTTGGCACGTGATTTTGGCTCAAAAATTTGCTGGTTTCTGTGTCCCAGGCTCGCTGCCAGCGCGACAGTGAACAGATCTCCAGGGATGGACCTCTGGAAATCGGCTTTCCTGTTCCTGTGAAGGATGTGACACCACTTCAGGCCTTGCCAGCATCAGGAAAAAAAGGTAATTCCTCCTGGTGATACAGGGCAGAGCTTTGTTGTTTTTTGGTTGGTGCGTGGTTAATTGGAGGTGACATGAGTGGGGAATTTATTGCCAAATTTATTGCAAAATATATATGCAATTTATTGCTCTAAACAGGATATTTGCAATCCTTCTGATCACCTTGGCAAATTTTCTTTCTGGTTTCATATTTTTGGGTGGAGGTTGAATTCCAGTAGCTTTGAAAACCACTGATAGACCTCCACTTCACTCACCCAGGAGCTGATCTAGGTGTCACAGCCCTCTGTGGTACAAGAACAGATGTTTGGGAGGGTAAATGAGAGACTGTGCCCTTTGGACCCCAAGTAGAAACAAATTATGTCCCCATTTGTGTTTATTTGTGTTTATTTGTGTTCTGTTCTACAAGTAGAACTGGCTGTGCTGATGTGAAACAGTAAAGCCTCAGGTGGTTTCACATCTGTTTCACATGTGGGTCAGTTTGTCTGCTGAGTAGTGTGCAGCATTTTAGAGCAGTTACAGCAGCAAGATAAATCCACTGAGGGACAAAATCTCTTACAAGTTCTTATAAATCCAGATTAGTGGAGTACTGAAAAAAACTCAGAGTGATTCCTCTCCAGGCTGGCTGGAAGAGTTGATCTGGAATGCTTCACATCCAGAGCAGGAGCACAGTATGAAAATGCCACCCCACCTTTTCACCTAGCTTTGCCTAGGGTTTTGAAAAGACCTTGAAAAAATGAAACCGCATCATAATGGCAAGCAGCAAGAAGGACTGGAGAAGACAGGTGGCCAGAAATTAAGGATTTGGTGCCACAAAACAGAAAGACAGATGAAGGAGTTTGTAAAGTGGTTTGTAAATTTTAAAAAAAGCTACTGAATAAGATGCAGTTTCCACTGGAGTAAAGTTTCCTCTGGAGAGAAAGCAGTGTGGGAGCAGAGCCAATCCACTCAGAGATGGCCACCACACTTCCATTTGTCTAAAATACCCCTTTAAACCTCTGAGCAAAATACCTGTGAGTGTTCTGGGGATTTTCTGCTCCTGTCCAGGGGTTTATTTGAGTGCTTTGATGTGTGTTGCAGAGCCACAAGGCATCTCCTGGGAGACTCCAGTGGAGGGCACAGTGAAGGGAGAATCTCTCATAGAGTCAGACTTGGGAGAACAGTCCCAGGAACAGCAGGAGCACCAAGTGCAGTTAAAACTGACCATTGAAGATTTTGTCCTGCACAAGATGCTGGGGAAAGGCAGTTTTGGCAAGGTAAGCACTGGGACTGGGACACCACTGTGTGCATTCGCATGTCGCTTTGTGTGACACTAAATAACATCTGGTTTGAAGGGACACTTAGGGAAAAACATGGAATGGAATCATTTGGTTGGAATGAATGGAATCATTTAGGTTGGAAAAGATCTCCAAGGTTTTTCCATCCAACTGCTAACCCAGCACTGCCAAGTCCACCACTAACTGTGTCCCCAGGTGCCACATCCACGTGTTTTTGAACACTTTCAGGGATGGTGACTCCACCACTTTCTTGGGCAGCCCCTTCCAATGCCTGACCACTCTTCCAGTGAAGAAATTTTTTTGAATATCCCATCTCAACCTCCCCTGGAACAACTTGGCCATTTCCTCCTGTTCTGTCCTTGTTCCCTGGGAGCAGAACCTGACCCCCACCTGGCCATCCCCTCCTGTCAGGGACTTGTGCAGAGCCACAAGGCCCCCCCTGAGCCTCCTTTTCTCCAGGCTGAGCCCTTCCAGCTCCCTCAGCCCCTTCTGGTGCTCCAGCCCTTCCCCAGCTCCATTCCCTTCTCTAGACACACTCCAGCCCCTCAGTGTCTTCCTTGTAGCGATGGACCCAGAACTGAATACAGGATTTGAGGTGTGGCCTCACCAGTGCCTAGTCCAGGTCCCTGCCCTGGTACTGCTGCCACACGATGGCTGATAAATCTCCGAGTCTTCAAAGTATCCTTGCTCTTGCATGGCTGAATCCTGAACTCCATCTTCTCCTTGCCTTGTCCTTCTCCCTGTCCCATTGGTTGCGCTCTCATGAGAGGACAGGAGTGTCCCAGGCAGGGTTTCAACTTCCCTTTCTGTGCAGGTTAATGGATCCAGGATATCCCCAGAGAGCTGGTAGGAAAGGTCTCTGTGCTCTCCCTCTTCATGGGGAGGTGGAAGCATGAGCTGAGAAGCTGGGTGTGGATCAGCTCTGCTCTCCAGAGCAGCAGGTCCCAGCTGGGAACAGTAACTGCTCTTTCCAGCTCTCCTCTGTGCTGGAGCCCAAAGCAAATTTTGCAGCAGCCAAGAATTTGTGCTTTTGAAACAAGAACCACCTGTTTTCAGTGGATTCTTTAATCCTGATGAATTGTGGATTGTTCTTCCCCATTGCAGATATCCCCTGGGAGGGGACTCATGTTACTCAGTGCCAGCACAAACCCGAGAGAAGCAGTTTCAGAGGGACCCCCCCATTGTGTTTTCACAGCCAATAAGGAGAAGGAGTATGGATCACATTGCCCACATCCCACATCTTTCCAAGGGGGAAACTGTGCCTTGACAAAGGGCTGCTTTTTGCCTGCTAAATGATCTAGAGCAATTGCTGCAGCCAGTTCTTCAACTGGTGAAATGTTTCCTGTGTTGGCCTTTCATACTAGAAAGTAATAGAATCATAGAATGGTTTGGGTTGAAAGGGACCTTAAAGACCATCTATTTCCAACTCCATGGACAGGGAAATTTTCCACTAGCAAGTGTTGTGTCATGTCCACAGTTTGCATAGGAACCAGAGCTGAGGCATCTCACAGCTAAACCAGAGTACCCTAAACCAACATTCCAGACTTCTCTGAAATCAAGAGCATGGATATAATAGAAACATTTTTATTGGAAGGAAAGGATCTCTGGATCTCTGGATCTCTGGATCCCTTCCTCAAAACAGGTCTCATGAGATGAGGTTTCTCAGGTGTTCATCTATTCAAGTCCTGAATGCCCCCATTGAAGCACATTCTGTACCTTGTTTTAGCCCTCATGCTGACATGGACTCTCCAAGCCTGCAAGCTTTTGCATCTCTTTGAAGTGCACACTGTGGGTGTGGAGAGGATGGGCCATTTCTTGCCTTTCTGCAACAAAAACTCACCCACGAGTTTCCTGTGCTGGTGTCACTCCTGGTGCCCTCATTTGCTTGGAGAGAGATTCACTTCCCCATAGAGGAGACAGGGTGTGCACATCTCATTGTCTGAGGGGTCTCTCCAGCTCTGTGTGATCCTGGGAGGCTGAGGGGAAGATCCATGAGGATATCCCACACCACCACCTCTGTATGTGGTCTGGCATTGCCTCCCTGCTCCTTGGAAGCCACAGCACAGGTCACAAATGCAGCACATTCATTCCCCAGCTTCCCCAGGAGAGCAGTGCCCAGCACAAACATGAGGGTAAAAAGGGTGCCTGCAGCATCAGCACTGTGAGCATTTCTGGTCATTCAGTGCAGAGACAGAGGGAGGCTCTAGGCTCTACTCTCTGTCTGGTGCTACAAAGTGAAATGCAGCAGTAGCCAAAAGGGTAAATAAAACTTTTGTCAGGGCTAAAACACGTCTGAGCTTACTCAGTAAATAGTGTCTGGCAGAGAACTTCAAAGACCTCTTTGATGAATCTTACACATTTATTCAGTCTATAGAAACAGGGTCAGCAGGCTGTTAGTGTGAAGATCAGGACTGTCACTGCCTTCCAGGAGAGACGTCTTTGCTCTGTGGTCTCTAGAAAACCCTTCTCTGCTGCTCTGGGTTTCATTTTCCCTGCCTATAAAAATAGACAGAGGTTGTAACTCCTCTGGGAGGTGTTTTCCCATTCTCAGGAAGAACTCCTGCAAAAGCATGAGGGACCCAGCCTGTGCGCTCAGATCTGAAAACTAAGAGGAAGGAGAGAAAGACATCTGATATAAAACCAGTCCAACTACTGGTGGACATCATTTTCCACCTGCTGAAGATCTGGTGCAGGGTATTTGCATTTCAAATGCTGACAAAGCAAAATTCTGTGTTTTATTATTTGAAGTCAGGAAACAGGAAATGTATCTGAGGAGCATTTACATGAGGATGGTTTCTGTTACGAGAGGTGTTTGGCTCTCAGGCATGTCCTGTCCATCCATCCTGCTTCTCTAATTGCCAAGAACTTCACATCCTTCTCCAAGGCTCAACTTCATAAAACTATTCTGAGTGTGGGGAGCAAACTCAAAGTTCCTTAAGGGCAGAATGGGGCCTTAAGCATCAAGGTTATTAAGGTGTACCCCAGTGAATTCCCAGGAGCTCAGCTCCCATCCTCACGTGGCTGTTCTGAGAGGAGACAATCCCTCTTTCTGAGCAGCTGTTTCCATTTTAGGTGTTTCTGGCCGAGCTGAAGAGCACAGACCAGTATTTTGCTGTGAAAGCCCTGAAGAAGGACGTGGTGCTGATGGATGACGACGTTGAGTGCACGATGGTGGAGAAGAGAGTCCTCTCCTTGGCTTGGGAGCACCCATTCCTCACTCATGTCTTCTGCACGTTCCAGACCAAGGTAAGACAAGCATCTGACACCTTCTTCCACAGGCTGAGAATGCTTTACTGAAATACAGATGCTTGGTGAAGGGCTTCAGCCTGCTGAGGTCCACCTGGGACATGAAGTGGTGCTCAGAGAAGGGATCTTCAGATTAAGCACTGGGGAAATGGCTCCAGAAATTTAATCTACTTTCCCCACATCAGTCTGGGGATAGGATGGTGTATTTGAGGATTATGGCATCCAAGAGTCATTGAGGTAAAATCTGCTGATAAAATCTGCACCCTGGGCCAAGGATGTGCCGAGGCCACACCCACAGCCAGGGTAAGGATGTGCCCACGCTGACGTGTTATCTGAACCTCTTGGACCATGGAGCATTGTGCTGCAGCTAGCCTGGATCAAAGCCAACTCAAGAAACCCTGGTTTTGGAGGATAAACATGCTGTCATTCACTTCTTTGCCCCCCTCAGTTGCTGTTAAATGGCAGCGGACACTGGTGCTTCTGCAGTTCAGAGCACCTCCTGAAATCTCGCTTGTGACTCCAAACCAAAACTGAAGTGACATTTAAATAATAGACATATTTCCATGGTCCTACATGCCAACAACTGCTCAGCTTCCCAGAGCCACAACCAACAGCCTTAACACCCAAGCACACACAAGGCACAGAAAGAAACAATGGAAGTTTGAGAGTTTGTCTTCTCTGTCCAACCTACTCAAACCATTCCTGAGAGATGGTTGATATCTCTTAGCTCAAGTTCAGAGCAGCACTGTCTCATGGCTGCATGTTCAGGGTTTTGTTTGGATGCTCCCAGTCCCTGCTCAGCCCCAGGATTTGGTGGCACAAGGCCCTGCTCAGTGTAAGGTTAGGACCTGCTCAGTGTGAGGTTCTTCTGCAGGGTCAGGAGAAACAAATGCAGCCTCTGTGGTACATCCCAGTCATCTGTGGATGTGGCACCTGTTTAAAGTCAGGTTAAATTTATAACAGGCAGCAGCTGGGAACTGCTTTAGGTGATGTGACACTGAGCCCAGGCATTCATGTTAAACCCCTTTGGGACTGACAGTGGGGATAATGTGTGCTGGGAATGGATCCTTGCCTGGCAAGGAAAGGAATTAACTCCCTACTTGAGGAGGGCTGGTTTTCAGAGCAAAATATAAATGCCACAGCTCCAAAAGCAAAGAAGATCAAGACTTAATTGAAGAGATAAAACATTCACAACATTCACAGCTCTGTGAGGAAGCTTTTACTCCAGGGAATGCTGCCTGTATCTCCAGAGGGATGCTGACTGAAGCCAGCAGCAGAACCATGTTGTCTGTGCTCCAGCCTGGTCTGGGAGCTGAAGGTCAGGGTCAGGATTGTACAGCAGGGACACTCTGGGTTCAGGCAGTGCAGGCATGCAAGTGTCCCCTTCCCTCACTAGACCATGGCAAAAAGAGGAGAGGCCAAATGGAGTTGTGTCAGGATCCAGGTGGGATTTACTGACTGTTTGAGGGGAAAAACTGAAGGATGGAAAAGCAATGAGTGCCTGAAAAATTTATGGGTGCCCAGCTCAAAAAAGCCAGATGATTTTTTTTTTCAACACTTCTGGGCAGCAGCACAGAATTGCCCTCCTGTCATGGAGAAAGAATGCCCATCCATCTCATCCCACTTTAAAGCTGTGTGATCTCCCCATCTTGGCTCCACAGAGACAGCAGCTGGAACAGGGCTGCCCAGGCCAAAGCTGCTCTGGGTTCTGGTTGATTTTCAGCTCCTGTTTTTTCTCCTCTGACCTTTGCAAGCCAGCAGTGATCACTCAGGGCAGGAGAGTCACCCAGAGCTGGGAGCTGTGACAACCTTGGATGGTCTTCCAGGGCTCAAAACGCTGTGGTTGTCAGAATGTCTTTTATGGCAATCATTTTAGGATCATGGAATGGTTTGGGTTGGAAGGGACCTTAAAGATCACCTACTTCCCACTCCCCTGCCATGGGCAGAAGCCACGGCAGCACTGTGTAGAGTCCCTCTATGGATTTTAATATTAAAAATATGACATTTTTTTGTTCCTTGAAGTTTTACTGGATAGATAACTAGTTTCAAACAAAAACATATGTGCCAATGCCTTTCTGAATCCCTCGTGCTGTGGCTTCCTGAGCTGCTCCAGGTGCTGAGTGTCTCTGCAAAGGGCAGTAAAAACAGGAATATTCCTACACCAAAACAAGGATCTCAATAGTCCGCATGTTTCCAGAAGGGGAAAAAAACGGTCCTGCCATCCTTGGCAGCTCTCTGAGCTCTGGGATGAGTTTCTTCCTCACCTCCACCCAGGTAATGAGTGACTGCTCAATGATATAAATCTGGATAGCTCCTCAGAGAGGTTTTAGATGGTTCCAGGCACTTAATTCCCCTCTCTATTCCAGTGGATCAGTGCTTTCAAAACTCAGAATACTTTTCTTGTTTTATTGCATGAGAACAAATGCAAGCCCATAGTGTTTGGGGGTTTTTTTGCCCAATGTCTTTTTGAATTTTTCTGTTTTATTTTACTGCAGTCATCTTTGTATCCAGATATTCAGCTGTCATAATTACATACTCTGAATTTTAACAATAACCTCAAAGAGCTATTCTGCTATTCTGCTGTATTAGATTTAAAGGGATGCTGTTATGTTAAAGAGGAGAAAAATATGTTTATAATTTTGTGAAATCCCAAAATCAGTAATGCCAAAAGAGTGACTAGCATCCCAGAGCTTATTCTTTTATTCTTTTTTGCAGAGTTTTATTCTTTTTTGCATTTCACTGATCTTCTGCCATAAAAATAGGCTTCCCCTTTTTGCAAGTCACTTTTATTTCTGTTTCTTTACTTCATTGACCAAGTTTTATTAACACCCTTTACCTAAATGCAAATTAAATCTTGAGGCATTTTGACTTGCAGCACAAAATAGCAACAGAGAAGAATATCTCAACCCAAAAGAGAAGTAATCATTACTGCAATTTAAAAGAAAATATTACAGAAAAGTTTATTTTCTGCTTTACTGTTGTATTATATGTTTTCTTCTGGTGGTGAGCCTTTTTCACATCCTCTGTTGCCCTTGTGTGCTTAATACTGACTGAAAAATCTCTTACACTGGCAGGAAGGAGAAAAGAATGGTAGAACAGGAGTGGGGTCCTAATTTGAGAATTCTTTGTCTCTGTTTTCCATGAGTATTTTCAGATTTCTCATTATCTCCTCAGAGGTTACTTCAATACTTCAATTCCTGACTTTTTTTTTTTTTTTCCATGCATGATTTCAGTTTTCTTCTCTCTCTGACTGGCTCTTGAGGGGCAGGGCTGATTTCTTTGCCCTGAATTGTCAGCATGGGGTTGGCACATGGGCATTTCACCCCTTTGGATGTTCAGCTCCTCTGCCTGGTGGGGCCATGGACCTCCTGAACAGCCCTAGCTCCATCCTCCTACTTTTCCTTGGAAATATCTGTCCATCCCTGTAGTATTCTGAGTACTTTGAGCTTGGAAAAAATCTGATTCAAGGCCAAATTTGAAGTAGCTGATGGGAAATTTCAGAAAAGCTTTGAGGATTTTGCCTCTTGCAACCGACGAGCAGGAAAACTGGCAAGGTCTCGTTCAATCCTGGCCAAAATTTCAACGTGGTTCAGCAGAAATAGCAGCATCCTTTGGGATTTCTACGAGGTTGTGCCAGAGGAGATGAGAGCAGCTGTAATTATAACATCAAATATATGAAGTTTTTGCGAGACACTTCTAGGTGATGTCAGCCCATGTGGTGTGAACTGGGGGAAGGCATTGGCCAGGAAAAGAGGAGGAGAGCTCAGCAGTGGGGTTTTTTAAGTAAAAGATGATTGCCATATTCAATACACATATTGTCATTGCCTCCCCATTGTCCAGCCTGAGGGAAATCAGCCCAAAATGCATTCAGCTTTGCCTGAGATTTCTAAAAATCTGCAGTCTAGCTGCACTTTGTAATGAAAAAAAAAAAACTTCCTAAAATAAAAACATTTATTTTTTTTCTGCTTTTCAGCTGCTAAAATATTTACATTTCATGGATTTGGCTACTTTTTGTTTTGGTCTGGTGATTTTTATTTTTTTTTTAATCCACAAGTCCTTCTCTAGTCCTGAGAAAATTAGTCTCTCTCCAAGATTCTGCTGGACACTGATAGGGAAAAGCATTTCCTCTTGCAAGACATGGGCTGATAGTGCCTCAGTTTATCAGTGAGTGATGGACTCTGTCTGCTCTGAGTGTGAGTAAAAGTCTTGGGATCTCAGAGCTCAAGTGGAAGCCAAGTCTGCACCTTCCTCTCTGCAAATGTATTTTATTTACGTGTATAAATATATCCCTGTGCTTCGTGCCAAGCAGATGGGGACACCACGCTGAGCATCCCAAATGAGAAGCTCAACACACAGCTAGGAATGCTGACAGTGCAAGGATTAGAACAAGGAATAAACAGTGAGAGCAGGGGCTGGACTGGATTACTGGGCAGCTGTAAGAAATGCTGCCATCTCCAGAAGAAAGGCTGATAGTACACAAGAGAGGGGGAAAGTATTTAAACCAGACAACGGAATTAAAGCTTGGATTGCTCTGGTGCAAATTCCAGTGCAGGTGAATGCCTATAGCCACCTCCTAGGAAGGAGTAACCCTGTGTTAACTGTTCCTGGTGACAGTGGTCACAGTGAGAACTGCATTGCCCTCTTTCCCAGTGGATGGGGTGCTCTGATGGGATTGCAGCACTGTGATGTGGTGGGAAAGGCTTGAGAGGCTTTTGGTTGCCAACTATCCCATGAAATAAAATAGATCCAAGGTGTGGATCAACACCCAGACTGTGCTGAGCTGCATGAAAAGGTGAGACCAGAAGCAGCTGCAGGAATTGCACCATGTCCAGCCTTTCTCTTGGCCAGGGACAGCCTGGTTCAATGGGAATGCAGCAGGATTATGTCACTTGATCTGGAGCCTTCTCCACGTGGAGATATTTGTTAGGGTAACTGATCTAAACACAGGTGAAACCACACTGTCCTGCAGCATTAATTATTCTGACATTCGTCCTCCTGGAAGCCCTGGGAAGAAGAATTTTTAGCACCTCAGTAAATGGTGTTAAATTGTGTATTTGCATGTATGCAAGCGCTTTCAAAATGCAAAGAAAACAAAATCTGAAAATCTCTGCAGAAAAGTGCTCTGGAGGGCTTCCAGCTGGTTAAAGGATCTTAAGAGCCTGTTAAAAGATGTACCTTCAAAAGATCAATTTAAATGCTGCCTGCTTTATACTCATTGTTTATAAAGTTGAAAGCATCTCTGATAGTGCCTATTCATTCTCACAGCAGTCGCAGCAGAGCAGGAGCAGGCTGGTTTAACCCCATCCCTGCCGTGTCCTGGAGAGGCAGAGGGAGCAGGTGGCTCTGTGGGGAGGAGCTCAGTTCAGCACGGGCATTGAGGGATTGAAAGGGCAGGAAAGTGAGTTGCTGCAGGAATCCAGGCTTTCAGCACCTGGCAGGACTGGCTGGGCTGGGGAACAGTGTTATTTGGTGAGCAGGAGCTGTGTTATTGTGTGCAGGACACTGCTGCCATGTCTATGTGTTGTACCACCTCGTGGTGTAGGGCTGTGCTGTAGGAGCAGCACTTCACCACCCACAGAAGGATTTGTCCTGTTCCTGGTGCTGCAGTGGAGAAATCCCCTGGGTAGAAGTAGAGAATGGCTGATACCTGGATATTCTTAAGACAACTGGTGTTAAATAGATCAGCAAGTATTTGGACAATGCTCCCAGGCACATGGTGTGATTCTCAGGGGTGTCCTGTGCAGGGCCAGGAGTTGGACTTCAATGATCCTTGTCGATCCCTTCCAACTCAGAATTTCTGTGATTTTATAACTACCCTGGTGCAGTGTCCATCCCTGAGTGCAGGAAGGGCCTTTACAATCCTCCTTGAGCTCTGTGGTCACAGAAGATGGTCCTGAGGACTGCCATGAGACCAAACTTTTTCTGTTGTGTGAGTCCAGAGCCATAACCAAAAGTCAGGCTTGAGCATTTGCTACCCAGGGATGCTCCCACAGTCAGTCAGCAAGTTGTCTGTCACCTGCCTGCAGGGCAGAGGGGCAGGGCACTCTTCCCAAGCCTCCTACAGAGCCGTGTGGGTCTCACCACAAACAAACATTCCTGCTTGTTTGCTCAACATCCACAGGCAGGACCACTGCAGGGGATAAGGGCATGGCAGAGCCATGAGAATCAGAGAATGGTTTGGGTTAGAAAGGACCTTTAAAGGTCATCTCGTCCAGCTGCCCTGCAGGGAGCAGGAACATTTTCAACCAGACAAAACCTCCTTGCCTGCTCCAAGTGCTGACAGGCTGCAGAGCCTCCCAGCAGCAGGCAGGAGCCATCAGCCAACTTTCCCAGGACAAGAGGAAGTGAAGCTGGAGCCTGTGTGCAAGAACGTCCTCTGCGCCACTCCGACCCTTTGACCTCCAGCACTCTCTTGAATTTTCGGTGGTTTCAAGACTGGGTTTTGCCACTTCCCATATTTAGTGTGGTCTGGGGCTGTGTAGATCTCAGACCTAGGAAGCTGACTCCAGCAAGTTGTTGCACTTTGCCTTTCTTGGTTACACCTCACCACTCCTAATGACGTAGGGCTGATCTCAACCAGTTCTCCTCCACGAGCTATTCCAGACATCTGCACTTCTTAAGAAGCGAGGGGAACTTCCAAGCCCCAGAGCAGGAAAGTCAGAGTGATCCTGTCTGTCTTTTCAACAGGGTTTATGTACCACTCTATGGCACCTGATATATCATAAATTTCAGTACTAAACATTCCTAAGTCAAGTTTGTGTTCTCCAGCTCCATGGCTTAAGGCAGTTGAGCAACAGGGTTTGTATATGTGGATGTAAATTAATCTGAGGGGTTGCTCCACCTGTTCTTCCCTCACGGATGCTGCCAGAGTCCCCAGTTTCAAGTCAGAGTCCCCAGTTTCAAGTCAGAGTCCCTGGGTTCAGTTAAACAGGTACATCAGATGGTTGCTCAAGTCCATGAACAAGCAGAGCATGACTGCTCATTCTACTGGATAAACATGGATTTCAGGTTACAGTTAGAGATGAGTGATGAGGTGTAGCCAAAATCAGTGGACTTTAGAGGGGAACTGAGGGGATTTCTCCTTCCCAGCCCACTAAAGCTGAGTCTGGCCCATATCAAGACCACGAGGTTTTGTCAGTCCCAGCAGGACACATGTGGTTGCTGGTGTGCTGTTGGCTAAACCCCATCACCTCTCTTTGTATCTTCCCAGAGAGCATCTGTTCAAGTATTTTCCTGAATGGGCTCCTGAGCTCACCTTGCTTCCAAGATTTATACATTTTTTTCACTAAATTTCCCACCTTCCTCTGGCCTTTTTGCTTGCTGGAACTCATTTATGTGCACAGCCCCCTGCAGATGCAAGAAACACTGAAAACCTGCTCCCATTTGGTTTAGTGATGGAATTTGTATTCCTTCCCCAGGGGGCCAGATCTGGCTTTGAGCTTGTTGGATGACAGGTGGGGTTTCCAGTGAGTCCATTTAAATAAGAGTGCTGTAATTAAGAGGATCTGGCTAAAGAAATTGCACAAATTAGAGCAGACAGCTGTTGTTTGAAAGGAACAAGCACTTGTGTGGTTTTTTAACATAGCCAGCTCTTGGCTTGCTTCCAGAGATATTTACATTAGATCTTACGGATAAAAACCTTCAACTGTTAAAATTTTAAGTGAAAATAACTCTATTTTCCCCCCCAGAAAAAGATCTAATGAGCAATAGGAAACACAAGGAAGATATTAATAAACTTTATACATAGCCTAGAGATGGCTGACTTCAGGTGTGTGCAGAACAGAGAGAGGCTTTTGAGGGGAAAAAAATACCACATCCATTTTGTTTTATTCCTTCATTTATGCACAAAAGGTGAGATTCCCAAAACAGAAGTTTAAACTGGGACCATAGCTCAGTGTGCAGATCCTTTTCCTTCAGAAAAAGGTGTCCTTTCTGCTTTGCAGAGACAGTTCAGTGTAGAAGGGATCAGTCCAAACCAGCTTCTGCAGGGTTCTGGTGGTGAGTTTTGGCTCTTGAAGCTGTGAGAGGATCAGTGTCATGTACATGAGCAACCTGGTCCAGCAGGAGGTGTCCCTGCCCAGGGCAGGGGTTTGGAACTTTAGGGGCTTTAAGGTCCCTTCCCACCCAAACCATTCAGTGATTCCATGATTCTGTATCAAGGATTGGAAAAGAAACCTCAGTGATCAGTTCTGCTCATTATACATAGAGATTCCATCCTTTCTGTGTGCCAGGAGAAGAGTTTTTCACTGCCCTGGTCAATGGTTGCTTGCAACTGGGGACAAGAACTTGACTTTTTCCAGGCTTCTCTGACATGCAGGTGCTCAATGGGTATCTAGAAATATGATTCATTCATTACTTTCCCCACCAGCAAGTTTCATAGAGCAGCTTTCAGGCTTAAAATCAAGCATGTGCTTAAAACAAATTGCTGTGTCTGGTTGGTGTCTCTGATAACTTGAAAAAGCAAACCCAGGTGCCTCCACAGAAGCTGTGCAGGAATGCAGGGGACACCAGCTTGAAGTCACACCACTGGATGGGCACTGTACTGGGATGGGGACCAGAGGAGAGCTGGGAGTGGCTTTTGCCTTTTCCACTAATCCCCTGAGAAGCTTGTCCATCTGTCCTTCTGCTGTACAAGCACTGTAAAGTCACTGACCCCTTTCTGTGAGCCTGGAGCTCTGCTGGTAAAAATCCACAGCCCCAGCTGGTTATGAAATGGCTTTGCAGTGTTTGCTAGTGGTGTTTATAGAAATCAGAGCAGGGAGTGTGAGTATGGGGTTAGGGAACCAAGAGGAGAAATGAGGAATCTAAAAAAGAAGCTGCTTTCTTTCCAAAACCCTCACAGTAATACTTTCCTTCCTCTTTTTGAGTGCTTTCTGAACAGTTTGATTTTTATTTTAAATATTTAAACTTTTACCTCGCTTCTTACCACCCCTTGTGTATTCTCACCTTGTCTCCTTCTCTAGGAAAACCTCTTTTTTGTGATGGAATACCTCAATGGAGGAGACCTCATGTTCCACATCCAGAGCTGCCATAAGTTCGACCTTCCCAGAGCAACGTAAGACATTTATCATTGCCTTTGGGCCTCACTTGGTTTTATTCCCAGCTCTGCCACTGCCCTGCAAAGGAAATCTTGGGCAGATTATTTGACCTCTCTTCACCTTGCCCAGCTGAAAAGTGGGGATGATGCTTGTGCTGGAAACCTCTCTACCCCAGCTGTCTCCAAACTCAACAAAACCATACAGGCCATCCTCCCAGCTCAGTGAAGGACTGGAGTGAGTCACTTCTCATCCTCTCTTCCCTCCCACAGAAGACTTTTAGACTCCATCCACACAGTTGGTTTCGCTCAGACATGACCTTGCTTCTTTATAACACTCTGTAGCCAAGCTGCAGGACCTGCTTAAGCTGAGGTTCCCAGCCCAGTGGTCAGAGGTGAAGCTATTGTTTATTAGAAGTAATGGGATTTTCCCTTTTTTCCCCTTAAAGATCAAGGGGGTGGGGTGAAAACCTATCAAAAGCACAAAAGGTAAATTTAAACAAAAAATTAATATACTAGCAGAGAATTAAATGTGTATTTAGCTTTGATTAAAGTAAATAGAAGAATTAGAATAAATGAAAGGTGCTTTTGATCCTTCTGCAAGCAAAAGGTATTTTGAAAGTCAATATTGAAACCACTATAGGAATTACTTTTATTTAATAATTTAATAACAAAAAGCCCACACCGTCTTTTAAATCAGTGTTTGATGATATTTTTCAAATGCATTTGAATGTCCAGAATTAAGGGCCAATGCATTGAAGACTGAGGGAGCAGAGCTGTGCCACACTGGAGGGGGATGTGATCCCCTGGTTTCATTCCCTTGTGGGACAGCACGTTCATTCCTCACACTGATGCTGCCTCTTTGCAGCAGGATGAGGTAGCATCCTTTGGGTAAAAATGTGCTGAGAACGATGACTTCAAGGTCAAAAAAACTCCAGAGAAAGGCCACCAGCCTGCTGGATAGCCCATATTATGGATAAGCTTTTAAAATCAGAAAAAAATTCTTCACAGAAAGTGTGGTCAGTCATTGGAACAGGCTGTCCAGGGAAGTGGTGGGATCACTGTCCCTGGAAGTGTTCAAGACGTGTGGATGTGGCACTTGGGGATGTGGTTTAGTGGTGGTTTTGGCAGTGCTGGGTTAATGGTTGGACTCGATGCTAGAGGGGTTTTCCAGCCTAAATAATTCCAGAATTCCAGGATTCTTTGAAAAGCAGGTCATAAATCTGGGCAGGGAAGAGGGCAGAGAGTCTGTCTGTGCTCCCCATCCCAGATTTCCACCTGCTTTTGGGAATCTCACATCACCCATCAGTAAAACACAGTCACCCCAAGCCTTCTGGAGACACTCCAAACCTTCTGGGAACCTAAAGAAATTTTAGTTCTTGTGGGGACAAAGTTTTCCTCTTTTTGAAAGTCTAGTTGAAAAAACCTTTGGGAAGGTTTTTTTCCTCCTGTTCTGACCTGTGCCTTCTGTCATTCAGGTTTTATGCTGCTGAAATCATTTGTGGGCTCCAGTTCCTTCATTCCAAGGGCATAATATACAGGTAATTTTACTCTTTGGTGTAATTAATAGGCTAAATGCTAAACCTTTTCTGCTTTTCCCTGCAAGCACCGATGGCAGCAGGGAGGCTGTTTCTTGGCTGTACTTACTGGCATTGCAATTCTCTGCAGATTTCCCTTTTACATAGTTTGGGTGTTTTGTTTTGAAGAAAGAGTGCAGAAAAGGCAGTTTTGATCTTTCTTTCAGAACCCAGTTCTATTTCAGTTAACATTAAAAAAAAAACCCTTTGATTAATTTTTTACATTTTGCATTTACACAGAGCCATTCACACAGCACCCAGTGTAGGCACCTGGTTTAAGCTTTCAACATATCAAGGCATATTAAGGTCAAGTCAGACACAAGAAATTTGGTACATCTGCTGTGCTGATTACCTTGGGACAGTGGTGACAAGCACAACTCAAGTAACAAAAGCAGGGAGACAGTGATATATCTTAAATTTGGGTTAATTTTGTGCACAGTGGGGAGATGGGATTCATTTCACCATCATGAATCTGAGTTGTCTGCTAAGTTCTTCTTGTAGTAAGCAGAGAGTAGAGGGCTTTTTAGGTTAATCAAGCCTGTGTTAAAATGTGTATGGGAAGGGCCCAGTTCTACCAGAAATTAGGCCACGGTCTGATTTCCCATGGCTAAAAGGAGGAACTGAATTTCTGGGGAGCTCTGGTGAAGCTCAACTTCATGGCAAAATTCAGTTACTACATTGCAGCCTTCTTTAAAAGCAGAAAACAAATAACTTGTCACAAATAAATGAGAAAGCTCCCTACAGTAACGATATCTGCTGAGCCCAAAATGAGCTTATTTCAGTGTTTGTCATGTAGCATGAACATTAGAGCAAATGCTGAAAGTGGATGACTTGCTCACAATCCATTCTCCCTTTATAACAAGAGTTTTGATTCTTATTAGTACTCATGTGGGAGCCATTTATAGTCTTTATTGACCACTGATGGTGATTGCATAAACATGAGATCAATATCAGTGGCATTAAGCTGAGATGATCTCTGGGGCCTCAGCAACTTTTCTGGCTCTGATTATTATTCTCCACGAGTGAAGGGAAAAATTTTCTGAAGTGCACAAATCACTTGTCCATGTCTGTTATTTTTAGTCAGTCTGCTCAGATTTAAAATATCTGCAGGACATGGTAACTTTATGGCAGGGCTGCTAATGCTGACATTTTATTTATAATTCACATTTTTATTTGGAATCACTGTGCCAGTGCCGAGTTGGGGCTTGGGACCCATTTCTTCCTGAAAGGAGAGGGGTGCTTAGAGTCTGGAGCCTTGGGAAATGAGGGAAAACTGGGACATCTGGGCAGTGGGTAGCATGTGGATAGGAAGAAATATCTCATTCCCAGGAGTTGGTGATATTGCTTTGGGTATCAAGCGTTGAGAGAAAAGGTTTAACCAGTCCTACTCTCTTTTCCCTTTTTCACTAAAGACAATGACAAGGTCAGCTGAGAACACAGAGTCATCAGTATCTCTGTCAGAGCAAACTAAGCACTTAGGAAAGTGAATAGAAATAATTTTTGAAGCTACATCTCTTGTGATGTTGTAAGAATAATGAATCCAGCTGTTCTGTCTCACGCACCCACGTTTGGAAACATTGGCTTAAATTTTAATGAATGAGCCGAGGTATTTTTTGGCAGAAACTCCAGTCCCTGGAGCCAATGAGTTTGAGACTCATCAAAATAATGAAAGGGAGCTGTAGGTGATGGGTTTTTTTGTTTTGCTTCGATCTACCAGATGAATAAAAGCAGTGCTGGCAGCCCAAGATTGATCTCAATGTTGTAACAAAAATAAGTCATTCCAGCTGGAAATTGTGACAACACGAGTGTCTGCCACTTGGAAGGCAAATATCTCGGTTTTCTCTGTATTTCTCTTTGATTGATGACTCCCATTTTGTCTTGGGCCATATTCTTGCAGCAGTGAACAATTGCCCCATGACAGCAATTTAGTGTGTAAACACTACAATGTCCTCCACCCTGATGGGGACCAGGCCCAAGCAAGGCAAGGAGCTTTGCACAGAGGGATTCTGAAGAATCGTCTTCCCTGCAATTTCAGGCCATTATCCCAGGAGCATCAAGCATTAGAAATTACCTTCTTTGAGGAACATTTCTGGAAAAACCCCACATTGTAAAGCAGTCGTCAGAGGGAGGGTGTCCCTGGTGTAGGCTCATTGTTAGGCCTCTTGCCTGAGATGTGGAAAATCACAGAATCCCTGATTCACAGAGTGGTTTGGGTCAGAAGGAACCCTAAAGATCGCCAGCCCCCTCACCATGGGCAGGGATGCCATCCACAGGATCAGGCCCCATCCAGCTTGGCCTTTTTGGCCAAAATATGTGTAGGCCATGAATTAGCATGAAAAATAATTACACCCTCAGCTGTGGGTACAAGCAAATGTGTCTGGGTGCTTTGGGAGCCCTGAGAAGGAGCAGAGATTGCTAGCACAAACCAGGCAGTGCAGGAATGTCTGTGCTCGTAGACCAGGTGACCCAAATTCTACCCACACCCCAGTTAAGTACAACCTCACTGATCTAAACATTTTATCTGGGTCATTATCTCAAAAAAAACCAAAACCTTTAGGTAAGATTTAAGAAAATTAGCATAGAAACCATGCCAGACTTCCTTTCTGCCTTTACAAGCTTTTCTCTCCTTTCAGAGTTCCCACTTGAGGACCTCTTTGTTCTCCACCAATGGTCATGATTCATCAGCTCATTTGCTTTTATTTCCTTGTCTGTCCATTTCTGTTTTCCTCGTCTCTCTGGGCTCTTTGCTTCCCAGAGTAGCTCACAGCCTGAAAACTCAGACAGCAGCCTGGCAGCTGAGTGTGAAAGGCTTTGTAAATCCCAGGGTTCAGATGGTGCAGCCCAGCAGTGATGGGGGCTCTGAGATGACTCTGGGATTATTCTGGGATTATTCTGACCCTCTGCAGGGCTTGTGGGTCCTTACCGCTTGTGGCATTTGTAGAGTCTGCACCGCAAGGGAGATCTGGCAGCAGCTTCAGAGAGAATATTGAGATTCCCAGGGGAGGGGAGAGTGAGAATTACCTGCTCCCATTCTCCAGGTTGTGTTAGGGCAGAAGCAGCAGCTGGCACAAAACCCTTCTTAGCTTCACTATTCTGCATCCTTGAAGGAAACAGCTTCGAGGAGATGTCTTGGGTGGTGTGATCCCTGCAAGTGTTCAAGGCCAGGTTGGATGTGGCTTGGAGCAACCTGGCCTCGTGGGAGGTGTCCCTGCCCATGGCAGGGGATTGGAACTGGGGGATCTTTAAGGTCCCCTCCAAGTCAAACCACTCTGTGATTCTGTGATTCTGTGTCCTCTCCAGCAGATGAATCAGTGCTGCAACAAGAGAAATGCTGAAGAGGGATGCTGAAGCCCAAGAGAGCAGTTCCTCATTTATCCCTCAGCTTTCCTTTGCATTTCCAGCATGTAGGCACTACACAGAGGCAGAGAACAAGTGTAATAAGTGTAACCTGCTAAAAGAATTTGGTGTGCTTTACTCTTTGAAGAAATTGTTTTCTTCTCTTCCTCCACAGAGACTTGAAGCTGGACAATGTCCTCCTGGACAATGAGGGGCACATCAAAATTGCTGACTTTGGGATGTGCAAGGAGAACATGTTTGGAGATGCAAAGACAAGCACTTTCTGTGGGACTCCTGACTATATTGCCCCTGAGGTAGGTGTGGGGCACAGGGAGGTCAGCAAGTGCTCTGGGACAGGAAACACATCCTCAGACAAAACTGTTGTGCAGTGGTGGAGGTTGCAAAGAGCTACAACCTGGCTTGGAGCAGTTCCAGGCCAGAAACTGGATTTCAGCATGGCTCAGAGTCTGTGCTGCTGTTTGGCATTGCTTATTTTTGTGGCTAATTCATTTTCTTGGTGCTACCACTACCACCTCCCAAAAACCCACTTCCTCTCAAACCACGACATTGTGGAACTTGGCTTAAACCAAGAAAGAGAATGCTCAATGGAAATTCTTTTTGGGCCATGGCAGAAGAAACTTCAAGAGGTCCTGCAACTGAGGGACAAACACAGCATGAGGAATGCTGACTGTGCCCTTTCCCTTATTTCTTTCAATTTTTAACCAAACAGAAACTTGTTAGGTTTTTTTTTTTTTCCCTAGAAAATTTACGTGTTTTGAACTAGATCTCTCCAGAAAAAAAGAAAGTTTCCTTAACCTGATGACTTCACACAATGATAGATCTTACTATGGAGAGGCTTTGACTAATTAGGTGGCCAAAGAAAATATTTTTAAGCTCAGAGAAAAACCTACAAGTCATCCATGCATCATGTGTGACATCAGTCTGAAATCCATTTATTTACCTTTCAAGATCCCGTTTTGTAATTTTAGTGTTTTCATGATGGATATTGGTATTTTCCAAAGAGTTGTCAAAGCCTTTAGAGGCCTTTTTCCCTCTACTATAATTCATTGGTCCTTCACTGTGCACTAAGGGCTCAAGTCTGGCTGAGGTTACACCACTGCTGGCTCAAGGGTCTCTTCAAATCAATTGGATTTCTATTTCCTAAGAATGGGTGTAAGTGTGCTCTGCAATCAAGCTGCAATTGTCTTTTATTCCACTTCAGTATGCCTTTATTTAAGAAAAAAAAAATGCTATTTTTTGCTCATAAAAAAAAATATCGCCAAGCGTTGATCCATTATCTGTGATTTTATTTTATAGAAAAGAGAAAAACTGAAATAGCTCAGAGTTTTATTTCTACACCATGTTTATTTTAGGGATTCAACGAGTGCATATAAAACATTTTATCTCTAAATTGAAAGCACTTCTGGAGTTTATGGATCATCTCTCCTGCCACAGGCAGGAGCACTGGGGTCTGTCAGTATTTCACTGCAGCTGCTGCCCCTGTAATTGGTTACAGACCCAGCACCTTGGCCACAGCCATGCAAATAAGGGGGGTATGGGTCAGTAGACAAGCAATTTTTTTTTCATTTCAAAAAAATCTGACCAGAAAAAAGACAGCCTGAAATTAAATTACTGAGTTTATTTTTGTCCCAGAGAATTTCAAACAAAATAAACCTTTTTATTCCTGACTGCCATAAGACACTTCAATTTCAATTTCCAGATACTTTAGACTTCTAAAGATAAAGCCTTATAAAAATAATTTCTCTTTTCAGAAGGAAAGGTTTGGGATGATTTTGTTTGTAAATGATCCAGAAAAAATATGTTAATGGGTCTTGCTGATTTTTTTGGGTTTTGGCTCTGAGTGGAATTCATTGTATATATTACAGCATATATTCAAATCTAATTTTTATCCTTTTGGCATCTCCTCTTTTGGAGACAGATGTAGTATAGAGTATCCCATTGGAACCAAGATATGGACTCAAGAGGAAAGATTGTGCCTCAAAATTAAATTTTCCCCTCTACAGCTCTAAAATTCTGCTAAGAATCCTACACACCACAGTCATCATGTGATCCCTTAGGTATCTGCAATGTAAAAATCTATATATGAGCCAGTTTTTGAGGCTCTTTGAGAACCAAAGGAGACAAACAGGGGTTGCATTTTACAGCAGGTAGATATTTAATTAGATGTTTAAAACTGGGTGAATTCCCTTCCTTGGCTATAAAAGGAGCTAGTGATAAGTGGCCAGCTCTAGATATCTCCACAACAGATATCTAAAGGCAGGTGAGACTAATTTTCCTTCTCCAGAGAGGAAGTTTGAGAACTTGGTGATGGTCCTTTAAGCCCTGGTGAGTTCTTCATTCCAGCTGGATGTCACTTTATAGGTGACACTGAAAGGCACAAACCAAGGGACTGATTGAGGACAAATTCCCATTCCTCCATCTAAAACCCAGTTGGTCTTAAGAGAACAGATCAGCAACCCCTTTCATGTTTTTCCTGGGGAAGATTGTGCTGGGGTAGTCACACCATTTTTTTTTTAAGCGACTGATAGTACTGAAGTACCTTTAAGCTGCCACATTTGCAATTTTAAAACTCAGCTTGTGTCACTGGAATCCATCCCAAGATGCTGATCCCTGACCATTTGTCTTCTTGGACTTCACAAGCCTGGTTTGAGCCCTTGGAGAGCAGGCTAAAGATGACTTGTCTCATCTTTTACATTTGAGATCTCTCTGGTAGCCAAGGATTTGTTCAAGTCAGGTAAGAATTACATGCAGCCTGCTGTCTGTAGTGCCAGGGACTGTTTTGGCACCCACGTGTGGCTCTGCCTCATTGCTCCAGGAGCCACAGGCCCTTCTCCACTGGCAGAATTCTGGCTCCTGTTGCAGGCAGGAGGAAGCCCCTCTGGTACAGCAGCTGTTGCAAGGCCATGGTTGTGCCACCCTCCTGAAGTTGAAAAACTCATGTCAGATATTTTACTTCTGCCTTTGTGGCTCCTCTTTCTGAGCAGATACTGCTGGGACAGAAGTACAACACCTCTGTGGACTGGTGGTCCTTTGGTGTCCTCCTGTATGAGATGCTCATTGGCCAATCCCCTTTCCATGGCCAAGATGAGGAGGAGCTTTTCCAGTCCATCCGTATGGACAACCCCTTCTACCCTCGCTGGCTGGACAAGGATGCAAAGGACATTTTGGTGAAGGTAAGAATCACCACCCATCAAATGAAAGTCTTTCTGCCAGAGTTACTGTCTTCAATTTGTTTATCTTCAGCTGTTGTAGAGAGGAACAGATGTAGTTTAGTCACTGTCTTTCCAAGACAGTGGAAAGGAGGAGATTTGGGTGTCTTCCTCCTCCTGATTCTCGATGGTGGCTCCTCACAGACACCAGTAGAGATCAGTTTCTTTGCAGAGCAGTCCCTAAGGTGCAAAGCTCAATAACTCCTGGGAAAAATACTTCAAACTAAGGGTTACATCAGACTGAGATGTTGAACATCTCTTTTTTGGGCCCATGCTGCCACCTTTCTGCCCAAACAGCCAGTACTTCTGTCAGGATTAGAGGTAGTAATCATCTTAATACCAATCAGTAAACTTCCTTCTTTAGGAGAAAAAATCCCAACATTTTCTCCATTACGGCCTCTTCTCATTGCACTGACTGTGGATAATTACACATTCCACCCTGCTTTATGCCTGTATTATCATCAGAGAATTTAACCTATGGGATCAACATTCCAGCTTTTTGTAAGAGAGCCTGAGAGGAGGCTGGGAGCGAGAGGGAACATCCGCCAGCACGCCTTTTTCCGGGAAATCAACTGGGAAGCTTTAGAAGAGAGAAGGATGGAGCCTCCTTTCAAACCAAGAGTGGTAAGGATGGATCTTCTTTCAGTTCCACCCATCTCAGGTCTTCTAAACTGTGCATTTCTGCTGGCTGCCTGTCCTGATCCTCTCAGTACTGCTTGGTGGTGGCTGCGAGCCCATGTTTGGCACACCCACACCTGAGAAACCATAAATTACTCACTGCTTTCTCAGTTACTGCAGCAGGGAAACACCTTCCCTTCACCACAGAACTGCAGCCCGTTCTGAAGGGATTATCTTTCATTGCACTGCAGAAGGTGAAACAGTTCAGGAACCAAGTGTTTGGCTACATCACAATAATTCTGGCTATTAATAACAGTATCATTAAGTTATTAAAGTCCCGTTAATAGCAGTAATAGAATTTAATGTGACAAGCACATCATACTTTCATTTTACAGTCTTCCACAACTGTTATACAATTGGTGAGTTCAGTCTGCCATGTTACAAAGCTGTAACAACCCTGCCTGGCAGAATTCCTGGATCACAAGCTCAGTGCCTCCTTTATAATATTTATATTTACTGGCTCCCAGCTGAAGGTTGAGCTGAGCCCATAGCAAGCAGCCTGATAGGGCCAGTACCATGGGAATAAAGATCTGACTATTCGTGGTTTGACATAACTTTTTTTTTTCCTTTTCTTGAAGAAATCTCCAAGTGACTGTAGCAACTTCGACAAGGAATTCCTAAATGAAAAACCCAGACTGTCCTGTGCT
This sequence comes from Motacilla alba alba, assembly GCF_015832195.1. Taxonomy (NCBI): domain Eukaryota; kingdom Metazoa; phylum Chordata; class Aves; order Passeriformes; family Motacillidae; genus Motacilla; species Motacilla alba. The sequence continues at coordinate 3,964,329 of NC_052031.1, read as the reverse complement.
GACAGAGCACTGATTAACAGCATGGACCAAAATATGTTCAGCAACTTCTCTTTTGTGAACCCTAAAATGGAGAAAATATTTTCCTGAGATCTGCCTTACTGAAGGAATTGTTTGTAATGATTTGAGTAGCACTTTGTCAACTGAAGACTGTGCATGGTTGTTTTTATCAAGAACCCTCCAGAAAGAAAGCACCTCAGTGAAAGTTTGTACCATGCCTGGAGGCTTCTGACTTGTTCCAGTCCATAGCAGATGCCAGCCCACTCTTCATTGATGATAAAGTTTCTTTGTGGTATCTTTTGGTCTCTCTTCTCTCTCTCCCCAATGTTCTTGAAGTTGAAAGCATCTGAAAATGAGGAGGTGCCAAAACCTGTTCCCCACTACTTGTACACATCCAACAGGTTTCTCTGTAAGGAAAAATGAGTATATTTGAGCTTCTGGTGATGTCAGTGCCCATTTCTGCAACTCTGACCCAGACCCCACCTTCTTCTGAAGGAAAAGTGGTTTGCTCAAGGCCTGAGGGTATCAGGGAAGACTCAGGTTGGATGCTTTGGTTACCTCCACTTGTACATGTGCAGAATTGCCAAAGTGTGCACAGCTTTGAAAAAGAAATTTGCTCCCTACACCCTTTAAAAATGCTGTTCACAGGTGTTAGGACACAATTTTTCTCCATGGGACAAAGAGACTTTTTTCAGATGCCCATTCCACCATCTGCACATCTCAGTGGATTGTTACCAAAGGGAGTGCCAAGATGGGTGCAGAAAACCAGAGGTTTACACTTAGTGCCTGAGCAGGAAGGATGGGAGGTTGCAGAATGTTTCAAGAACCCTGTTCTAAAGCTTTGAGTGTCTTCTGACACACCAGACTCAGGGCAAGATCCCGATGGGGCTTTCTGACATTTTACCCTAAAACCACATGAGAAAAATGCAACATGTTTCCTCAAACCACTGTTAAGGCATTGCAAAAGTGGCCTTGCAGTCACAGAATTAGGGTATTTCACTTGAAAGGTACTAACTGGTCCTGCAAAGGCTGATCTACTTTCTGTTTCTCTAAATGGTGTCCCAGCTCTTGGGCACAGATCAACGAGCTGCACACGATGGTCACAGGGCAGCAGGCACATCAAGTGAGGGTGGCCCTCACCCCCACCTTGTGACATTTTGCCGTGTGTTCTAGCCCTTTGCAGTCTGTGGGAATGTGGGTGGGTTTAAAAAAAGTCTTTTCCGTGATCCTTTCATCATGGGATCCTTTTAAATAAAGGTGCACTGTTTTCTGAGGTTGGAGATTTGTGAAACCACCCAGTTACTGCTTGTCACTGAGATACCCGTGCAAAGCTGGGTCAAAATCAAGTCAGAGCCTAAAAAGAAGATTTTGTAAGACCTTGGGCTTAGGCAGTCACTCAAGTTGGTGTTGGGATCTATTTGAAGAACATACATTTGGAGCTTTGTTTCATCAGCCTCCAGTCCATGGAGAAGAAAAGCTCTAGCAGGTGAGTTATCCCAAAATCAGGTCCCCTTCAGAGGTGCCTTCCCTGGTTCTGCTGGTCCAGGCTGTCAAGCTGGACCTCCCAGCAGGATGAATGCAGCCTTGCAGGCAGTGCTGGGATATCACTGCCAGTGACTGCAGGCACAGAATCCAGCAGGAGCAAGGGCTGAAGTGCCTGAAGTCAACAAGAAGAGCAGAACACCCTGAGAAAGGTTTCAGTCCAGTGACTCTGATGAAATCCTTGTTTGTGCTGTATGAAATGCAGGAGGGGGCAGCTGTGCTCGCAGTTTGTGGAGCTGGTCATCATGTTTAATTAGAACGGTTAACATGAATTTTTTAAATGCCACTGCTGTTTGTACAGTTTAATAAAATGTTGTGTATAATTGGCAAATGGGCATTAAAGTGATAAAATAGGGACAAAGAACAGAGGTGCTTAGAAAAGCCATTAAAATGGCTCTGTGCTGTCTGGGGAACATTCCCCAGGGGAATTTTGACCCATAAATACACAGCAGCAGCAAGCACTTGAACAACTGTTACTACTCCACAGGGCAATATCTAAACCAAGGATTTGGTGCTGTGCAGAGGTACACAGGAAGAGAGTGAAATGTTCATTTCTACTACCAGAAGGTGACACAGCTCTGAATGGGATCTGGTATCTCAGAGGGGTTGCAGAGGAGATGTGCAGAGGTTGTTATCAAAAGAGGGTGACATCTTCCTTTGAGGGTCAGCCAAGTCCTGAGTGTGTCCCTGACTCTGATGGAGTCTGGCCAGCCTCATCCAGACTGGAGACTGCATTTCTAAGCGTTTGAAGACTGGCAGTATCCCTGGAGGACTTTTAGGGATGTTCTCTTTGCAGTGGCACAGCAATTTGGTCTTGACACCAATGCAGGGACAACCCAAGAGCACAGACCAAGGGAGGAGGGTGCTGGTTCATCCCTTGTGGTTAAGTCACTGAAGAGAAACAGGTTTTAACACCTCTCTGATCAGAAGGAGGGCTCTCTGCACTCCAGCTGTGGTCCCATAGAACCACAAGCATGACTTGTGAAGGAACCCGTTGAGTAACTGCTAGAGCAGGCACAGCATTAGGATTAGTGTGAAGCTTTTGATGCAAACCACAAGAAGCAGCACCCGCTTCTCTCTGCGAGGCACCTTCAGCTTGAAAACCCAACAAACCCATTGAGGATGGGGGCAGGGAGAGGGGGGAGGTGGGTACAATCCACCACAAACGTGCTCACTGTGTCCCAGCTGTGCCTGTGGGGTGTGAAGAGTGACGTGGGAAGCAGCAAATGCTTTCCTGTGTTGACAGTGATTGAGAGATATCAGCCTGGGTGGGCTGAAAGCACCCACACAGAAATGAGCAGGAGCCCAGGTACCCACAGAGATGCTCCTTTGCCTTAGCTGAACCTGGCACCTCCATTTCCACCTCATTTCTCTTTCTTTCTCTCCCCTCCTCCATAAAATGGTAACTTTATGGCATACTAGATGGGGCTGGACAGGTTTGGTTGTTTGTTTGCTGAAGGCTCAATCCTGTTCTGGAGCCCTGTGGGATCACAGCACTACTGCAGGACCATGGAACCAGCAAACATCAGGGTCTGACCTCCAGCACCACCTGCTTCAACTCAAGTTTTAGGAGTCCCCATCACCCAAGTGCTCCTTTCTCAGTCTTGCTGCCTCACCTGATGGATGTATGGATTCCTACTTGTTGGCATCCACCAAATCAGGATGAGTGGGAGTCACCTGTAAATGACAGCCCTGATTTCAGCACTCCTGCAAAGACTCCCAAGAGGAGCTGGGTTGGTCTCACAGCTCCTCAGCATTCAAAGAGAAAACCAAGCTCTGTCCTGCACCCCACCATGCTCTTTGCAGCCTGTGCTGAAAGGAAAGACAACTTTGCCCATTTGTTACAAGAGGTGTCACCAAAAGTCCCTGTCTGACAACGCAACTCCAAAGAATGGGTCCTGGCAGTTGAAATGCTCTTCCCTTTATAGTTATATCTGTACTTTAGACATCTAAAACCCACATTAGAGATCCCAGCTGGGACCTTACCTGCTCCCTCACTCCAGGGATGCCACATCACCTGCAGCCACCAGATCACCATCAATCGGTGTGTGGCTCAAAGTGTGTCTTGTGGTGTGAGGCCAGCAGAGGTCTCAGTGCAGAGCTCAGGAAGCTTTTCTACCTTCCTTGCTTGCACAGAAATTTATCTCTGGCACATCACAGCACAAGCAGAGCTGGTGAAATACAGGAAGTAAGTGTATTTTTAGCTCTTCTGTAACTGGCACTGGGTGCAGCCCAGTGACTGTACCTGCTGTAGTGTGGTCCATTCCACTGTTGGTAACAGGAAGAACTTTGGAGTCCTTTATCTTCTACATCACATCAATGTTTATGTACACAAAGATAGAATTGGAAAATAGATGAGATGTGAAACAAAGGAAAAACAAGCATTGAGTTGTGGAAGGTGAAGCAAGCACAGAAAAGGCAAGTGAGGAAGCAAAGAGGCATACAGGTTGGTGTAATGATATGTAACACTTCCCTTCATCCATTGGTTTCTGCTGTTTTCTTTCAAAGCCATCAGTACCATCCTAGAGTTGCTTTTGTAGCCAAAGCACAGAACTCTTGGAGATTTCAAAGGATGGGACAGCCTGAAACCAGAATGGCTCTGATCTGGCCTCCCAGGTAGCACAGAGCTGCCACTCCTGCTCTAACACCTCCCCTAGAAATGCAAATATTTCTGCTTTGAATCTGGATTCAGGTCCCAATTCAAGGATTTTAATTAGGCTGTCTATAGCAGAGGAATGCAGTTGAACTGCTTGCTTTTAGTCAGGTAGCACCCCTGAGACACCCTGGGTTATCCTGGAGGACTTTTCCTAAATATGGGTCTGCCCTAAAACTTGTGACTTGCCCCACAGCCCTATTTCCCCCAGATACCCCAACAGCTGTGGACACCTCTCTGTAAGCAGTGGAATCAGGCCTGGAGTTCACCCTCCAGCAGGCCCCTGCACTCAACCAGTCAAGTCTTGTAAGAAGAAACATCAAAAATTAGTTATCAACAAGTTTTCTGCATTTGCTAAATAAACTTCATGAAGGAAATCCTCCATCCTCATTAATGGGGACCTGGGGCACCTCATTCCCATTTTCACTGGCAAGCATGTTCCCTTCTCCCATACTAAAGCAGTGATAATGAGAGAGACACCAAGCTCAGTAGTTATGGTGTTTTGAGAACTGTTCTTGCTCTTGAAGGGGAACACTTTTAAGCTGAAAAAGGGTGGGTTTAAATCAGATGTTAAGAAATTATTATTTTTTTTTTTGCTCAGACGGTAGTGAGGCCCTGGCACAGGGTGCCCAGAGAAGCTGTGGCTGCCCCTGGAAGTGTCCAAGGCCAGGCTGGATGGGACTTGGAGCAACCTGGGATAGTGGAAGGTGTCCCTGCCATGGCAGGGGCTGGAATGAAATGGGCTTTAAGGTCCTTTCTAACCCAAACCATTCTGTGATTCAATCACAGGAGACACATCCCAGGAGGTGCTCAGTTACAGTTAAGCTCAAGGGCATCAGCTCTTTCTCATTCTGCATTTTCTCATGTTGAATTAAAAAAAACCCAACCCTTAATCTCTGTTCCAAGAGTCAACTGGATTCTGCCTGTCTGGGACCCAGCAATCTCCCAACTCATGCTGCTCCTCTGCCTAAACAAAAACCTGCCAGTACACAGCAGCTGGGGAGGTGAATAATTATTTTAATAATCACCTAGAGGAAAACATGCTGCTTGAGTGGAGAGAAAATAAAAATTAAGTATCACATTTAATTTATGATGTGGCCTTTTATTTTAAAGGAACATAAACTGAAAATCTTCATACATCAAAGGACGAATCTCAGCTTTCACTTCTAAATTCTATTGTATTATTGCTGTTAGCCTCCCAATAGCAAAGGAAATGAGTTCTTTGGTAATCATTTCCATTTAATTTTCAGCTTCCTTCTGTTGATAGCATCGTGTGTAACCTTTTTTCTAACAGTTACTTTAAATTGTGTATTTTGATATTCCATTCAGCTGGTGGAGAAAGAAAAATCAGTTCTAAAAAAGCCATTTTATCTCTGCTGTACATGAGCTCAGCAGGATAATGTGATATCTCAGTGAGCATATTTATTTTAAGTTATTGGTATTTTCCACCAGGGTGAAATTGTTCAAGATATAACCTCTCATTGCCTCCCCTCTTCCTACCCAAAAAATGTCATGGGGCCAAAGCAGTGGAGAAAAAGGAACAAAATAGCAACGCTCATTGAAAAGGAACAATAATCCACCCAGCAAATCAACTCAGTTCTGGTCATTCTGGGCAGGATGAAAAGAGTGAAAAACCTGACAAAATGGGGGAAATGGAGCACACAATCATCATGGGGATAATAAATCCCTGGGCACAGTTTTTGGGGTAGTGAGGGAGAGGTCAGCAGTGCCACCATGCCACCTTTCTCGTAAAGATGTTAAAGCTCAATAATGTGGTTTGGCTCTTCAGGGGATCCAGTGACACTGGAATTCAGATGGGAAGAGGAATGCTGGATTTCCTTTGTGCTGGGCTGTCTCTACACCAAATCACAGACTTGCTTCTTTTTCTTTGGGTGAACTGAAAAGAATGGAATAAATAGAAAGCCTCCACAAAACACCACAGCAGCTTTGGCTGAAAAACAGCCAAAAGCCGGGCTTGAACCTTCAGAAATGAGGACCAAGTGCCTTAATATTCCAATTAAACTCCTTGTTGAGAATAAGCAACACTTTCACAGACTTATGTGGAATAACCACTGAAGAGAGACAGCTGTAACAGCTCAAACCACTGCTTTTAGCAGCAGCATCCACCTTGCAGCACTTCCCACGTTCAAATGGAGAGTCTCCAGTGGAGCTCTGGGGAGCTGTGATGTGGTTCTTTACCAGCACAGGAGCATATGGGAGATTAAGATCTCATGCTTCCAGAGTCTTCCAAAATGTTATGGCTAGACATAGCTGAGAAGGTGACAAGGAAAATTCAAGGCTGGGGCTGCAGAGGGCCACTGCAGGAGAAAATGTGCATTTTTTTTCTTGGTATAAGGAAACAATAAAGACTGGTTGCTGTGGTGTTACTCTCTGAAATGCACAGTTCTTACTCACCATCAGTGCTCAGCCAAACACTGACACTGAGGAGTGGTGAAACTATGACCAAGCTCTTCATTTTCAGAAGAAATAGGTCAGCACTGCAGTGGAGGCAGCTTTCCACCACGACTTACCACAGGCGTTGCTCAGTGTCCCTGGAACGATTCCTGATTTACACCAGGGAATCAGCCTCAAACATCTGCCTGTTCATTTGATTAGAGATTTTGGATTAACCCTGTGCTTCTTCTGCTGCTACAGAGGAGAGGTCTGGAAAGTGTTTTTATTTGAGTGTGGCTCTGCAAACGACATAAACCTTGCTTCATGTGGTAAGGATCCCTTTTCTTCACAGTCTGTAGACCTGAGCTGGATTTCAAGTCTGGAATCTTTTCCATGATAGGACAAGCCTTCTTTTCTTCATCTGGCTTTAGCTGTAGGGATCATGGAATCAGAGGATTGTTTAGACTGAAGAAGGCCTCTATTTCCATGGATTCCAGCCATTAATCCAACATTGCCAGGTGCTCCAAGGGTCCAGCTCAACAGGACAGGGAGTTTTCCCACATGATCAGCAGAGGCACATGGAGAGGAAGGTTGATCCCATCCCCAAAAGGGGATCAACAAAAATTCCAACTAAACACTCTCCAGCTGCCTGTAAGACCAACACCAGGAATGAGCCAATCTTGTGTCTGGGACACATCCGCAGCCCAGGTGACGTTAAAGTGCTGTGGAAATCAAGTCTGTGATTTATACCTGTACTGGAGTGTGTGGAGTGTAGGTGTTTGTGCCTGACTAAGCACAACCTCAGCTCCCTCTACAGTCACTGAGGACTAATAATTGCTGTCAGAGAAACCTCTTACAGCCTGCCCAGGGAGTGCTAAGGGTTTATTACCTTGATGGCAAGCACCAAATATGCTGTGAAGTGTTGCAATCAGAAATGTAGGGAATTTTTAGAAATTTTAATTGTAAGCTTTGGGCCTGTAAGCCAAAGCCTAGAATTAAACACAGGATTCAATCTGAGACTTTGGAAAAGACATCCAAACTAAAGTACTAGAAGCAAGAACGTGGATTTGTAGTTTAAAGCAGAGACACATTAAGTTAAGAAGAAGAAAGTTTAGAGTTTTAGAGTTTAAGATATAGAAAAAATAAAAGTAATTACAAAGATAAAGAGGTTTAGAATACAGTACTGTAAGTTTGTATCATAACATGATAGACTAAAATAATTTACACTATGAGTCTGTAAGACACAATATTTAAGGATTGGTTCAAAAACATAAATATCCTTATTAGCAGTGTTTTATTAGTCAATAAATCCTTAAAAGGTCTTATAACTAAAGGTCCTGTGACCTTCTGAACTATACAGTAAATATGTGAACCAAACTCACCCTTCCTGTCTATGTAGAAGATAAGAAAATAAATCACATCATCTAAAACACTCAAAGATCCCATCTCTAACTCATTCAAAATTCCTTCAAAAATTCCCTCTAGTGAAGTAAACCCAGGTGTGATCTCTGTGATATCCTGGCTAAGTTCCTGGTGATCATGCCAACAGGCTGAAGATATTGCCCTGATCCCTCTCTTCCTAGACCTGCCATCTCCAAATAAGAAGAAATCAGCCCATGCTGAACTGACCTCATCCAAAAAATTCAGTGTTCTTATTCCACATTTACACCACAGTAAAACATTCCAGGTACCTCCTGAGTCCCTGACAATGGCAGGGCAGCAAAGGGCTGAGACCTCTTCCCTTTGGATCAACCCTCTGCTCCTCTGCACCCCTCTGCATGTGCAGATGTTCATCCTTCTCTCACCTTTCAGCTCAAAGAGGGGGGATTTCATCTCTCCAGAATTATTTCAGAAGTTACTTTGTGCCAGTTGTGCGCTCTGAAACGCCTGGGCGAAACCTCTGGGTCTGTTCCAGGGCAAAAGTAATGAAAAATCCAGAAGCCTCAACAAATTAACTTGAAATAAAATTTACTCAAGTAGCTTTAATGAATATCAAAACATTCTTCCCGTGAGGGAAAGAAACCACTTTTATCTACTCTGAATCCTAGCATCTCCCTTCAATGCTCTCAGCAATGTCCTTAGCAAGTTGAGGACTTGGATCCACAATTCCTGCATGTCTGGCCATCTTTGGACATGGAGATTTAGCTCATCTCAGTCTCTCTCGGGCTCTTTTTCTCTCATTCCCTCACTGTGTTTAAATTATTCCTTCCTTTTTACTCACTCAGCAGAGAACTGAAATGTGCTGATGTCAGGATCTCGGAACAGATGGGAGAGCACTATTGATTAGGCAGTTGAGAGGAGGACATAAATAGCTTGTTAAAAGTAAATAATAATAGTTTAAGTGCTGTGTACAAACCTTTATAAAACCTAGTGAAGCAAATCGAATAATCTTTCCAGAAATCCATCCGAGTTTTTTAGCAAGGTGATGAAATTCAAGAGCCTTTTTCCCTTCCTTATGTTAGTGCTGATAGAAGAGCTGATTGAATCAACAGTCTGGAACTGCCAGAGATGAGCCTGCCTTCAGCATCCCAGCCAAATGAGATGTTTGCAGCTGATGTGTAAAAGGGAAAAGAGAATTGATGAGGGGGAGAGAGCAGGAGGACAGGGGCTGCAGAGTGTGAGCCAGTTTTGTTCTGAGTGGGGAGGGAAATTTATTTTTCATCATAAATTCAGAGTCTGGGCCCAAACTCACTGCTGTGTGTGACATCCAAATTGGGGTCTAAGGCAGGGCATGGTATAAAGCCATGGATGAGATGTATCCTTATTGATTTTGGTTCAGGTTTGATATGTACAAAGTCCTTCAGAACTGAGAGCTTTGTGAAGTCCGTGCTTAAAATCCATGCGCTCCTCCATCCACAAAGCACACAGTACCCGGCTGGTTGTGACTCCCAGTTATCAGGGTACACATAAAAAACAAATTAAAATTCTAAGGTTATCTATCAAAGAGGAGATCTGGAGAAAGAAAATTCATTTTGAGCTTGGGCTGCTGTTCTACCTCAGATAAATGCCATGTTTTCTTGATCCATGTCTCTGCTGGTCAATCAGAATCTGGACAAAGTCTGCAGCAGAGACTGAGTCACTTCAGAAGTGGTCAAACTGTAATAATAGCTCAGGATGAGGGACAGGATGTTAAAAAAAAAGGGGGGGGGGGAAGAAGGAGAAAAAAATTCTTTCAAGTTATTTGTTAGGGAGAAAAGAGGATTTTCTTGTGGAGCCATTCCCTGTTGCTGTCACATTGACCTATTTCACCCAAGGACATGATGCACCCACACTGATGGCTGGGCTGGCCCCTGGAATGCTGGAGATGCCTCCTCTGGAAGGACATTACTTCCCTCAAGTGTTCATCAGTGCTGCTGCAGAAGGAAATGCTGGAATCTCGCTGCCTTCATCCCCTGAATTTCACCCACGATGGGTTGGGCACCATGAAGGGGGTCCCTGCTTTCTTCCCACCCTGGGGCGATGGGCCAGGAGGAAAGTCTCTCCTTTGCATCTATGAATTGTTCAAGGTTTCCAGTGACTGATTTCAGAAAAGTTGAAATGCCTTGAACAGATTCCATTGGGAAGTTTTCAGGTGGAATTTCTTACAGATTCAAGGCGCTGTGGAAAAATCCCCATTTAAAGAAAAAGTGAGAGATCCCAATGACTTTTAAAGCAGATTCCACCTCTCAATGTAGAGATAAGTTAAATATCTAGCCCCAGGACTTTCAGCAGAAGTGACAGCCTAGGAATTTGAGATATGGGCACACTGGAATACACAGCACTGCAGGGAAGCAAAATTACTTAGCCTCATAACCAAAAAGACAAATCAATTAAAGATTTTGAAAGAGCTACATGCAATGAATAATTAACTTGTGGCAATCACTGCTGGAAGATAATGTGGAGTTTAACAGCACACCAAATGTTTCAGTAATCTTGGACAAAAACACTTGTGGAACAGGAAAAGAATAAAAAGAGAAAACTCAAAGCTGGGTCAGATCAATAGAACTCATGGTGCACAATCAGCTCCCCAGCCATGGTGAGAAGTCCTTGTGCCAGGAAATCTAAGAAAAAAAGGATCTTCCTAATTTTCCCTCTCTTTCAGCTCCAAACTTAATGTAAAGAAGGAATAGAATATCAACAGAAAAAAATAGTTTTGTGGCAATGGCAATACAGAAGAGATTTGGGTATAATCCCATTTTCCAGATTTTCCTCAGTATTAGCAAAGGGCAAATACTACCTCTGCACACTTCCTTTCCTGTGAAAAAGAGATTACCAGTCTTCCTTAAAAAAAGCAGGTGTGCTAATATAGAGCCAGAGCACTTTGGAGATTATCTGCTGATACCATTATGAAAAACACAGATATTAGATAAAAAGACCAATAAAGTAAAAGTTATTTACTCCTGATTCACACGAAGAAAAGGAAATTCCCACAGTGAAGGATTTTCCTGATGAGCAGAAGGTTGCTGTGTAACAACATTAAGGCATCACAGCAACATTAAAGAGAATTGCTGCTATAAACAAGTTATTTGATATATCGAGAATGTTTTGTTTGCCTTAATTATTCACAAACAGGTGGTATTTTTACTAATTTGTTCTCTGTTCAAAATAGTTGGTTTAAACATATTTTTGTCTCTCTGATAGCACATCAGCAGTGTTCTCATTAGTCCTTCCTGGCTATTTGTGTCACTGTTGGATATTAAATCACACATCAGAAATTATGATTTTGCCACTACAGCATCAGCTGCCTCTCAAAAAAAAAAAAAAAAAAAAAAAAAAAAAAAAAAAAAAAAAAGGAAAAAACATCCTTTTTTTTTTTTCTTGTTGGCAAATTATCTGCAAAAAGCTCAGCATTGTTTGAATAATAAAAAAAGCTTTTACAGATGGCCGCAAAAGTGTTTGAAACGAGAGTATTCTCATGAATATTTATTCTCACCAATTCTCCTGACAACTTAACTTTCTGCAGACATTCTTACAAGTAAACATTCAAACAGTCTCCAAAAAGCAAATAAAAAGGGTTTGCACATGAACGGAAGAAAACTCGCAAGTCCTTTATTTTGCAGCAGTACCTTGATATCTCACCCGGAAGAAAAGCCCTCTTGTGTTCAGTTCTGTAGAGGGACAGATGAGAAATTATCTCCTTAGGGGAGAGTTTGGTCTAAGTGCGTGTAAAAAAAAAAAAAAAAGGATCCAATACTGTCCTCATTTTCCAGACATGGAGCTGATGCTGACCACTTCTCCTAAATTAGACAGCAAATAGAAAAAAAATCACAGAATTAGCCTCTGCTCTCCCTGAATACCCAGCCTTGCACGAGGTTTCGATCTAGGTGCTTTTTGCCAGGCAGTGATTTAGGGGTTTTTTTAGTGGGTGGATTTTTGGCCTTCCACTCTTTGATAACTCCAAACAATGTATAACCCCCCCTAAGGGTTCCCTATGTAAAATCTAAGAGTCATGTTTCAAAGGACTCTGAAGATCATTTTGTTTCACCCCTTGCCACGGGCAGGGGCACCTTCCACCAGCCCAGGTTGCTCCAAGTCCCATCAACACAGTCTTGGGCACTTCCAGGGATGGGGCAGCCACAGCTTCTCTGAACAACCTGTGCCAGGGCCTCACCACCCTCACAATAAAGAATTTCTTTCTAATATCCAATGTAAACCCACTCTCTTTCAGTTTAAAGCCATTCCCTGTGTCCATTCCCTCCATACTTTGTCCCAAATCCCTCTCCAGCTCTCCTGGAGCCCCTTTAAGCACTGGCAGGGGCTCTGAGGTCCTGCTTGAGATGCAGCCCAGGATGTGGCTGAGCTTCAGGCTGTGAGTGCGCCTTGCCCAGAAATTCTGAGTTTCTCATCATCCAACACCCCAAGTCCTCCTCCTCAAGGCTGCTCTCCATCCTGTGTTTGTGCTTGAGATTGCCTCCACCAAGGTGCAGGACCTTGCCCCTGGCCTTTTTGAACTTCACCAGGTTTGCAGAGCCCCACTGTCAGAACCCAGGACATCCCTCTGGCTGCCCTGGATGGCTCGAGCCCCTGGCAGGGGGCTCAGAGACCTTGGCACAGAGCCCAAGAGCCCTGTGCCTTAGATTTTAATCCATGGAGAAAATTACCAACCTTATTTGAAGAATTACAAGCCATGAACGTTTAAGTAGAATGATAATTAGTTTGTCACAGGGTGGAAAGTAGAATTTTGGGGTTATTAGAATGGGGGTTCGGGAGCCAAGATAGAGGAATTTGGGCATGCCTTGTCCTTCTTCCTCCTTTTCCTTAGCCTCCATCTTTTGGGTGATGCTGGCACTTTTGGATTGGTTTAGAGTAGAGATGGACTGTCTAACATAGGTGATAGGTAGTGGAAAATAATTGTAAATAAAGTGCAGGTAGTTGTTAATATAAAGAGATAGCACTGCCTCAGGGCAGTGCAGTGTGCCACGGACTGAGCTGCTGAATGGGCCTCAGCAGGTCAGGGAAAGAATGTAAGAGATAAGAGAAAATAAACAAACTAGAAAACTGCAGCTGAAGAATCCTGACTCCTTCTTCGACTGCTGGGCTGGGAAAAGAGACTTTCTAACACATCTCGGGGTCATCCTCACCAGCAGAGATCCCAAGATCCCACCTCTCCAGCCTGTCCTGGATCACATCCCCTGAACAAGCACTTTGCAGTTGGTGTCAGTACACTCCTCATCCTAACAGAGGCAAGAACTGCAATTATCCACTTTAATGAGCACGGGCTCTTTTGCCCCAGCCAAATTCCACGTCCACTGCACGGTTTTTGAAACAAAGGCAGAATCCTTTCATGGACTGCCACAGTGAGCAGCATTTGAAAGGCACAGCAGCATGTCGGGTGCAAGGCACAGAGGGTGGAGCTATGGAGGGTGCCTGTGAAAAACACCAATCACTTGTTTTTAAAATTTTAAAAGTTTAATAGTAATAAAATGGTTGTAAAAATAGCCATATAATTAGAGTAACAAAAATTTGGACAATTGGGATTTAGGACAATACGAGACAATAAAAACAAAGAGTTATGGACAGTCTGGGTACCTTTTCTGGGCAAAATAAGCCTGAAAAAGGACCCACGTTAACAGAGGATTAACCCTTAAAAACAACAGCCTGTTGCATATTCATACACAGACATGATGCATAAATTCCATTTAAACAAAGGATTCTATCTAGTTAGTGTCAACTTCTTCCTCTGAATCCTGATGTCATCTTCAGGGCTGAGCAAAGTGGGAAGAAGTTCGTTTCTTCTGATAATGGAGCAATAAATTCTTTTTCTCTGAGAAATTTAGGTGTCCTGTGGCTGCTATCTGGTGTGAGTCCTCTCTTTAAAAAAAGTATCTTACATAGCATAGTTTCTATTATAACATTTCATTATAACCTAAAACTATATTTAACACACTACTTAAGAAAATTAGTACAGCATAACTTTCTAACATAAAACATATAATATTCATTTTAATATTTGAGCCAGTCATAAAATATGCTTTTTTCACAGTGATGTATTCAGCTGGGATACTTTTCCCCACATGGTTCTTTTACAGGAGTTGAATCATTGCAGATCATGCCTGGCTGAAAGGAAACAGTATATTCTGTGGTGTTTAAAGATGCCACACTCATCGCAGAGCTTTTGCAAACCAGTGAGTCAGCAGGAGGAACACAATGCTGGTTCCAGCTATTAGGCAGTTATTTAAAACAAAACAAACAGAAATACACACACACACACAAAAAAAAAGCACTTGTGAATTCAACAGATGCAGTGAATTCCCTGCTTTGCAAAGGCTAAAGTGTTTGCACAGAGGAAAGGGGGACTTTTATTAACATAAAGGTCACTGCAGTTCAGTTCTTCCTTTGAATGAATTATTCAGTATTTCCTTTTAATCTCGTTAAATGTGGATGTCTGTAAACAAATTCTGAAGATGCAGAGAAAATCAGACTAGCAAAAAGCATGTGCAGTGATGGGAAAGAAACAGAAGTGACAACTTTTGGGTGCACAAGGAGCACAGACAGATTTTAGCTCAATGAAGGAATCAAAGGAATCACACGTGAGAGTTCAAAATGCCGTCTTGACTTCTTCAACCCTTCTCATACATGTCCTGCCTTCCCCATGCATGGATGGCTTGTTGCAGATGTGTTTCCAGCAGTGCCTAGAGAATGGAAGGGGCTGTGATCCACAAAACCCACCACTGAACCCTCTAGATATCCAGACTCCCAGGTTAAACAGGATTAAATTTACTCAAAATGGGATTAGACAGCCCAAGTTCTCCTAAATCCATGTGTCCTGTCTTTCCTAGTGGTGTTTCAAAACCTTCAGAGATGCTGTCTACTTAGAAAGACTGGTTTCATGTAATTAGGTATAATTTCAATACACCCAATTTCAATGCTTTATATTTTCAGACTATTGAGATGCTTAACTTCCTTTAAGAATCAGGAAACCTGAAGCCACCATAGATGGCGTGGCACAATGTAATTACACCAAACTCTCTGGCACAGATCTACTCTCTCCCTCTCTGTACAACTATAAAATCTCAGAATAGATTTGGATGGATTCTCTAGACATAACTGGAATTTAAGAAATAATGTTTTTCAGTTTTCCATGCATAGTAATTAATATATGCAAAGACAGAAGCTCCAGAGCTGTACATCCAGCATCTGGATGTTGGAGCTCTGGAGACAGCTAAAAATCAAAATAGTGGAAAGGAAAAAAAAAATCACAGCATCTTCTGATTAAGAATTGTCTGTTCACAGACTTTTAATTTTCACCAACTCATTTGTCAGTCACAGCTATTTGAGGAGTGCTTTGAGCAGCCATCTCATCACTGATCTTTGCAGCTTATTCTTTTGCAACATATGTATTTATCTGCATTTAATGAGCCTGGTTGGATGATGGTCTCACGGTAAATCTTCTCTTTGTTTGCTAGTTCTGGGTCTAAAACACTCTTCACTTTTAGGCAGCTCTGTTTAGCCAAAACCTGGAACTAACATCTCTTCTGGTTAAAGGGAACACTGTATTTCCAGGAATAACTACACACTTTGTTTTCATCTAATGAATTCCTGGTGTTTAGTCACTAAAGCGCTTGGGTTTTATTTGCAGCCCTGCCTGAGCACAGAGATAAATCTAAATGTAAACCCAAGACTCATGTCCAGTGTAAGCTTCTCCTGATGGATAGTGATTTAGGCTTGGTACTTTGATCTATGGATTTTGTCTCTCCTGAATTGCTTCTCCTCAGATTAAGAACAGGGTGAAATAAATTTTTAAAAAGTATAAAACAGGCTAAAATTGCAGAGATTTGTTCATTGCCAGTCTGAGCTTGTTAGAAAGTATTGCAGAAAACTTATGAACTTTTTAGTTCTTGTGTGCCAGAGAAACATCCTATTTTCTCAGAACCTCTCTTCCTTGTAACTACAGCTCATTCCCACGGCAATGGCACCAGCCTTTTCTTCATAGTTCACAGAATTTTTTTTTCCTGTGAAACAGAAAACCACATTGCAAGTTGATCACCCTTGTGTATGCTTGAGTCAGATTCAAAAATAAAGAACAGGCAAGTTCAAACCCAAACAATGGCATGAAAGAAGGCTCTCCAAGACAGAGCTGGCTCATAATCAACCAATTTCCAGTCACATTTCGGAGAAAGACTTCAAGGAGACTACTCTCAACCATATTTGGTGCTGCTGTACTGGCTCTAAAGTGTTCTCTCCTTAAACCCCTTGCACAGAAAAGGACAGATCCAGCAATACCCATCTGTAGTCACCTTTTTCTCCTCAAATTGTTCTCGTGTCAATGCTTTCCTGAAAAAGAAAGAAGGAATAACAGAGAGCAGCCAGGAGAGGGGTGGAACTCTGACTCGGGATAGCAGCCTGATCCTGAGCCCAACTTCAATCCCCTGGATAATGACCTTTCTCACAAAGCTAAACACTAACTAGGTCAACATGGCTATTTAATACCTTCAGGAAGTGATTATGGCCACCTAAAACACAAGTCTAACAGATTCTGCCATCCTGTACAGTCAAGAGGAAAAAGCAATTAAAGTTCAAGCACTTGAGCTGAATTTAGGACATAACCCAGAATTAAGAAGCAGAGTTCATGTAATGCAGTGCACCCCTAAAATTACCAGCCTGGACACTGCATTGAAACCAATTTCAGTAAAGAAAATATTTCAGTCTTCATTTTCCTCCTCCTTTTCTAGTTAAATAAGGACTAACATTCCTGTTCTCTGATTTCTTCTTTGCTTATCTTTTTTCGTTGTGCTCCACTGTGTTCAGCTTCTGGATCTACTGAAAACAAAATTAATAAGCAGAAAAATGAGAGTGCCTACAAGGAAAGTCACCATAGTCAGGGCTCTTCCTGTGGCCCTGAGGTCCCAGACAACAACCTGATCATCTCCATCAACTCTTTCACATTCAAGAAAAGTCCCACCAAAATTGACTTGAATTGGTCTTTGACCCATGCTAAGTTTTGGATGGTGGAATTTGTCTGGAAGAAAATCAGCCAGCGAGATTTTCATTTTTGGGTGGTTTTTTTTTTAATCATTCTATTAGCTGAACCATTGCAGTCCAGATCTTGTGCAATTTCTTGCCATGGACATAAACACACAGATGTGATTAAAATGTACCCCTTTGTGGCAAGTCAAGAGCCATCTTTGCACTGCCAGATTACTCCACATTTCTGTTTTTCATCCATCAGAGCCTCAAAGTTCACAGATCCTGAAGGAGGAAGAGAAGAGCTTCTCTGAAAGAAGCTGATCCTTTCCAAACTGCTCTGAAGTGGAGGACAGTAGGAGCTACACAGAGCCAGTAGTGGCCAGTAATTTAAAATAGCTTCTTTTCCCCTTTTCCCTTGTTTTTGGAATCAGCACATGGGGATTTTCCTTCAGACTTGAAACCCAGCTGATGGTCAGGCATTGCCCAATTCCCTTGAATTATTTGTAATTCTTCCACAAGCAACACTTCCCTGTCACAAACTCAGTCTGACTCTAAATGTGGACCACATTAATTGGGATCAGATGCCCTGGAGTTGAAAATAGCTCTAAGACCATGACCTTCTGCTGGAGCTATTTAGCAAAGATTTTTCCTGAGAAAACAAGGAATTAAAGAAGATATTTTATAGCTCTGGGTGACCAAGCCTGCTGATTTGTGCCCATCCTTGAGAGACTGTGAGCCCCATCAAGGTCACTCACAGCATTTTTATTGTGCCCACCGGGGTGAGTGTTGCACTTAGAGCACATTTCCAGCTTGCCTGTTTGCTTCTTGTAAATTTGAAATCTGCTCTCCAAATGAGTTGCTTTAATTAGCTGTTTGAGTGGAGCTTTCTGCCAGCAAACTCATTTGCTAAAATATGCATGGAAGGTAAATGCAGAAGAATATCTACCAGTTGTGAGCGTGTCTAGAAATTAGAGTGAATATCCACTGCACTGATTTGACAGTAATTGCTATGATGCTTTAAATCTGGGGCATTTTTATGCCTGGAACCATGATTCCTGAAGTTGTCTGAGTCTGTTCTTTATCCACTTCATTTCTACAGCTGCTGTATCCATTTGAGGTCTGGTATTAAAGGAAGTCATTTTTATCTGACAGCCATTTGTTGGTAACAATAAAATCAGCTGGCAACCACAGCTCATTTCCTGCTGCTGAGAGGCTTCACCAATAATTCCCAACCCTCACATGCAGAGAAGCCTCAGGATAGATGAGCAAAGTTGGTCTTAGATCCACAGGGTGGGAATTGTGCACCATCCCAGGCACCCTCTGAGCTCAGAGGGAGCAAAAGCTGCCATCCCTGCTCAGGGCAACAAAACAGGGCTCTCACACCCCCCTGAACTGTTTCATGTTTAAATGGTTGGACTCAGTGAGGTCTTGTTTAGCCTAATTGATCCTAGGATTCCATGATGATGCACTCAGGGAGGGCAAAACTTGGCTTTTTTCTCTCTGAACCGCCTGTGTGCTGCCTGTGCATGAGCTGCATGGCTGGGAAATATGACAATTTATATCACAGCTTATATCTTTCCAAACTCTTTAACCCTCTCCTTGAGGTGCCTGTGTCATTAAACACAGTGCCCAAACCCTGTGGAAAGGAAAGGGGAGACTTTTCCAAAAGTTCTCCAGCTGTATTATCTTTTCCCACACTGATGTGGCTTGGTGGGCAGCAGGGCAGGCACTGCCAGTGCCAAAACTTCTTCCCACTCTTGGTGTTTGTTTGCATTTTCCATGTCCCTGTATCAACCTCTCCTCTCCTTTTTTTCCATCTGGATTATAAAACTTCCCATCTTTCCAGTGCACTGGGGTTAAAACTGTTCACACTAATGAGTGAAATAAATATTCCAGGGGATGCTCCCGTGTACTGGGGCCACCTTGAATGTCATGGCTTGACTCTGTGGCACTGACCCAGCAGCCAGAGCAAGGCTGTGAGCAAACTGCCAGCTGGGAATGGTCCCTGGACTGGACTAATTGCCAAATGTGGGAATGGTTTGGAGGTTACTTAGTAGAAATAAGCCAAATTTTTGCCAGAGAATGTTCTAATATTTCACAAACATTGTCAGTGGCCAATAATATCTCCAGCACCCTTGACCAGTTTTATCTGCATAATTATACGTGGGGAATATACCTGCACTGGTGTGCTTGTGTCCAGGGAAACCTGGTCCACAGTGGGAATTCCTCATTATCCCTCAAAGCAGGTCACATAAATGAGGAGATGATGATCAGTCTCATCCCTCCTTCAGAACCATGGTCTCGGATCTCGCAGTCTTCCCAAAGAGCAGTTGTGACACACACGTATTTTGCAATCAGCAGCAAATCTGTCACTGCTTCAAATCTGGCCAAAAGTCACCCATTTTTTTCCTTGCAAATGTCTAGTGCAGGTCGAGGTCAAAAACTGGGCACTGAGGTGACAGCGTGGTAGGAATTACACAGAATGACAAATACAAATGTTGCTGGGAGCAACTTTTTTGTACATGTAGGTTGACTGGGCAAGATTTAATCTGGCAGTGCCCTGCTTTTTGAAAAGAGGCCAGAACTGTCTTTAAAAGTTTCAAGAGCTTTTTCTGGGAGGGAATTGCTGGTTGGATTTAATAACACAATAATCCACTCCAGATATAGCCCATCAGACTAGATAATGCAAAGTCTACATGCACTGAAACTTTACAGGGTGGGAAAAATAATCAGATGTCTGGTTTTAAAGGGTGGTTTTAGTGACTTGCCAGACCATTTATGAAAAGAGTGAGCACAAAGCTGAAGCACCTCCTGGGATATGAGTGAGCCACACACCTTTAATCAACTATGATGTGCAAAAAAATAATAAAAGTACTACCTGGAGACCCTGGGTGGGATGGAGATGGAGCCTGGCCTAGACTTTATGCCTCTGTCTTGTGTTGATCCATAGTTTGCCAATAGTTATTATTTTTCTCAGGAAAGCTGCCAAAGAGATTGAGAATCTGTAGCCTGTTCAGTGAAGAAAAAAGCCTCTGTCCCTTCTCCAGAAGTGAACACAAGATGGTGCTGCCATCCACCAACTGCCAGCTTTGCTTGGAACCTTACACTGCTTCTGATTCTTGGGATGTTTAAAAGGAGAGTTATTAGAAATGCGTGAGCATGCTCATGTAGAAATTAGGGCTTTCCCCCCAACAAATGTGGTGGTATCAATAACCCAAATGAAGTACATCTAAATCCAGCACATGACTCAAATTACACCAGAAAAGGTTAAGGCTGGATATTAGAAAAAATTCTTTCACTGAAAAGCTTGCCAAGCATTGAAAAGGGTCGCTGAGGGCACTGATGGAGTCACCACCCCTGAAGGATTTAAAAGATGTGTAGATGGAGCACTTAGGAACATGGATTAGTGTCAGACTTGGCAGTGCTGCATTAACGGTTGGATTCGATGACATTAGAGATCTCTTCCAAACTAAATGTTGCTCTGATTCTATGAAAATCCTCATTAGTCCAGGCAGAAAGTGCCAGATGGCAAATGCAGCACAAGCTGAGCAAAAAACTAGCAACAAAAAAATGCACTCTCCAGGATTATACTGTAACCAAATTCAGAGCTGCTGCGTCTGCAGTGTTCCCACCCCAGTCAGCATTTGGGAAAGACTCCTCAGTCCTCTGTGGATGCTGTGCAAATTCCCAGCTCTTTGCCCCTCTCTAAGGAAAAGCTCTGACTGATGTGGATGAGACTTGAGCCGCTGGACCAGACTGAGCCAACACCAAAAGGAACTCGAGGAAAAGAAGCATCAACTACCAGGGAGATGGAGCAGATGGCAACTCACTGCTCCCAGAGTCGCATGATTGTGTGAGGCTCACTCCGGAAAAGATGTGCCAGACTAGCAAATTTTAATGAAAATGAGGAAACCAGTTCCTCACAACATCACAATCCTTCCTCTCTTGGCTCCTGTGGCTAAGGCCTGTAGGCATGTGACTGAGACATTTATGGATCACCTTTCTGTTTGCTGCTCTTGCACAGGGCCTTTTGTGCCCAGTGACTTTGTGTCCCCTTCAATAGACCCTCTCCTACAGATTCTTCTTTCCACCCAGCCCCATGCTTGCAAAATCCTTGGGCATGTCAGTTCCTGGGAGACATCTCCCTCCCTCCTGACTGAGACTGGAACCAGCCAAGTGGTTCAATGGTTCTCGGTGGGACCCACAGCACTGAGGAAGTCTTTCCAAAGGAAACAAGGCTAAAGGGAGATTTCTTTCCTTGCTGGGGAGACTTTCCCACACACTAAAAACATAATGCAGATGTTCTTTCCATGAGGAGGGAGAGAGCTGCTCTGGTTTTGGACTCTGAGTGCCGTGTCCCACCCCTCATTTCTTGACTTCCCAGTCCAGAATAGATTTGTGATTTACATTTGGGTCTGTGTCTTTCCCATCTTCATGGTGCTGTGGCAGGACCAGGGACTGTGGTTTCTACAGATGTGGCTTTAACATTTTCTCAGGTGGGCTTTTTTTTTTTTCCCCATCAAAATCCAAATGGTTTCCCCCTCACACAACCATGGTACTGGATCTTGGAATATTCTGAATATCCTGAGCTGGAAGAGACCCACAAGGATCATCAGCTCCTGTGGAGGTGTTGCCATCCTGGTATCATCCAAACTGCAGCTCGTGTGGGTTTCAGTGACACAGGGAAAACCCACAAGCTGTCATTGATATTTCTAACCTTGAACCAAGCCAACCTTCTCCTCTCAGACCCCTCAAACTGGTTTGAGGGCATTCCTACAGGTCCCCACTCCAAGTTTCTTCCTCCAAGTCATAGACACACATTACTAAAAGCCAGTCCTCCCCTAGGAGTGCCTGTAAATTTCCAGCCTGCAGTTTTTCAGTCTGGGCTCTGAGATTTGCCTGCAGTTTGACAGCATTGATAGCTGGGGGGTCAGAGGTGAATAAACCAAGCAGTAGAAAATTGCAGAATGGCTCAGATGTTCACCAGTTCAGTGGGTGGGCATTGAATCCTGTGATCAAACCTTCATCCTTCTTTAGATCCCCACTTAGCCATCCCTTCCCTGCAATTACCTTGATCTTTGTAGTAACCAATCTATTTCTTTGTACTGATTTACCTTCAGGATCATTTGTCTGGAGAGAAATGCCCCTCCTGGGAAGGCCTTTCTGCTGTCACAGGAGCATCCTCTTTTCTGTCCCTATTTCTGTGACATCTTATATACTTTAAAAATAAATTAGGTATGCATGGGGATGTGGTGGGGGAGGTCACTCACAGGCAGAATCACACACAGCTCACTACTCCAAAACTCTGGATTGTTTTTGAGACAGATATTTGATACCAGCAAGGGTAAATACTGGATGGGAAGGAAAATAAGTGGGAAAAGTACTCATGTGAACTTTCAAGTGACAAAAAGCCATTCCAGGCAAACTGCCTGGATGTGATTCCTCCCAACACCACAATTGCACATCATGTCCTACCACTGTGTCCAGCTCTTCCCAGTGAGGAGGATGAGCAGGCTACAAACCCAACAGAACTACCTGATGATTCTACAAAATAGAGCTAAATAGGGGAATATGATTCACAACACGTCTGAGCAGGGAAAAGTGAATATCCACTCAAAGAGCATCAGCTCAGGGGTCCAGTACACACCTAGAGCTGCAAGGATGTACACACAGCTCAGGTTCTGCCTCTTGGGGTGGAGACAGACAGCAACAGGGATTGTCCAGGAGGAGACACAGCTGCCAACATGGATTGGTCAGGAATTCAGGTCCTTACAGCTGCTCATTTATTCTGTTTGTCACCAGAGGCTGAGCAGGAATACATTGTCCAGACCAAGACCACAGCAGTGGTCAGACAAATGAGAGAGGCATCTTTCTCCAAAGACCAAGCACTTCTGTGCTCCCTGCCAGCAGGTACCACACACCTGGGATCACTGCCAGCAGCAGAACTTTGCACCTCACGAGTCCCTCCATTCCTAAAGGAAGGCACAGAAGGCTGGCCTTGCAATGATATGGACATTTTCTGTTCAGGACCATGCCAAGAACTGTCAAACTCATTCATCAGCTGCCTCTGTACAAAGGGCAGCAGCATTCACTGGCCAGAAGCTTGGCAGGGCTTCAGAGCACTGACCTAGAAGTTAAAGGCTCTTTGTTTGTTACTAATCCCTGGAGCTATACAGTCCCAAAGCCATTCCCTTTCTGTGCAACACAAGACCAGCTTTCAGAGCCCCCAGCCTGAGCCCAGTGAAGCCAATAGAAAGGCTGCCATTGTCTCTGGTGACCAATGCACTGTCCCTGGATTCTGCAAAACGAGACTGGCTCCTGCTTTTGTTGAAATCAATACAAGTATTACCAGTGGCCACAGCTGAGTCCAAACGGGGCTGTGACACGTGTCCCTCAGGAGCCTGAAATCCATGGTCACCTTTTTCTGAATATTTCAGAGAATGCAGGATAAAGGCTTAGATTTTCAGCAGGTTTTTAATATTTTAGGTGCTTTTTATTCCCAGAAGGGCTTCTTACATCACATACTCCTTTGTCCTACTCCCACATAACCCTATTTGAAAGCCTTACATCTTCTGCAAGCTCTTCTGCTGTGATGTGAAATCATTATCTGGGTATAGCAACACCTTTTCTAATGCAAAAACTGAGCTGGGAAATGTGAGATCCAGCAAATAAACATCAGGTAATTGTTTGAAACCATCCAATAATCAGTTTTTGTGTTAAAAGCAAAACTCCTGGGTTATATCCTTGAGCAAGGCTTCTCCTGGACTCCTGGGATCTCCTCTGCTCCCACTGTCTTTGTATCATTAATAAAATCTCTGGTATTAATTGGTCCTTGATAAAGATCAGTTCTCAAATTTGGGGAAAAAACAATAGAAATTAAAAATAAAGCCATGAAATCCTGAGCTGGGCATCCAAGAGGAGGATGAGTTGCCTTCTGTAATTATCCTGTCTCCATATTGACCACAAGGAGAACCAAAGCCATATTTTACACTAAATCCTTGCACTTTCAGTCACAGAACCCAGAGGAACACTGACCCATGGAAAGCAAACCCATCCCACAGACCATGGCAAGCACAAGGTTAAGCCACAGTGTTTCAGGTCCAATTTTTCAACCCTTCCTTCAATTTTGGATACTTATTGCAGGTAAAATGCCTTTGGTAGGTCTAGGCACCAAAAAAATCTGCATATTGTTATTTTCTACATTAAAAGAATTGTTTTCATTGGGATTTTGAACGTTGAGAAATGACAATTTTCCTCTTATTGATTTAGGTTATTTTTATTAGGAAAAAAAGGCTGAGTGGGACATTTTTATGCTGAGTTGACTTTGTTTAATGCACCCGCAGAAGGGCCCAAGACAGATGCTGGTGGAGGACTGACATTTCCCTTTATGGCAGTAGATGGAGCTGCAGCCTCAATAATGCTCTTTTCCAGCCAGGAGAGCCCAGAAAAGGAGTTGAGCTCATCACTTCTCCCAAAACTTCATCCAGAAGGGGACTGGGTGGACAGAGATGAATTAGCAGGGGTGGAAAGAATGAAGACATTTCGAGAAGTGGGATCATTACCCATTTCTCCAAGGGCTTTATTTACAAACATTTACAGTGGGAGCTGTAACCCCTCTTCACTCCATCCCCTGTAACCTGTGCCAGAGGAAAATCCCCTGGGTTACATCCTTGAGCAAGACTTCTCCTGGACAGCTGGAAACGACTCTGCTCTCAGTGTCTGTGTGTCATTAATAACATCACTGATATTTATTAGTCCTTGATAAAGATTGGAATGAGTCTCAAATTGGAGAGAGGGGAGAAGAAATAATAATAATAATAATAATAATAATAAATAATAATAATAATAATAATAATAATAATAATAATAATAATAATAATAAAACCCAAAACAAACAAAAATAAACAAAAACCAAGGCCAAAGAACTTGTTTGTTGCACATCCAAGTGCAAGTGTTTGCATTTCTCCACAGCCTGGCTGCAGTCAGCCTCCAGACCATCACTCTTCTCCCAGAGTTCTTTTACTCACTCTTGTTGAATGGAAGAGCTGGGGTTCTTCATTAAATTCCAGGAATTCATCTTTTAATTGCCTTAAATTACTTTATTAGCCTGTGTCTTCAATGTCCAGATCTGAAAGACCCTCCATCTCCTGCCAGGAGCTCTTGGCTTCTTCTCCTTTCCCATGAACAGTCTAAGTCCTGCAGATCTTTTTAATTGATATGGATTAAAACCTCCTCTGGCATAAGTTCATGCTTCATCTTCAGGACTCCATAAATTCCTCCACATTCTCCTCCAGACCTGCTCCTCCCAAGTTTTCATGTATTCTCTCCAAACGAAGAATAGAGACTCCTTTCTCTCCCCCACACTGACAGAAGCCATAATTTTGAATATTATTTCCTTGAAGTGGTAGAAAAGCGAATCATTGTGTAAGCAAAACACCTTGTTATTTATGGGCAGGCAAATCACAGAAAGACATTTTAATAATACCATGTTTATCATCACAAAAACTTCAGCAACGTTTCCACAAGACTGAGCAGCTGCAGCCCAGAGCCTTCAGGTTATTGTGAAAGGCATCCACGAAAATGTAAAATCATCTCAGGCTCTAGCAGAGCCCAGCCTGGGTGGGGCAGGAGGGAAAGTTTATTTATTATTTCTAAATCCATTTTATTCTAACCAGGGCTAAACAAGCTGTTCCTGGATGGCAGAGCCTGCCTGTATTTGTTGTTTGGAAGCTCGTGGTCGGATTTTCAATGCCTGTGAGCTTCCAGTGGGGCTTTCCCTCTCCCTCAGGTATTAATTTGAATTCTTTGGTGCCTTGTAAGGAATGATTTCATGGCACAGACCTTCCTTCAGTGGAGAAATTGATATATTCTCTGTCTTCCTTCGGGCTACCTACTTTCATTAAACTCCTTTTAATCAGTACTTTTGGGGCCTTTTTCTCTCTGCCAGGTTCAGTTTAAACAGTCTGTAGCATCCCAGAACTAGTGGGATGGAAGGACCCACCTCAGCATCCTCACAGCTGGAAACTGGAGATGCAGCTGGAAAAATGTGGGATTTTGACATGCTTCAAAAACGAGGCAGTTCCCACGAGTGTGTCAGTGTCACCAGTCTCAAAAATTCCAGGGGAAAAAAAATTAGATTTCCTGGGATAAGAGTTGCAACTGTTGCCTGAGTGTCTGCTTCAGCTTGCATACCTGAGATGTTTCTGTTTTGTGGACAGGGAGACGCTGGCAGAGCGAATTGCCATTCCCTGGTGTATTCCTCCCTCTCTTCCCTTGCCCCTGCCAAGAAAGCGGGAGTGTAGTGACCACTCCCTGGTAATCAACCCACATCTCTGCGCTAAAAAGGCAGCTTCTGTAGTTTTTAATCTGAACCTGAAACATGTTTGGACCGGGCAGAGGGAACTGAGCTCCGCTGCGCTCGTGGGGGAAGCTGGCAGACGTGTGCTTTGCCCTTGTTGTCTCCAAGCATGGAGACAATTTTGAAGGAGCTGCAAGTCTGCAAAACACTCAGGCATTTCCACCTGGGAGGCTTTCCAATGCTCTCCAGCAAGGTTTTGGGTGCTGGTGGAGAGAGGAGCCAGGTAAGAGAGGGAAAGCGCTGGAGTTTTTCAATTGTTCCACCCACCGCGGAGCGAGGCAAGCGCCAGGAACACATTTCATAACATCTCTGATGTTTTCCCCTCTGCAAGAGAGATCTCTGAGCTGTGGCTCACACACTCAGATAAGATCACAGGGTGCAGGGGAAGAGGGGAGGCACTGACTGGAACTATTGTAATTCTCTCCAAAACTCCTTGGTCTCAGGTAGGAGCCACGTGAGAGCAACACGTGCCATGGGAATCCAGGCAGGAGGGGCACTGGGGCTGGATCTTGTTTATTGTTCTTGCCTGAGCCCGGCCTGGGAGGAGAGGGGGAGCTCAGGAGGACACAATGTACCCTGCTCCCTTCCTGTGTCCACCCAAAGGCAATTTATTCTCAAGCTGAGCCATGGCCCCAAAGCAAAATAAATTCCAGTGTTTGGCTCTGAACACAGAGTACACTGCAGCTAGGGAAAGCTTCAGTGTAAAATGCTTCCCATATGGGAAATGCTGATGGAAAACGATGGACAAGGGCTTGTCCCACACTATTGGCACTCCTGGCTGTTGCAGAGGGTTTCTTCTGCCCTTAGGAGGGATTTCAATAGGGTTCATGCTCTTGTCTCACCTTCAACTCCCCCTTTTGGGTTTCCCCAACGATCCAGTTTGTGCCCATAAAACTCCCTCCGTCCTGGAAGGATTCTGAACAGTTTAAGAAGGTCATGAGAAGGATTGGGAAGGATCCCTGACTGTAGGGATCTATGGGCTGTGTGCCCAATAGTCCTGGTTCTCCTGTTGCCCAGGCCAGGGCCTCATGCTCTTGGTGTCACACTGAACCTCACATCCCAACAGGAAACAAAGATGTGTTGGCAGTGACCCGGGTTTCAAGCAAACCATGAATGGTACTGAACACCATCCTGTGCCTACAGGACCTGGGTCTTACTCATGTTGGGTCAGGTCAGTGGTTTAATATCTTCTGGAAATAAACATAAACCACAGGAATTCATAAAACTAATTGAAAATGGAGCACTGGCAGAGAAGATTTCCCCACCCAAACTCACTTTGTCTCTTAAAAATACTCCCTGTGGATGTTCAAAATCCCTTTTTTTCCCCCCCTCGGATTTAGAGGAAGGCGGAACAGGAGATATCTATCCCTAATTATCTAAGCAGCAGAATCAAGATTAATCTCTTGCTGTCATAATCTGAAGGGAGGGACAAGCATCTGTCTGTTCTGTACATTTGTCAAAGTGATGCAACAGAGGCTGTTTGCTCCTGTCACCTCCTTACTGTGATGAGCTCATCAAATCAATGTCTCTCAGATGTCTTCTGCAAAAAAACCACCAGGGTTAGACTCCCTCCACAGCCAGGGAACACTTCTAGCACACAATTTATCTGCCACACATCTGTGTTTGGAAAACTGAGTGGAACACGGCAGTCGATAATCTGGGCAGTGACATAACTCACTCTATGTCAGGCCCCTGCATGTGACTGGCTGGATCCCTGCCCAGATTCTGTTGGTTATCTAAATCTGCTTTGGGCTCCTAAATCACAGGTGGACACCTCTGGATGCACGCACTGGGTGCCAGTGTCTATAAGAAGGATCTGATCCCTGTGTTGGCTTTGCTTGCGAGGTGGAAAGAGCAGCATGGAACACCCCTGTGGTCTCTGATCCCCACTGAAAGGGAGGGAAAAAAAAGGTAAATGGAAATTTCTCCTGCCTTGCCATTTGCAGGTCCCTCAGTGTTCTGTGGACACAACAGGTGGGTTCATCACCACTGCAAAAACAGAAGCTGTTTTTAGACCAGATTAGATTGCCTTTATGGTAGGTTGTGTGACACTATTCCAACATGACTGCTCAGGTAGCCATCTCCTTCCTTGAAATGGCTGCACAGAGCACAATACCTTGATGTTCTCTTACTTGGACATGGGTGGAGGTGAAGTCTGGAGAGGTGAAACTACATAGAATCACTGAATGTCCTGAGTTGGAAGGGACCCACAAGGATCATTGGGTCCAACTCCTGGCCCTGCACAGGACAGCCCCAAGAATGACACTCTGTGCCTGAGAACAGAGCTACACTTTTCCCAAGGGATGTCAAGTTAGCTGGAAATGGTCATTTGGTTTCTAAACAGGCACTGAGGACCAGGCAGGTGCTCCAGGTATCCCAGATTGTGGATAAGCATAAAAACTGCTGGCAGATCTGCTGGCACATCACACCATAACTTGTATCTGAAGAAAAAGAACCTGCACTTCATCCCTAGCTGCACACCCTGCCCTGGGCTGATCTCCTTCACCAGAAAAAAAGTTTGTGGGCTGCTGGGTTTCGATATGTTCAAGTGGCAGAGTCCCAGTGCACCAGCTCTTGGGCACCAGCTATTGAAAAGCAGCCCTTCTGTTTATCTGATCCAGCTCTTACCAAGACTGCAACCCCTCCTTCTCCACAGGATGGAATTTGCTGGCACTACTGGCAGCCTATTCCATCTTTTCAATAATTGCCATGACCGTGCAGCGTCCCAGGGTGTTGGCAGATGCTCTTCAGAGGAGGAGGGCATTGCTCTGCATGCCTTTGCTTTCATTAAAAAAATTCCCCAGAATTATTATATTAGCCCCTATTCCCAAAACATGCCTAGACAGAGTTATTTAGGGTGGGCTGTATTATGGAGTCCTGCCCCAAAGAACTAAGCAATTGTTCATGATTTGTTTATTGAGAGTATCACAGTCAGAGATCCCTGTCTCCCTACATGCGAATCAACTACAAAGAAAACACTTGAAGTACAGATATTCATCACAGATATTCATCATGTACAGCCTGAAAAAGATGAAATAAATAAAGGAAAGAGAGAAAAGAGACCAGTGTGTAAGAGTGTAAAATAATTTAGGTTTTACAGACCTTGGGGCCAGCACAGAGAAATTCAAGGGCAAAACTGATGGTTTTACCTGTTTTTTCTCAACCTAAAACTTTAGGAATTGGTTTTCAGGGAAGGTCTTTAGCAAGAGGGAGTGGAGAAAAGTATGAGGATTGTTTAGGTGTTGTGATTCTTTTGAACTTTCAAATTTAGAACAAAGTGTAGCCAGATTTGAAACTGGGGGTATCACAAAACATTTCTCCATGCAATTCAAGACATTGTTTGTACAAGCGAGATACCCTGATTGATTTCTTTGACTTTGTAACTGAATGCAAGACTATGTTATGCAAGCTTTAATTATTCTTATTTGGAAACAATTTTCTCTTTTACTTTCAGAGTTCTTTGGGGAATAGGAGGCAGCTCAAAACAGCAGAGTTTGCCAAAGCTAAGAAAATCTTCCAAAAGGTTTCACTCTGTTCTGAGTCTGTGTTGCAGCAATTCTGATAAACTTTAATTTTGGCAGAAGAATGTGTCTTCTCCTAATCTTCTCTTGGGTACCAAACACTATCCAAGCACGATTGCTTCAAAGAAAAACTCTGTGGAGTTTAGTACACATGAACACTTCAGGGTCTGACAGTTTCAAGAGAATAACACCAAATTCACTGAGATTGGAGAATCAAACTTATTAACCTCAGGGATTACACATTTTACAAGAAAAACAAAAAGAGCAAAAAATGTCAGGCTAGCTGAGAAATTCAACCAGAGTTGAATCCTAGTTTAAGCCACAGCGCCAAGGACTTGTCTACACAGAATTCTAGTAGAAATGTCATTCTGCTGCAGCCGTATTGATTTTGGTATATGAAGCAGTTCTGTGTATGGTCAGTAACATTTATTCTAAATATCATGAAGATATGTCTCTGAGAAAGTAGAATCATGAGTATTTAGCCTTTCCACTTCGAACTGTGCCATCCAGATGGAACTGTGCCATCCTACAGCTGTGGGATAGGTTAACCTTCAAGATCAATAGGTAGAGGGATTATATTTTTAATTTGAAAGTCTCACTCCAGATCCCACTTCAGACCCAAATGAGTTTTGTTACAGGCAATGTGGGGTTTTTTTGTTCAGGATGAAAGTAAAGTCATCTGAGCTTTCAGGTTGTTTCCCTGTTGAGTTTTTTGGTTTGCTTTTTTTTCTATATTGAAACTCGTAGAATCACAGAGTGGCCTCAGCTGGAAGGGATCTTAAAGGGATTTCTGTTCCATAGTCTGAAGTCTGTGCACAGCCTTGCAATCAGTTCCACCCCTCTTGTACTCTGCTCCTAATGGCATGGGTGCAATTTTCTGAGAAAAGCTATGGCAAACGGGAGCTCTGAGGAAATCCTGAAGGTTGACTTGCATCAATGTCCATCTTGTCTACCACGTCACTGCTGCACATCTGGGCAGCGTACCTGGAGGATCTGTCTCCACACCACTGTGGGGGAGTGGCACCTCCCAGTATGGACTGGGACAGACATAACCTGCTATGGAACCTGATGTGTGATGGTATCTGAATGTCCTGACGAGGTTTTGCAGTTGAGCTCTTCCTTTCTTTTCCATTTTCACAGCAAACAGCAAAAATTCAACTCCTCCTTATCCAAATTTTGGACATTTCCTGCCACTACATGCTGCATATGATTGGGCACACCCAGCCAAGGGAAGACAGGGAGCAACCTGGTCTAGAGGAAGGTGTTCCTGCCTGTGGCAGAGGGTTGGAACTAGATGATATTTAGGTCTTTTCCAACCCAAAACTTTCTGTGATTCCAGGATACTTTGATTCTATGATCAGGGGCAGCTGTTCTGAAGCTCATTTCTTCCAAGCTGCTTCTTGCAGCCCCATCCCACACATCCACTCTGTGCTTTGCAAAGGACGCCACATTCGTCCCCTTCATGCCCCTACCCCCCTACAGCTGCAGCACCAGGAAATTTTGGACCAGACCAAGGAGGGACAGTCACCTCCATGCTGTCCTGTGCCAGGCAGCCTTTCCCAAGGTTTTTCTGAGATCATGAGCCTTTCCATCCCGGGTATTATTGTCTCATGCCTTGAGGGTCTGGAGCACATGCCTTAAGAGGAGCAGCTGGGGGAACTGGGGTTGTTTAGCCTGGAGAAAAGGAGGCTCAGGAAGGATCTTATCACTCTCTACAACTCCCAGAAAGGAGGTTGTAGACAGGTGGGGGGATCAGGATTTTTTCACAAGTAACAAATGATAGGTCAGGAGGAAACAGCTTCAAGTTGTGCTAGGCAGGGTTTATACTGGATATTAGGGAAAACTTCTTCACCACACATGTTGTCAAGCACTGGAACAGGTTTTCCAGGGAAGTGGTGGAGTCACCATCCCTAGAGGGATTTAAAAGATGTGTAGATGTGGCACTCAGGGATAAGCTTTTGTGTTGGATTAATGGTTCGACTCAATGATGTAAGAGATCTCCTCCAATCTTAATTATTCTGTAATTCTAGGAGTACATCCCCCCATAGAGCTGTCACCTTGGGAACAACCCCAGCCCTCTACCCTTACCCCTCTGCCTCCCCTGTGAAATGACATCACTGCAGACAATTAACTGCTAATCAATAGGATTTACCAGAGGCAGATACACCCCGACAGAAGCCGCTGATGCAGCGGAATCCTGCCAGCAGCGAACGCCTCCACGCGAGCAGAAGCATGCTCTGCCTTTGTTGGCATTTTCTGCTTTGTCTCCCACCAGCATTGGCATCTCCTAATTAAATAAGTATGGGCTACTGTATAAATAAATATATAGCATTGCATGAAAGCCCTGGGATCTGTCTGACAGCCCAGCATGATGCAGCAGCATTAGCAATGTTTGCTGTACCATTTCAAATGACCTCATTTGGAGGGGAATTGCAGCCAGTCTAACCCAGACAGTTGCAGGCACATGGGTTTTAGTAGAAATACATCCACTGAATTTCGTTTGGCTGTCCTTTTCTTTGTAAAGGCTATGAGTGCTTTTAGTGAAGTTAATCTGTGCCCGCACGACTGTGGATTACATTCTGATGTGTTCCATCAGATAAGTGAGCTGTCAAGCTGTGATGGCAAACTGTTGGAAGCTGACAGATGATTGATGCTTGGGAAACTGCAGTTTGGCCTCCTCACACACCAGGACTAGGTCTTCGGCTTCTTCTCTTCCAAAATGTCTTTCTCTTCCACACACAGGATAAGCAGCTCTTCAAGGATGGGTTAGTGTTTCATTGGGGAAGGAAGAACTGGGATAAGGTAAAAGTGATAGGAGCAACTACTTGCTTTGGAGGGTGGCCTTCCCCTGCTCACCTTTCCTTTGAGGAGGATGATCTAATCAGTTCTACAAAGTTTTGTGTATTATTTCCATATCACCTCTTTCTGGAGTTTCAACCAGTGCAACTCCAGGCTCATTTACACACAGATCACTCTCGTGCAGGGCAGTGTCATGCACAGCCTGGGCTGGAAATGCTTTTCCACTGACATCAAGAGTTGAAATTGGTCCAGAGGTGACTTTACAATCTCAGGAGTCATCCCTCTTCTCCACTGAACATGGCCTCCATTGTTCACTGAGCAGCATGCCCCGTGTCAGCTATTGCTCAGCAGAAAACAAACAGTGAAGGGATGATTCAGGTTTCTTGGGTTACCTATGATCTGGTTCCTAGAGCATCAGTGAGGGTGACAATTAACCCTACTCTCCCAGCTGCCAGTTTAAATAAGTTTCTTAGTCCTCCAAGCAGGAAGCAGGATGATCAGTTAGATTATCTCATCGTTATCTGCAGGAAGGAGGCCAGCTGGGTCACTGCAACGCTGCTTAGCATGACAGCCGGTGTATAAATAGGATCAGGACTTACAGATGGTGACCAAGGTTAAAAGAATAACTAGTGTATAAATATGCTGTGATCATGCTTAAATTCTGCCTGTATTTCCTGTGCAGGGGCTGAGCATGAGGAGCATTCATAAACGACCTTGTTAGGAGCATCAGGGGATCTCTGAAGGCACCAGGGGCAGACAGGAGAGGGCTGGGTGCCTGCCAGCTGGGCAGGGTGGGTCTGTGCCCCCCATCAACTCCCCAGGCAATGATGGAAATTGGAAATCAGCTTTCCCCTCCCCATGACCTGGGACAGACGCAGCACAGGACTGTCATGAGGACCAATTAGTTAATGAGATGCCAATGTCCCCAGGCAGGCAGAAATGTGCACGCATGGACCACGCAGGGATGTGCTGTCTGTGGAGGCTGGAGTGTTAGCATGGATCTGGTGGGTTTTTACTAGCTTCATTCTTCAGTGAAAGCCAAACTAAAGTGTCTCCTAGAGCTCACAGCACCATGCATACAGCACAGGAACCTGCTTGAATAACTGGCACAGCTGAGGAGTTCGAGATGGATGGAAGGGGAAGCTCAGGCTGCTCCATGCCAAAGAGCAGACCTTGCTCCTCTACAATCAGTTGGCAAAAGCAGGGAATAAGGATCAAAACTCTCCCTAGTGGCTTCAGGAGCATTTTAGGCAGGTGAACAAGGTGACAAAGAGCTCAGCCTAGCCCACAATCTGCACAGGCACTGTGCTTTGAGAAGCCAAGGATCATGTTTTCTCTTCCAAAATCCATGGGCACTTGGTACTTGTTGCCACAGAGGTCTCGAGTTTGTGCATTTTCTGAGAAGCCTCTCTGCCTTAGCAGTGACATGCAGCAGATGAGAACAGCCTTAGCTTTTGATGGTGATTTTCCATCCTTTACTTCCCTCCCCGCCAAAAAAATTATATAACCCCATCCATTTTTAGAAATGCAGACCCAGGGCTCAGCAGATCAGGCTAATATTGATTGTTTCAGCCTTTGTGGATTCAGAAAAGACTCCACGAGGTAAGACAGGGCAGGGGAGTGAGAACAGAGACTTAGGGGGCATGGCAGCATTTTCTGTGTTGCAGCCATGTGTCCTGGTGGAACAGAGGGTGTGTTATCCTGCTTGCACAGCATCTTCTGACCTGCTTTTGACCCAAGAAGCATTTGCATTCATAAATACTGGAGCTGTACCCCTGGGAGGTGAGGGAATAAGAGGGAAGGAAAAGAGTGGGTTTATCAAATCTGGGATCACTGCAGGGCCTGAAAAGAAAGCTTTCTTCCTCTCTCTTCCAACTGTGAACCATACTGCATCCAAGAGGGCCTGTTTATTAGCCCTTAGATTGGACAGCTCCACTGACAGCTCCCCAGTCAGTGACCTTTGGTTGAGAGCACAGAAAAACAGATTCACGAGATCACCCTGCTCCCCTCCAAGCCTCCAGGAAGGTGTTGACTGAGCAACTCAGTTCTGGAAGACTTTACTCAGTGTTGCTGTTCTTTTGGGCAGAAAAGAGCCTGAGAAGGTTCTGTATCAGAAACTCCTCACTTCTCCACTTTGCCGTGTGAGAACCCAGAGAGACAGGGGAGAAGTTTGGGGACAGCTCAAGGTGGGTGGTGAAGAAGGACACTGGAAGAATGGGAATGAAATCCAGCATCTAACTGGAAAGATAAGGGTGCCACAGAAATCCAGATCTGGAATATGAAGCACAATTCTTG
Source organism: Motacilla alba alba (assembly GCF_015832195.1). Taxonomy (NCBI): domain Eukaryota; kingdom Metazoa; phylum Chordata; class Aves; order Passeriformes; family Motacillidae; genus Motacilla; species Motacilla alba. The sequence goes on along the minus strand of NC_052031.1, from coordinate 3,929,384 downwards.
TTCTCCAAAAAAAGACAAGCAAAACTGGAAGAGATACAGAGAGGAGCAATAGGAGGGCCGAGATACAGATCTGGCTTTGCATTTCAAGAGATGAAGCATTTCAGCTGGAAATGGGGTGTTGTGAGTGGAATAAAAGGCCTAGAAGATCATGAATGGCCTGAAAGACAAAAACCCAGAGGGAACACCAATCCTGCCTCCAGCTCCTGAGCCTTGGCTATGCCCTTCTGACTGACAGAGCTGGCAGTCCCCAATCCATGTGTCCTGACAAGTGGTTTTTCTTCACAAGGGATTGCACTTGCTAAGTCAGGCAGACATAGCTGAAAGATAATGGTTTTCTCCTGTCGAAAATTATTTTATGCCTGCAAGAGCAGCCAAGGCACGCTATGAAAAACCAACCAGAGAGCCCTCAGGATGCATCTAAAGGACATCTATTCACAAATTTTAAATATATAAGAACTTGCTCTTGCTGTAGAGGTTCTGTGGCTTTTGTTTAGGGTTTATTTAAGATAAGGCAGCTCAGTGGTAAGCAGAGTTCCAAGTTTAATTCCCTGCATTCTTCGGTGGTTATTTCCTCTGGGATCTTCATTGCATCTCTCTGCACTTCAGTTTTCCCAGAAATAACTCTACCTGCCTGAAGAGCTGGGGGAGATACAATACAGGCTGTAAAGAGCTGAGATAATGTTGTAACAGGAGCTGTAAAAATACCTACAGAAAATAGAGATCCCTTTTATATCACCACTGGAGCTGATATGTGATGCAGCTTGTGGAAAAGGCACATGGCTGCTGGAGTGTCTTGGGCTCACTGGGGGAATCCAGTTACACTCAGCACTAAAATCTCACTGTGTTGTTTCCCAGGCTCTGGCAGAGCAGCCAAATGTTTACACACAACTTCCACTTTTCACTTCAGACACTGTCTGAAAGCTCACCCCGTGCCTGGGGAAGCAGCTCACACCTGAACACACAGTCCTTTGTTTTGTTGCTGGTGGTAATTTTAAGGGACTTTTGGGGGTTTATTAAAAAGAGGGAAAGAATCTTCTTATGCAGGCAATAATAAGATAGAGGGGAACAATTTTAAACTAAAAGAGAAGAGATTTAGGTTAGAAATTATGAAGAAATTGTTCCCTGTGAGGGTGGTAAGGCCCTGGCACAGGGTACCCAGTGAAGCTGTGGCTGCCCCATCCCTGGAAGTGTCCAAGGCCAGCTTGGATGGGGTTTGGAGCAATCTGGCTGTGGCAGGAGGGCTGGAACTGGATGGTCTTTAATGTCCCTTACAGACCAAACTATTCAATGATTTTGTTACTATTTTTTCATTTAGGTAACCACATTGCAAAGTGAATTTCGCTTACACAAAAGCAAGTCCCATGCATGAGGGCAAGGGAAAACCTGATTTATCATCACCAAAATATTTTCTTCCCCTCTTTGAAGCTCTGTCTGAGATGAGGGGCTCCATTCAAGGACACATTCCTCAATGCCAGATCCCAGTGTGCTAGGAACATGGAAAGGAGTAAGAAACACAATCCTCTTTCACTTACAGGCATTTCATCTTATCAGAATTTGATTTTTTACCCCCCGAGGAATTTTGTGCACCAGTAATTTCCCACGAGGGAATGTGCCATAAAGCCTGGTTGTGAAAGGACACAGTCCCAAGCCACAAAGAATCAGAAAAGCATCGACAGAAGAGTCACGGTGCTCCCCTCGGAGCTGCGTGTCACCTGAGGAAGAGGAGGACGGTGCAGCCTTGGGGACAGCCACTAGATGGGGGCCCGAACACACACGTCCATAGAGCCCCAGATGAGCCCCAGAGCGATGGACACATCACTGACCTTCCGTGCTCCTTGGCATGGAGCAGGATTCTCCAGGGAAGTGCATCTGCTATCCACCCAACTCACCCGAGTGAGCCCTGCGTGCACCCACTCACAGTCCCCGCACTGGGGTAATAGGACCTGACTGTGTTGTGGCTTTGGGGAGCTCAGGCTGGGCCATGGACAGCAGCTGGACACCCCATGTGGCTCTCACTCGAGATCTTTATGGAGCCACAGAACTCTGGTCTCGGAGTCTGCTCCCAAAGATTTCTTTGTTTGGTACTTCCAGCCAGCCCATTCTCCCTCACACCACAAAAAGATGCCTGCCCACTGCCCTGGAGACCTCAGCTCTTCCAGACCATCACTGGAAACAGCCTGTGGGTGCTCTCTGCTGCCTGCCTTTTGACAGGGTGTCCCACAAATTGGCTCTGACTGAGCACAGAGCTTTCACAGAGCCTGGAGCATGTGAAACCTCCTCCTGACCCCGACGCATCCGACGTGTTCTCTTGGTGAAGGACCAGCTTCAAGAGGATGCCAAACACATCAGCCCTGGAGCCTGAGCAAATCTGTCATGAACTGCAGTTTATACACTCACAAATATATTCCCTCCTCCAAAAGGGGAGGGAGGGGGAATTTTTACCCTTCTGGGAATGCTAAGCCCTGTTTGTGTGACCAGCTTTGCAGAAACATAAAGAGGCCTAAACAGTTTTCCACTAATGATGTGTCATCAATTAAGCAGTTTTATGAGGGAAGAAGATTTGGCTAATGCACAATCCTGATGACATATCCATGGCAATGCTCCTTGAGCAGGCACCACTTCATACGCATCCTTCAGATGATGAATAAGCCAGTGAAACTGGGAGCCACTTGGCTTCTTGACCCAATGATGAGCCAAAACAGTGGAGAGCAGCTTCCCTCCTTGTGTCCTCAAGGATGCTCATAGCAGTTTTTCCAGGAGCCCTTGGATGGGAGTCAGCCTATCTCCTGAAATGACTTTTTTCACCCTCAAAATAAAAAGGTCCCCATCATTTCTTGTGTCCCTGCTGACTGACATTGGTCCTGCAGGTTTTCCCTCTGCTCTGAGGCAGAGAATCCCTGCCATTCACTTGGAAAACCTCTGGGGATTTAGTAGGATATGGCAAGATCATATGTCACACAGAGGTTACAATAAATCCACATCCCTTTTCATCCTCCAGCACCTCAGGGCCACCACAGTTTAGAAACACTTGATCTGAGATCTGGGAGTTGCAAATAATTCTGTCCAGACACTTCCCAACCACCCTTGATAGCCTCTGCCAGCTGAGGAAACAGAGAGTTTTTCAGATGATATTGTTTTCTCCCTGTAACTGAGGCTCCTTGTTCAATGCAAGAAGAAAATAGCTCATTGTCAAGCCTGTCTTTGCCACCAACATGTGACCAAAATATCAGTTTCTCCTTTTTGCTAAGGCCCAGTCGCTCCTTTGCTGGTAGAAGGGAAATCCCTGGAAACAGAGAACAAAGTCAACGACACGCAGGCTGTACCCTGTGAGTCAGCATGGCAAAGTTCTCCTCAGTCCCCCTCTGCCAGCCCAAAGCTGCTGGGAAGATGTTGTTGTTGTTGTTGTTGTTGCTGTTCTTGGGTGGATTTGGGGTTTTTTTTGATCTCAGCATTTTCTGGAGTAGGCCGCCTGACCCTGGACTTCTTCACTTACACTTGTGCTGTCTTCACGTGCAAGCACTGAGCAGCTCTGGGTCTGCTTAGCATCTGAATTCCAAGAGAAAGCTGGTTTCAACCCTACATGGCAAAGCACCAAGGAGTCTCAGTTCTGCAAGGTTACATTTTACTTCGGGGTGAACTTAGCAGAAACTTCTCCTCCAAGACCTTCTCTTGCCTTGAAACACCCTTTTCTCTTTCTCCGCTTTTTTTTTTCTCTTTTGTATTGAGACAAAATCTTTACTGTGGCAATGACAGCTGAGGATGGCAGCTTCTGTTGAAATTTTGGCTTCGGTCCCCTTCTTGAGGGATTCAAAGGTCTTAGCTCTGCATGTTTGGAAAGCCTTTCACCAATAGCTGGGCACTGCACGGGGGCTGGCTGGGCTTTGTGCCCTGAGATGGACAAAGATTTTCTCCTTGATCCAAGACTTCCAGGAGAGTGGAATGGGCTCGTTTGGCCGAGGTCACCAGCCTCTTTATTTTCTTGTTTACAGGCTGGCAGAAGGAAAATGCTGATTCAGCAGGCACGGGAGAAAATGTCAATGGGGCACATGCACAAGGAGTATCCTGGCTGCACTTCTGCCAGTTATTTCTCCTTTTTTCTTCAGCCTGATTTCCTTGTTTCCTGCACCCAACAGATACATTTGACAAAGTTAGGTTTTCAAAACCAGGGATACTCCACTTTGTCCATTTTAAAGACTTCCTACCCCAAACCACAAAGTGGGTTGGTAACTGTGCCTGGAGTCAAACAGAGCCAGTATTTCTCAGAAATTTGAGCAAAGTTGCAATACAACCAGAGACAAAAATTGGTGACAGCAGCTTCTGTGGAAGTTTTTATGCTCTGAGGCTCTTTGGGAGTGAGTTTCTCTTGATCCTCCTAGGTAGGACACAGACAATAGTGGTTAAAAAGAGAGGCTGTATCCACACATCGTCCTGCAAGTCCTGAGCTGATTTTCATAAACCCATTTTGTGCTCCAGCTCCGGGTGTCCCAGTGACCCACTCCTGGCCCTGCCTCCTGCAGACTGCCCGTCTTGGCTTGTTGCTTGTATTCATTTCCAAAACCAACTCAGTGTGAGCTGTCACATGCTCAGGGCAATTGTCCATCTGAAAGACTTCATTAAACATTTCTGGTAAAATGTGTGTGTCGCTAAATGGCTTTAAGATGAGACTTTCAAATGAGTCTACGTCTTTCATCGGGTCTTTGCTCCTAAAGTAGGCTTTTTTTTTCTTTTTTTTTTTTTTTTTCTCATGATAAACTCAGATATTTAGGCTGGAAGTGACATTCAAGGAGTTCAGTCAGGTCGGGGGGATTTGGATAACCTCCTCTCTTCAGGTTTTGAAGAAATAGGTCTTTTCTAGAAGCAGCACAGCCAAAGCATCAGCTGCAGGAAACCTTTTTATCTCTCTGTGCTTCTGTTTTACCCTCTGTAAAATGAGGATCTGGTTCTTCACCCCTTGCTTTGTAAAGATCTTTGAGCTCAGGGGCTGAAAATTCTGCATAAAACCTTGACAACAGTATTATTTACCTACTCAAACAAGGGAACTTGGTTCTGCAAAGACATAATTTTGGTTTTAAGTCATTCCCCAGCTCTTCAGGAAGACAGGCTGTGAACAGGCACAGAATTAGTCACACAAGGAAAACAAGCTGTTGGGCAAGTTTTGCTTTTTTTATCTCCACCTGCTACCCATGTTTCAGGTGTTTCTCTTGGGGAAACATTGTCAGCCACTATTGCTGCTGTTAGAGAATCATGGAGTCCTTAAGGTTGGAAAGAAATTCTACAGAATGCATGAGAGACTGTGAGAGCTGCCTTGCTTTTGTTCCAAAACATAATGAATTAGAGTTTCCAATTGTTTCAGGCCAAAGAGGAAAAAGGAAAACACTCCAGAAAACACTCAGAAATAACTGACATCCTTTTGGATATTACTCAAGGCAGCAAAGGTGCCTTGTGTGTGCATGAAATGTTTATCTTCGCATTACTTTCTATTGCTTTATAACCACACATTTCCTTTGCCTGCTCCTCTTGCCGTGTCCTCGGCTGCCTGTGCTGGGCATGCACCTTCTGCATGGCTTCTGCCTGCACAATTGGGCAATTAAACTGAGACTGTCTTCTGTCACCCGTGGCATTTGGAGCCACGCAGCCGTGCTGCAGGATTTTTGAGAAAGCAAAGGGCAAAGACACCAAGGCAGAACTTTATGGGCTCATTAGAAAATTGCCCGTTATTAATCCTGCTGAGAGTAAAACCAGCCTGGTGTAAAACAGCCCAGCAACAACCCTTCCAACCAATCATGTTGATTTATTCCAGTGTGTTGTCTGGGCAAAACTCAATCATGGTCAGCATTGCTGGACTCTTAGATTACAGGTGCCAATCTGCCATGTGTGAAACATCATCAGCTTGAAACCTGAGATTTAACTGAAGCAAGAAAAATCAGCCTGAAGCTGAAACCACTTGAATTACCAAATCTAATCTGAGGGGGAGCAGGCAGCAAGGAAGATGACAGGGGATGCAATGTTCCGTGGCACTTCTTCAGAAGCTTTTTCACACCCATATGAATATTTGTCAAACCAGACCATAAATCAGACCCTGCTAAAAATTTTTATCTGCTTTTGGCTTCAGGCATCTGCTAGAAAGGACCTCTTGAGTCTGTGTTATGTACATCTTGTGAAATTTGCAGCGGTTTTATTCAGATTCAGGCTACAATACACAATTCATCCTTTTTTTTTTTGGTGTGCTTGTATGTGTGTGTGCTATCAGCCTGCAAGAAAGGGAATAAATTAACAAAACACTGTGAGATCATTCATAGCACCCTCATTCACTAAAAAAAATTTATCACTGCAGCCTGACCCTGCCAAGGAACTACAGCACAGCTGTGTGACAGCCACTCCAGGTCAGTGCCAGAGTGCAGAGCTGCAGGGCAAAGGCAGGAGGGGATTTCATGCCATGGAGCCCAGGGCAGGTTGTGCAGAGCTGCAGGGCAAAGGCAGGAGGGGATTTCATGCCGTGGAGCCCAGGGCAGGTTCTGCAGAGCCACCAGCCCCACCAGCGGAGCCGCTGCTGCTCGGAGCACACGCAGGATTGTTGACTTTGCTGCAGACAGTCAGGCTGGGGCAGACTCAGACAGCAACAAACCCTTTATGAAAGCAGCTGGGAAAGAGAATCAAAGACTTCCAGTAACCGCCAGTTCCTGCTCGACAGATTTAACCCATTCGGCATTCCCAGACAACCAGTTTTCCTGATTGGCACCTGCTTGGTTCTTGCCCTGGCTCAATTAAACACCTAAACTCAATGTCTCCAGAAACATGAAGCCACAAAACATTTCCAGGGTCCATCCCATAATCCAATCCCTACCTTAAGTTTCTACAGCATCTTTTTAAAAGCTGGTGTGTGCCAGGATCAGTTTCTCCACTCCCCAGGCTAGCTGAGGAGCTGTCACAGAACTCCCTGTCCTGGTGAATAGGACATGTCCTTGGCCCTAAGGTCTTATGGCTAAAAAAGCAGCTGGGAGAACATTGGGACTAAGGTTCCATGTTGCTTGTTTTCTTCAAGCCATGATTGCTACAGAAACTGTGAGCCAGGGTGGCCCCAGCTGCAGGTGACATCAGTGAGTCAGGAGGACTGGAGAAGAGAGGAGGAAATTAAATCAGAGCAGAGCTGAGGGAAGAGGCAGAGCTGCCTTCAGCCTTGGAGACCATCTGCTTGGACCTTTAGCTTCTTCCACAGTGCTGTGGATGTAAATATTGGCTCTCAGGAAGAGAAAACACAACACAGTTTATTGTGAGCTGTGGTAACTCAGTGAGTGCAGAACCAGCATATGGGTGGACAGAAGGTGACATCCCAGACAAAGCCTGGCACTCCCACAGAGCTCCCCTGGGAGGATCATGGGTCTGCATTAGGGGTGACAACATGTTTGTGCCCATCTGCTGCAGATGGCACTGCGCCACTTCACAGCTTCATTTCACCAAGGGATGCTGGACTGGGGCAGCAACTTGCTCAGCCCTGCCAGGGTTTCTGTCCCAGGGGCAGGTGGTGACCTCTGAGCAGGCAGCAAACCAAGCAAAACCAAGGGGAAACTGTGGTGGGGTTGGCCAATGCAATCACAGGGAGATGCTGAGGACAACATATCCTTGGGGACAACAGTGCCTGTTTCCCTCAGTCCTTGTGAGGGATCCCAAACCCAAGTTTGTACATGGATTTTTGCCAGTGCCAAAAGCCTGGGAGTGTTCTCCTTATCTTTGTTGGTTATAGTTTATCTCTCCCATTTTATTATGTCTGTAGTAGCTCCTTGCCATTAGGGCCTCTAAGAAGGCACACAAGCCCTTCTGTACTCTCTGTCCACTCTCTGCTGACGAAAGGTTGTCCATATTGCAGCATCTGCCAAAAGTTGTAGAACTGATGTTCCTCTTTGTCAGGTCCTCATTTTAAGTTTCAGTGCAGTGCTGCTTCTTCTTCCTTAAAAAGGCACGAGATGAGATGAGATGAGATGAGATGAGATGAGATGAGATGAGATATGAGATGATGGATGCTTCTTTCTGGGTCACACCAGACATCAGTCTGCAGGAACCACTTATATAAAACACAAGTTTTATTAGGAATCCAGTGCTTTGAACTCAATCTACTGAATCAGGGGCTTAAAATATTATTCTGACTTTATAGATTGATCAGGAACGAAATGTATTACCAGATATTTAACCACAATCAGATGTATTTATATATATATACACCCATGCAGAGTGTGCATGTGTAAATATCTGTCTACATATTTATATATCTATAGATCTATCTGTATATATGTGTGTGTCCATGGACATCTCACTGTTTTTCAGGAGACTTGACTTATTTATATCAAGGAGATTCTAACTGGGGTTTACCCTAACACTTTGCCTAGAAGCCTTTAGGGGATTTCAACACTCATCTTCCCATTCCTGCACAACATGTAGATACGAAAAAAAGTGGGGTTTAATACTTGTGTCTCTACTTAGGAGATGCCACGTGCTGAAAAGCAATTTTCTGAAAAGCTCACACTGCGATCTCAGGTGTATTAACATTGATAAATGCAATGATAAGAAGACTCAATGCTCTTGGAGATCTTTTCCACCCTTAGTGATTCCAGGAGAGAACTCCTGGCCATATCACAGAAATCCAGGTGTGTCCTGGTCATTTTGGCACAGGGAAGGTCAGCATGGATGTGTCCCTCAAGGACAGCAATGTCCCCCCTGCTTGTGGGATCTCCACCTCCAGAGGACTCCCAGGACAGCCACACTCACATTTTTGGAGAGGACTTTTGATTGGAATTATTTACCTTTTCCACTTTCTTTCCAGTAAATCTGGGAGACTCCACTGGCAGTCTGACAGCCTCAGGAGGGTTTTGTTTAAATGCACTGGAATTAATTTGTCTGATTGGTGTGAGCTGTGTTAATGGCCAGGGCAGGAGGCAGCCAGTTATTTGGATGTTTTTTGGCTCTGGGAGAGGTTAACTGAGGACAGTGCTGAGAGCTGCATTGAGATTTGGCAGCCCCAAAGGGGAAGCCTGTCCCAGAGAGCAACCACTTGTTTTTCAGCGGAAAATATATTTCCTCAGCTGTCTCTGAAAGTAAAGGTTAAGCTTAATTTAAAGCGGAGCTTTAGCAGCCTGGAAAATTAAAGTAGCAAGAAAAAAAAATCTTGTTTGTCTTTTCTGCCCCTCTTAATGTCATTTCCTCTATCATTGTCTTCTGTCATTGAAACCACTCCCCTTCTTGCCCTAAGAAAGATTTTTTTTTAAGTCTCAACAAACAAGTCATGAAGCATTTCTTCCAGTTACCATGAAGAATATTCAGATTTCCTCACTAAATCCAGGAAAACAATTCACCTGAGTACCCCTTGAGCTTCCCTGTTACTCCTGACACTGCCTTCTTAAGCAGATCAATAACCATTCCCATCTGATTGGGTTGTTGTGGAAAAAAACAATGGAAATGCAAAAAAAATATGTGGGAATTTCAGCTTGTAGTAACTGGAAACTTGTCAGCAACAGTGATAAACAAGATTTGAGCTGAGATGATTTAAAATGTTTTGTTTTACTGAGGAATGAAAGGCAAGGCAAGAGGTCTGCTTGCACAGAATCACACCTGTACCAAAGCATGGAGCTGAACCCACCTGGAGTGGCCAGGAAAAGGGGAAAGAGAGGGACAAGTGAGGAAAGGAGATTACCAAAGGTTTCAGTTTGACCTTATACTAGAGTAAGTAACATCAAGCACTGTCAGATCCAGGACATGATGCAAGAGGAAGATAAATCCAGCAGACTTTGATGGGGCCTGCACTGATGGTGGTTATGGGCACAATCAGTACCATCAAACACCCCACAGCGCAGATAAGACAAGAAAAAGAGATTTTTTTAAAAGGAATTTCCTAACTGACAGCAAGAATTAAATAACCAGATATAAGCACACACATGCAAAAAGGTAAAAATCTTAGAATATGAGGTTTCCCCCTGTCCCTGTATAAACATGTGCAGTAAATCCAGCAGAGCAGGGACAAATGAGGAGGGATCTGGCCACTGCTGGTCTGATCACTCAGCTCTGCAATTATTGAGTGTAACTTGAACTCAGGGTGGATGAGATGCAGGACGACAACTGACCTTTGAGAGCCAAAGAAAGCAGCCCTGGGTCTCATTAAAACCCCGAGTTTGCTACTCAGCAGTGATTATTCACAGACGCAAAGGTTGGAGCCTGAAGGGGGTCGTTGTGACCATCTCATCAGCCTGGTAGTGACTCAGCTCTGCTGTCCTGATGGAGCTGGACACTCTGTAGGAAAATATCCTGCTTGGTGTAAGGTGTAGGGATGGGACTCAACAGCTCAAGCACAGCCAGATCTATCAACATCTGAGCCAGTTGTTTCCAATGTCAATAAAGAGAAACTGTCTGGATTGAGGGTTATTGAACCTCAGTAGGGCAAATGAGTCACACTTCCTAGTGCCTGATGTCTCCCAGGGGCTCAGAAGGAAGCTTTCCGTGGTTAACTCGAGGTGACATCTGCACAGCAGACACTGAAAGTGCAATTTAACACTCAGCGCTGTTGTCTGGGGATAACAAGTGAAGTAAATGTTGTCCCCCTGCATTTTCACACATCATTTCCTGGGTGTGTGTAGTTTCCTGGGGGTGCAGGAGAGTCAAGTGCTCACCACAAGTGAACCCTTGGAAGGAAGCACAGGTGGGAGCTGGGACAGCTGGGTTCCAGACACTGTCCTGTTGGATTCCCACAGATCCACAGATTTTGGAAAGCAGATCCAACTCATCCTTGCCTGCAGCCAGTCTCCCACATCCCTTGGCTTCCCTCACCCAGGACAGCAGGTAAGGACACAGCCCTTCCCAATGTGAGTAAAATCAACAGGTGTGGTCAGCACTGGCTTCTCAGTGGGGATCCCTCTTCTTGGGATGGGACAGGATGCAGTGGGATTGGGAGAGAAGGAAAAGAAAACCTCTGTCTCTTTACTTCAGCTTTTGTGGTCCCAAATTCCTTCTCACCTCCTGGGAAGGGGAATATACCAGGTTAGGGGTCAGGAGAAGCCTTCAAATCTCTTCTGTGCTCCTTCCATGCCTGGGGAGAGAGAACTTTCCTCTTCTAGGCTGTAGGTTCAACTGCAATGCCAAGGAATGCTGATCTAAAACCATGCTGCAGGACTGAAAACACAGGGTGGGGTCACTTGTCTTCTGACAGGTGTGCAGGCCAGGTTAGATCATCATGATGCTCCTTTCTGGCTTACAAAGTTGTGACTATTTAAAAACCAGCATTCCAAAAGGAGTCAGAGAGCCCACACAGCCTGTGCTGTTTCACCTGACATCCAGAATATCAGTTATAGCAACAAAAACTAAACCATTGCTTTCCCTTGATCACAGAGAGGTGACTGTAATCACAGCATCATGCCCAGACCCCGCCCAATGGTTTTAGGCACTGAAAATGCTTGGATTGAGAAGGGAGACAATAAATCCTGGCAGTCACAAGTGTGTTGGATGTGGCCAATAATCTGATAGAGGGCAGGTTTGGATTAGGTATTAGGAAGAAATTCTACAGTGTGAGGGTGGTGAGGCCCTGGCATGGGTTTTCCAGAGAACCTGTGGTTGCCTCAACCCTGGAAGTGTCCAAGGCCAGGCTGGATGAGGCTTGGAGCAACCTGGGATAGTGGAAGATGTCCCTGCTCATGGCAGGGAGTTGGAACTAAATGATTTTTGAGGTCACTTCCAACCCAAACCATTCTGTGATTCCATTTGCCTCACAGCAAGGCCAAGGCACTCCAGTGCCACAACACCACAGGGAGTTCCTGTCTGTGAGTCCTGGGAAGGATCAATCCCCTCCCTCCAGCCCAGAGCAGGGTCTGTGTGATCCTGCCATGCTGTCAGTGTGAGCTACACCAGCCACAGGGGGGCAAAAGAGATGGAATCCTCATTAGCATTGTCCATCCCTCTTCATCTGTCCAGTAAATCCTACCCAAAACAGTGGAGGGAGAGAAGCTGATTTGTCTTTGGGTCCATCCCCTCCCATTTCTTCCTTCAACCTCTTAGAGTGTCCCCTCCCTCTGCACTGCTGTCCTTGGCCCTTCACATTCCCACCTATCTATGTGGTTGTTGTTGATTTAATTTTATTTCTCCTAATTGCATTCCAAGTTGCAAGGGAGGCTGGCAATCTCCTCTTCTTCCTGGATAAAGAGGCTTTTTAATTTTTTGAATTTTCATTAATTTCTCTTGAATGCTCATGAAACCAAGCATGTCTGAGAAATCCTATCACTCCATCAGCCTGGGGATTTTCTACCCATTTCTGTGCATTAGGTTAATGGAAAATACAGTCTCTGTCTAGCTGGAGGTTCATATAATTTGCCAGCAAATTTGAATTCCCACATGTATGCACAGTTTTACTCTTTTCCCTTGGGGAAAATGAAAACAAACCACTTCATTTCTGCTTAAAATCACTTGAACCCATTTGTTTTGTTTTGTTAAGCAGAAACGAAGCATTTTGCTTGGGTCATGCTGACCTCATGTTCTGCCTATTTTCATTATACAGGGACTTCATAAAAGTGCTTTCCAGTGTCTTAGACCTTTTTATTCAGCTGGGAGGCAACATTCCAGGATGGACAACATTTTCCTTGGTACACCCTAGACCTTGACTTGCACCGTGTCCATGTTCATCCAGTAAAAGAGGGGAATGCAGTGCCTGGCTGGGGGTAGAGAGGAGCCTGATATCATCAAACCCAAACACAGATGGTCTCTGACAGCTCAGAAAGATTCAGGTTAATTGTTACGGAAAAATACTCCATAAAAAAATAACAACAACCCACAACAAAAAATAATAATTAAAAAAAAATCAAAAAAACAAACCAAATCCAAACAGAAACATTATTAAATCCAGGAATTTGAAAATATTTCCTTTGGCCTAGAAATACCAAAATAAGGTATTTACAGAAACATGTTTAAAGAGAGGGACAGCTGTTCTGGAAATGAGAATATTTCAGACTGGTTTTGACTAATTTGGGAAGAAAATAATGGCATTTTACTGGTCCCACACCTCTTGTTTCGACTGCCTGTAATGCAGCCCCACATCCAGCATCTCCAGACCTTCTGGGAAGTGGGCAATCCACACCTTTCATGAGAAACACAGTCTGCCCAGGCTCGTTGGAGGCTGGCTCCTGTCCTGGTGGGTGCAAGAAGAGACGGAGCAGGTTTGAGGAAAGCCCTGCAAGAAAAATGGGGAAAGAGGATCTGTGGAGAGCTCGTAGACCCAAAAGATGAAATCATGAGAGTGGACTTGTCTTTGTCTAAAGGGAGGAGGCTCAAGCTGAAATCAGAGAGCCCAGCTGAAGCCTGCACCAACGATTCCCTTTCCAGGATCATATGAGAGGCATGAGTCACACGCTGTCCCCATCCCTACCTTGGAGGGATGAAGTGCAGCATGGCAGTTTGCAGTGCACTCGGCTGGAAATAATCTCCTTAGGACAAAAAGGCGTTGTTGGAAGCGGCTGCCGTTTCCAAATGCCAGCATTTGGAAGCGTGCAAAGAATGACAGTCACAGGAACTGGGATTTGAACAGGAAAAGTGGTGCCAAGTGCTATATTTGGGCATGATTATTGCTGTGTTTGTTATTATTATCATTATTATCACCACTCGAATTATAGTTCTGGTTGGAGACCGTGCTTGAGATCAGAACTCCTTTTAGCGAGAGCTGTCTGCAAATATTGTGAGAAATGGTCCCTTCTCCCAGGGCAAAAATAAACAAGAATGTTAAAAAATATCCCTTTTCAGCAACAGCAAGATTGCCCTGTGTGTACAAGGAGAGAGGACTTCAGGATATGCAAGAAAGTTCTGATAAGTGCAGCCCAAATTGTCTATATGAGAGATAGCTCCTCTTATCAAAGAGTTTTATCTCCTAGTGGATAAGAAAGAGTGAAGTGCTGCCATCTCCTTCTGAGGCACAGGGAGATGAAGCAACTCACCCCAAAAATCTACCAGAAGATCTCCCTAAGCTCAGCCTTCCTAGTTCAGAGGAGCAGAAACCTGGTTTCTTCTAAACTGGAGTTTGGTCACAGGTGGTTTTGATTACAGATGTCACTGCCTGGACCAGGAAAACCCATCTCTTAAAGTCAAGGAGGGCATCTCACTAAGGGCATCTGGTTGGGCTGTTCTCCTTAGGGGTTCCATGCCAATCACAGCCCAGCTGGTGTTTTTAGGAGCTACTTTAAAACAGGTATCAGTTTTCTAGGGCGCCAAAGTATTGGGGTGATCTGCAGTGCCTAAGGTGGCACAAGGACTCAGCTGAGTAAATACAAGCATTGTGTGTCATTCTTTCCATACCACACCTTCCCAGCAGCTCTCCAGCTGCTCCTCCTCAAGGCATGGATGTCGCACAGACCTCTGTCATATCTGCCTGCCCCATGTGGGGACATCTCAAGTGACAACAGACACCTCTGTCTAAGCAGCAGATCCTTCTCTGTGGGCAGGTGTCTCCCAGCCTCCTGCTACAGCCAACAGAGAGGGCTCCACCGAGCACTTGGAGCAGCCAAGAGCCAGGTGACATGTTCTGGCTTTCCTGAAACATCTAAGCAGCACAAATACAAAGGACATAAGAGCTTCAGGAAAATTATTCCCTTTTGGAGAGGCAGTTGGAAGGTGGGAGGTCCTCACATATGGCACAGGACATTTCTGTTGGGAAGCTGAATCGTGTCCACATCCTCTGAGAGAAATCTCTTCCATCCAGTGCATCCTTCCCTGTTGGGTCTTAAAAATCTCTCGTCATCTTTCTTACGAGCTCAGCTGTTCTTGTGACTGTTTTCCAGCAGCATCCCAAGTGACTTTCCACAGGAATAGGATCTGTTTCATGGGTGAGGGAAGTGTGGCACAGAGAGGGGAGCTGACATGCCTGTGGTCATCCAGAAGGCAGAGGTGGGAACAAAGCCCAGTTCTCTTGACCATCAATCCAGGCCCTGTAACCACGAGGTGTAGCTCTGCATCCCAGGCTCTGATCCTCAGATCCAGCACAGCAGTCAGTGCACTTCAGCTGCTGGCTGAAGGCTGCTTTTTCCCCGTAACCAGAGGCTGAAAAGTAGTGAAGTTTCCAACATTCATTTTATCTAAGCCCCTAAGCCTCTCCTCTGAAGCGACTGGAGGACAGATGTCAATCCCATTTACCTTTTGGGACCCTCAGAGCAAGGTTTGAAGCACGTGACTATATTCCAGTGCTTTGATGCACTCGGAATTCCCGCTCCCATTTGCTGCTGGGCACTGAAAGTTTGAAAATTCCCTCTGCCAGTTCCCCCTCCAGGCTGTGTGCATTGATATTCTCCACCACCCAGTGCACTGATGTGACTCTGTGCACTGAATTTCAATGAGTGGGTAGGGGGTACAGCCCTCATGCAGAAACCCATTAGAAGCTGCTTGCTATTGAAGGGCAGTGAGCAGATAAATGTGATTGTCTACGAGTCTGAAAACAAAGGGAATGTGCTGTGATTTTACTGGAAGAAAGGTACCGTCAGTGGAAATGGCTCCATGTGAAAACTGCTCTCAGCTGCTGTGTTGAAAAGTCTGAGAAAATTGAGATGAATAAGGAAAGCAATTTAGCTAGGAGGGGGGAAAAAGGAGGGGGAAAGGTGCTTTATTTTATTAAATTACAGCTGTAGCTTTCCTTCTTTTTTTTTAAATTTGTGGGATGGTTGTGACAAAGGTCAAGAGCCTCATTTTTCAAAGGCAATGTTCAAGCCCCACGTACAGCAGTTCAGAGCAGAGGTTGCCTTTTCACACTTTGTTCCTGATGTGCCAGACATCCCTGGGGCTTCCTGGGCAGCTTCCTAAGAAATTTCTGTCAGATTCTCTCAGCTTTAGCTGGAGCAGCCACTTTTTCTGGGTGCAGGTGAGCCAAATAAAGCCTCCATAAAGACCTGTGGGTGTCTGAGTGCTAGAGGAGGCACCACACCTCTTTATTCCCGTGGATCCAGCCCTTAGAATTCCACTTTTACCTCCTTTATGGTGGGGAAGTCCCTTGAAGGGGACACCCAGTGTCAACCTGGCTGGCTTCCAGCTGCCAACCCCTAAGGCAGCCTTGTGGTCCCGTAGGTCCCGGGTCATATCAACCACCTCCATGTGGATGTCTCATACCTGGGGTGAGTTTGAGCCCATAAATCAAGGCCCTGAAGTGGGGTGAGATTATTGCCAACCCCATCCCCCAACAATTGGGCAATTCAGCTGGAACTGGTGAGTGCAAAAGTAAGGCAAAAGCCTTGCCAGCAGCAATCCCCATAAGCTGTGCTGGCACCTTCACGTGCAGGTCCTCAAAAAGGTGTGGTATTAATTTAGTTTTAATTCTTCGTCATGCATCTCAGTGATGGAAGAGCCCAGTTCCCAGCCAGGGCAGGAATAAACCACAAACTGACTCATACTCATCTCTGCTTCACCTTCCTGCGCCCTCCAAATGTGAGATTTCAACTTTTCTGCCCTGCAGGCTCCATTTCCCAGCCTTCAAACAACAGCCACAGCACAACGTATCTAAGATTCACAGCTATAATTTACACTTTAGTGCCACCCTCCCGGGTTTTACAGAACCACTAAATGGCAGGGATGACTCTTTAAAGCGGGGAAGGTGTCCATTGATGGTGTTTGCTGCACTGTGTCCTCCTCTGACTTTTTCACAGACTGGCAGGAAGGAAGTTTGTCATTCCAACACAAACTTTAGGACCAAAACACACAGTTTTCTGCATAGTCCATGTTGGTATCAGCACCAGTGCTTGAAACAGGAAACAGGTGAAATGAGGAAGGAATCACAGAACGACTGTAGAGAACTGCTTGAACTACCACTTCCCTCCTGCCCTTTATTTCTACTCTCATCCATAGCTGTGTGAGAGCACAGCTGCCTTGAGGCTCTCAGACACAAAAATCCCACTTATGGTCCCTTCTGCCTTGCTCCTGGGACCAAACCCAGGAGCTTGATGCTGTTCCAACAGCCCAGAGGCACCCAGGGCCATTTGAGACACCCATGGGTAACAGAAACCTCTGCAAAGGACTTGAAGAGGTGACACATCATCTGTGGGAGGTCAGGAGAGATGAAGAAAGTGGGAAGTCCCACTTTGGAGCAAATATCTGTAGAAGTTCAGAATCCTACACTAAAAGATAGATATAGTTCTATAGTAGACACATAAGTCCTAGACATCAGAATGAAAATAGTGTGAATCCCTATTGCTCTTCCTGCCTGTTCCCCCAGATTTCTCCATCCAAAACACAGCAGATGGTGTCCATTTTCCCTTGATTTTAAAGCTTCCATTCACCTTCTGCATAATGTTCTCATAGCCCTTCCAATCAGGACAGGGTTACACACCTGCTCTCATTTCTTACCCTTCCCCACCACACAGCTTTTTCTGCAGGAATAAAGCAACTCCGTGCCTCCATCCACATCCCAATTCCTCCTTCAGGACACCCTGTTCCCTGCCTGGCAGGTCTTCACTCAAAAACCTCCTTAAAACAGACACTGGAGTGTCAGTTTTGGGATGACACATCACATAATGGAAACAAACAAGGGGAAAAAGTTCAACAGAAACTAAATTTGGATTGTTGCACTTTGTGTCACCACTTAAAGGCCTGAAGACCTGGAGGGGCTGAAGGAGAGTCCAGCCTTCAGTGGATTTTTTCCCTCTGTTTTTACAGAGAGCACAATTTTATGGGGGCTGATTTTACTTCAAAAATCATGTGGTATGAAACATGAGTGTCCTGCAGGCTAAATAAAAGCACTGAGGAACCCCTTGTGTGTGGCTGATCCTTTGAGAAGGGCAGATGAGCAGTTGTGACCAGTCAGGTCCTGGTTTCACCTTCCCACCACATATCAATACAGAGTGTGTCACATTTTTAGTCTCTTTACTAGAGAGAGAACAACCACAAATGCTGTTGCTGTCTCCCACGGCTCTTTTTTTTTTCAACTGGGCTACAGCAATGAGAGACAAAACTGGGATTGCAGGGTGGCCAAAATATTGGAGCAACATGAAGTCATTAATGCACCAGAGAGCTTAATGCTAAACTTTTCCTTTAATCATTAATCATCTTGTAAATAGCATTAATCTGAGTCTCAAAGGAATTACTCTGCAAAAGGCTTTGATCCCAGTCTTTTTGGTGAATAAAGCCCTTTGGGAGTGATTTTAAAATCACTTTCATTATATAAAGTATGATGAATTGAAGAGAAGCAGCACCTCCAGTTGTTTCCACTGTGCTTTAAAACAGGACAAAGATATCTTCAGAGTTAGCCAAAAAAGGGGAAATTGCAAGCACCTGAATTCTCCTGATTTTATTCAAAGTTTTTATTTCCAGACGTACTTACAAGAGATTATGCCAGCCTTCACTGCCTTATCCAGAGTCAGCTGTTCCAGCTTCCCAGAGCATATCACAAGTTGGCATGAGGCAGAGATAAGCCTCGCAGGAGGTCAGAGAGAGTTCAAAAGAGCAGAACGAGGACAAAAGGCAAGAAGCATCCACGATTAAAAAAATGCAAATGCATGAGGCTGAGCAGAAAGGCACATGAAGTGCAGCTGTATCCACTGACTCTGAACCTTGTGGAAGGGCTGTCTAGACTGTGCAGCTGCAGTGAGGGATGGAGCCACATGTGATGGAGCAGCAGCAGAGAGGGGGAAGAGTGGTCTGGTAACAGCCCCTGCAATCCCCATCTCCCTGAACCCATTTACATCCAGAGAGTTCAGTTTAAAAGAGATGCAACCTAGACACAGCATCAACTTTGGGGTTTCTGAGAGGCTGGACATTATAAAAAATGTTAATATAAAAAAAGCTTCTCTCAGTAACTGAGAAACTGGAGAAAAGGTTCATGATTTCTGGTGCAGGCCAGTCTCATTGGGACATCCCTCTTAAATTTATTCACACACCACTCCATCACCTCTGTACTGCACACACACATCCCTTGGAGGCAAGAGATGTTCTTCCTGGCTAAAGAGTTTTTATTTTAGACAAAAAAGCTGTTAAAAAATGTGGCAAAGATAGGCACAAAATGAGTCATGCTGTGAAAGGACTCATCTGAAAGGAAACTTAAACCAGCAGCTTCCTCCTCATCACCAGCTGTTATTGTATTTGGGGGTGCCCCGTGGCAGGAAGGAATGATGAATCTGACTCCATGTTCTCAGAAGGCTAAGTTGTTATTTTATGATACTATATTATATTAAAGAATACTATACTAAACTATACTAAAGAATACAGAAAGGATACAGACAGAAGGCTAAAAAGATAATGATGAAAACTTGTGACTCTCTCTCCAGAACCTCGACACAGCTTGGCCCTGATTGGCAAATAAGTCAAAACAACTCACATGAAACCAATGAAACAACCACCTGTGGGTAAACAATCTCCAAACACATTCCACATGTGAGCACAACACAGGAGAAGCAAATGAGATAAGAATTTGTTTTCCTTTTTCTCTGAGGCCTCTCAGTTTCCCAGGAGAAAATCCTGGGCAAAGGGATTTTTCAGAAAATATGAATGCCACAGGGTGCAGTGTGCTGTCACATACAAGGGGTGGAGAGAAAAGTGTGAATGTGGCCTTTCTGCTCCGTGGCCAGGCACATCCAGTGTTGGAACCAAAGTCCTGGGCTCTCCCTGTGCTCACATGCCATTTCCCCAGCCAGGGCTGCAGTTGCAGAAGTGAAATCAGATTAAATTCTGCCGTGCTGCAGCACAGGCAAACGAAAGCTTTGTATCAAAAAATACATGATGCTGCAAGTGATGGCAAACTCAGACCACAGGCAAAGTTCCCACAGTGAAGTGAAACTCAGATTTCTTCACCAGATCAAGCAGAGACACACCAAGTTTACTTGAAGTCATCAGACAGACATTTTCTCTTCACTGATACAGGAGAGGACAAATCTTCTTTTCTTCCCTTGTCTTCTGCTTGTCTATACAAAGCCCTGCACCCCTGTAACTAAGATGACCTCATGAGGGAAAACTGGAATTTAAAATAAGAGAAAAGTTAAAAAAAAAAATAGCCTTGGGGTTTTGTTCGTGGTTTGGTTCTGTGGGTTTACTTCAACTTTTTTCAGAAGCCACAGTCTGCCTTTCAGACAGTCCACCAAGCCACCTGGAACAGGGGCAGTCCAGTCTGAATTTATACTCAGTGCAGACCATCAGGGTCTCATGGGCCCTTGGTTTCTCTTCTCACCCCAAGATTGTCTCCTTTCTTCTACTTATCTAGTGACAAAACACCTGCCACCAATACAGTGGGTAAAAATGAGGAAGAAAAAATGAAAACTGCGTGGATTTTAGCGGGCAGTGACTATTAAAAGATGTCTGCATCCCAGATTTAAAAAAAAAAAATGTTTCCAAAATCTTCTTTGCCTGTGATCATTTGCTGAATTCATGCAGAATCCACAACAAACTTCTGCCCATCTGAAGCTCTGATTCATGCCAAGACCACCCTCTCAGCCCACGCCCTGAGCCTTTAGAGTTACTGGGACACCAAAGCCCAGTCCTAACCCACATACTGCAAGGCTGGGTCTGACAGGAAAATGAACAGAGATGGAAATGGGCTCCCCATCCCCCCACGGAGACACTGATTGCTTTCTCAATAATCTGAAGTGGTGAGGGAAAAGGACAGTTTACAATACAGGGCCTTGGGTCACATACGAGCATGTTGCCTCCCTTTTCCTTTCCTTAGAGGATCATCACAGGGAAATATTCTGCCTTAATTTGCCAGCCAAGCTGAATATTGACTTTTCACCCAAGGCCACAGTTTGCTCTGAGCACTGTCCAGCTTCCCACAGGAAGCTGCCACCAGCTTCTACCATCTTTCACCTTAATATTTACTCCTTTCTTTCTGCTGCCATTTTCTGGCTCTGCACCATCCCTGTGACTCAGAGACTTCCCGGACCCCAACTCGTTGGTGACATCAGCTCTGAGAGCTGAAGTTAATAAACACCACTCATTATGTCAAACTGTAATTACGGGGGAGGCACGGGCAGAGGTTGTTTGGCTTTTTTTTCAAGTGAGGATGTTGAGTTTCCTCTAAAACCATATTTAGACCTGAGCTGCAGCACGCCTGCTGTAAGGAATCACTGTGATTTTAATGACCAAAGGACAGAAAGGGGATCACAGGGCTTTGTTTAGGCCCTGGGTGTCCCAAGAGACAGAAGTATGTGTAAAGCAAACTGTGCTGCAGAACACCTGGTACAGACATAAGGCAAAAGTCCAACAGAGCTTCGAGGTGATTTCCGTGTCCTGAAGTCACCTCTGAGGGTGACTTCATCTCCAGGAGACTCGGTGACTTAAAAAAAAAAAAAAAAAACAAAACACAAACCAAAACAAAACAATGAAGATATTTCAGACATGCCCAGCATCTGCCGGCTCAAGCAAACATCAGTAACTCTATAAATACATCTGCTTTCCCTGCTTGATGTTGTACATTCACTTTTTACTTTCAAAAGGAGCAAATATCTCATCCTACATGAGCAAGGTGAAGCAGCGCTGGGGCAGCATGTGAATGTCAGAGAATCATGGAAAGGTTTGGGTTGGAAGGGACCCTAAAAATCAGCCAGTTGCAACCCCCTGCCATGGATGCCACCCACTAGATCAGCTTCCTCAGGGCCCTATCCCTCCTGTCCTTGAGCAATTCCATGGAAAGTAATATTGATGCTGTTAATAGTGGGTTTCAGCACAGCAAATTTTGCACCAGCTTAAACACAAGCCACCTAAAATCCTCCACCATTTTAGAGATTCTGAGTTTCCACCGAGATTTACTTGAAGCCACAGCTTTTCTGTATTTTATAATTATTATTTTTGTAATTTTTTTTTATTTCTTTGCAGGGTTTTCATGTTCACTTCCCTGATATCTCAATTCTTCAGCCGGAGCTCAAACAGAGCCGCATGCAACCACATCACCTTTCCTTTCCAGGACAAGGTGACACACCTGCCAGCACTACCTGGGGCTGTGACTCAGCTCTGCCAGGAGTCACGAGCCCCAGGGACCTGGCAGGCCACAGGTAACACGTGTCCACACAGGGGGTGAGTTCTGAGCTGTCACAAGAACAAGGCGTGAACCAGTTGGAAATTCGACCCAGGCATCTCCTGTCAGCACAGGAACCAACGAGATTGCAGAGCTGGGGAGGTTCCTGCAGGACTTCCAGGCTTCAACAGGTGACTTCTAATCTGGTTTATCAGCAGGTCATATGAATTTTAGCAAAGTAATTGAATCTACCTCACCCTCTTAAAAAAAAAAAAATAAATCAGACTTCATAACATAAGCAAGATGTTATGAGAAACGCCCTGGAGTACTGGTAGAGATATTTGTTTTTTCAGCCTGGATTTCTTCTTCTTTTTTTTTTTTTTTTTTTTTCTTTTTTCCTTTTTGGGTGTGTTTTTTAATCTTTTAATAACTCTGTCTGGAATTATTTCTCTGTGAAAACTGCCACCCTGCTCATAAAAGGTAGAAATAATGTTCTAAGCAAATGCAAACAGGCACTTTTTCAATGCCTAAACTATTTGTGGAATTTGGGGTTGAGGGATCAGAGCAGACATGTCCAGGTAGGGAAATCTTACCTAGCGTTTCAAGGGGAGATTTTGGCAAATAACAAACTTTCAGGGCAGGGATTTTGGTCTGGCTTTTCCTCCAGGGCTGGTGGTTTATTGGCCAGGTATGGCAAAAATGAGTCAGCAGCCCCTCTGCCCCTCTGTCATGGATGCAGGTTGAAACACCTCTCCCAGATGCTTCCCACATTTCTGGGCCTGGGCTTGAAGGTGACCAAACACCTCTTCAGTGCTTGCAGAGGTGAATCTGTCCTGCCCTGAGCCCTCTCAGCTCTCCCAATTTTTCCTCTCCAGTGTCTCTTCTCCAGGACACGACTGTGGCCTCATTTTTCTTCACAGAGAAAAGCAAGGCACAGCTTCCCCAGAATATTTCTGAGAATTGCAGCGAAGAACCTCAAAGAAAGAAAAAACAATTCTTATCTCAATTGCTGCTTCTCTTGTTCACAAGTAAAACACATTGTAAAAGATTATTTACCTAAAAGGAATTGGTAATTAGATTCTGGTGTGAGTGTTTTGGTTCATTGACCAATTGAATCCACGTGTGTGTGCTGGGACTGTCGGGTGACAGTCACAAGATTCTGTTCAGTTGAGTTGAGTGCTTGTGCAGATTCAGTTTAGATATAGAGTAATATAGTATAGAATAATATAATATAATAAAGTAATTAATCAGCCTTCTGATATCCATGGAGTCAGATGCATCATTTCTCCCCTTTGTTGAAGTTGCCTTGATTTACTTTACACAACCACCTCAACACCTGTTCCTCACACTCCCACAGGTCCCCATGAATTTCTGCACATTTTCCCTGCTGATGTTTAAGGTCCGACCTTCACAGTGAACAGCTGAGATTCAGTGTGGAAGAAGCAGGATTCAGAACAGCCAGCAGCTATGTCCAGAGCTGATGAACCTCACTTTCCAAGCTGCTCAGACCAAGACTTTCCCTCCAACCTCAGCCCCTCCCATGAGTGTTCTGTGACTCACAGGTCGCTGCAAGGCTGTCCTAGCAGAAGGCTCTCATATTCTGCTCAGTCACTGCTGGCAGTGCTTCATCTGGACCATCAGTGTGATCCTGTACAGCTGCTCTCATGCTCATCCTGTTTTAACATGTTTGTTTCCTTTAATTTGAGGGATGACATTGGCCTGATCCTCTCTCATCCCACTCTTGTGCTCATCCTGTGCACTGTGGGCTGGAATCAGAGAGTGCAAACACAAGTCTTGTACTTATTTGTAGAAAACAACATAAAAATGACTAGTCAAGGCCCATCTAGCCCAGAATTTTGGTTTACAGCAGTGATCTAAGGGAAAGTATGACAAGACAAACACATGGTCACATTTTTCCTGAATGCTGTCCCAGTGAATTTGTGCAAATAACTTTCAAAACCCTGAAAGCAGCAGGACTCTGTCCGTGGCATATTTGGTGATGGAAAATATGTCCCTGGCAATGGAGAACATCCGTGGATACACAGAGCTCTGCTTTTCCATCCCCTGTGCTTTAAAAAGACTGAGGTGAAGGTGCTGCAGCTCCAAGAGCAGCACCAGGAGAGAGGTGAAGGTCCCAGGGAAATAGGAGAGCAGCACACAGCCCAGAAAAGCCTCAGGTGCTAACACTGTTCCTTTTCTATAGTCAGATTTATTTGGGGATGTCTAATGGGACCACTACTATCAAATAAATAGGATTTTGCCTGAGATGTGTTACTGGAATAACTCTGTGAAGGATAGTCTTGCTACATGAGCAGCAAAGGGTGAATCCAGATGTTTGATGTGCTGGATAAGAAACTCCTCATGTCCCCAGAAGCTGTCACACTTATGTTGTACATCCTCATGGGCAGACTTTAGATTTTGCTGCCAGGTATGTTGGCTGTTTTAGTGTTTGCAAATATCCCAGAAGAGAGGCTACAACATGGCTGTGACTCCTGGAAACAACAACAACAAAAAAAAAAAGTGAGGCTTTAAAGGCAACTGACTCATTTTGGAATTTAAACGGTGTTGGAAAAGATCTTGAGGAAGTTTGTAAAAGAATCTGCAACAGGCTCCCCAGGGAAGTGGTGGAGTCACCATCCCTGTCAGCGTTCAAAAAACTTTGTAGATGTGGCACTTCTCAGTATGGCTTAGAGGGCATGGTGGCATTTGCTTGAAGATTAGACTTAATGATCTTGGAGGTCTTTTCCTACCTTAATGATACTATGATTTTATGACATTACAGGATCAATTAACTCTTCTTTAAACCTTAAAAACTACAGGAAAAATTACTTTAAATGACTGAAGCTGTCAGTGAATTGTCAAAATTTGGTTCAGATCTCGTTGCAAGAACAGAACACTGCCAGCCTGTGTGGTGAATATCTGTTTCTCCGACAAGCTGCTACTTGAACAGAGCCTGCTGAAGCAAAATAGGTCCCCTCACGCCGCTTCACTGGAATAATCCTGCTGAAGAACCATTTTTGCCTGCCTTCTAGCAAAAAAGCAAATGATTCAGTGGATGCATGAAAAGCATCACTTCGAAGGCCTCAGTATGTTTAAAGTTTGTTTCTTGGCACAATCATGGCAGCAAAGCTCCCTTGACAATGTCTTGGTCCCTGGAGCCTCATCACTGACCCTGTGGGTGCTTCTTTCTGTCTGTGCCCAGCAGCCTGGAAAGGTAAAGCTAATGAGAGCAGGAGTAATCTGACACAGAGGAGAGAGCCTTCAATGACTCTGACCCATTAACCTTAATCTCGTAATTACCCCGCCATTGATCAGGAAGTGTGTGCTAATTAGCAGAGCGTTAGAGCAGAAATTCGCACCCAAGGCATGAGTCACGAGCCTAATTATCAACATCTCCTCCCAGGCCTCGCAAAGGCTGGGACTGAGCAGGTGATGTTCTTCTGGCCCTCTCCTTTTGCGCAGAAATGGCTCACAGGAGCATGAGAAAATGAGTCTTGTCACTTGTCCTGCACCATCTTGTCCTTGTCAGCTGCTTTAGTGGCAACCTGGTCCCAAAATAATTTATGTGAGAGAAATGGCATTATAGAACCACAGAATGGTTTTGTTGGAAAGGAACCTTAAAGATCATCTCGTTCCAACCCCCTGCCATGAGCACAGATACCTTCCACTGAACCAGGTTCCTTCAAGCCCTGTCCAGCCCAGCCTTGGGCACTTCCAGGGATGGGGCAATCACAGCTTCTCTGGGCAACCTGTGCTCACAAAGTGAAAAATTTACTCCTAATATTCAATTCAAACCTAGTCTATCAGTTTAAAGCCATCCCTCCTTGTCCTGTCACTGCATGCCTTTGCAAAAAAGTTCCTCTCCAGCCTTCAGGGTCAGCCAAGCAGAATCCAGCCTTGGTTTTTTTTGGGTGACACTAATTCAAAAACAAAACCTGGGGAACTAATTCTCATTTATGCTGCCTCCTTTTCTTATGCAAAATAATCTGCAGCCCCTGCACAAAGTAAAGCACGCTGTGTAGCAATAACATAAGACCACCGAGGCTGCAGGATCCACTTTGGATCCATGCCTTGCTTCCTTTCTCCAGCCTTTTCCTTGATCTGTAAGTCCTAGAGGTTCACTGTAGTTGATCCTTGAAGAGATCTTCCACTGAATTTCTTTAGGTGACTGTCGCTTTAGGACACAAAATAAAACAACGAGGACACGCAGCTCTCCCAAGGTAAAAAAAGCGTTTTTCATTCCTGACTCCAACATTTATAGATTTCCAAAAGTGACAGTGGATTGGAGGGTGACAGTGCCACCTCTCCAATGACACTGGACTAAACCAACAGCCCATCAAATTTCTCTTCCTCCATAGAAGAATGCAAAACAATAAGTTATTTACATGAAGTGGGTGAGAAAGTTCATTACAAGAATGTAAGCATCAGAAGGTTTAGAAAAACTTGAAAAATCAGGGCGGCAGGTGACAGGTTTGTTCCTACTCAGAAGGGATAAGGGCTTCATCCAGCCACATGTTCACCTAGAGGGGTCCCTAGTGTTATAGATAAAACGCCAATTAAGCCAAATTAATAATTTGCAAGAGCCAAATTATTATAATATTAAAAAGATAAAATTTATTTCACATTTGGATTACAATCTATGCCAGCCACGAATCAAAAGGACAGAGCCAAGCCCAGGACTTTGGCTCTGGGTGAGACACACGCAGCTCTGACCCCCTCGTGCATCAGAGTGCTGCGTTCACGAATTGTGTGAGTTTTAGTCCAGTTTTTGTACTCTTTTTCTTGCCCAGAGCTGGGGTATCCTTTGTCCTTTTCTCAGTCTGATGAGTTTTCGATGTTTCTCTGGTGCAGAATAAGTCTATCAGATGAGCAAATAGTCCAGTCTCTAGAGCCTCGGGAATTATTCATTTTGTTCCGTTGTCTTCTATCCCGCGAGCGCAGAATCTCGTCGTCTCCTTCGGACAAAAGCCGCGTGCAATACACACACCCCGCGTCCAGGAATACAGACATGTTGAATAACGTTTTTACCGGCATTAGGCTTTTGCATGTTAGTGAGTTTCCCAGAACTGGCTATTCACGTTAAGTTGATTATCATAAAATATGCCATCTTTTAGTTATCGGTAGCCAGATGGGCCACTGATGTCTTGTACCATGATTTAGTTAAGATCGCCAGTTCCTGCAGAGCCTCCCCTCTTCACATGTAAATCCAGTGTGTCTATAGGTACTGTGTACGAGGTAACCTTGTTTCCCAGTCCTGGCAGATGTTTCTTTGTAAGCCCCTTGGTTTTGGGGATGTGCCTGGACATGTTTCCCTTAAGGTGTTATACCTTCTATAAATGTAACTAAACTATATTCAACCATGAATTTTGATATATTTATAACAATTGGGACGTTTTGGGGAGGGAGATTGAAAGGTTTCACTAGGGAAGGACCAGCTTTATGCCCAGTGCTGTTCTCACCAAGATAATGGGAGCTTTTGGGAAGGAAAAGCCTTCCTCCAGAGCTCTGCTGGGCCCAAGGGAATGGCAGGCCCATGGGAAGATCACCCTGCTGTTACTGTCCAGTCACACCTGGGTTTTATTTCAGGAGTTCTTAGAAGACTTCTTTTGGCAGGCACAAGGTCCAGGCAGAGGCATCACCCTTCCACGTGTTGGTTATCTCCAGGGGAGGAGCTGCTCTTCCCACCAGGCTGAACTTTAGGCCCAGGAGATCTCACAGAGCCTGGGGAGCTGGGCCAGCTCCAGAGCTCTAATGAGGGACAACCCAGAGGAGAAAGGAGCTTTAGGCTTTGCAAACTTTCACTTCTCACTGCAGGCTGTCAGTGCATTCACCAATGTGGTGCCTAAGACCAAATAACCTGATTTTGTTTTTTTGTTTTTTTTTTTTGGTAGGGTCTTGTGCAGCGCTCAAGAGGCAAAAGCCATTCTGTTTGACAATAGCATTCCTACTGAAGAGAAAGCATTTCTGGTCAATGAGTCAAAATAAGGCATTTTTTAAAATTTTTGTTTTGTGTGTTAGTTTTGCAGACAGAGGCAGTTGCAATGTGGGATTGGAACACTTCTCAGCCAAGGTCTCCAGTAGTCCTCAGGTCCAGGCAACGAGTTCCAAAATGCAGCCCACATGGAGCCCTTCCTTGCTCCATGATCATGACTCAGGAGCACATAGCTCCTCATTTGACAAATGCAGTTTTACTTTTGGTTTTATTTCTTCAAATTTCCAATGTGGAAGGAAAAGAAAGCAAAAACAACAAACAAAGGAAACCGCACACGAAATACATTATTTTGCTAATAATGCCTGAAAGGTGAGAATAAAATTTTCAAGTATTCCAGGAGTAAAGTCCAGGTCAGCTCCAACACCAAGGGATTAATTTGCTAAGAACAGTGTTGTTCTGCCTTGCATCTTTGAGGACATATCAGAATTAAATCTCAGGGGTTTTGTACTGGGCTGACAAACTATCTGCTTGCTTTTAAATTCCATTTTCAAGTCTTGTAAGCCACTTGTGACTGGAAATGTTGCCTGAGGTGGTACAAAGTCCAAACAGCAGCTCACCCTGCAGCAAGGATCAAGTTCCACTGCTGCATGTGGTGTGCAGCTCTCTTTTGCCCTGACCTTGGGATCTTGCTACTTCATATGCCTGGAAAGCAGAATTTAAATTGATAATAATGATAATAACTGATAATAGTTGCCCTTATAATCTGTTTTTCTTCCAAGAATGTTCAGGTGCTTTAGAACTCCTGAGAGGCCAAGTTCAACATCCCTCATCTCCCTGAACTGTTTTTCTTCACTATTGTTTCAATCATCACCATGTTAGCAGGCTCTAAACAAGAAGGAGTGATGAGAATAATGGAAACTCTTTGTGTTGGAGAACTTTGTATCACATGTGTGAGTCATCTTTATTCCCTATTTATCTTTCATCTTTATTCCCTGTTTTGGTGGGATTCCCCTCAGCGCTGCAAATCACCACAATTTCATTCAATCCATGTGTAAAGTGGCACTGAAAAGGCAATTCTGCCCCAAGTCAGCCTTGAGGATGGGTGAAAGACATGGCAAACCAAGTCCTCTTACAAAATATTCTTTTTATGTCTTCCACAGACAACTCAGAGTAGACAAGAACCCGAAAAACAAAATGAAAAGGAAGAAAAGAAAAAAAAATTGCTAGAGCTGTACTGACAGCAAAAGATGAAGGGCGAGTGTAAGAGATGATCCTGTGGTGGATAAGAGTAAACATCTCCCTTTTCTTCCACTGGGAAAATTTTTGCTGGTTTAACTCACCTGAGTTGGAGTAAAAGAGAAGCAACTTCTCAGAGGAGAAATTCCCTGTGGACACCACCCACGGGTAGAGTCAACAAGACAGGCAGCCTTAGCTCAGACCAGAGCCCACATCAGCAGGATCTGTTTGCTGTGGCTACTCATGAAGAGTCACTTGTTCATCAAGTCAGAGACTATTAATGTACAAAGCTTTAAAAATCTCTGTTGTTGCATGTTCGGAACAGTATCACAGAATGGTTTGGGTTGGAAGGGATGTTAGAATGGTCACCTAGACCAACCCCCCTGCCACCGGCAGGGACACCTTCCACTAGACCAGGTGGAAATCCCCATCCAGCCTGGCCTTGAATAGGGCAGAGTAATCCAAGTTTTTACTTTTCCCCTCTGATTTTGGAGTGTTTTCTACCAGAGGTGTGGATCCCTTTGTTCCTGTTGCTTGTCATAACCCAAACCCAAACTTGCCATCACAGTCCACTCCAGAGCATGGAGTGGTTGCTGAGGTCCCAAACTGAAAATGATAAGGACCTTTGCATTCCCTGGCACTCAAGGCTTCTCCAGCCAAGCTGCTGACAGTGAGGAATTCATCCCTCCTGCAGAGTTCTCATTGTTCCTCCTGTTTAACACAAGTAACATGAGCCACAGAGGTGTCTGAACATCCTGGCCAAGGTCTTGGAGGAGTCTCAGCCACAGATTCAGAAACAGAGCTCAGATGTCTCCTCTCCAAATCCCGCTGATGGAGCACTGTCAAAAGCTCCTTGTCCCATCACCTCAGGTAGATTCCTTTGTGCTGAATCACTGGCAGCAAAAGGAATATAATAATTAGAATAATTAACTCCTACATAAGCAAGGCATGATGCAGTTTGCAGAGATCTCCAAGAATTCCTTATCAGTAATTCACATCTACATAAATGGAAGCACTGGAAAGTCAAATCACCCAACCCCAGGCCTGTCCTTTTCAGTCACAGGCATGTCTGGGATCAGAGAGGTCGCTGTGAACTCCTGAAACCCAGCTCTCCTCATGCCAAGGTGCTGGACTGCCAAAGGGGGATGTAGACCCAAAGGGACACCAAAGGTGGGATTAACACCAGTTAATCTTATCACATGCCTACAAGCCATCCCAGAAGGGCTGCTTACAACACTCATCCTTGGAGCATTCATCATGTGATCAAGGTCACATTTTGCATGTCAAATTTCCCAGCTGGAGACCTGGGCAATGCCCATGAGGAATTTGGGCGTGTTTGCATAAGTGTACCTCTATGAGACATTCAGCATGACAGGAGGAGCAGCACAAGCATGTCAGCTAGAAGAGACGCCACTCAGGATTTGGTAAAAAACACGTATTTTCCAGGAAGTTATGCATGATTGAGAGGAGTCTGCATTTCTCATGTCCTTTTAGACCTGGTCTCCAGGACTGATCTTCGGAAAAGTGACAAAGCCAATGTTTCAGCTGGAGTTCCATTCCTGCAGAAACTACACTGAGATTTGTTTGTTTTCCTTGGAAAAAGCCTACAGGTTGCTATGCACAGCATTCCTAATTCACCCAGCCATCTGCAGCAGAAGGCTGGTGGTGAATCAACACCAGCTGGAGCTCAGCAGAAGCTTTTAGGTTGCAATTATGCCAGGCTATGTTCTGAACCTCCATTAATGGGAGCCTCCCAATGGTTTCTAATATCTGCTGATGTCCTGATTGATCAGATCCTCACCAGAAGAGCAAGCAAGAGGTCCTGACATGGTATTTAACTCCTAGATGACTGCTGGTGTCACTAAGCAAACTGGTTTTAATAATCTCCAATTTTCAGTTCTTCCTCCAAAATCTACCCTCCTTTTGGGCTACAAGTTCCTCCAAAGCTGCTTCCTTCAATTTTCCAGGACCCAGAGAATCTGACAGCATATGAGACCTTGGGGAAAGCAAAGTGTTTGTTTTTTGGTGTGGGAGCATGCTGAGATCTGTTCCCAGATCTCTTGACCAAGATGTTAGATGATGTCCAGGCCACCTGTAGGATTCCCTGCCCTCTTCATGGCTCACAGGACAGGAATATAAAGTTGAATGTGTACACTGTGTCAAAACTCTGACTTGGTGTCATCCTACAGACCTTCCCATTTGGTCAAACTGATTCAAGTTCCTAATAATGGTTTCACTAACCAGAAGAATTAAGTGCAAACAAATGTATGGGGCTTTGAGCTACCTGGTCTAGTGGAAGGTGTCCCTGCCCATGGCAGGGGTTTGGAGCTACATGATCTTTATGGTCCCTTCTGACCCAAACCATCCTAGAATTCTCTAATCTTGGGTATTAGCAAACACAAGAGTATAAAATCAGTCATTAATTGAGTCAATGAGTTGAAATCTGTCATTTTTACATCTGAAAGTCTTTGTACTCCATAAATAAGGGCAAGTTCAACTAAAAATTATTGATGTTTTCCCTGGAGCCCCAAACATCTTTGCTCACACCAGAGGAGACCTGAGTGCTGCTCATTTCCATTATGTTGAAACTCTTTTAATACTCTCTGATGGTTTTATAGATGATGTAAAACACTCACACTTCATCCTCCCCTTTGCCTTGAGCGTGGACTGCTGAGGACTGGGAGGTGCCAAAGCTTCTAGCCTTTGGCTTCATCTACAGGAGCAGGAGTTTTGAACAGAATCAGTTTTGGGTCTTTATTTCATCAAATGAATAACAACATCCTTGAGCAGGTAGAGAGGAACATGTGTGTTTTGAATCCCTGCTACACCTGAGAGTGAAGGGCAGGAACGCACCCACAAAATGCCTTAGAACAACTCCAGCTCCTAAATGATGGAAGAGATGGATTTTGAGGCTGGCTGTCAAGGCTATGCTCACAAGGATTAATCCTGAAACACATCAGAAATGACTTGTTGCCTTGCTCCATAAATTTGATCTTTCCAAGGCCTGGAACAGTTTTGAACCTCTAGGGTTTTTGTCCTGGGAAGAGCACAATCAATTCCCATTCTTAATACAGGGGCTGGAAATTCAATATATCTTCACTGATTTCAACTGATTCAAGTTGGTTGAGATTGGAACATGACACAGGGACAGACCCATTTCTTCAGCAGCACGTCCTGTCACGTGTCCCTCTAACACTTTTTCACTGTTTAATGTGAGGGATGCTTTGTATCTGCTCTCAGGTAACTCAGTGAACCATATTTGATAACCTCTCTGTCAGAAAATCACAGAAGGGTTTGGGCTGGAAGAGACTTTTAAGATCATCCAGCTCCAACTCTCTGCCATGGGCAGGGACACCTTCCACTATCCCAGGTTACTCCAAGCTTTGTCCAGCCTGGCCTTGGACACTTCCAGGGATCCAGGGGCAGCCACAGCTTCTCTGGGAAACAAATCTCTGTTGCCCTCTGACCTTCACTGAAGGATCTGCTCAATCTTCACAGGTTTATGCTGACAATGGAGAACATCCTATAGGCAGACACAGACCAGAAAGAGCAGTACTGGAACTCCCAGTCACTATCTTTTGCCTGGAGTTTGTTCATTCTCAGGAAATAGTCCTTAGGTATTTTCTTTTTCCTTTCCTATGAATTTTGAAGGGAAATGGCACCAGGTTTTTGCCTCCAGACACTGGCCTTTTATTTTTTTTTCTTTTGTTTAATTTGCAGTCAGCCCATAAAAACAGGATCTAGCTACTAATTATTCAATCCAATGATCCTGGAAGTATCCTCCAAACCCACTCCTGGAGGGATCACACGGAGCCAAGACGTGGCATGGCAGTAGATGGCGCTGAAGGTCTTGGAGCCCATCAAGGAGCCCTGATCAACCCACTCCCACCTTGTAGGACTTCCCAAAAAACCTTCTCCCACTCTGTTCCCCTCCTACAGCAGAACACAGGGTGACCTTGCCGCTGCAACCTGGGACATTTCGAGACCACACGCTGTGGATGATGGTTAGAGGGTCTAACTGGGAGCTGAAAATGGCAACAAGCCAGGGACCACAGAAGATCCCTGGTTTTGGACAGCAGCCCTGTGTAGTGCCTTTCCCTCTACCAGTCTATTTGGAGTGTTCCACATGGCCACAAAGCAGCTGATGACTCCTTGCTCTGATCTCAGTAATCTCTCCAGAGGCAATTTGCATTTATAGATTCAGAAGTGTGTCTCCAATTATAGAAGTACTGCAAGGTGGCTCCAAGGCACTGTCTGCCACTGTCACCGTGAGACCCCTGGGGACTCAACAGGTCAGGAGCCATCCTACTTCCTCTTATCTGATAGAACACCCTGTATCTGAGCTGGAACTTGACGCTTGATTGAAAAAAGACTGCTGTGACCTCCCAGACTTCCCTGCCTGCTCTTCTGATGGTTTAAAAAAAAAATTTAAAAAAAGAAAAAAAAAAAAGAAAAAGAAAAAAAGCAAAGGAAAGTATTCCTTAGGCCTGCTCTGTAGGTGATACACACGTGGTGGTGTGGCTGGAAGAGGCTGTACCTCATGGTGACTCAGACCTGGGACAAACATGAAAAAATGCAAATTTGTGTCTATTCCACTGGTGGGTGGAAGAAATGCACATTTCCAGGTGCCCACAGCAAGGAGCAGTGGAAGGATGACTTCAGGTGGGGCATGTGTCATATTGAAGCACTTTCTGGCGTGACTGAGTTGTGCCTTCTGTACCTCAGAGAAAGCAGAGGAAAAGGCCAGATCTGCCTGATCCTGGCTCCCTGTCCAATCAATTGAGTCAAAGGCACATGGGCATTTTGTCACCTAAGTCTAAACTAGCCATCACACCTGCTGCTTGCTCTGGGAGCTGGGCATCACCCACATTTCCCTTCGAGTTAAATGGCAATATGGGCACTGCTAGGGCACCTCAGTTAAGTACTGCATGTTCCTGGCAAATTGGTGTCATAAAGGCTATAAAAGTAGATAAGGATAAAATATGTCCTCAATTGCTTGTGAGGACAGAGCAACCAGACTTGGGCCAGACAAGAATCTCCACATTACCCTTAATGCTTCTTCGAGTTCAAACCCGTTCCAATTCAGGAGCCTCACCAGGGCAGTGGAGAAACACCCCGAGGATGACATCAGAATAAACCCCAGCTCCATAAAATACTCAGGATAGCTGAGAACTTCCCTCTTTTTCACACCCTCGTAGACATAGGAAGAAACCTCCCCCTGGGGCCAGTTCCCTGACCTCCAGCAGCCCGTGGTTACTCATCCCATCACAGGCCGTTGTTACTATTTCAGACAGGAAATTAAGCTTCTCACTAAACACCTCTTATCTAATCTCCATGGTCAGTATTTCCACCTTGCTTGCACTAAAGACATTTCCCGTGACATCCATAAAGCTGGGACAGATCACAAGCCAGTTATCACCTGGCTGTGTGTGCTCACAGTGAGGGGAAGCTGCAACACCTCCACCTTTTACCTGCAGCCTCATTACATCGGACCTTGGATGGAACTCATCAGAGGTCATGTGATCAAGCCTAGGAATTCACCTAGAATTTAGTCAAATAAGGTCATTTCATTCTTCTCATGGCAGTTACCTTGAGATGATCAGGGCATTGATGCCTGCTCTAGATCCATATTGATTCTGCAAAGTACAACAAGTGCATGGTTTAGGTTGTTTTTTTTTTTGTTTGTTTTTGTTTTGTTTTTTTTTTATGAACAGGAACAAGGCTACGTGGTGACAGGTCAAGGGGGAATGGATTTTAATTGAAAGAGAGTAGGTTTAGATTGGATATTACAAAGAACTTCTTCCCTGTGAGGCTGTGGTGAGGCCCTGGCACAGGATGCCCACAGAAGCTGTGGCTGCATCATCCCTGGAAGTGTCCAAGGCCAGGTTGGGTGAGGCTTGGAGCATCCTAGGATAGTGGAAAGTGTCCCTGCCCATGGAAATGGGGTTGGAATGAGATGGTCTTTAAGTTCCTTTCCAACCCAGGCTTCTCTGTGACTTAATTAATTGCTCCTGGTGAGGTTTACTCCGGCTGGAATAACCAGTGCTGTGTGCTAACTTAATTCATCCCAGAAACATTCCCATAAAAGCCCATGCTGGTGTTAGGCACACCTAAATGTTCCTAACTAGACAGATGGAGAAAAGATGCACATGTGTGTGTGTGCTAAGACTGAAATGGCATCATCTGTCATCATTCACTCTTGCAAACATCTGATTTATGCATCATTAATGCCAAGACACCCAGATTATCATTTCCAGCACTGTGTACTCATACGTAGGTGAGCGTGGGTGGATAGAGATTTATGTCTGTTAAATGCTTTGGCATACACACATGAATATGTGAGTATCCTGAGTGCAAGATTAGAAATGGATAGACAAATGTGTGGTGGAGAAGTTCAGATATCCAAAAAGAAATCTTGTGCACCTAGACGTCAAATTGCTAGAAATCCCAACATATTTATAACAAATCTTGCCAGCTCCTTCCCTCCCCTGCCTTAGCAGATGAAAGTGTGCCCAGGTTTGCTTTGTTTGGATCAAAGGAATCCATCATCCACCAATGAGTGTGTGCCCCCGTGACACTGAAACAAATATTTGGATGCTGACTGGCAATAAATAAATACCTGCCAGTGTTTATTCCACACCCCAGGGTGGGGCTGGCACTCAGGCTGATCAAGTGAGTCCCTTTTGTGTTTGTTTTGTCGGTCTCCGGGGGGGCTTTTCCCGTCCTTTCCCAGCCCTCTGGCGGGGTTTGGCAGGCAGGGTCTGACAACGCTGCTCTGTGTGACAAGAAAAGCTGCGGAGGTGGGCTGGAGATCGACTCATCAGGGAGGTTTAATGAGCAGTGTGGGGAAAGGAGAAGCATCTCCCTAAATACAGAGTGAGTCAAACTCACCTCTGGCGAATGGAGAAGAAGACTTGGAGCAGAGGAGGCGTTGACAAGGCACCGTATGTGCTCTCAGTCACATCCTCTGCTGTTTACTCCAGCTGCAGGGATGTGAGCAGAAGTAAAACCTGATTTAGGTCACATATGCCTTTCTCTTTGCTCAGTGCTGGAATCAAAACATCCCGTGGGCAAGAGGAGGAGGAGATGAGGACCGAGTGCATTGTCTGGGAGATGAGATAGGACTTGATGCACAGTCCTGGACTAGGAACCAGGCCATTTCTCCCTGCAGAGAGCTGGGCTTGCTTCTCTCTAAAACCTTCTTTTCTGTTGTTGTTGATTCATGACAGGTAAGTTTGACTTAGCTGAGACTTTATTTTCATAATCAAGAAGCTTTGCATAACTAATGAACTCTGTTCCCAGGTTGTTCTGTAAAGCAAACTCTAGGTGGCAAGGAATTTGTTAGATCTATGCACCTAAACAATAGGTGTGGTTTGCTTCCTCATCTCCTGCCCACCCACCCAGCCTTTGCAGTGCAGCCTCTGGGCTCTCCATAAAACCACGTGCCCTTGGAGTCAGGAGTCAGTCTGGGACCTCTGACATCCATCTGCTGAGCAAAGCCAGAAGGAGCTGTGCCAGCAGCCCCACTCCAGGTAACCCAAAGCACCTGACCCCATCTCGTGCAGTTTAGATGTGGGGCAGTGGTAGAGCCATCACTTCCAGGGATGGGGCAGCAACAGCTTCTCTGAGCAACCTGGGCCACCTTACCACCTTCTCAGACAAGAATTTCTTCATTTTATCTAGTCTAAATCTCCCCTCTTTTAGTTTAAAACCCTTCCTCCTTGTCCTATCACCATCTGCCTGTGTAAAAAATCACCCTCCTTTTTATAAACCCCCCCTTCAAGTACTAGGAGGTGTTTTAAGGAATCCCTGGAGCCTTCTCTTCCCTAGCTTTCTCCGGGGTCCTGTCTCCAGAGCAGAGGTTCTCCAGCCCTTGGGGCATCTCCATGGCCTCCTCTGGACTATCTCCAGCAGCTCCACATCTTTCTGCTGCTGTGGTCCCAGAGCTGGAGGCAGCTCTGCAGGTGAGGTCTCACTGGAGGAGGGCACAGAGGGAGAATCCCCTCCTTCCACTGCTGCCCACACTTCTTGTGATGCAGCCCAGGATGCCCTTCAGTCACAACTCCAGTGAGTAAACTGGAAGGAACCCTCTCACCAAGAGGCCACACGCAGGGACAGATCACAAGAACAAGTGCTGCTGGTTGTCTCTGCTCTCTCAACAGCAGAGAAGGAAAAGGAGGCTTCAAGCCCTGTGACCAAGCAGTGGGAGAGCTCTCCACCATCTGCCTGCAGCTAAATTAAACATGAGCTTTGCCTCAGCACACGGCAATTACTGGAAAAGGCTGACTGTGACATGTGGTGACATCCTCCCCCTCGCTTCCTCTCTCCCCCCTGTGTGAACGCAGCCGTGACTCCGGAGCAGCTGAGCCAGCGCCAGAAAAAATGCAAATCTCAGTCACTTCTTGCACTCACCACGTGTGACAGGGCTCACTCACCAGAGGAATAACCACCCACAGCCCCTGGCTGCCTCCAGGGAGGAGCCAAACCTGCCTGCCTCCTGCAGGAAACAGATGGACAGAATGCTCCTGAAGTCCAGCAGTTTTGTGGCTCAGGCTGGCTGCTGTTAACCTTTTCCAGCCTGGTGGAATACAACAATTAACACCTGGCTGCCAACTGCAACGGGAGCTGCAAATTTTGCCAATGGCAGCACCTGCCAGGCAAGGCACAGGTTTTAAATCAAAGATCAACACTAATAAATGTAATGGCAAGAAGCTGAAGGAAGTAAATATTCAGTTTGGACATCAGTTAGAGGTTCTCCTGTGCTTTATGACTCCTTTGGTCCATCAGCAGATAGTGATAGGACAAGGAGGAACAGTTTTAAACTAAAAGAGGAGAGATTTGGATTAGACGTTTTGAAGAAATTCTTTACTCAAAGAGTAGTAATGCACTGGATTAGGTTGCCTGGAGAAACTGGGACTGCCCCATCCCTGGAAGTGCTCAAGGCCAGGTTGGATGGGTCTTGGAGCAACCTGGTCTCATGAGAGGTGTCCCAGCCCATGACAGGGGTGGAACAAGATGATCTTGAAGGTTCCTTCCAGCCCAAACCACCCTGTGATTCTGCCAGCATCTGCCCCATCAGACAACCTCCCTTCTGCTGCAATCCCCCAGCTCCAGCAGCTCCTGAACTAGAAGGCAGTGACCAAAGTGAGGTGAGAGCACAAGGCTGATGTGCCCTGTGGGAACACTGCTTGCTTGGGATTGCCCAGGAGCAGGTCCCAGGACTGCAGAAAATCCATAACTGGGACCATGGGGGAGGAGGGGGATGCTGGCTCTGGAGGGCAGGAGGGATGTGTTTCCACCTTGTCTCTCTTTTGGGAGATGCCCTGGCTATGTCTGAAAGCAGAATGGGCTCCTCCTCTGAGCCCTGGTTTTGATCTCTTCCCATACAGGTTTGTGAATCAAACTGCTGGAGATCCAGGTGGGTGTGTGACTCTTCCTAGAGGCTCTAACAGAAAATTATCTCTCCAGGAATCACTGAAGTACCCCTGGGGATCACAGAGAGTGAGAAATGAGGCAGTTCACCACTTCTGTCAGACCCTTCCTTGACAAATAAACCAGACACAGGGTTTCAGCTCCAACAGATCTATCCTGAATCCACTCTTTGGATCCCTCTCTGACCTCCTGGCTCCCAAGATGTTCAGAGGAGCTCATGCAACTCCCAGACATAACAACAGTGATAGTAACAAAGACAACAATGATAATAGTAATAAAAAAAAATAAAACTTTTCTGCCGATCAAGGCCAGACCTGCCTTGGGGTGATTTGCACACATACAGACACCAGCACAAGGGGCAACTTCCAGAGCTGGCAGCTGAAGGGGAAATATTTTATGCCTCTGCCCCAAAACTGTGCAAAACCAGGTGATTTCCCACAGCTGTCCCCTTCCATATGCAAGTGGTGGGGATGGAGCTTCCCTCTGAGCGTTGGGACTTTCCTGGGGCTGTGCACAGTGTGGCCAGGGAGTGCCTCATGCTCATGTGGCTGCAGCCGCTCCCAGACCAGCCCAGTTCATCCATCATGGTTATTGACCCCCTGACAGCAGAATGCTGCCCTCAGCTGTGCTCACAGACCCTGTAGTTACAATCCACACAACCCTGTGGTCCACAGGCTGCACCTGCGGTCAAGATCCTCCTCAGCGTGCCTCAAATAAGGAGGTGATTTGAGCCCTCTGATTTATTTTGGGAAAGTACCCGAAATTGGACAATAGACACCCCCAACTGATGCATGTGCCCAAACTGGGTGATGGGTACAATGTGGCTGCATCCCTGAGCCCTGGCACCCCCTGCACTGCTCCTGGTTAGTCCAGGCCACACATCAGGGACACACCAAAACTCCACTGATGACCCCTGCCCTGCCCCTGTTGGTTTGGCTGTATAAACACAGCCTGGCATGTAGATGCAGACAGCTTCAATTTTTGACAAACCAACATTTTCATCTCAGGAAAAAAGCTCACCCAGAAGAATCCTGCGTGGCTCTGCCTGCATTCCCAGCCTCACTTAAACACAGATGACTTCTCCCAGCAGCCACAGCCCTGCTATGATCCCTGCCTGCTCAGATGAGCTCCTACAGACAGTGGCTATAAATAATCCCAGCCAGCAGCAGGAATGACCTCCCTGACAGATTTAGTTACTGCAGGCATGACCAACACACGGTGATTTAATTTGCTCTTTGCACATAGTTGCTTGGGCCCTTTGGTTAATTACCTAGAAGAGGATGCTAGTGGATTTCCACCCTGGAATTGATCAGTTTTTGATGGCTTCAGTGCTGCACCCTGTCTCAGCAGAGGGGGTGATAACCCAGAGAGGGTTGCAGCTAATGGGATCTGTCTGAAACACGTCCAGGTCACCCGAGGACACCAGGCCTGATTCTGATACAGCTATTAGGTCCATTTCCTTGGGTGGATTCGTTCCTAAGCCCTCCCAGTAAATGTTTCCTTATCCAGAGGTACCTTGATCTCTGGCATTTGCCTATTGAGGCATGAGGGGATTGTGAGTGAGAGTGCATCTCCCACGCAGCCTGGCCTCGGACTCCACCCTTCCAAACTGGACCCAGGCCTCTTCCAGAGATGGATTCCACAGCTGTTTATCTCAAATGAGCTCTTCAAAACAATAGAGGAATTTGGCAGCTGCTTAGTATTTCCCTTTGCACAGGGGCAAACACATCCCCTTTTGGAGCAGGGACAGTTTGCTTGTGCTCATTTAGCACTTCAACACTGACTTTCTGGACAGTTGGTGTTTATTGGTTGTTGCTTGTGTTTCTTTTGGCACTGATGTGTTTCTTTTGGCACTTTTGGCACTGAGGGTTTAGTTTTAGGTCGTTCTGTGAGGGGCAAGGAGTTGGATGTAATGATCCATATGGGTCCCTTCCAACCTGAGATGTTCTCTGCACTTCTACAGCTTTGATCCATAGCCTGCAAGAGATGCACAGATGTGAGAACTCCATCCTCAGCCAGTGGATGAGCTGGACATTGGGATTGTGTGGGCTCCTGCATGCTCTTAGCAAACACCACGCTTGCCAAAAATCCTGGCTGTGCCAAAGACAAGCCATGAAACCAAATCCTCTCCCCCAGGCTAGCACAAAAACCTTCCAGGGCACCCAGAAAGAGAAATACTTTGCAAGGCATTGCTGCCATTGAGGGCAGATCCCCAGGCCGCATTTGTGGAGGGGAAAAAAAATAAAAATTGAAGAGGCCCCTAAAGAAGCTGCAAAACTCAAA
This sequence comes from Motacilla alba alba, assembly GCF_015832195.1. Taxonomy (NCBI): domain Eukaryota; kingdom Metazoa; phylum Chordata; class Aves; order Passeriformes; family Motacillidae; genus Motacilla; species Motacilla alba. The sequence goes on along the minus strand of NC_052031.1, from coordinate 3,888,573 downwards.
TTACAATCTCAGACACACAACCAAACCATGGCAATGGCAGCCCATGAGCCAAACCCAACACGTGCACGGGCTCACCCTGTGGCATCCCTGCGATTGCCTGGCTTAGCTTAACCCTCCCAGCTCTGCTGAGTTGGCCTTTCTGCAGGAAAATCAGCTTCACAGCCCAGGCAAAAAAGCCATCCCGGGCTGGCTGACACCTTCACAGCCCTAAATCACCCTCCAGCCTGTCCTTCCCGGCCCCGGAGCAGCTCTGCAGGCACAGGGCAGCAGAGCTTTGCTAGGAGAGGCTTGGGGAGGAAGGTGCAGACAGGCTCAGATCAGCTTAGCAGATAGGGAGGTAATTAATAGCCCTGATAAAACCACCAAGGGCAGACAGGTGGGCTTTGTGCTCCAGCCTAGAGCTCTCTCCCTGTCTGGGGCACTGCTGACAGAGCTGCTGAGAGCGTTTCCAGGGATGACAATGAGGTGCCAGAGACACCACGCTGGGTCACATCTGCATTCCTGAGCTTGCCCCTCTCTGCTGGGTCTCCCAGGAGGTGCCTGGGGGTGGGCAAGGTGTGGGTGTCCAGCCCTGTGCAAGATAAGGGCAGTGAAAACCTCATTTCATCTTTAATGAGTGATAAAAGGTCACTCCCATTCTCCCATCAGTGGTTCTTCTTCCTCCAGCATTACTCCAGTGCAGGGTTTTCCAACAAGGGAATATTTTTTTTCAGAAAAGGCCAGCACTTCTTTAAAAACATCTTCAGCAAAACAGGGAAAATGATATGTCAGTTCATGAGGTCAAAAAGAGCTTCAGAAATTTTGAAAAATATCAGTTTCCATCCCATTTGGACAGGAAGGTATTTTTATTTTTATTTACATTTTAAAAAGAAGATCTCTGGTGAACCGAGATCCTTGGTTTTCAGCCAGCTGTAACCATGAGTCCTTCAAACCCTTTATTACAACTTTTCTGGCTTAATTCCCTTTCTTCCCAGTCCCATCTCTCTCCAGGGTTTGCTGACTCCTGCAAGTGATTTTATTTAAGGGATGCAGGTGGAATTCTTTCCCCTCTGCAACAGACCCCATCACGGGCAAAATTGTGCCAAAAAAGAGGCTTAAATCAGTCTCTGTGCAGTGGCCATGCTCAGAAATATTCACCATGAACCAATTAACAAGCCTGGAAAGGCATCCCAGTCATTATTACAAATTAATTATGATGAATATCAATTGTTTATTATTTTCTTATGCCTTGCTTATACAGCAGCCAGTCCTTGCTGGGTAATTAATAGCCAGACAATAACCTCCCTGTACCAAGTGACTTCAAAAAGGTGGGCTCATCCACACCAGTGATGGTGTAAAAATGTCACTGAGAAAGTGCTGATAGCAGGCTGATAGGAAACTGGCTGATAGGAAACTGGGACAAAATATCAAAAGAATGCTGAAGCATGAGGCAGGCAGAGAGGATAAGGTGGATGTGTGGCAGGAGAGCACATCTGAACTTGTCACAGGTGAACCAAGGCTGGCAGGAGGAGTGAGTGAGTCAGGGCACCACTGTGGTGTCACTGAGGGGAGAGGGTGACATTGATACTGTCTGAAAGGGAGAAGAGCAGCCCTGGACTGCCAGGGTAAGTCACAGTCCCTGCAGCAGCACCAGTGGGAGAGGCAGGAGGGAGATCAGCCATGAGCACTGGTGCCATCACCCTGACATGCAGGTGACACCCAAGGGAACACCCAAGGACAGGCATGCCTGCAGCACAGAGTGCATGAGGTGACCAGGCACCTGTGTGAGAGCCACAGCCTCCTGTCCCCCTCTGGATCAGCATCCTGGGGTGATGAGTGGGTAGAGATGGACCAAGAACCAGAGAAATGCAAGGTGACATTTGCATGGTGGGACTCCCAAGGGAGGACATGGGTATTTTTAGGTGCCACCAACCTCTAAAGCAACACATGCCAGAAGCCTTTTTTTCTAGCCAGAAAGCCTTCTCCTCTCTTCATCTCCAGCTCTGCCCACAGGTTGGCACCCAGCTTTGGTGGAGGCATCCAACACAGGCTCTCCAGTCTGGTTTGGATGACATTTATCAAAATGCTGGGTTTTCCTTCTGCTGATGCTCAGGCAGTCATTTGGGTGGATGAAGGCAGCAAAAGGCAAGACCCAGCTCTGGAAATACCTCCTCATAATGACCAAAATCACAGCTTAATTGTGGGGTTTGAGCTGCAGCTAGAAATGTCTGGATTTGGGGCTGTGCTCATTCTTGAGCTGTCCTCCCCCATGGTAATTATTCGTTAGGTCTTAATTACTGTTTCTCTTTGTAGCTCTAATTCAGCTGCATTTTTTGGTCACAACCTCTGCTGCAGCCCACTTCTCTAACTTCTTCTCTGAGCCACCAACATCAAATCAGTACAAAGAGCACTCAGATCCCTCTTAAAGTAAAGATCAAATAATGTTTGCTGGTGTCTGGCCAGGAGTGGGTGCAATATCAGAGTCTGCATCTTCTACTAGAGGGAGAAGCAATTCATAAAGCCTGGGAGATCCTGACTGTTGTCCCTTCAAACCGTGCTAGATCTGAATCTTAGATCAGCAAGAAAAACCTCTTCTCCCTGTGCAGGAAGCTGTGTGGACAGATGCATCAGCTGGGTTTTATCTGGCTTGCCCTGAAGCTCACCAGACTCAGTAACAGTTGTCACAGTGAAAATTAGATTTTCCTTAGGATTGTGGGAGATAACGTCCAGAGAAGATCTCTCAAGGCATTTAGCCCACCATCAGCTGAGCTGGAGCTGCTGGGTACACCCATGTCCTCCCCAGAGCAGACACAGCTCCTGGGGATGGACCAGAGAGCAGGGCACTTCCAGGGGGAGCATGAGAGATGAAGCCAACTTTGATGTAGGCCCTGCAAATTAATTTCCTAGAATAGAACCATAGGATGGTTTGGGTTTGGAAGGGGTATTTAAAGGTTATCCTGTCCAACCCCCCTGCAATGAGCAGGAACATCTTCAGCTAGATTAGGTTTATGGGATTATGTCAATGCTTTTGGTGTTGATGCTTACCACTACTCCTCCATCCACATGATGTAGTGTCTCCCAGCATTGCTGACAAATAATTTCAATAATTCAATAATTAATTAATTATTAATTCGAATAAATTCAATAATTCAATTTTGATACACTTTTTCTACTCACCACACCACTCAGCCTCAAAGAGGACAGAGCTGGACACACAGAAAAGGGAAATGTGAGGGAAAAATGTTCATAATCCACACAGTTTTCCATTAACTATGAATATAACAGGGGCTCCCCTGGGGATGGGGAAGAGACCCTGACATTTGGCAGAGTTTAGGAGCAGTGAGACTGATTTACACACAGCTAGAACCCAGCCAGATCTTTGGCCATCTCCATGAGACCTGTGTGTCTACAAAATGCATCTAAGCCTAGGGATTCAAACCCTTCCCAATACCTCCACTTCCATTTAAAAAAGAAGGAAGGGGAGATGATTTATGCCATATCTCAACATAAATATATTCCTTCCCAGGATGTCTTGGTTGCAGCAAAACTGCATAAATGCAGCTAGACACCTGGAAATACTGCAAATAATTCCTCCTAGAGCCCCTTGCAAAGCAATTCCCGAAAACAGCCATTTCTTTTTATCTTTTTTTCTCACAGATGGATAAAAAAGAGAAGAAAGCCCCCCTGCAATCCCATGATGTGAGGGCAGTTCCTCCCCAGCCGGAGGCAGGTGAGCGGTGCCGCGGTGCTTCATCCAGCGTGTTGCATTGTAAAGGTTTGCCCGTGGTTGGGTTAATCCCAGACACATTCCTGAGCCATCAATCAGAGCTGAGTCAGCCAGCGTGACTGGTCTGCCCTTTTTATTTTTTTTTAGCCATCACAAGTTCTCTCGCCGCCTTGTTTGCCAGCAGTGAGCTGGGGGTTTATTCCTTTTTTTTTTTTTTTTTTTTTTTTTTTTTCTTTTTTTTAATAAAAACGGGGCTGGACTGGGAGCAGGGAAATGTTCCTGCTGTCGAGTATAACCTTTAAAGCTGCCCGGCCTCGAGCAGCTTCTCCTCTCTGGGATGCTGCTATAAAATGCATCACATGGAAGAAAAAGAAAGGATGCTGCTGCCTGGGATGGCATTGGCACTGATTCCCCTCCCTCACTTTGGGGGGGGTGTGACACAAGCCCCATCGTGCACATGGAAAAAAGGAACAGATTTTCGGAGGGGGGGGAATTTTCTTACAGAGCAGCCTTGGAAATGCTGCCCGAAGCCATTCTCAAGGAGGCAAAACCTTCCCCCCATCACCCCGTGCTCTTCCCACAAGGATAAGGTTTTATCACGACTTCCAAAGAGCCCTGGGGAGGGCAGGGGAGCTGCACTGATGTTGTGGCTCCGTGTGACCTCAGCCCACCCCGGCTGGAGGTGTTATCAGAGCCCCTGCAGGACTCCCTGTGAGCAGGGTGCAAGGCTATGTTCATTGCCCTAAAACAAGTGTTTTGTCTCTGCCTGGTTCAAGGAGACAGCCAGGTTGCTAGAGATAAAAAAAAAAAAAAAAAAGCTAAAAAAATTAATTAAAATCTAGTGGCTGCTGGATTTCCTGGGGTCCTCCCTGTCCTCGGGATGCACACAGGGATGAGTGTGGCCACAATCTCACACCTCAGCATGTCCACCTAGAAAATATTATTGCAGATGCCTCAATCACACTTAAAATGAGAGAACACCCTCCTTGGTGAGAGAGCCTGGAGCACAGAGCAGCTGGGAGAAGGGAGATGATCCCTGTGCACCCCAAAAAGCTCTGGCCCAAAGCAAGGCCTGACAGGCTCTGCCAGCCCAGGGGAGAGCAGAGAAAGGGCTGCTCATCACCAGCAGGAGCCAAACCACGGAGCTGAGCTGGGATGCACAGCACTCTGCACCTTTTAGCCCCTTCAGCTCCCCACAAGCTTTTAGAGATACAACTCCCATAGTGGGACAAGCCTCTAATCACAGAAAAGGCATCCACCCAAGGTGTGCTCCCAAAAATCATGTCAAATTACACCTTGCTCTGCCTTTTCCTACTTTTTCTCTGGAACAATTAATTAATATTAAATTAAATAATTAAAAAAACCCGCATAGGTTTACAGGGAACTTTTCTTGCACATGAGACCTGCTCTTTTCCTGCCTTCAGGGCAGACAGCCCTTATCTCAGGGGACAGCTCTTGTCCAACCCTTCACTCAGCACCCAGGTACTTAATTTCAAGAACTAGACTGGGTTTGAATAAAAAAGCCTAGTCCTGCCTAATTTGCACCCTAGATTTTGATCTAGGCAGGACAAATCCCAACACATCACTTTTCTACTCAAGAGTGATGGAGCATGTACAGCTTGGGGGGCATTTGCTTGTCCTAAGTAGGTGTTAACCTACTAACCTTGTAGAATTCATAGAATGGTTTGAGAAACGCCTTCCACTAGAACAGGGTGCTCCAATCTCTCTTTTATAAGAATTTTTATTTATGAGGCACAGGAGCACATGTGTGAGGCAGCCCAGGGTGACTTTTAGGGCCTGAGAGCATGATTTCTGACACAAGGAAGAACCAGATCACCTCTGTATTTCAACAAGATATTTTATTGGTCCAGCAACTGCAAAATATACAAATTTCTGAAAGGCATACCCTGTTTTTAAGCTGGCACAGCTTTATATCAGGCAATTATTCCAGACGTATATACAGAACAGTTAACATACCACAAATCAAAAAAAAGGAATCCCAAGAAACTGCACCCTTCTCTCCAAGCTTTGCAGTATACATTAAATAAATAAAGAGCGCTTTGCTATTAAAAAAAAATTAAAAAAATAAATTCAAGTATCACAAAGGAAAACAAACCAGAGAGCAAAAAAAAAAAAAAAAAGGTGGGGGAAGAAATCATTGGTGTGGTTTGACATGTCCTCTCTGCCAGTCTGCCTTGGGTGTGGCATCAACTGCCCAGTCCTTGGCTCTGTTAACCAAAAAGATGGACAGCAAGTCTTTTTGGGGCAGTTGTGATGGCACAGGGTTGACACCATCCCACCAAACCCTCCAGCACAAGAGGAACTCAGGAGAGCTGTTTACTCAATACTGGAAAAAAACACCATGTTTGAATTTCATGTTTATGTAGACCTACTGAGACGTCTATTGTTACTAAAGGATGAAAGTTTAGGGCCATTTTGGGGTTTTTTTCTGGTTTTTTTATATATATATTTATATATATACACACACAAATACACACCAAAACATCTGCGCAATTACACGTGTACAGGATTGATCTCGGGGCAGCCAGACATCATGTTTGTGTTTGCTGGCTTATCTTTTTGCAGCAGCAGGAGGAGAGAGATAACACTCCCCACGAAGGAGGAAGTTGAAAAGAGCCAAGTGAGTGGCCTCCCCAAAACATTCATTTATCTGAAAGGCAGAGAAACCGAAAGCGCAGCTGCCACCCAGGGCACAAAGGGAGAAGTCTGCTTTTAATGAGGCTATTAAAACAGAAATAAAGCAGAGTGGGGGGGAGCGTTCTTTGTTTTAATCTGTACAGGAATATGATACACATATGCACAAGCTCACACAGGCAGGGCAGTGCCAGGACTGTCAGCCCCGTGGCACACGGGGAGCCCTGCCGCCGTCGGTGCCGCTCCGAGCGCGAGGCCGAAGCGCGAGGCACTGTGGTTCACCTTTTCCCAAAGGGAAAAAAAAAACAGACCAGACCCACCCCCAAAACATGCACACACTCCCAAAAAGATCATTTCTCCACAAAACCTCTCCAATCCCATCTCTGGGGATGGTGTTACCTACACAGGACACTGGGGAATGTCATGGGAAGGAAGGATGAATCCAAAGGGTTGCCCTCCTCCAGTTTCCCAGCCTAGTGCTGCAGGAGAGGGGGGCTGCCTTCACAAAAAAAAAAAAAAAAAAAAAACATGAGATGGGCATGGAGAAGACGCTGCATATAGGTGGGGAAAAAAAAAATCCAACCCAAAACCCTAAAAAAATTTTTCCAAAATCCACAGACTTTTGCACACAGCAATAGTGGTTAATTGCCATTTTTAACTGCTCTCAGCCCAGGACAGGCTGCCAACAAGGGATCTTATGGATCAAACCACTGGGAGCTGGCTGATGGAGTCAGTCAGGTCCTCACCCTGTTCCCCCAACCTCAAACACTTTACTATTATTTTGTAGTCCCAGCTTTCCAGCATGCAAAATACAATTAAAAACAAATAGAAAAAGTTGCCTGTATTCAGGCTTCCCCTGTTAAGGGGCACAACTAGGAAAAAAAATAAAGTAGTTATGCTTCTGCCACAAATAAAGTGCAAAAACCAAGCAATTTCTAAGTATACACATACACACACACACATGTGTGCATGTATATATAAAATTTAAAAAATACAGACAAAACAGTCCCTTCTTGTGGCTCTTTGCAGTCAGACAGGGACTCCTGCAACCCAGCCAGACCTCTGGCCACCATGAGACCTGTGTGTCTACAAAATGCATCTAAGCCTAGGGATTCAAACCCTTCCCAATACCTCCACTTCCATCTAAAAAAGAAGAAAGGGGAGATGAAGTACCAGCACAGCACCTCAAACAGTGCTCAGCCTCCCCAAAATTTAACCCATGCCTGAACTCAGACCATCTCTGGGTGCTCCCCAAGATGAAAGCATCACCCAAGCCCCTGCTGGCATGGTTCCTCATGCACTGCAAGCATCTTTCAACCAGTTTTAGCAGCAGATCTGCATTCTCTGCAAACCCCTTTAAGGTATGTTGATTAAAAAAAAAAAAGTGAAAGAATGGGTTGGTTTTTTTTATTAAGCCCAGCAGTTCTTGCAGTGAAGGAGTTCACACAGCTGCTTTCCTGGTGCTCACAGATCTGCATGAGCCAGGCTGGCATGTGTGACCAGCTGTAGTGTGGGTGAGGGACTGCAGCACAGCATGTTAGGGGCTTATTCAAAAGTAATTAACAACATTAATAATAATTAAAAAAATAATGCAAAACCCCTTTACCCACCCCCTTCCCCCTATTTCTATACTGACCCCTCACCATCCACATATATACACACCCCACCCAGAGATGGATGGGTACCAATCATCCATACAGAAGATCAAAAACCACTAAAACAGAAGAAAATTAAACTCCTGTGCACTACAGAAGCACTTTACAGCTCGCTACGACCTAACAGGACGCTGGAGAGGAGAGCAAACGCTGCAGCCTGAAGAGCTGGTGGTGACCCCGAGAGGGAGCTGGGCTCCTCCTGGGCTCTCCTGCATCCCTCCCCGCTGAGCAGCGCGGGGTCTGGGGGCAGTGGGAGTGGAGCCAGCCGCAGGGCAGCCCCAGGGACCGGGTTGGAAGCAAGCTTCGGGAATGGCGATGGGATGAGAAGCTGGCGGCGCCGGCGGCCTCACAACGGTGCCCACGGAGTCACGACGGCTTCTGGGAGTTGTTCATGTTCTGGAACGAGAGGGGAAGGAGAGGTGGTGAGGTCAGGCTCCAGCCCAGCAGCGGCTTCTAGGAACACGTGAACAAGGGGACAAAGCCACGCACGGGTCACCACAAAGCGCCCACCACAGAGGAGAGGACACGGCCCACCCGAGGAGAGAGGCACTGACTGACTCACTGCTCACCCCTCCTCAAGCATTGCCTGGCTTTAATTGCAGGGTTAGAATTTAGATATCCCTAAAAACTGAGCTGAACCCCTCCTGATGCTGTTGAGCAGGGACAGAATGAAAGACTCCAGTCTTCAGAAGGTGGAGCAGAAAGCAATTTAATGAAGGGAGCAGATCTTCTCTAATGTGACTCGCTAAGGCAAGACTTGATTGGTCTCAAAGTAAAAACCTCTCACACTATTGGTGAGCTGTGAGTAACACACTCTGGAGAACCATAGCTATAAACTATGGTTACAGAAGGAGAGAGAATAATTGTTGTTTTAATTCTTTTCTCTAAGTTTCTCAGGCTCGGCCTGGGAGAAGTTATCTCTGTTCTTTCTTCAGCTGAACTGAGAATACCCACACCCTCTCACCCCACCCCACCCTGTCTGCGCTTCTGAAGCTGCTCTTTGGTCAAAGCAAGGTGACAGGGGACCATGCTCTTCATTCAAGCAGCCCAATTAAACATCTCTTTCTTGCTCCCCTTGAGGGTGGGCAGTGTCCCCCCTGCCTGCCAAGGACGAGGCCATTGTTTGCCCATCCTTGGCAATGCCAAGAACAGGCAGCTCCTGCTGGCCATGCCAAGGACCACCCATCACCAGTGGTAGAGCAGCAGCTCAACTCCCCTGGTGACACTCCATGAGGTCTCATAGGTCCAAGAGACACTCCAGACACAGCCCTGGTACTAAATGATGACAACAGGTACCCACCAGCACGTGGTGAGGACCACAAAACCAGAGACAACCAGCTACACACAAGCAGGAGCAGCCCCCAGGAGAGATCTGCTCCAGGAAAAGGCCAGGGGAGCACAAGGACATTGGGCAACTCACAGAACTACATGAAACAAGGTAGGGGAAAAAAGCACTAGTAAACAGCTAGGAAGGATTCTCTCTCTTTTTTTTGTTGGTTTGGTTTGGTTTTTGGCAGTTTTTTTGTCCCTTTGTTGGGTTTCTTTCATGCTTTCACTACCTAAGCTGCCTCCTACAAGCACCAGGAATCCCAGCTAGGCTACAAGGCAGAGCGGGCTGAGCTGTTCACTCTGTTGTCTAAGGAGACAGGAGGAGGGTGAGGAAAAGCCACATGCACCACAGCCATTTACCTTGGAAATATTAGCAAAGAGAAAACTTTGAGAAAGTGACAAACGGGTCTTCTTTTTAAGCATGAAAAGTGAAGGGAAGAAGAAGGGAGGGGGGGAATCAGGTGACTGTTCAAGAGTGCACTTTGGATCACAAAGCAAGCAGAAAGAAAAGAAATCATCACGCCAGGTAGTCCCACAACCCCCAGCCAGCTCAATCCCACAGCCAGGAGGACTCTGAGGTACTCAGCCACATCCCCAGCCCCCCCAGCTGTCCTCCTGGATAGGGGTCAAGACCCCAACAGTGAGGGCTGATGCAGTGAAGCTCCCACTACCAACCCAGGCCCATGATGTTGTGACAAGCACCTTCCACCTCCCCAGCCCTTTACAGGTCGTGACAGTGAGGGACAAACCAATGTGCAAGACAGCAGCCTCCCAGAGCTAACAGCAGTGTGAATGTCACCAAGCCTTGGGTTTGGCATGTCCTCATGGGTCCCACAAAAGCAGCCTTTGAGCCCCACACTAGGATATGGAGACAGGCTCCCAGCAGCTGGAGATTTTAAACTTGCTGCTGCCAGCCTACACCTGGCCTGGGTAACCATCACTGCCTGCTCCAGCAAAATCTGACACATCCATCTCCCAAACTCAACACCTGAGTGTGTTTTCAGCCTCCCAGCCAGCACCAAGGCATGCAGTGCCTTTTGCTCCAATACAGTTGTGAAAAGGGTGGAGGGAAGGATGGATAAAAACTAAAATGCTTTCAGAGCAACCCAAGAGGATCAGGTTTCATCAGGGGCTTTAGTGGCCATGAGCAGCAAGGGGAGGATCACAGGCATGCAGGCCATGCTGAGCAACTCAACTTCTACACTCGGTGATCTCACCTAACCCATGCACCAGCAAAGCCAAGTGCAACAGTCCTAACTTCCCTTTTCTCAAAAACATTTACTCTAAGAGGGGAAGAAATACGAGATTCAAAAGCTGCTACAGGCGGGCAGGGCTGAGCTCTGGCCTGGCCATGGTAGAGCAGATCCCTCCATCTTCAGCCCACAAAACAACCCAAGCCCTGAGAGGGATATTCTCAGGCTGATTTGAATTGGGCCTCAGAGGACAAAAAGAGCCCCTGGACACTACCCAATATCAGTTCATCTCCAAAGTCTTCCCAGTCTTTGAGAAGACATCTGAGCACACAACTGCTGCTCTCAACTCCATGTAGCATTAATTACGTCCAAAAGCTTCAAATTTTTCCAGAGGCTGTCCTGTTCCTCGGGGATATAACAGCCCTAAGCCAAACTGCCAGAACCTTGATTATCCATAATTAGTGGATCAAATGCTCAAGATGTTTTACTTTCTTAACAGAGCTAGAGAAGGACAATTTCCATTCACTCTGCTCACAACATCTAGGCCGACTGTTTCCAAAATCCAAGTTTGCAGAACTGCAGATGGCTGGTCCCAGAATCATCCAGCTCCAGAAAAGAACATTCCTGAGAAGGTCAGAAGCTTCTCAGATACCTCTCTGGTGCCATCACTCACAACTCAGAGCCCTCAGGAAGGACAGAGCACCCAGGTCTCTCACCCTACAGTACAACATGCTATCACAGAGGAGACAACTCCAGGAAAACCCAAACAGCATTGCCCATAGGCATCATCAGAGTGAAAGTCATAATTTGCTTAATTTCACAACAAAACTGGGACATTCCATCCAGCAAGGATACAAACCAGCACCCACAGTCTCCTCTTTACCTTTCCTAAAGCCAATCCCCCCCAAACCAGCCAAACATTAACTCCAAGAAATCCACACCCCGTCCGGATTTTGCAACAACAGAACAATCCAGCAGGATGGCAAGAGACATGGAAAAAAGGGTTGGAAGGGGGAAATAAGAGGCAAGAAGGTACTTACAGGCATGCCTTCCCTAGTAAAGGCTGCAGAGAGACAGAGAGAACAGAGAGAGAGGTGTCAGTAACTCCGTGCCACACCGGGCAGAGGACAGTGGACAGCAGCGAGGGGCACCGGGCAGCCTGAGCTGGCAAAAGGTTTCTTTGTGAGGCTCAACCAGCCCAAGCAGAGCCCTGGGAGCTGACACAGACCCAGCTGTCCTGGGAGGCTCATGCAAAGCAGCAACCAAGCAGAGCAGTGGTGGAGCACAGAGCCGTTCCTAACCTGCCTGGGATCTGGGCGAGGAGGGGAGAAAGGACATCACACCAACACAGGCATCAGGGAGAGGGGCTGGGCAAGACGAAGATCCAACAGGCAGCTGGTGGGAAGGGCAGCATGGCAAAGGCTCTTATAGATTATATAGGACTCCTTAGTGAGCTTAGGAGAGGGTTTGTGCCTGGGAAAGTGAGCAGCAAGCAAGGCCTTTCTTCCTATGTCCCTTCATGGGTGGGTGACAGAGGACACATGAGCACCACGGCAGCTACCCACAGGGTTTCACCCAGGTTCACCACACCAAGAACCTTCCAACTCAGTTTTGGTCCATTTTGCCTACAGCTCCAGGATGAAGGAGACCAGCCAAAGATGAGTCTTGGCAGCAGCTCCTCCTTCAGAGAAGCACAAGAGCACTTGATTTACTGCCATGCCAAGTTCCACAACAGAGACAAGCACACCCAGAGGGAAGGTAAGGCACGAGCCCTTTGTTCCTGCTCACTCCAGGGAGGAGACCCCTCAGGAGGTTGATGCTGGATGGTGAAGGCACTAAATTAATGCAGCCTAGAGCTCGGTGGAAGTTGATGACACTCTCAAAACCCAAGAGAGGATCAACAGTGACCCAAGGCAGGGAGGGACAGCAGCCGTGGGAGGAAGGTGCATCTCAGACAGCAGCACAGGTTACGACAAGTGCAAGCAGCTCCTCAGCTTCAGGAGTGACAGGAGGACAACAAACAATAAAACAACGAGAACAACAAAAAAAACGAGAACAAAACGAGAACAAAAAAAAAGAAAAAAAAAAAGGAAAGGAAAAAAAAAAAAGAAGAGTTCAACTAACTTGTCCCGGCATCTGCGTGGGCACTTCCTGAGGAACACAGCCTGGCAGGGCAGAAGAAACAGCCACATGCTCCTCAAAGCTGTTGATGCGAGGTTTTTTGGTGGGCTCTGGGCTTGCTAGAGGGGTAACGCTATTACGTCTCATGAGCGGGTTAGGTCCCTTCTTTGCTTCCTAAATTAAAGTGAGACAAAGAAAATAAAAGTAAATATAAAAAAATAAAGCAAAATAAAGAAAAAGGAAGAAGGCGACAGTTATAAAGGAAAAAAAAAAAAGAAGCAAGTTGCTTTGGTTTTCTTTTTTTTTTTTTTTTTGTCTTAAAGTGGCCTCTGCTTTTCCCCACAGTCACTGTCCATGAGCAAAGGATGCACTGAAAGTCTCTGGGCACAAAAAAAAAAAAAAAATCTGATGCAAAATGCTTAAGAGCACAGAAGGGGAGGGGAGGAAAAAAATGGCTCTGCACTCAGATATGAGACAGATTTTCTCCTCATCTGAGTCTCAGCTGACAGAAAAAAAAAAAAAAGTAACTACAGGTAGCTGAACACACCCAGCAGCAATCAAGCCATGACTCTGCAGAACACAGAGGTGCCCATCAGTCTCCTCCTCAAAGCTGGTCCCTCCACCCAGAGAGAGGAGTGAAAGCAAGAAGAGGGAAGATGAGCCAGCCCAGGCTGATCAGGAAGATTTGGGACATGGGAGCAGAGCAGCCAGTGAGGGTCAGCGCCACGCCAAGCTCCAACTCAAGCGAGGAGGGATGAGGCAAAGCTGAGCAGGGGCACCCAAGCACTTGGCACGTGTCTCACCCTGTCCTACCCAAGGCCTTGGTGCCATCCCCAGGGTGGCAGAGCAGGGCATCAGTGGCCCCATGCAGGGGGAAGGACTGGCTTCCCCCTGCAGCTGTGGGGAGGGACAGGCAGCTCAGGTGCTGCCACCTGACAGGGGAAGCAAAGGAAAGGAGATGTGGGCCAAAATGGACAGCCCCAACTGTTCAGCATCACTTTGGGCTCCACCACTAAGCACAAGTTGAAATGTCCCAGCATCTTGAGACATGGGTGCTGCCAGGTGTGGCCCACTCTGTGTGGCTGCCCAGCCCTGACATTGAGTTGGCATCCTCCTGTCCTGGCCTCTGAGCTCCAGTGGAGCACTTGGCAGATAGACCCAACCCTACAGGAATTTTTTTCCACAGGAGGGGTCTCCTCCACAGAGTATCCCCAGCCCAGCACTGCCACCTCCCACCCTGCAGAATGACAGAGAGCCACAGGCATACCAGGAAAAAAGACCCTCAGAGGCAGACGGAGGGCAAGCATTGAGCCCAGGCTCTGCCAGCCAACTGGGAGACCTGGGAGAAGTCCATCCACAGCTCCACTCCCTGCTCAGGCCAGTGGATAGCTGTGCAGGTGAAAGTCAGAGACCAGAGAGGAGTTTTCCCTGGGCAAACACACTGGGAAGCAGGAACATGCAACAGTCCTTTTCCCTTGGAAAACCCTCAACTGGCCATGACTTGGCAGAGCAAGAACACATCTGGTGCTCCCAGTCTTCCAGCAGCACTTCCAAGCACCCAGCTGAGCAATCTCCCCATTCCCACCACCCCAGGCATGACTTGGCAGTTCCCACTGCCAGGTGACCACAGGGGACAGGAGGGGGACACCAAAGGACAGCTCCAGGGAAAAGCAACACTCACCTCTGGCCGATCTCTGTGGGTGTTGACTGCTTCAACGTTCAGGAAGATGGATTCCACCCGGCAGCCTGCAGAAAGGAGCACAAAGAGACACGTCAGCAAGCCCAGCAGGCACAGGATGTTCCTAAGTGCCCCACCACAAATCCCTGCTTTTCTCCCAGACAGCCTGGATTCAGGAGGAGGTACAAGTCAACCCCCCTAGCATGTTTAGGAAGGTCTCACTCACCATAGGCTACCGGGGTCAGCTTCAACACCGTGTGCAGGGGACATTTCAGGTAGGGCATTTCATCTGCAGAGACAGCAAAGCAGGAGGGTTATCTGAGCACAAGGCTCACACGCCTTCATCCCACACCAAAGAGGTGCACACCCCAGGATGCGAACAGCCCAGAGCTGTATCCACCATCCCTCCTGCAGCAGGGCCAATGCTCTTCCCAGAGACAGGGAGCTCACCTGCACTCTTGTCCAGGAAGTAGGCCAGGAGACAGCGCATGACAGCCTGGTGGCAGATGACAAGGACATTCTCTTGCCTCTCCAGCTCCATGATGACTGGCTCCAGGCGCTGCACCAGGTCTTGGTAGGACTGGGAAAGAAGGGAAGGGAGATGAGGCATGGAATCAATGCAACGAGCATCCCAAAGAAACAACAGTCCTTGTCTTGGTACATATCTCCTGATTTCATGCCTCTGAGCAAACCAACGAACTGCTAAAGACAAATAAATCCTCATCCCCAGGCTACTCTGGAAATCCTCATTCTTCTGTCAGAGAAGCAGCCATTCACATCTCAGTCCTGGAGCATTAATTAAGGTAAGCAACAAGGGCTTTGAAGACAGAGCTTCTCCATCATCTTGGTATTTGATTTAGCACAGGATTTCAAAATTCTGAGAAGTCTGGAGCAACCTGAGAAACCCCAGGGTTTTGAAGGGCTTCATAAAAACCATGACAGGCAGCCAGAAGGAGCCCCAGACACCCAGAGTTGGTGTCTGAACTCCCCACATGTTCTTCTGTTAGATACAGGGCCATGAGGATATCTCCAAAGATTTTTCTGAAATGTCTACGGGCATGACTTTCAATTTGGGGATAATTAGCTCAATTCACAGCCTAAAGTATCATCCAGAACTGATGTCAATTCCCACCTCATTGTGTCACACCCTGAAAGCAGACTGCCAGGAACAGAGATATTACCATCAACCCTTAGGGAATGATACTGAGAACAAGGTGGAAATTACTTTTTTTGGAAATGAAAGGAAAGAAAATTAGGGCAGCACAAAACTGTGAGCAGATAGAACGATGGAGGTTGGACTAAAAACCTCCAGAGACCTTTCCATGCTATTTGCTATAAAGTCAGTGGGACTGTTTGTTAAGTGACATATTTATTAGTGAGATCTTCACATGCCAAGATTTCACAAGAGCTCAAGGTAGAGGTAACCGTGTGCCCCTCTCTCTTTTAATTCTAGTTTCTTGGAGCTCCCACTGCTCATCTGCTCAAGAGTAGAGGACAGAATGAGGAAAAAGAGGCCACATTTAAAGTAAAAGTCCTGCAGACTTTGCAGGAGGTGTCTCTGCAGACCTACCTCCCCAGAAGGATAGCGGTAGTAATATTTATCCTGATCACGCAGAGCAAATTCCTCTGGGTGTTGCTCCCTGATTTCTTCATAGGTCATTTCTTCACACACACCCTGCCAGGGCAGGACAAGCATGAGGTTACTGGACATGCTCTCAGCACAGCCACCAGACAAAACCTCTCTTTCTCCTGTTCAGCAAATACCAGCCCCATCTAGCTGCTGTGGCTGCAGAGATACTCACAGCATCAATTTCATTGAGTGCCTTCCACTGCTCATAGGGCAGCTGGAGAGCTTCTGCTGTTTGGATTGTCCTCTTTAGCTGGCTCGTCCAAATTTTGAGGTCCTTCAGGTTCTGCTCTTGCACAAATTTGTTCAGTTCCACTGCAAACTGTGGGGCATAGAAAAAAAGAGGTTGATTCCTGGTCCATAGCTTCCCAACAGGCCTTGTTCCCTATTCCCATTAAGTGTTGCCTTCCATAGGCAGAAAGATCAGCCTCCTGCTCTGAGGAGAAGGGCAGCCACACATTCATTGATCCCCAGGAGCTACAGATGGACCCTCAGCAGCCCAGCTGTCATCAAACATGCATTTGTGAGAGATGATTAATGCAATGATTGACTCTCACAATGAGCAGACAAATATCATGTATATAGGTTAAGAAAAGTTTTATAGATTTATAGTTATGTTGTACCCCCTCGGGTGGTTATCAAGGGACAGCTGGGAGGGCTGGCTTGTCACTAGGGTGATATCTGACCTCCAATCAGGATTTAAGGAAGAGATCTCACCATGGCCAGTGAAGAAGGGGTTGATGGACAGAACTTTGGGAGGGGTTAAAGGGTTAGAAAGGGTAAAACCTCTATTGTGTTGGGGAGAGAGAGCACATGGTGGGAAAAGTTCTTTGCCCCCAGCACCAGAACCTTTTTTTCCTCTATTCAATCTTCTGTTCTATTTTTGGTAAGGTTTATTAAACCTTCCTGAACTATGAAAAGTGACTAACCATTGCTCACACATTTAACCCAAGGCACAGCATCTACTACAGCCACAGGGGACCATTTCCCTTCTCCCTCACCTTCTTGCCCCTGTTGGAGAGGCCAGAGTCCCCTCCAATCCTCCCCTTGAGGTTGGACTCGCTCTCGCCGTGCCGGCAGAGGTAAATGGTGCGGGGCTGGACGTGGATGTTCATCAGGTAATAAACAATCCTGCTCTGGATGTGATCCTGAACCCTGTTGACCAGGAACCGCCGGCCAACATCGATGACTTTGATGAGAGAAAGTTCCCTGGGGACAGACAGACAGAGACGTCATTCTCCAAAGCAGCCCTGTGAGTTATCTCTGCCCATGTAATCACCCGGCTCAAAGGATTTCCTGCAGGCTATTTTCAGCAGGGAGCCAACAGGTAATGGAGACTCGTGGAGAGCTGAATAGCAGCAGTGTAATCGCCACCCCTCCTCTTGCAGCAGTAAAGAGGATTAAACAGGACTAACGGGGAACATGCTCCTCCCCAGGACAGGGACAATCCACACAGGGCACACACAAGTGCTTGTGAGCAGCAGAGGGGCTGGGAGGTGCCTGCAGAGTCAGGCAGGACAGCAAAGCTCTTCCAAGGCACACAGCCACCAGGCAGAAGCCACAGGGCTTGCTCAATCCTGTGGGTTGAGCCAAGCAGTCCCTTCCTTTAACTGGGGCAATGAAAAGAGCACCTCAACCACTCCAACCCAAGTGCTTTTCCAAAGTCTTTGTATTTACACCTGCAGAACAAGGTTGAAAACAGCTCATCTGAGCCCAGAAGAGCCTGGGGAGGCATCAGTGCCCATATCCCTGGCACAGGGCCTGGAGAACACAGCATTTTCCTATGAAAGGCCTAAATTCAAGGTGAGGCCTGGCCATAAATCATTCTAGCACAGTCAGGCGTTTGAAGACAAAGTGAAATACAGCTCCACCCTTCACTGCTCCTCTCCTGGGAGAGGGCAGGTGCTCAAAGGCACAGAAGTCAAGGTCTCTTACCTGTCATAGTCATCAGGGTCGAGGGGCTGGTAGCTGGCCTGGTAACAATTGATCCTCTTCATGAAATCCTCCATGGCATCAGTGGAATTACAGTCCCGGTAATCTGGGCTGGACAATTTGACTTCCTGCAACAGAAGAAAAAAAGAAAAAATGCCACAAGGAGAGGTTAGGAAGCTTTCCAAGCCAGACAATGCTAATCTGGAATTTCAAAGTGCTGCCAAGATCCAGTGATTAGCCGAAAGAAGTGATGAGTACTTGATAGTCATCACTCATCACAGAGCAGAAAAGAAGCAAATTAGACCCAAAACCAAGCATCAGGTGGGAGAATTTGGTATCAACCATTGCCTGATTAGTACAGACACCCATCAATCCCCTCTCCCAGAAGCTGGGCTAGCACTTCACCACCCAACAGCAGGAAAACTGAGCTTCCTAATGGCCAAAAAAAACCCCATCAGGTTCAAATTCAAGCTGAGAAGTGCATGAACTTAGACAATATGGTTATCCCAGCTCAGCAGCAGGACAGTGGGATGGCAACATTCAACCCCTTTCTGTGCATTATTCGCTGCAAGCTGTAGGGCTGAAAGACACTAGAAACAGGCAGTGTGAATATCCACAACCCTCACGGACTAAGTCCTGCCTGAACTAATCTAACAGGCAGATTTTCCAGAAGATTTGGGTTTGAACAGCAGCATTACACACTGGTAACCTCACAAGCAGTCCTGAAACCAACAGGATAACACAGTGGATCAACACATGTGGCAGCATCCCAGGCCTGGGGTGTATTTGCCACACTGATCCCAGCACTAAGAGCAGCATTCATCTGCAGTTCCCTGTGGAGCAAAATCCCATGCTCAGCTAGGAGCTGATTTTCTCACCCTTCAAGCATTAGTTTCCAAATAAAAGGATTAAAATCCTCAAAAAAAATCCAGCTTGAGGGAAAAAATGTAGCAAACTGAGCATTTTGTTGTAGAAAAGGCTGTATGCAACCTCCCAAGAAGTTGGTCACTGGGATAACAGCTCCCAGCAGGAGCAAAAGACACTCTTCAGCCCCTGGCTGGCAGCACAATTTGCCTCCAGTGAAGCCATGCTGGCTGTCACCAACCACCTTTTTATCTTCCATGTGCCTCAGCAGAGTTTCCAGGATGATCTGCCCCATTTTCTTCCCAAACACTGATGTGAGACTGCACCTGCAGTCCCCCAGTTCTGTCAGGGCTTTGTTTTTCCTAACCCAATTCCTGGCTGCTCAGACAATCTCTGTATTCCTCCCTGGCTGCCTGTCCTTGCTTCCATCCTCTCCCTGTAGGCTTCCTTTTAGTGCTTGAGTTTGTCCAGGAGCTCCTTGTTCATCCTGGCATTTTTGATGGCTGCTCCTTTGCTGGGAATGCGTCACAGCTGAACTTGGAGAAGATGATCCTTGAGCATGAGCCAGTTTTCTTGGGCCCCTCTTCCCTCCTGTGCTTTTTATCCCACAGTACTCCAGGCCAAAATCCGCTCTCCTGACATCTCACTTCACAGCTACTGCAGCACAGGCTGCCCTGGACCTTCACATTCCTCACCAGCCCCTCCTTGTTGGTGACAACAAGGTGCAACACAGAGCAAACAAGGAGAGGCGCTGTCACTTGGAGAAGGAAGTCACCAACACCTTTCAGGAACCTCCTGGATTGGCAGTGCCATGCTGTGCTCTCCCTCCAGCAGATACCAGGCTGGCTGAAGCCCACCATGAAGACCAATGCTTGTGAAGGCGATGCCATTCCTACCTCTCTACAGAGGGAAAGCAAAAGCAGGACACTTCCACCAGTTCCACACTTACCATAACATTGGTGGCAACCACGTTGGGATCATTGCAGACAGATTCGATGAAGAACACCTGTGAAGCAAAGCAAAGCTCAGCTGAAAGCCACCAACAAGCTCTGTAACATTCAACCAGCTCCCTGCTCAACCCAGCCTCCTCCCTGCTTGCCCAGAGAGCTCTCCCCCTCTGCCCCACTCCCATCCTTCCCTTCCCCATCGCTTGGTACAGGGAAGGAAGAGTTTCATATTTTTAATCAAACCCAGCAATGAAATCTCCCTCACACAGAGCAGCATGAGGATAACAGCTGAGTTAGACAAGATACACCAACTCCACACTACAGTGGACTTCACAGTGCAGGCATCAGCCCCATGGCACTGACCTTGAACCCGTTCTCTTTGGCAAAGTTTAGGATCATCCCTCTCCTCTCCCGCGTGGTATTTGTGGCATCAAAAACCTTTAAAACAAAAGATCTCCATCAGCACCACGAGGGCCTGGTTTCCCAGAGAGCCCCTCCTCAGAGAGGGGACTGCAGAGGATGTTTGGGGTCAGCACAGCTGCCAAACCCCAGAGCACATCTGGGAGCTCACCGCAATCTGCCCGGCCTCCTCCGTCAGGTACAGCTTCACGTCCCTCAGGGCAGCCATGGCACATTGCCTGCAAAAGAGGGGACAGACATGTGGCCCTGGTGTCCTCTGGGTGTGATGGTCACTCTGAAGTGACCAATCCTGTACAGACTCAGTGTTGAGCTCTCAGAATCCTCCTTGAGCAGAGGAAATTCAGAGCCCAACTCTGCATTTCAAGTCCAGGGGAAATTCAGAGCCCAACTCCTCTTTTCACGACCCCCAAGGTGGGTAACTCTGCTCCCAGCCACGGGCTTCACCACCACGTGGGGTCAGGGTGCCCGCTCTCACCTCCTGACTTTCATGGCCTCCTCGTTGTCAGGACGGAAGAAGTCGTAGGAGCTGTAATGCTTCACGGCCTCGCGGCGATACTCCCCAACGTTGAAAACTAGGTGGGAAAAGCAAAAAACAAACCATCAAAATGAGGGGCATGACCAAGTTGTGTAGCTTCTGCAGTCAAAGCAAGCTAGGGCCAAGTAATTGCATCCACAGGGCATCCCTTGGTCATTAAAGTGAAGGAGAACCTGGGCTGCAGCAGGATGTGAAAACACAGATATTTGGCCTGTGGGATCTTGGAAACATCTCCCACTACCTTCCATCTCCCAAAGCACTGATCTAGAGGAATTCCTGAGGACCAGACCTCCTGCTTTCCCCTGGCAGCCAGTGCAAGCCTTACCTTTTGTGGGGACACCAATCCAGTTGAGGTAGCGAGTCAGCTTCTTGGAGATGTAGGTCTTGCCACGGGCTGGGAGGCCAACCATGACTATCACAGTGGGGGAATTGGCAAGCTGAGGCCCACAGGCTGCAAGGAAAAAAGAACAGGAGCTGTTAGTTCTCCAGCTCATCCTGCATCGACCCAACAAGGCGCTTGTTCCTATCCAGACTCCTTCCAAGTCCTTCAGCAGCTGGAGGAAACATGAAAGCCACAGCAAGAACATTCTGATGGGTGCAAAGCAGGCAAGGAGCCAACAGCTGGCCCAGGCTCTCTGGAGAGCCTGTGCCTCAGTTTCCTCATGAGCAACCAAAATAATATTTTTTTTAAATTATATCAAAACAAGCACAACATCACATTCCAATGGCTTGGCAATTCCATGAAAAGCTCAAGGATAGCCAAGGACTTTGGACCCATCCCTGAAATACCAGGTCTGGTCCAGACCTTCACCCACGGAAAGCATCTCCCAAAATCTTTGACTAGATCTCTAGCTGACACACCACCAGCTAACTGGATTTTGTGAAGACAAGGCAAGAGAACCACAGAACTAGCAGCATTTAAAAGCTGATATCCAAGTGATTAATCTCTTTTTTCCTCACAAACCCAAGCTGGGTTGTTGGGATTTTTTTTTTTTTTTCAATTTTTGGGTTTTTTTTTATTGTGGTGAAGAGGGTCCATGTCAAACAGCTGGAAAGAAAACCCAGAGGCAGCATCTGCAGGGCAGATGGGACCCTGCAGGGGATTTCTCCTTCCAGCCACCCTTCCATCCAGCCGGTGAGCACAGAGACCTCATAGGAAAGGAATGCAGGGAGTGAGTGGCTGGTGGCAGAGCCATAAAACCCAGCTTTAATTATGGCCTGGGTGGAGAGCTCTGCCTGCCTGTCACAGCTGCCTGAAGGTGGGACCAGGGGATGCCAGGGGCTCCCTGGGATGGGCACAGGGCTGGGGGAGGTTTTCGTCAGTGTGGATCTGGAAAGGGCAGAACAAACTGAGAGGTACCCACAGAACATTTAAAGTACATGGGATTACCTTCCCCTTCTAAGAAAATAAATAAATCCAGCAGCTGGAGAAACCAAATTAAGGCCACAAAGAAGATTTATGGCACTGGTACCCAGATGCCAGAGAAGAACCTCCCGTCATCTTCCAAGTTTCTCACCAAGGCAAACTCAGCAGGCAAGAGATTAAAACTACCTAAAATATAGTTTTTGGGGTTTTTTGGGGTTTTTTTGCTGGAGCTGCCCTCACACACTCCCTTTGTGCAACCTGCCCCGGGCCCAGTGCTGCATTCCAAAATCCCAGGGCAGATCCCAAAGATTTTGGCAGCAAGTGCCAATTTTCTGTGCTGGGGCACAAGGGAACTGTGCAACATACCAAGAAAAATACTTTTCCCCCCTCTAATAATCTCACATCCTCATCCAAGCTATGGGTGCAAGGCTGTTTTACACAAAACCCACACACTTATTAGACAAAGGGAGGAGAAAGAATTAATACCTGAATAAGGAAATTCTTCCTTTCCCTACCTGCCAGTGGACAAAGGATCTCGAAGAGCAGAGCCAAGAGGATTTGGGACCATTAAATAGAGTAAAGGGACAATGCTGGGTACTGTTCATGTCCCTGTGGCTCCAGACAGCTGCGACAGCCCCAGGGCTGGCACTGTGTGGGCACACACGTGTCACCTCCAAAGGCTGCTGCAAGAGTTAAACACCCCTAATCCAGGATTTTTGCTGCCCTCGCACAATGGAACTGCACCTGGGAAGCACCTCCCAAACCACCATGGCATCAGCGAGCAACTTTTCATCAGGAATCTGAGCCCAGAGCAAAAGTCTCCGGGAAACTTTGCATCAGGGATGAAACAGAACCCAGTGTTTTGCTCCCAGTCTTCCACAAAGGCCTCATTCATCATTTCTTTTCACCACTGCTGGGAAGCTATCAGGGATTTCAATACATATTCATTACTCCTTATCGACATCTAGCCAGGTAAGTCGAGGGCAGGGATGACTTTCAGGCTCAGTCAGAGGGTATTTAAAAGGTGCTTATCACTTTTGCTATTTGCCAGAAAGTCAGCTTCACCAGCGGGTAAAAGAAACAACCAAAAACCACCAAGCCCAAAAGGGAAGGAAATTTGCTTCTATAAAAAGTCGGATACAACAGCCACCTCCCCACTTCAGGCATTTGCACTGTCTCCTCCTAAGTACTCCCCAAAACCTCCCGCAAGCCCAGGCTGCACGTTCTGTTAGTCCTGCTCCCCTTCCCAGCTCCCTCCCGCTGCAGCCCCAGCACCTTCACTGATGCTGCCGCCCTCCCCACCGCAGGCACCGCTGTGACCGCCGCCCCTTGAGCCGCGGCTCACCCCCGCCGTGTGTCCCAGGGACAGGAAAAAGCAGTGACAGGATGGAGAGAGGCAGTGGCAGCCCCTTCGCTGCCGGAGCATCCCCCTCCCCTCGCCCCGCCAGCGCCTTCGAGGGCTCGACTTTCCCGGCCCCTACGTGAGAGACGTGCGGCGTGACAGCAATTTAATGGATCGCCGTCAAAAGGGCAGCTGAAGGAGTCACTGCAGCCTCCCCTGGACCAGCCATCACACAATCGGACTGGTTGTTTCACCCCCGCGGAGCGTGCTTCCAGAGGATGCTCCCCGGGATGCGCCCGCTCCCTCCAGGCGTCGCGCTGGAAGCGGTCTCCGTTACCCTCCCTTCCTTCCCACCCAGCTCTGCACCCTCGCTCTTTGTTAGTGCTGAGGAATTAATAGCACCTCGCGTTTAAAATACCTCGAGTTTGCTAAAAAAAGCCTAAAAAGCCTCTTCTCGTATAGCACAGCGCGGCTTGCTGCCACGCCAAGAAAATATAATTACGAGCCGCATTGTGTTATTAATAAGCCCCTCGGTGCCTTAATATATCAAATATGTTCGGGTTTTTTTCCGCTAGCAAAAGGGAGCTCTCTCTGAGAAACCGGGCGAACGAAGTGGCAAAAAACCACTGCATGCACAAGGGATTTCTTTCAGAGGTGCCAGTCCTCGAGAAAAATCCAGCCACAGAGACACACGTGCAAAGCATTAAGCCGGGAGACGTTTTACCCCACTCTGAGCAAAGCCCCTTGGCTACCCAGATGTGCAGCCTGTTACAGAAATCCATTTCCTCGGCAGCTGCCGCTTGCAGGGCTGCCCTTGCCAGGCACAGGCTGAGCATCCCAACATCTGCTCCAGGGTGCCTGACCCACAGCCGCGGGCAACAGCATCTGGCAAGTTCATAGGATCTATTTTTTAAAAAATTATTATTATTATTTAGAAGGGGAAACTGCCCAGCCAAGGTAAATAAACATCGGAAGCGACTTTAAACGCCTGATGAAGGCAAGCAGCGGAAAGACTGATTCACCCAAGCCACTTCCATCCCTCGCCAGGCTGCGAGTGCCACCCCCTCCATCCCGGCTCCGCACATTCCTGCGAGGCTCTTCTGGAGTTGGGAGTCACACAACTGGCAGCTTGTCAGTGTCGCTAGTGGGTGACTTAAAGGAGCTGCTTCCTGAGCTTTCGGATCGGCTCATGATTCAAGATTTGGTTTATAGTAACACCGGGATGACCCAAACATTTTTATATGCCGAGCTTCAGAGACAAGGGGAAACCACTGCAGGAGTTTCAGCACTAATTTCTGCCTTGCCCTCCACCTGCCTCCTCATCCCCCCAGGGTTAAATAGTAAACTGCAAACGGCTGGTGTCTGGTTGGGGATTTTTCTCCCTAAATACATCGCCCTCCACCTCCCAACAAAAAAAAAAAAAAAAAAAAAACGAAAAAACACTCTAGTTGGACAAGATTTGGAGCAACCTGGTCTAGTGGAAGGTGCCCTGTCACATGGCAGGAGGGTTGTGGAACGAGATTATCATTACGGTCCCTTCCAACCCAAACCATTCATGCTTCTGCCATTAATAAATCCCCGGGCGAGCCGCTTGGACACGATGAAAATCCCAGCTGAGCCCCGGTACGAGGTGAACAACCTGCTCCCTTCCCTTTTAATCCCAGCAGAGTGGAAATGGGGCCACGCGTGTGGCCGGCACCTCCCCGCATCCTGCGGGGCCATGTGACAGCCGGCTGCACCTTCCTGCCCTGCCGGCACCGAGTCACGGGATGGCAGCGATGCGGGCACCGCCGGGATGCCGGGGCACGCCGAGGAGGAGGGATGCTGCAGGGATGCTGCACAGAGCCCCGCCGCGGCGCGCAGAGAAAGGGGAGAGCTGCCCATCCATCCATCCATCCCATCCCTCCATCCCATCCCTCCGGGATGCCGCCGTGCCCGTACTCACAGCGGCGGGGCAGCGCCGGGCGGTTGTCATTGGGGAGCCAAATCTTCTGGATGCGGCTTTGCGTCAGCTCCATGGGCATTTTTAAAACAAAGGTCTTTTTGCGCTCCGCGTCCACCTTGATGCGTTTGAGGGAGGGAGGAGGAGAAATAAAAAAAGGGGAGGGGGAAGGAGGTGGGGGAAATATATGATAAAAAAAATATAAAAAGGGTTTTTGCTGCAGTCGGTTTTTTGGGCGAGCGGCTGCGGCGCTTTCGGATGCTGCTGCGAGCCTCGTGAAGGTTTTACGGCAGCAGGGGGAGGAGGAGGAAGAGGAGGGCCGGGTCTGCAAGGCACAAAGCCGGGCAGGAATGGCCCCAGCGCAGCCGCTGCGCGCTGAGAGGGAGCGAGGGCGAGCCCCGCTGCGAGCCGCGATGGAAAGCGGGGTGGAAAAAAATGTAGATATTTAAAAAAAATAAAAATAAAAACTATCTTCCCTTTTAAATTGGAAAAAAAAAAACCAAAAAAAACAGCCAGAGAAGAAAGGCAGAAGAATCTCCACGCGAGGCAGCCGGGGAAGGAGTGGTGGCACAGTCCGGGCCGCTGCTCCGGCCGGCTCCGCTCACGATGTGCCGGCAGCCGCCGGGCCGCCTATTTCTATCCCGACAGGCCGGGACCGCCTCCGGGGCGGGGCAGGACGGGCCGGGCGCTGCGGAGGAGGAGGAGAGGGAGGAGGAGGATGGGAAGGAGAGGGAGGAGGAGGAGGAGGATGAAGGCGGGGATGGCGGCGCGGCCCCTGGCGCCGCCTGGCGGCCGCCCCCCGCACTGCAGGGCGGACAAAGGACGCGAGGGGAGCGCGACCCCGAGCCCGCCCCCCGAGCGGGGACTCGGGGCACCGCGGGACCCCCGGGGGGAATATTTATGGTTAAATAAATGCCCTATTTCATCTCTCGCGTCTTTTCCATCAAGGAGGGAAAACGATGTGGAACGATGTGAAATAATGGAAATTGAATTAATGGGTTTAAAAAAGAAAAAAAAAAGAAAAGGAGAATGAAAACTCGACAATAAATAACTTTTAAAAAACTATGTTATAAGCTATAAAGAGAAAAAATAAATTCAATTAAGAAAATAAAATAGGGAATAGAGGCGAAAATAAGAAAGGGAAAAGGAAAGAAACTTAAAAATGGGAATAATGTTGGACAAAGCAAAAAATAAAATTAAAGAAATTAACTAGAGGCAAATAAAATAAAAACAATTTTAAAAAAATAGAGGGGGGGAAAAAAAGAGAAAGGAACCCTGAGTACTACAGCGGTGGGATTGGGGGGGCTCCGCCGGCGCGCCCCTTGCGCCCCTCACTCCGCGCTCAGCAGGTTCGGGCCGGGGGGTGCCGGGGGATGCCGGGGGGTCCCGGGGGGCCGGGGGATGCCGGCCCTGCGCTCCTGCACGTCGCTCACGTCGCACATGCGGTGCCGAGCCGCCTCCCCCGGAGGGGATGCCCGGGATGCGGCGGCTCCGCCTCCGCCCGCGGCCACCGCGGCTGCTCCGCCCCGCTCCGCGCCCCGCCGGGGCCGGGAGGCGGCGGGGCCTCCCCGCGTCCCTCCGCCAACAGCGCTGGGGATGCTCCGCGGGGAGCCCCTGCTCTCAAACGGGCGCATGATGCTAATTTTTAATCAATATTTTTTAAAATTAATATTATTTTTAATTTAATAATCTCATTTCATTATTTATTATTTAATGTTTTCATTAAGTTATTTTATTATTTCTGTTATTTTTTAATTTTAATAATAATATAATTGGTCTTAATGATGTCATCTTCATATACAAGAAAAATATAAATATAAATATAAATATAAATATAAATATAAATATAAATATAAATTGTACCTATAACGATGAGTATAAATATAAACATAAATTATAACTATAACTATAACTATACTACTAATAATAATAATTGTATTTGCATTCTTTTATTAGTTTACTAAACGTCTTAATCCACTTGCCAGGTTCCTGCAAGTTATGTTTCCACTCTAAATTAGGCTGCAAACTGCACCCCAGCAATGCTGACACCCCCACACAGGCTCTGTTTGCAGCAGGAAGGGGTTGGGACCGCCCTGAAAATTCCTGCGATGACGCCCAAATCCCAAACACAGAGGTGCTCAAACCCCCTTGTCCCCCAACAGTGATGGGGATGATCCCACCTGGCATGGAGGGGTTTCTTTGGAAGGATTTTGGGAATTTGCCGCAGCAGGGAAACTGGTGGGAAGAGCTACAGAGGTGTTTAATACAGCAAATTTTGCTTCAAAATTTAAGGCCTGATAAGGAGCATCTCGGATACCTAAAATGTTCAATAATCTTTTTTTACTTAGGGCATTTTCCTCCTCTGGAAGCAAAGGCTTGTATTTTTGTAACGCATTTAGAAGGGAGATATTTCTGGCTCATTCCTTACATGGAGCCAAGATGAAGTAAAAAGTGCACAATCTTTCCCTCTCCTACACAGGGAAAAAATATTCACAGGCAAAAAGAAAAAAAAAATGAAAAAGAAATTTTTAAAAACAGCTACTATGAGGGAGCTGGAAAAGAACCAGAGATTTTGGATGTGGGAAGGAAGATGGGAGAGAGCTGTGAGTGCTCCAGTTGGCAAGGATGGGATGGGAGTCAGGCACAACAGCCCTCCCTGGACCACTCTGCACAAAATCCCCAAATCCTTTTCACATGTAGGGCAACAGAAAGCCGGTTCCCAGCTAGAGCATGAGTCAGAAGGAGGACAAAAATTCACATGATTTTACAGGACAAGGAATTTGGGCATCGCCCCCCTTCCCCCAGCAGCTCTCTCCCCTCTCCGTGGCTCTTTCCCACCTCACATACCACCCCCACCACGACATGAAAAGGAGCCCGAAAGCGAAACCCTGCCTGAATTAAAATCACAGTCGCTTCAAATTAGATCCACCTAGTGACTCTTGGCTTACAAACTCCTAAATAAGTGGAGCGGAAAGCTTCAACTCCTAAATAAGTGGCCTAGATTTCAAAGGCACCAGCACCCAGCTGCTCCCAGGGAGGTCAGCTGGAAGAAGCACTTCTATTTTTAAGGCACTTGCACCCCGGGGAGAGGGCAGGGAGCAGGATGGCACTAGGTGTGCTCAGAGGATTATTTTTCCCCCCTCCCAAATCGTGCTATGCAAAATCCCAGCTTCCTAAAAATAGCACCTGGTAAATAAAATGCTGCTCGCAGCTGCTGTGATAAGAAGCCCAAGGGGGTGCTTAGCTCAGCGATTTTTTCAGGAAATCAAGTCACTGATGCAGCCTGAAGGCTGTCAAGAAGATGTGTCAGCTCCTGGAGAGCCACCGCAGGCTCAGGGTGACATGGGACAGCCAGTGATGCTGTCCCACAGTGGGACAGAGGGTGGAGGGAGGAATCGACCAGCCAGTGTAGGCTGGAGGTGCTCCCATCCATACCCCAGTCAGGAACTGGCAGATATTTAATAAATGAGAAGGGACAGGGGTGTAAATGTAATGCCAGGGTTTGAAATATGAAAGTCCCGGTGGTAGATGGGAAAAAAGTTGACCTTGAGCATCCAAGGGATGAATGCAGCAGGTCCAGAGAGGTGGGAGAGGGAAGTACAAAAAGGGAAAACCTGGCAGAGAAGGGGAAAAACCCCATTTCTGTGAGAATGGGATACCCACCTCTGATGGGGTTTACAGTCTTCAAACGTCTCCAAAAGACCAAAACTAACTCCTCTCAATTCCTTCTTCTGTTCCACTGCTGCTCCAACGTCAAACTCACCTAGCAACCCACCCTGAACAGTGGCATTATGCTCTGGATGCATCCCAAAATAACAGCTCCAGACTTCATTCTCCATCCCCTTTGGAAGAACCTACTGGTCACCAGCCAGCCTTCCCTGACATGCTCCCCCAGCATCAAAATGCCAGCACCAACTCTGACTAAGCCATGATTCACCCTCCTCTTTAGACATTTTTTTTATTATTATTTATTTATTTGATTCCCTCTAAAGGAAACTCGGAAGGGAAGGAGCAGTCACGTTCTTGCCTACATTCAGTGTGACACGCATCCTCTCCTTCAGATGTGCAGGGGGGGAGATGCCTGGTGGGATCCCAGTCACACATCCAGGAATTCTTTGCATGGTTAGAATTTGGAGAGGGTGGCTGGCAGCTGCGTGTACATCTTTGTGCAGATGCAGCCACACACTGTGCTCCATTCATGTCAGGGCAGCTTCATCTGCAGCACTTTCCAGTGTGGCCTTGGTTTATCAGCCTGGAATGTGGGCACAAAGCTGAGAATCACAGCAGGGTTCGGGTTTAAAGGGATTTTCAAGATCATCCAATCTCACCGCCCTGGACACCTTCCACTATCCCAGGCTGCTCCAAGCCCCATCCAGCCTGGCCTTGGACACTTCCAGGGATGGGGCAGCCACAGCTTCTCTGGGCAGCCTGTGCCAGGGCCTCACCACACCCACACGAAAGAATTCCTCCCTAATATCCCACCTAAATTACTCTCATCCAGTTTAAAGCAGTTCCAAAGGGCTCCCTACCCAGGGAGGGTGGTTGCAAAAGTCAGGCAGCAGCTGCCCAGACTCTTATTAGTGTGTTAATGACATTTTCTTGCAACTGAAAAATTTATTCCTCTGGGCTGACCAAGGGGAATTTATATGGTTTTCAAGGGGAAAAAACAAACAAACAACCAAACCAACAGCAATAGCAACCAAAAAAAATCGCTAAATTTTGCACTTACAAAAAAAAAACCAAACTTATATAGTGGGATACTGAAGAAGCCAAGAAAATTGTCTGCAATATTTTTCGGGGAATTAGATGCTTTCAGAAAGGTCAGGAAGGAAACCAAGTGGTTGACAGACCCCTCCCCTTGCCAGCTGGATGCTGAGTAGTTTTCACTGCTGATGGCGCTTTCTTTGGAAGGACTTGAAAAAAAGCTGCTACGGGTCAGCCTCGTGGCGGGGAGGGTGATAAACGTCTGATTTTTATCAGGCTGATAAAAATGTTTGGATTTGGAGCGGCAGCTGGAGTTCACGGTCCTTTGCGCCTGCAGTTTTCAATTGCCTCCCTGCCCCTCGCAGGTATTTCAGCTACAGGAATAAATAAACACGGAGCGAAGTGTGAACTGTACCTGGATCACCACCGCTCCCTCTCCCTCATCCCGCCCAGCTCCTGATGCTCGGGAGGGACACCAAGAGCTCCTGCATCTGTCCCTGTCATGGGTCGGGGTGCTTCTGCCGTGAAAAAGAGTTTTTTATTTCCCCTCCTCTAAACAAGTTGTGTTTTGCTTCCTCATTTCTCTCCTCTCATCCCCCCCCGTTCTTGCAGCCTCACTCTGCTTTTCTTCCTCCTGCCGCAAAGGGGAACAGAAACCAAGCCAAACCATCTCTTCACGATATTATTTGCAGACAGGGTATCCTGCAGGGATTAAGGGATGTTGCTCAGCACGGGATTTACCCTGAAATCAAGGGAGCTCCTGGTCCCTCTGCAGCAGTGAGGGCTGAGCCCTGCCCGGGGTGCGGGATGCAGGCAGGGCAGGGAACATCGTGTGCCCCAGGCCTCTCCCTCCTTTCACCCACCAGTGCAGACACGGCTGCGGACAAGCCGTGCAGTTTTTCAGCCTGTTGCACCCTCTAATTGCACCTGATGTGCTCAGGAAACTCCTTCCTCTGCCTGTTGTAAGAAATTCTGATCATTGCTGACAGCAGCCAGGCGCTGGGACACGACCAGAGCAAGACCTGGGCTGCCTCTGGGTGCAGCTTTGCCTAAAAATAGCCACAAGCAGAGAAAGGGGGGAAATTCAACTGGGTTCAGCTTCTGGCATTGAGAAAGCAGGGCTGAGCCCCAGAGGGGAAAATCCCCACAAAGGCACAGGGCATTGCTCACCCCGCTATCAGCCCCTGTCAAACACTGCACCCAGCGCTGACCTTGCTTTCCTGGCAGCCAAGGGACAGGAAAAGCCAGGAAGGGGTAGCAGGAATGCAGAATTCAGCTTCATTCAGCTGATAGCAGGTTGGGGGACCTGCTGCTTTTGCTCAGCCCTCTGCTCTCAGCTCCCCGTGTGCTGTCACTGTCACACAGAACTCTTTCAAGGACAGTAAACTCTTCCTGAAGTCAACACTCTACAAAGTTGTTTGTTTGTTAAATTTCTTTTAATTTATAGCTCTTCAGGCAGGAGGACAAGGGTTCAAACCTTATTTTCTTGTGAGTGGTCAGATTTGTGTCCTAACTTAGAGGTGTTTGGTTATAATTGGCTGAGTTAGCAGGAAAGGAAATGGGAGCTGTAAATGCAATGCCTGGCTTTGATGAATATGGGGAAGAAGGAAGGATGAGAGCCTGGATTCAATCTCAATTCATCAAATTAAAAGCAAAATCACTCAAGGTTTCCTCCACTGTCCTCAGAGAGGTGGACATGCAAATCCAAATTTGTCTTGGATGATCCTTGGGAAGACCCAGTAAATCTTAAGACCAAAAATGGGGAGGTGTACAATGGGTGTCCATTAGCCAGGACTGATGACCCCAAATGAGCCTCCCGGATGGAGGTGCATATTTAAGAAACTAGGTTTATTTTTAATTTTTAAAAATAATTACATTCAGCAGTTCTCAAAAAATATAATTTGGAGATAACACTCTGAAGCTGCAAATGTTCCTTAAAGCAGGGACATTTCTCAAAGCTGGCAGGTCTGCTCAGAAACTGGTCCAGGAGGATTGAGCAATGTCCTGTGAAAGTTCCTGACCGTACAAGACTAGTGCAAAACAAAACTCACCCCATAATAAATGGGCTAAATCATAAAGAGAATTGACTCCATAGGTGGCAGAGAGGGTAGATTTAGGGGAGATATTATAAATCAATTGTTCACTGTGAGAGTGGTGAGGCCCTGGCACTGGTTGCCCAGAGAAGTTGTGGCTGTCCCATCTCTGGAAGTGTCCAAGGTTGGACAGGGCTTGAAGCAATCTATTTTTGTGGAAAGTGTCCCTGGCCATGGCAGGGGTTGGAGCTGGATGACTTTAAAAGTCACTTCCAGCCCAGGCCATTCTGTGATTCTAGGAAACACAGGTTTCTAAAAGTAGTTATGGGGTAATTAAATGGCAAGAAGTTGGGATATTCCAGTCTCAGGAATTTAATACTGGTTCTTCTTGAAACAAAACCTGGCTGCAGAAGTTCAGGCTTGGTCCTAATAGCAAGGGTCAAAGAGTGCAGATCAGTCAGAGAGCCACAATTCAGGTTTTGGCGTTGTCAGAGCTTCCGAAAAGACAATATTCACATTAGCTTGACACTGGGTTGAGCCTTCTACTGCCAGGTACTTTTAGTTACATGAAAGGAACACTTCCCTGTTTGCACTGTTATTTTAAGGTGTGAATTTCCCCACTGAAAATCCTTGGATCGCTTTAGGGTGTAAATCCACAGGATGTTGAACTTGACTTTAGGTTACCTCATCCCTAATCAAGAGGCCACAACCACCTGCGACAAGGCACTGTTCCAGCAGAAAAAATCCTGCTGCTCTGAGAGAAAAGTGTGTTTACAGGGCTGCTCCGTCCCCGCTGCCAGATCAGATGTTCCCTGTCCTGCTGCTGCCAGCAGAACTTGGCATGTGTTACCACAGTGCCTTCTCCGGGAAAACCAGCAGAATTACAGCCATTTGCTCGCACCTGAACCAGAATTAATTCAGGACTTTCTTGGTTTAACCCCGGCTGGGAGCTCAGCCCCACTCGCTCAGCGCCCCCCCCTACCCCCCCAGTAGGATGGGGGAGAGAACTGGAAGGTAAAAGTGAGAAAACTCATGGGTTGAGGTACAAACAGTTTAATGGCTAAAGCAAAAGCCACATGCACAAGCAAAGCAAAACAAGAAATTCATCCCCCACTTCCCACAGGTTTCCAGTGATCCCCAGGAAAGCAAGGTTTCATCACACATAGCGGTGGCTTGGGAAGGCAAACACCATCACCCCTTTCCTAAACACGACAAAATGGAATATTTTATGGAATATTTTTGGTCAGTTTGGGGTCAGCTGTCCTTGCTCTATCTCCTCCCAACTCCTTGTGCTCTCCCTCCAGCCTCCTCACTGGTGGGGTGGGGTGAGGAGCAGAAAAGCCTTGACTCTATGTAAGCCCTGCTCAGCAAAACCAAAACCATCTCTGTTTTGGCCACAAGTCAGAATCACGGAATACTCTGCTGCCCCAGAACAGCTGCTCTGGAGAAAATCAACCTGTCCCAGCCCAAACCAGCACAGTGCTGCAAAGCAATGCAGCGTTTTGGAGATCTGATGGGAAGAACAAAGAATTCCAGCCCTCCCGCACGCACAGATAGTTACAGGATTTATTTTCATGGAGGTGCCCAGTGGCTGAAGCTGATTGTATTCATTGAAGAACTGAATTCCCAGCCTGGAGATGCACGTGGGATGCAGCTCTCCAGGTCTCCTGCCTGCAGAGCTCAGTGCTGGATGTGAAACCCCCCACGGCTGATGAGTCCGTTCAGCCCATTTACGGCGGACAACGAGCACCCTCCGGAAATCACAGCCTGTCATTATGCCGTGGACTTTGCTATTGAACTGTTTCCTAACTCCTCATTACCGCCCACCTTTCATTAAGAGCCTGGATCGTTATCTCATCATTGCAGGTTATTAAATCAAACAATGGCAAAGGCTGTGGCCTTTTCTGGGGCTGACTCACCTCATTATGTAACAAGCCCGGGCCAGAGACAACCTCAGCATCGTCATGGCGACAGGGAAGCGTCTAAAAAGTTGTAGGCAATGATGTGGAGAAGTCAGATACCCCAGAGATGCTGGGGAATCTCTTCAAAGTAATGCAAAAAACCTAAAACACAAAGCTCTGGGGGAGAACATGGGTTTGGATTTCATCAAGGACAACGTGCTTGTAGGCAGCAGTGGGCAGCAGATTAATCACAGCCTAGGAAGAAGGGTATTTTTTTTTATCTCAGGTCTCAACCCCCGCTGATAATCAGTTTGGCTCCTGATGCAGGGCCTTTTGAAGCAGCATCCCAGAAGGATCTGCACTGCCTGGGAGGCTCAGATGGAAAGGTTCCCCTGAGGGATGCTGAGCAGGGAGGAGGCGTTGAAGCTCTCAGCTCCTGCTGTTCTGCCTCCATCCACAGCAAAGCTGTGGGTAGAGTACGGGAAGGATTTATGTAATTTTGGGGTGTCTACAAGGAATTGGTCACCTTTGACCACTTCTACCAGCTGTGGAGAGAAATGGGCACTCACTTGCACAGGGAGCAATTCAGCTGCCCTGCTGTGGGTACTGACTGCAGACCAAGATGAGATGAGTCCTCGAGGAGTTTGTGTCCTCTGAGCACGGGGGAAACATCAGAGCTATGCCCAAAACCATTCCACACACACCTCAGTGCCCTCCAGCACGAGGTGACCCACAACACAAGTCCGTGGCCAATCCAGAGTCCCATGCAGGGAGGAAGAGCAGAGCTTTGGTGAGGAGCTGCATGTTGAAATCGTGTACGTGCCGAGGATCTTCCCACCCACAGCTCACCTTTGTGAGCACGTCTGCCCCATGGACAACCTGCTCATCCCTGCTCCTCACAGGGCTGGCGTGACACAGACGATGGTTGCCCAACAGTGGCCCACACACCTCAGCTCTGGCCAAGAGGAACCACTTTTGGGACCAGCACCACCCCTGGGGTTGAGCTGTTCCCTGGATCAGCCTCCCCAAGGGCTCCCCTCTCCATTCAGCTGCTGGAAACCACAAGGTGAGGTCGAAGTGTCCCACTTTTCCAGAGTGGTGCCATGTGCTTTTAAACTCCAGACCTGCGGGCGCTGCTTTTAGGAGGTCTGTGAAAGCCAAGTAAGAGGGGAAGTATGGGGTTAACAAGGTGAAATTTAGAATAGTAAGGGCCAGTTTTGTTTCCATATCTTTTGCTGGAGCTCCTTACAGTCACAACCTCTCTCGGGGAACCTCCAATTTCCTAACACCTCTCCTAACCAAGTTTTGGACCCAAATCACTGGAATCAGATCATACAGATTGCTGGAATGCAGAAATTAAATAACCAAATTTCCTTATCATGGTTTTCTTAAAATTCTTCCACTTACAGAGCAACGATTTTAGTGCATTTAAGTCCAAGCAGATGATTTTCATTTGTGTATTTAATTTACTTTTTTCTATGCCATGGGGACCTGGCTAGGAAAAAAAAAGTCTAAAATTGTTTAAAAACATTTGACAGAATTTGTTTATTCTTTCCCTGATATTTTCCAATCAGACATGAAAAATATTAATGGAAAATTTCTCTGGAATTTTGGGGCAAGCTGAAACAATGTGGGGAGCTTGCTGCCAACATATTTTCTCAAATACATTTATATTTTCCAACCCGCAATGACAAGCTGTTAACAGCTCCTTGAGGGGGGGGGAAATAAAAAAGAAAACTGAGCTCAGTGTTTAGATTTCTGCCCTGGAGTTTAACAGGGAGTAGCAAAGCTGTGTCTGGGTGCCTGGCAGGGGTCACAAGGAAAGATGCTGTGCTTCAAAGCACTTGGGAGTGCCTCAGTTTTCTTCCAAATAACCACTGTGACTGAGAGCCAGAGCCAGGAGGGCATGGCACAGGTGGAAACACATCTTGGCCATTGGTTATGACTCATCCTCACTGAATAAAATTGGAGATGGGGGAAACCACTTTTATTGTTTCTGCTTCAGCATTTCCAGCAACACCATCCATTAGGGAATCACAGAATGGTTTGGGTTGGAAGGGACATACAAGATTATCCAGTTCCAAACCCCTGCCATGGCAGGGACACTTTCCCCTATCCCAGGCTCTCCAAGACCCATCCAACCTGGCCTTGGACACTTCCAGGGATGCTGGGCACGCTGTTCCAGCACAAACTCTGTGTCACAAATAGGACACCTCTCAAAACAGCCCAGGACAGGGCTCACCTCACGTGTCCATCCCCCCGTGCCCCCCTGCACAGCTCTGGTGGGTTCATGCTCCCCGCACGTCCCTGGGCTGAGCCTGCAGTGACAGCACTGCCACAGCCAGGGTTTCACATTTCCCAGCCCAGCTGTTTACCCAGAGCTCAGCCTGAAGCAAAACAACTGCTAGACAGTCAACAAGAGATCTGAGGGACACCCGACTCCTGGGCAGGCTTTCCTGCCAGCTTCCCTATAAAGGAGGAGAGCCAGGCTCAGGCTCAAGGCATGACCTTCCTTCAGTTCATGTTGTTATTTCCCAGGCTGGGACAGCCCCAGGTGCCTGATTGATGGGCACCTTTCACCCACTGCTGGGTGAAATGCTTGCGATGCCTCGAGGGTTCCATGGATGGTCACTGGGGCAGTGGGAGATACTGTTTGTACCCACGGAGCAGAGCCCAGAGCAATTCCCAAACCTGCCAGCTAGGCAAAAGCAAGGCCTTTCTGCAGCTGTGGCTAAGGGGGATCCCACCAGGATGGGTTTGGGATGAAGGTGGGGAAGCCAGAGTGCCACAGGAACTGCAGTACCTGCAGGACATGCTTAGAGCATGGATGTGCTGTGCCCCTGCCTCTCCTGCCCTAAACACTGGTGCTCATTCCAGACCCGACCAGCTGAATATCCCTGAAAACCCATCTCAAATACATTTCAAACCCATCTCAAACCCATGTCAGCCCCAAGCCTGAGCAAGCACAACTCCCTGGCACACGTGCAGGAGCACACGCAGCCACCCCAGCCCCTGGCAGCCACCAGTGCCTTGGGATGCTACTCAAAAATCTGGTCCTCTTGCATTCAGGCAGAGCCAGTCAGCGATGACAGGGGTGACTAAAGCCCAGCACTGGCACACGCCAGCCCCATCCCACGCTGCCTTGTCCCATCTTGCCTGCAGCTGGGCCGTTACCTGCCAGGCCACCCAGCCCCGTGGCTGCCAGCACCCTGTGACAGCACATGCCAAGCCAGGCTGGAAAAGGTAACCTCAGGTCGTCCAGAATTTGGGCTAGGAAAGTCACATCCATAAAAAGAACGCTTCCCACCCTCATGCCTTCCACCTAGTTGCTGCTGTTGCAACAGCCCTACATGATTTAATTGTTTATTGCATTGTTCTTGTATTTGTGGTAAATGTTTTGGACGTGATCGGTTTCTCAGCAGCTCAGCTGCACCCAAGAATTATTAAGAGAAGAAAAAAAAAAAAAAAAAAAAAAGGGGAAAGGAGAAGCACGGCAGCAACCAGAGGTGATTTAATGTTTAAGAGAAACAAAGGCTTTGCTGACTGTGTTCCCCCGTGCACATGATCTTCACAGCTGGCAGGAGGTGGAAATCCATTCCCTGCCTTTGGCAAAGCCACCTTGGAGAAAAAAAATAAACACAAAAATCACTGCTGGCAGGTGCCTCTTCTGCCTCAACTCTTCTGTCTCAACTTGGTTCAGCAACATGGAGATTTTGGTGGTGAAGCTACTTCTGAGTCCTTCTTCCCACCCCAAAGCCTTGTGCTCAGCCATGGATGAGATCCAGCCCTCCAGCTGGGAAATGGACCCAGCCTGGAAAAAAAAACCCCAAACCCTACCATTTATTTTTCTTTATTATTATTCTATATACTGTTAATTCTATTTTTTTTTTTTTTTAATTTTGCTCTGAATGGGAATGTTGTTTTGTGAGCATGGATCCATCCCTGGAGCACCTGGTGTTGGCATAAAGCCATCCCACATTCCTTTTGTGGAAGGGCTTCATTGGGATGCCAAAGTCCAAATCACAGCCTCGGCTATGTGCTACTGCTCCTGTGAGAAATCCTTTGCTAATAAGGAGGATTTCTAAGAAAGTCAGTGAGAAGGAGAAAAAAACCAAAACAAATCAAGTAAAATTCTCAATTTTCTGCTCCAGCCATGTTCAGGTCTCCTGCTGGCATTAAGGTGGGGTGCTTGCCTGGGTCATACATGGCATGAAGGCATGAGTTTCCTCCAAATAAATTCATATTCGTAACTGAGGAGCCTTTATTTTGCACTTGTGCCAGGTGACCTAGCAGTGCCCACTTGCATTTTTAGGTGTGGAAAAATCTGGTTTCCCAGGCACAGAAATCAGCAGTTGTTCAGTCCTCACCTTCAAGCCCACGAGCAGGACCCAGTGCAACCCTGCTTATCCCCCAGTAAAAGCAGCTGAAATATCCTGGCTTGATAGAGACCAAAACTGGGAAGCCACATCCCTCCTTGGGGCTCATGGATTTGGGAGCAGGAGACAAAACACCCAATTTTCCTCCCAGTACTGATGTGTTTTTGAGCTTACCTAGAAACAGAGGCCAGACAAAGTTAAAAAAAATAAAAATGGATATATTTAATGAAGGGCGTCCAGGTACATTAAGGGCAGACAAAGCCTCCCCAAGGGGCTACACCCAAAAATGAATAATAGTCACAAGTTTTTCAGACCTACATGAGTTTGGTCCATTTGCATATCAGGGTTAATGAGGTCACATACCCCGAGTTTGCTTCCCCCAATTCACTTCTGTTTAGACTTTTGGGGGCTCAAGGCTGTCGGGTATCCTTGGGTCTCAGCCCCAGAGCAAAATGTGAAGCTATTTTGTGAAGTTTGTGAAGTTAACTAACACTTTATGTGGAGTAGACAAAGCCTCCCCAAGGGGCTACATCCCAAAATGAATGACAGTCACAAGTTTTTCAGACCTATATGAGTTTGGTCCATTTACATATCAGGGGTATAATGAAGTCATCCCAGTTTGCTTCCCCCCATTCACTTTTGTTCAGACTTTTCGGGATCTGAGGCTGTAGGGTGTGCTTGAAACTCAGGTCCAGAGGGACTGCTCTGTCTGACCAAAATGTGAAGACATTTTGTGAAGTTTGTGAAGTTACCTAACGCTTTAAATGGAGTTCAGAGTGACTCGCTAACGCGGCACAGGGCGCGAAAAATAAAAAAGATAAGAGCCTAAGTCACCAGCACCGCCGGGAGAAAACCACCAGTGACACCGACAGATTATCCCCGTTGTTTACCAGCCTCAGCTGCTCTCGGGGCTTCCTGGAAAGAGCTGCAAAGGGCAGAGCAGCCGGCTCCAGCACGCTCCTTTCGCGTGTGTCGGAGGAGCGGCGGAGCGGAGCCCGCGGCGCTGCCCACGGGGACGGGGCGTGCTCGGCCCGTGGGGCCGGCCGTGCCCCGCTGTGCCAGCAGGCCAGGGAAACGATAAACACAGCTGGGAAACAAGCTCACCCCGCTGCCCTGGGAAAGCTTCTCCTGGCGTCCGGTCGGATAAACAAGCTCCGGCGGCGGCTGGAGGGGAGCGGGATGGATAAATCGGGCTGGGTGAAGGGATGCGGCTGGTTCACG
Source organism: Motacilla alba alba (assembly GCF_015832195.1). NCBI lineage: Eukaryota > Metazoa > Chordata > Aves > Passeriformes > Motacillidae > Motacilla > Motacilla alba. The sequence goes on along the minus strand of NC_052031.1, from coordinate 3,849,026 downwards.
CCAGCCCTGCCCGAAGAGAGCCCAAAGCGGGGCTGGGACTGCACAAGGACACGGCAACACTTCCTTTTCTCCGAGAATCAACACCTCCTTCCCGAGCCCAAAGCGGGGCTGGGACTGCACAAGGACACGGCAATACTTCCATTTCTCCGAGAATCGCCACCTCCTTCCCCATCGCCCCTTCCCCAGCAGCATCGTTTCTCCCCAAACCATCTCACAAGGAGACACTGGTCTGTCTCAGCCTGCCCCCTCTGTCCTCACATAATCTTTTCCAGGGCTGAGCAAAACTTTCCTTGATTTCCAGCCCGAATCAACATCTCTGCAGGTGGGGTTTTAACACCCTGCTCCTCCCCCCAGGGGCTGATTTGGAAGCGCTGCGCTACAATTCTGCACCAGTAATTCCCCCAAAATGGACCTACACAGGGAACACACACCTCAGGATGCTCTGGCACTGCCAGGATTGGTGCAGAGAGAGCTGGATCCGTGGATATGAGCAGCTAAAGGCACCGTCAGCACAGCCTCCAGCCCATCTCAGCCCTCCTGTGCCTCAGTTTCCCCCGCCTCAGTTGATAAAGCTGGAACTCATCCAGCAAGGAGAAAAGGACTGGGGAGAGGGGGAATAAAAAGGTCTCAGCAGTCAATTCTGAACAAACAGCATGAAGTCCCAGAATGAAAATTATTATTATTATTATTATTATTATTATTATTATTATTATTATTATTATTATTATTATTATTATATTTATATTTATATTTATATTTATATTTATATTTATTTATTTATAACACTAATAATAGTAATACAGGGAAACCAAAAGAAAAGCCCAATTCCATGACGTTTTAGCAAGAGGGTGGCATACAAAATGCAGGAGGGTGGGTTTTCTGGACTGGATGGTGCTGCTTCCTCAGCACCAAGGAGGGCACATCTCACTCCAGGCCCTGCAGTTTTGGGAAGAGGTTTAATCTGGGATGGGACAGAGCGTGCAATAGCAGGGAGATGTTTTCAGAATCGGGTATATGGGAAAGGACAAAATGAAAGTGATTTTGTTCTCCGGGAAGGAGAAAACTGGGGAATAGCTTTTGGCCTGGAAAAGGATGCTATGGAGAAGATAACAGCTGTTCATTATAACAAGGAATATTTAAGGTTTATACAAGATACGCTGCCCCAGTGGAATCCTAATTAGTGGAATCCTAATACCTCTTACCAGGACAAGGATTTCTTCAGGGGAAAACTCAAAGGAAATCTAAATCTGCTTGTGTGGGTTTGTTCTTGAGTCCCAGCTGGGGACTGTGCCCCTTTCTTTTTTTTTTTTTTTTTTCCCCAACCTTTAAATGTAGTTATGATGGGGAAAAGAATCAGGTGCCCTGCAGAGATGTGAGTGCCTGCACGCACACACCAGGAAAACAGGGATCACACCTTGCTGCCTGCTGGTTTTGAAATCCTCCCACGTTCCTCCACGAAAAAAAAAATCTGTGGTCATCTGATTTAAGGCCTTTGGAGCTGTTTTGTGCTGCGATCAATTTCTCCATCACGGAGGGTGTGTTAGGGAAAGGTTCAAGCAGCAGCTCTGCTGGCAAGGCTCCCAGTGACACAGGGATGGTGGGATGCCAGGTGGAGAAAGGGGCCTGGGGGGTGTTGGTGGTGGGATCTGAGCACTGGGGTGAAGCCCAAGCCCAGCCTGAGCTGCTCTCCTGTGTGACATAGCCACTGAGCTTGGTTTCAGCTGGTGGCTGGAGATACAGCAGCGGAGAATCCTTCCCCATCTCTGCCAGGAGGGAGGCAGGACACCAAAAGGAGGGGTTTTCCAGCATCTTGAGTTGCTTGGTGGGGTGCTGGCCCTGGCAGGGAGGTTATCAGTGTGTCTGCTTGCTCCCAGGTTAGGACATGAGGATGCACCTTCAATATTGTCACATGGTTTAACTCCCAGGCTCAGGAGGTCTGAGAGGGGCCAACAACCCAGATCTGTCCCCACCAGCTGGTTTCTGTGCAGTGATCAGAATGCAGAGCGGGTCCCAAAATCCCACTGCACCCTTTAGAAGCCTCCTCAAAGAGTTTCTAGTGGAGTGGTGGTTCTACCTGGCAGCCAGGGTTGTCCCACCAGGCCACCATGGCCTGGGATGTGCTCCCCTGCACCTTGAGACCTGGTGACCTCTGCTGCTTGGTTGTGCATGATCCAGTGAGTGATAATGGGAACAAAACCAGGCATGGTGACCCTGAAATCCATAAAAAACTGCCCATGAGTGGCCATAAATGCTAAAGAAAGTGCAAAGGCTGAGAGGCAGTGGAAAGGTCAGCTCACCCAGGGCTTTCTTGGAAGTGCAGGGAGGTGCTGGGAGGGGTGAGATGGGGGACAGACACCTGCTCCTTTGGGTGCTTTGGCTCAAGGGGCTGGTGAGGTGAAAGGGGATGAAATGAAACCAAGAGCCAAAGTGAAAATACCATAGTGAGAAACACAGGCCAGGGGCCAAAGCAGGACAGGAGGGGATTTCCAGCCTTCCAGGAAAGGTGTTCAGTGAAAACAAGGTGATGGTTTGACTCAGGCATGAGCCAGTGAGTCAGGAGAGCCAGGGCCAGTTCTACCACACATTTCCTCCCTGCTCTTTGAGCAGACACCCTCCAGCAGACATCCATGGTGTCATTGTCACCAGGGAGCTGCAGCTGGCAGGACCCCCCCTCAAGCAGCTCCTGACTCCTCACATGGCTCCTCTGCATCCGTCAGTGCTTCAAACAGGAAATGCTGGATAAAACCTTTTCCAGGGCTGCCAGGAAGACACGACATCGAGGAGGGATGGGTGATGTGACCAGCAGAGGCAGCAGCATGTGGGACTGCAGGGCATTGCCAGCAACCCAGAAAGCCTCCCAAAGTGACGAAATTATCCCTTCCAATGCATAAAAAAAAGCTGCAGAAAGGCAGTGCTCCACCTTTAGCTGCAACCATTCTGCAAAAGCAGAGTTTCCCATCAGGGGGTGTCGTAATCTGAGTCACTGCAAGAGCTGGGACAGCAAGGAAGTGCTCGGTGGCGCGGGGGACAGGCAGCAGAAGTGACAATGCCGGGATGTGGCACAGTCCTGCCCTTCCCTTCGTGCTGCAGGCAAAAGGCACCTCTGCTCCTGCTAACAAGAGCCTCCTTGATCTCAGCAAGCAGAAATGAGACCGGGGGTGGTGTAACTTGTGCCAACAGGACGCACAAGGCAGTGGGAGCAGTAGGAGAGCAAGGGGTCCTGCTCATGGGACCCCACCTGGAGCACCAAGTGCAGCTCAGATTTCCAGCATGAGAAGGATGTGGAGCTGTTGGAGCAAGTCCAGAAGAGGCCATGAAGTTGCTCCAAGGGCTGGAGAACCTCTCTTACAGAGACAGGCTGAGAGAGCTGAGGGGTTCAGCCTCGAGAAGAGAAGATTCTGGGCAGATCTCAGAGTCCCTTCCAGAGCCTAAAGGGAACCCATGAGAAAGACGGGGACAGATTTTTAGCAGGGTCTGTTGCAATAGGACAAGGGGTGATGGTTTCAAAGTGAAGGAGGGTTGATTTATATTAGATAAAAGGAAGAATTTTTTTATTATGAGGGTGATGAGACCCTGGCACAGGTTACCCAGAGAGGTGGTGGATGCCCCATCCCTGGAAGTGTTCAAGGTGAGGCTGGAGTGGACTTTGAGTAGCCTCATCAAGCACAAGATGTTCTTGCCCTGTCAGGTGGTTTGGAACTAGGTGATCTTTTACATCCTTTCCAGCCCACACTGTTCCATGCTTCTATCATCCTGTGTTCATTCTCTGCTCACTGGCTTTCAGTCTTATCTCCAGCTCCTTCCCAGCCAGCAGCACCGGGATTTCATTTGTCCTTTGACAGATGACAAATGTCCTGCTGGCTGGCAGTGCCCTGCCAGCTTATCACCTGCACACTCCCAGGCTTCCTCGCGTCAGCTGCAGTAATTAAATCATATTTTTCAGGAAGGGCACTTTAGGTGAAAGCTCCCAACACCTCCAGATAGCAGAGCTGCAGCCACAGACAGGCCTTTGCCTGGGTAGTGGCACTGCTTGGGGATCAGGGCTCTCTCCAGGGCTCCCAGCTGATGCAGCAATGCTGGAAGAAATTAATTCTGTGCTAAGCTCGTTCCTCCTGGCTGTGCTCGAGCACCTCTGCTAGAAATACCTTTCTTTAATATCTGAAACTGCCAAATGCCTTGAGGTCAGCTAAGTGGCAGCTGTTACACAGCCAGGGAGTGCAGATCCACAGGCAATGCCACTGGCTAAGATGCCCCAGGAGAAAGGAGGCAGAACAGAGCCAAGGCAACCAGGATTTCACACAGGCTTCTTGGGAGACACAGGCAAGGGATGCCAAAGCTACAAGCGGTGAGAAACCGGCCAAAACAGGGGTGGGGTTTGTACTTTCCACCACAGGATGCTCCATTTCCACACACAGGGGGGTGCAAAGACAGCTGAGAGCCTCCAAAATGCTCATCCCAAAGTGTCCTTGTGCCTCAAGCTACCGAGGGTCTACAGAGCAGCAGCCCTTGGGCAGAGCCTCCTCTTCGCACCCTTGATCAGGGCGGCTGTGAGCCACCCTCAGGTGAGATGCTGTTCCCAAAATGCTCCCAGAGTAAAGGCTCAGCCTCCTTGCCAAGCTGCCTGGAGTCCCCCTGTTCCTCTGGGAGGGTCAGGAACACGGCCAGATCCCAACCCAGCTGATGCCACCACCTTCAGCAAGGATTTTTATGCACCAAGTTGAACTAGAAGGAAAATACCTTCATGCCCACCTCTGCTGCAAACTCAGCACATGCACATCTTGCTGTGGGCAGCTTTTGAAGGGCAGCCACAAGGCCACGCTCTCCACAACCCTCCTGCCTGGTGGCTTATGGAGGTGTCCCTGGGAAGCCCAGGCAGCCCAGCAGCAGCCACTGAGCAGTGCTCCAGGCAGGGCTGGTGATGTGGGGTCCCACCAGCCCAAGGGGATGCTCTGAACTGAGGTGAAAGGCTGCAGCCAGGTCACAGCACTGCTAAGCCACCACTAAACCATGTCCCCAAGTGCCACATCTACAGGTCTTAGATCCCTCCAGGGACAGTGACTCCACCACTCCCCCAGGCACTGCTTTTCCAGTGGCATTCACATTTTCTGAAAAATCCCTTCACCCAGGATTTCTCAACTGGGAAGATGAGAAGCCTCAGAGAAAAAGGAAAACAAATTCTTATCTCATTTGCTTCTCCTGTGTTGGGCTCACATGTGGAATGTGGTTGGAGATTGTTTACCCACAGGTGATTGTTTCATTGGTTTTACGTTAATTATTTTCACTCTTTGGCCAATCAGTGCCAAGCTGTGTTGAAACTCTGGAAAGAGTCACAAGTTTTCATTATTATCTTTTTAGCCTTCTGTCTGTATCCTTTATGTATTCTTTAGTATAATTTAGTATTCTTTAATATAATTTAGTATAATATAGTATTCTTTATAATATAGTATAATTTAGTATAGTATAATTTAGTATTCTTTAATATAATATATATCTTAAAATAATCAATTAGCCTTCTGAGAACATGGAGTCAGATTCATCATTCCTTCTTTCGTCTGGGGACCCCGCAAATACAATACTTGACAACTCTTGTGGTGACAAAATTATTCCTAAAATACCATCCCATCCCCACCGGCCTCTGAGCCGCCTTGGAGCTGCAGGCTGCTGCACGGAGCTGCCGAGAGCTGTTCTGGCATTTCAAGGTTGACCTCTAGAGGAAGTTTGGAGGCACACGAGCTACGGCTGCGACGGTGACACAAGGGCTGCAGGACAGCACTGCCGAGGGTCTGCGGCTCAGCTGTGCCCCCCGAGCCCGGCAGCGGTGACGAGCGCAGCACGGTGTCCCAAAACACCCAGTGCAGGTGTGCTGGGCAGCACCGCGTGGAAAAGCATCAATTGCTGCAAATCCGCCGTGTGTCCCCAGGTGCTGGAGCCCTGCCCGTCATTTGTACCCCAGCAGGGCCACGGGAGCTGCCCTCCAACACGGCAAGATCTCCCTCCCTGCTCCCCAGCTCGGCTCTTTTAAAGCCTCACACGCTCTTTCCTCCCACCCCCAGCATCTCTCCCTCTGCTCCAAATGAATGCGTTTGTCACCTAAAGTGAAACGGAGCCCTGCAGTCTGCTGCGCTGGCAGGATGCGAGGGTGTGAGCCTCATCACGCCGCGCTGAGCAGCCCCTGGATGCCTGCGAGCATCACTGCGGGCACTGCCTCACCCCCGGAACATCCTCCCCAGAGGGGAGAAAAACAAATCCAGCCCTCTCCCCGCCAGTTTCATCCCCTCCCTGCTGCTTTTCGATGTGCCAGCTCTGTCCCTGCCCCAGCACAGGACTGCCCGCCGGCCAGAGCACCTGTGTGCGACGCTGGGCAGCGCCTCCCGCCCGTGTCCTTGCACATCCCGAGTTAACCCTGCCTCCCCTGGCTTGTCTGTCTCCCGGAGAAGACTTTTCCCCTTCCATTTCTCCAAAAGAAACCACCCCAAGCATCTCACTCTGTGTCCCACCGCTTCCCTCTGGTCAGAGGAGGAGGTGACATTTAAGAGTCTCTGCTACACAGCAGCCCGGAGAGGATGGAGAACTCATCCACAGCAGCACAGGAGCACCCATCAGGGCTTTAGATCCCATATTGGGTGCTTCTTGCCCACACTGCCAAGCCAGGGGGCGGCGAGTGGGGATTTCTGTGGAAAAGAGATGGTTTGGGGCGCGGATCTGAGGCATGGAAGGCGAGGGCTGTCTACCTGCCCAGTCTCTCCTCGCAGCCCCTCAGCCCAGCCCTTCCCAAGGACACAAACGCACTCAGGCTGCCAGTTCTCAGCTGCATCGCCCCAGGCAGCCCCCAGCAGCACCCCCTGGCCAGAAACATCCCTCTGCCCCCAGCCCTTGAGGGAGGACAGCAGCTCATCCCCCTCGCCCGGCCACAGAGGGAAACCCCCACAGGAGAGGCGGAGAGGGGACAGTCGCCCTTTTCAGGCTGCACAGAACACACCCACGCAACCTCAGGGGTGTCCCCCCATCCTCCCCCAAAGCCGGCGGTGCGGCAGAGCCGGGCACAGCCCGGTGCTCCCATCTCCCACCCTGCAGGAGGCACCGCCGGGGCACGGAGCCACCCCTGGATGCCCAGGCGGTCCCTGGATGCCCAGGCGATCCCTAGATGCCCGGCAGTCCCTGGATGCCCGGCAGTCCCTGGATGAGCATCCCGGGATGCTGCCCACCCCTCCATCCCTACCTTTGCGGAACGGCATGGAGCAGGAGGAGGCAGGGCTGCGCTCGGACGCCTGGGTTCCCCGGACGCGGGCGTCTTCTCTTAGATATATCCACAAAAAAAAAAAAAATATATATTTCTTCTGTATCTCTATTTCTTTCCTCCCTCCTCCTCCGTCTTTCAGAAGGAAACGGACATATTTGGGCAAAGCCCGGCAGAAAACAGCGTCATTCCGAGGGTGGCACTGCAGAAGGGAGGAAGTTCTTGCAGTTTCAGAGCTTTTAACCCTTCGCTTCCCGGAGACAGCAGAGATGGGAGGGAGGTGACAGGGAGTTGATTGCCTTGGAAAGAGGTGGAAGGTACTGGGAAAGCGTTTTTGGTTGATTTGTGGTGGTTTTTTTTCTTGGTAGGAGCAGTACAGAACCGGGTGTAATGGATGTGGGTGTGATCATGGAATTTTGGCCTCCTGCATCACTTATGCAAATTTCTGAGCTCATCAGAGAGCCAATCCCATATTCTCTGTGGTGGCCCTGGGACAAACTGGGAAAACCCAGCTGCTTCAGAAACTCAGATCCCCCTGTTCAGCATCTCCTGCCCTTGCACGGGCCACTGGAAGTTCAGATCCTGCTGAGCTGCGTCCTGGGGATGAGCAAATACCCCTTGGTGGCATCCCTGGGCTGGGGGATGAGCCATGAGCTTTGGAACAGCATCAGGTCGGTGTGTGCTCATCTCTGGAGCTCCGGTTGCAGCAGGAGGTGAAGGTGGAACATTTTAACCTGGGAGGATTGTTTATTTTTACTGTGGTTCCTTTATGTCCTCCCTTGGAGGTAGAAGGAGGCATTGGCCTGGAGGGAGTTCAAGACAAACTCTTTGAACTGTGCAGGATAGTTCCCCATCTATTGTATTTGGGTTGCCCCCAGATGAAGGCAGGGATGATGAATGTGACTCCATGTTCTCAGAAGGCTAATTTATTATTTTATGATACTATATTATATTAAAGAATACTATACTAAACTATACTAAAGAATACAGAAAGGATGCAGACAGAAGGCTAAAAAGATAATAATGAAAACTCGTGACTCTTTCCAGAGTCCTGACACAGCTTGGCACTGACTGGCCAAAGAGTCAAAATAATTCACATGAAACCAATGAAACAATCACCTGTGGGTAAACAATCTCCAAACACATTCCACATGTGAGCACAACACAGGAGAATCAAATGAGATAAGAATTTGTTTTTTCTTTTTCTCTGAGGCTTCTCAGCTTCCCAGGAGAAAGCCCTGGGTGAAGGGATTTTTCAGAAAATAAGAATGCCACACCCATCCTTTCATCCTGGTGCTTGACAGCAATACCATGAGCTCCATGCTGTGTCTCTGCTCCCTGCAAAACTGTTTCTCCCTCCTGGAGTTAACAGGGCTTTCCTCAAACCATCCCTGGGGTGCTGCAAAGCCTCCCCATCCACCTCCTGCAGGCTCCAGCCCCTTCCAGACCACCTTGATGCTCCAGGTGAGTGTTCTTCATCCTCCCCAGGGCAAAGTCTGCCAGGTTTGGCTTAACCCTCACTGGAGAAACCTGTTTAGGCCAGTGGGTGAGGAGCACTCCAAAAAAAACCACTCCCCAGGCTGTTATGAGAGCTGTGACACCAACAGGAGTGGCAGGGACAGGGACATCAATGTCCTGCATGGCTTTGCAGCCTCTGTCCTGCTCAGGAAGTGTTGGCTGCTGTAGGTGATGTTCTTGAGCCCCAGCACCATGTGAGGAACAAAATTGTTCAAGATTTGATGGCATGGGCTGCTGGGCTTTTTCCTGTGACTGGAACCAGTTACAGCAGCTGGTTTATGCCCTGCCCCTGGAAAACACAGCAGGACAGGCTGGGGGTTCTGCCCAAGCACGTTGAGCAGGCAACCATTTCCTTGGGGAAAAATCATCCAAAAAATGGAATTTCCCTGTTTAGTAACCTTAAAGGACCACAGGCTGGGATAATTTAGGGCAGGTGGGTTGGACACCCATGTGCTGTTGCCAGACAGCCCAGAAGGTAAAGGGGACTCGTCCTTCACTCCATGTGTCCCAGCACCCAGGTGGAAAGGAAGAAGAGCCCAGCCATGCCCAAGGCCAGGGCAGCAGAACCCAGGAGTTCTCCTCATCCACCTCAACTCCAACCCAGTCCTCTGCTCTGGCAAACTAGTGAAATTCCTTGGAGTGATGAGCTTTCAGATCTCTACAAAAGCAGATTTTTACAGTTTTATTTCCCAGGATAAATGTGGATCAGCAGTTCATCTCCAGAAGGATATTTCCAGCACACGATTCCAGGGCTTAGCAAAAGAAACTTAATGCAATATATTCAGGGTTAGACCCAAAAATGAGTGGCTTATCCATGAAAATCCATGTTTGGATGCTCATGTCCAAGTTTTTTGTCCATAACATCCTGCTCAGTGCTTGCCCATCTTGGAAAGGGCTTAACTCCTCAGATGGATTTTGTTTTGGTTTGGTTTTTTTCCAACGCTGATCTTGCCAGGACAATGCCACTTCAGCTCCAAAACCTTCCCAGTAGGAGCATCCCAGAGTTTTGTAGTTGTGACCAGGACCTGTAGTAGAGGATGATGGTTCAGGTCCCCATTAAGGTGCTCCTGTCACCTGGTCCTTGCCCTGGGATTTGCTCCAGTTATTCTCTGCATTGGCCTAGGAAGATCCCAGATGGGACCATCCTTGGTGTCCACACCAATGGATCTGCTTTCCATTTTCCAGAAAATTCCAGAAACCAGCTTCCGAGCTCCAGCCAAGGCCATCACAGCAGTCAGAGCGTCATTCCCTCTATCAGATATTATTGGGTTTCACCCACAGAAAGCACCTCAGGCAATCTCAGTGGTGCCAGGCACTTTTAATAAGCAGAGAAGACTTCAAACATAGTCTGGGGATTTCTGGTGTATGAGGATCTTCATCCCTTACTCACAGCTCAACAGATTTCTGTCTGGCATCTAGAAAGAACAACTTAAAAGTAAAAAAAAACAGTAATAATTTAAAAAAAAATTACTGAGAATCAAGCTGGTCCCAAAACAAGATTTAGATGAAACCAACCAAACTCTGGTCTAGGATGGTGAAATCAGAGCACCTCTCCTCCTGGCAGAGCACAAATGCCAGAGAGGGTGGCAGTGGCTCAGCATCACTTGAGGTTTTCAGAACATGTTGAGCAAACATGGTGGGAAGGGTTTCAGCCAGCACTGATTGTGCCCCAGGGCTGAGGGATGGTCCAGAAAGCTTCCTGAGATCTTCCCAAGCCCTGGTTTCTGTGGGAGAGGCACCTGGAGCCTCAGTGGTTGCTACCAGCTTTCCCAGCTGTGTCCTGTAGAAAGGGGTCTCCAAAAGAAACAATTTAATTACTAATTTATTGAGGGGGTTGTTTAGTTAGAACTGACCCTGCAAAGGATCCTTTTACCTGTCTCACAGGTTTCAAACCCAAATTTCATAGAAACATGGAAAAGTTTGGGTTGGAAAGGATCTTAAAGACAATCTAGTTCCAAATCCCCTGCCATGGGCAGGGACAGCTTCCACTATCCCGGGTTGCTCCAAGCCCAATCCAACCTGGCCTTGGACACTTCCAGGGATCCGGGGCAGCCACAGCTTCTCTGGGTAACCTGTACCAGGGCCTGCCCACCCTCAGAGGGAAGAATTTTTCCTTTAACTTCATCCTTAAGCCCAGGAAAGCCTCTTTATCCAGGATGGAGATTTAATTTGCCTTCCCCACCTTGCACTGCATCCATCTGTGTGCACAACCAGGCTTTGCATCAAGGGACACAGGGATGAAATGAGCTGCCCTGCACATCCCCAGCCAGGAAATGAGTGTTGAACTGCTCTCCCTTTGCAGGTAGTGAGGTCATGGGTGGGAGCAGTCAGGAATGTCAGCGCTTCCAGTCTGAAAAGCAGTCACAGGGATCTCCTTGTCTGCAAGTCTTGCACTCTAGAAGCAAATAAGAATGCAAACAGTTCCTTTGAAATATTTATAATGTTTGGAATGACTTGCATGGCACAAACCCAAGGAAGATGAGGCTGCTGGGAATTGCTGCTGCTGGGCACACCAGGGGACTCGCTTACACGATTGATCCAGCTTGCAAAGTTCTGGTTTGTCCTTTTATAAGATGTCTGAGTGCTCAGGCAGGCTCTCCTCCTCTTCCCCTGTGTTACACAGGTCCTGCTTTCCCTGTCAGCACCGGACCCCTTCTCCTACTGCTCAGCTGCTCCTGGCTGAGCTGCTGTGGCCACAACTAAGCCAGTCTTCAAGGTCACACCTCAGTGACCAGGCACTGACCATTACACCTCTGCTTTCAGCCCATTCCCAGGTTCTCCAGGCCTTTGCTGACCCTCCCACGCTCCAGCAGCCAGACACTGGTACCGAGCTGTCACTGTCATATTTTCTGGAAAAAACCCTTCACCAAGATTTCTTCTCCTGGGAAGCTGAGAAGCCTCAGAGAAAAAGGAAAACAATTCTTATCTCATTTGCTTCTCCTGTGTTTTGCTGCTTTGGAATGTGGTTTGGAGGTTGTTTATCCAGCAGGTGGTTGTTTTATTGGTTTCATGGGAATTATTTTAACTTAATGATCAATCACATTCCAGCTGTGTCAGACTCTAGAGAGAGAGTGATGAGATTCATTATTATTTTTTAGCCTTCTGTTGTATCCTTTCTCTATTCTTTAGTATAGTTTAGTATAGCATTCTTTAATATATTAATACCATAAAATAATTAATTAGCCTTCTGAGAACATGGAGTCATAATTTCCTTCCTGCCACGAGGAGCCCAGGAATTACCACACCCAGCTCCCTTTCTCACAGCAGGCTCTCCTCATTCATGTGCTGATCACCAGCCTGATGCTTCAGCCTCGCAAATTTAGCAGGGGAAAGTTGCAGAAGGGCTCGTGGCCCAGTCCTGCTGGGAGAACAGGCAGCACAACCAGGTCATCAGGGCTTAAGATGCAGAAGGGACTGGGAACAATCAGCTTTTGGAAAGTTTACAGCCAATATCCCCCTTGTAGCCTGACCTAGAGAGATTACTTTTGTTAACCTCTGGTATTAGTGCTGGCATCTTCATATCACAGAGATTAGGAGCTCTATAAAGGTGTGGAGATGAGATTGGATTAGAGAGGTGCAGGTCAAAGACTTAGGACAAGGAGGAATGGCTTTAAACTGACAGAGGGCAGGGTTAGATTAGAGATTAGAAAAAAATTCTTCTCTGGGAAGGTGGTGAGGTCTTGGCACAAGGATGCCCAGACAATCTGTCTGCTCCTGGATCCCTGGAAGTGTCCAAGGTTAGGTTGGATGGGGCTTGGAACAGCCTGGGATAGTAAAAGGTGTTGGAATTAGATAATCTTTAGGGCCCCTTCTACCCCAAATCATTTTGTGACCAAGTACTCTTGGTCCCTTGCAGATCCCAGTCTCCTGTTTTGCACAATTGTCAGCTTTTGGGTTTTGGAGAGAAAGAACCAGACAGAGTTTCCCAGGAGTGATCTGCAGGCAGTAATTACTGCAGCTGTCAGGTAGAAACCTTCTCAGCTTCTCTGCTGCTGCCAGCTCCAGCAGGTTTCTAAATTTGATTTTGCTCTTTTGCTCTTTCCATGCAGGAAATTCACTTTCCCTTCTCCTTTGATTTCTGTGGCTTTGAACTGCTACCACACACCCACCTGGCACTGAAGAGGAAATGTCACATTTGGAGAAACATCTGCATCCTTCTTCTGATGCATCAAGAGTGACAGATAATCAATTGTATTTCACACAGTCCAGGCTTGCTGAGGCAAATTCTTGCCGTGCAGTTAACTCCCCCTGTTTTTAAAACTGGGGGGAAAAAAAGGATGTATTGATTTTATGATGCCAACACCATTATTTTTTAGCTGATAAATGCTGATAGCAGCCTCAAGTTTCCAGGCTTTTATGTTCTCCAGCACTGCAGGAAAAATAAAAACCACCAGGCTTTGCCCATGAATCAGCCTGCTGGATAATAAAACAAAGCAAAACACTTTTAAATGATCAGGTAGAAATCCAAGTGAAGAAAGGGGAAGAAACTATGACTAGTATGTGATAGCTGAAAATATTTTCAAAACTTAATTTCCTTATTATCCCTAAAGTCCTGACTTCCTCAGAAGAGCTGAGTCCTTGCAGGTTGAGTGTGATACTTCTGGGACAGTGTCTTTGGATGCAATGGTGTTGTGCCATAAGGGATGATGGGCAGGGCTGTAACTGGTGCAGGGAGATGGATCTTCCTCTGAAATTTGTGCCTGAAGCAAATCTCTGAACCCCAGTTTGAGTATACTTCATTGCCACAGGATTATTTCCCTGGAAAGGTCTTTAAATTTTGCTGTTCAAGTGCAATGCCCCTTCCTACAAAGAGGGAAAAGACACTGGGAATTGCTCCAGCTCACATTGTCTCCCAGTGCTAACTGCATCACTTCAGCTGCACAAACCCAAAAACACAAAACCCCACCAGTTTTCACTTTCCATCCTCCCAAGAGGAGCTTGGTGTGTTTTGCCAGAGTATCATTTGGGCTCTGGTTCACAGTTGCTATACAAGTTTTACAAGTTCAAAGCAGAGAAGTCCAAAAGTGCTACCCAGCTTTGTGCCTGCGGCGGAAGGTGGAGAAACCCAAGAGGAGTGGAAGACCTTTGTCTTGGCAGGACCATGTGGATTCCTGAGCTGTTGACTGGCTGCAAGCTCTCAAATGGAGGCCAGAGATCAACACCTTAGAGACTGGGAGAGGAAAAACAACTCAAGGGCTGTGAAGTAGCAAGATGCTTAAAAGCTGCTTTGAAAAAAAACAAAAAAACCAAAAAAAAAAAAAAAAAAAAAAAAAAAAAAAAAAAAAAAAAAACCATGCTCCTCCCAGAGGAGGAATAAAAAGCAGGAGAGAAGAAAGAAAAGATCCTGGGAAAGATCTTGTTTTCCATAGAGCTGAGGGTGTCTTGGGCTTTAAGCCTGTGCTGCAAGTGTTGGGGCTGCCAAAGCAGGGCAGGGGGATGTCCTGCATGGGAGACAGGGCCTGGTGGGTGCAGGACGTTTGGGACATTTGTGCCCTATCCCCTGATTCCTACAGCTATAGGGCTGAAAGCTTGGGGTGGGTAAGGTTGTTTGGACACCAGATACTTGTTTGGACACAAGACATAAAGCTGTGTTTTTACATTTCTGTACTAACAACCCTGTGCTCAGGGATTTCCCAATTTCCTGATGCTAAAAAGAGAAGAAGCCATAAAGCCACAACCATGAGCTCAGCAGGAATCAGGGTGTGAGAGGAAACCTCTGCAGGAGCACATACACACTACCCCTTCTTCAACTTACAAAATGTTTCCTTTGGCTTTCATTCCTGTTCTTCCATTGCACCTTTTCCTCTTCAATATCCATTTTCCCTCCCCCATTCAAACAGGACTTTGCTTACTGACATGGAAAGCTGTGTTTGCACCCGTGTACAAAAAGCCACCAGCAAGATCCAGCCCCACCTGACACAAACAGGCAGCAAGATCCCTAAAGGAGCACAGCTGACAACAGGATCACTTTTGTATTTGTGGTCAGCTACTGCACAGTTCTGGTTAGAGTACCAAACACAGACACACAGACATGGACTTAGTCATTCATTCTCTCTCTTTAGAAACAGAAGTGAAAGACTTTAGGTTTGCCCATGTTTTTGTGCAGCAGTTAAAAGTCCTGCAGACTTTACAGCATTTTTTTTTCTCCTTGCCACTAACTGGCTAAGTTGCGTCTTGAGTGGCACAAAATATTTTTTGCAGTAAATAGGAGGTAAAAATCACACTGGACATTCAAGGCAAGCAGCACTTGAAACCCACTGACCTGCAGGAAAAGAAAGGCAATATTACCAATCCAAGCACTCATTTAGAAGAAGTTTCAGAGTTAATAAAACCTTCAGTGAGGAGCAAAAAGGAGCAGCTACTCCTTTACTGCTCCTGACATAAGGCATGAGTATCTATGGTTACATCCAGGGCTGCCCAGGGGTTAAGGTCTGTCAGCTCTGGCTAATGTTATGAGCAACTCATATAATTACCAGTTTTTGCATCCTTAAAAAATCCTATTGTCCTCTGTGAAGCAGGAAATGGCACTAAAGTCTTTTGAGGAGAAGATTAATTTTTGAGCAACCTGGTCTAGTGGAAAGCGTCTCTGCCAATTGTGGCATTCACATTCTCTGAAAAATCCCTTTGCCCAGGATTTCTCTCCTGGGAAGCTGAGCAGCCTCAGAGAAAAAGGAAAACAATTCTTATATCATTTGATTCTCCTGTGTTTTGTTGCTTTGGAATGTGTTTGGAGATTGTTTCATTGCATTCTGCTGGGAGTTGTTTTCACTCTTTGACCAATCAGTGCCAAGCTGTGTCAGGACTCTGGAGAGAGTCACGAGTTTTCATTATTATCTTTTTAGCCTTCTGTAAGTATCCTTTCTGTCTTCTTTAGTATTGTTTTAGTATAGTATTCTTTAATAAAATATAGTATAATAAAATAATAAATTAGCCTTCTGAGAACATGGAGTCAGATTCATTCCTTCCTGCCACGGGGGTCCCAGCAAATACAAGAGCCAGTGACAGGGGTTTGGAACTAGATGGTCTTTGAGATCTCTTACAATCCAAACCATACTATGATTTTATGATTCACAACAAGGCAAAGCAGATGAATTCATCCTCTAAATTACGTCACAGGTAAGAAACAGCTGTGTTCACATACTAAACACAAAGTCAAGGGCCACATGTCCTGCCAGGAGCTGCCTGATCATCTCCAGCTGGACTTCAGAAGTACCTTCTACAGCCACAACCAGAAGTCAGTGGTGATGTGTGAGGATAAACCAAACTGATGGACGACAAAGGCACTGAGATTACTCTTTAACTGCTCTGCAGCTTGAATAAAATCACAGCATCACAGGGCAAGAGGGAAGTCTTTTATGCAAAGTCCTGTCTATAGGACACACCAAAAAAATTCCTAAGCCCAGGTGCTACTTTCAAACCCATCTATGAAGAACCTACATCTGCCCAGAGCAGCACAGCAGGAATCCAAATCTCCTGGCTGAGTTCTCTCATTGCTCAGTGACAGCAAATTAACAGAGCACACACTGCTAGACACAAGCAATCCCTGCTTGTCTTTAAGGACAACTGCCTCATCACCTAAAGGCAGGAATCCCCCTAAGAACTCAGTCATTACAGTACTGCACTTACTGTGACAGAAAGGGCTTGTAAGTGACACCAAGTCCTCCATGATCACAAGCAGCTCCTGCTTTTTGGGAAAAGGAATAGGGTTAGTCTTGCACCCAGCTAGGAGCACGTTACCAGTGCCAGATGCATCCATACAAGGACCTCAGCTATGTGGATGTTCTTGCTCTCTTCCAATTTTTAGAGAATTTAAAATAATTTCCACAACTCTGGGAGTAGCTAATCTAACACTGTTTTTATGAAGGACAAGATAATCAGCAAGCCAGCTTGGATTCACTGAGGGGAAGTCATGCTTGCCCAGCTTAACCAACCTTCCACAATGAAAGACTGGCCTGGCAGAGGAGAGCTGTGGGTATTGTCTACCTGGACTCCTGTAAGACTTCCAAACATTGACATCTGTGAGATCCTCCTCACAGAGAAGCTCTTGAAGCTGCAGGAGCAGACACCAAAAGCTGTCCGAATGCCTGGTCCCATGATCAGTGGCTCAGGGTCTGGCTGGAGGCCAGGAGCTGCTGGTGAATTTCAGGGATCTCTGCTGGGTCCAGCCCTCCTAAACACCTTCATTAGAGCAAATTTTATAGATCATATGGACTGGGATGAGTGGCAGCTACCTCAGAGGGTCATGCTGCCACCCAGAGGGACCTAGGCAGGCTGGGAAGAGGCTGGCAAGAACATCCTGGAGCTCAATGAGAAGCGCCAACTCCTGTAGCTAAGGAGGAGCAATCCCAGGCAGGAACATGGGATTAATTCAATGTAAGGTAAGGTGAATCTTAATCTTGCTCAGGGCCTCTTGCATCAAGGGCTATGAGGACTGAAAGTTCTCACTCCCCCATTAGACTTCTGCTTGTGGAACAAGAAGGATCTGAGAGTTTAAGATCCTCTTTGAAACCTTCCATATTTGTCTTCCTATCTTTAAGAAAACTGTATGATGTTGCAAAACATATTTTCTCTTGCACAGAAGGGGAGAATACCTTGACACACTCAGATCTCCCACAGGAGATTTGTTTCAGATAAGCCTCTCCTAAGGCAACCACTTACACAGACTGTAGCACATGAATTACATCTCCTTCTGAACTTGCTTCAGAATCCAAAGCTCAAGGCTAAGAGATTCCACCATTTTCTGTTGCCACAATAAAAAGCAGCTCCACCAGGAATGTGGGTTTTGGTTGCAGAGTTGCAAGTACAAGGGAATAGGGTGTAATGCCAACTCTCCAAACCACCTTCTGCATGTCCTTGGGCAAGGTATTTCTTGTACCTGCCTCCCTTCTTCCATGGCTATTCAGACAGAAAGTTCTTCAGGGCAACAGCTTTCACCTTTCATGTAACAGTGGCAAAGCAAACAGAGGATTTTGACAATAGTAATGTTAAAAATGTTCCTTGCAAGCTCCATCTCACATCAGATTTTAGTCTGACATCGAGCAGGCAAAGGGATAAACTGACAGGTGAAATACAACACAGGTTAAGTGCAGAACAGTGCAGGTGAGGAAATAAATCATAACCCATGTGCTTAACGATGAGCTCTGAAATAGCTGCTACAGCTCTAAAACACCTTGGGGTTTTAACAATTAGGAAGGTAATCAAGTCACTAAATCCCCACTATTAAAATAGTAGCCAGTGTTCTGAATTAGGAAGAGAACAAGGCAGTGATGCCACTGTGCAAATCCCTGTTCTTAAGACCTCAGGGTTGTTAATGCACCAGGCACCTCATTCAGCTCTGGGCTGACACGTCCTACACGTCCCTCTCAGCTTCCTGCTGGCTTCAGGACACTCAAATCTCTCTAAGCAGGCATCTAATCTGAATTCTCAGAAGCAATGAACAGTTCATACTTAACCCAAGAGATGATGCAGTTATTAAATGTATTAGAGAATCACAGCATTTACACAGGTACTTAAAGCTTAAATTTAGGAAATCATACCTGAAAAACACGCAGTGTTTCACCATAGCACTATAACCAATCCTGCACTGCCAGTAAGGTAAATGTTCCTAACAGCCCATCATCCTCTTCCCTTTCTGTGAAATCAGAACCTTTTAGGGCACCATACAAAAAGAGAAACAAAATTATTATTATTGCTTCAGACCAGTCACCACGAAGGTACATGACAGAATGAGGTGGCTGCACAATGTCCAGGGCTTAAAGACAAACCACCAAACAAAACTTGGTAGCTGCAAAGAGCTCCAAATTAAGTGCTGCTGAGCCTTTGGAAAGGGCACTCACTGATGAAACAGAGGAGAAAACTGGATGTGTAAGCAGGAAGAGCTGGAGGTGTTAGATAAAAAGTTACTTGAGAAGCTACTAGAAATAGAAGTCAGTGGCAAGATTCCAGAGGAGGCCAATTCTCCAGCAGAGAAGTAAATTCAGAACCAAATATTTCAAGGCATGCAAGATACAAACACGCCTGAGGAAGTGTGAGCCAACACGCAGAGTGTTGAGAACAGGGAGAAGGTGCATTTGCAAAAAAAATACTTCCTGCTAAGGAGACAAAGAAAGTCTGACCACAGAGTGTCTGAACCTTTGCAGGTTTCCACAGCTGTGCAGGTTTGCTTGCATCACCTGCTTACACACCTGGCTCCACTGTCACGTGTTTGTGCAGCCTCCATCACGCACATGGAACTCAGGGGATGTAAATCTGCTCCAGGTTTGCTTGCTTCAGTGTCCCTAGAAAAAACATCTCATTTATAGCATGAATCTCCTACACAAAATACTAAAGGAACAAACCCTCTCCCCTACATTTTCATGGATAAACTTTACTCCTGTCTTCAACCACGATAAGGATTCTCAGAATGAAATGGTTCAAAAGCTGCCAATAAAGCCATTCTCAGCAAATGGAACACTCTCAGGTAATCAGACTGGAAGCTCAGAAGCTGGTGCTAAAAAGCAGAACAGCTGGTTAAAGGCACACAAAACAGCCAGTGTACCTCAGAAAATACTTACAGCCTAGTCACTCAAGAGGGATTTGCTGAAATAAGAGCCATAAATCAATCACATTGCTTAAAGCCAAGTCATATTTCAAGCTACGTTCAGATCACACTCAATCTGCTACCAGTGCTTAAACCTTCTACAGCAGCCACTCAAATTATTTGAGTACTACAAGCAAACCAATGCTAATTCATACCAGGCTAATCTGTTTTACTACACAGCAGCAAAGGCCCTAAAGTGTTGCTCAAAGTCAAGGAGAAAACGAAGAGCAGAGGTAGGAACAGAATCTAGATTCTGTTTTTGCCCAAGTTCTGTGGTTTTGGTGTCAGGCCTGTTCCTCACCTCTGCTGCAGTGAGGGTGGATCAGAGGAAGTGTCCAACTCTGAGGGGCTGCCTTGCACAACACAAGAGCAGTGGGGAAGCCAACACACAGCAGGTAAAATACTAGTTTTTTTTTTTTTTAAAAATCTGTTTTACAAGCAAATGTTTGTACAGAGGTTGGTGGAACACAAGCAGACAAAATAAGCAAAACACAAGACCCAAGGGTTTGTCATAGAAATCTGCAGCCAAAACTCAACCAAAGGGCAGGAACTGGAGATATTCACAGCGTTGAACTACAGGTCTGTCCCCCCTCCCCCCAGTCCATGTGTGTAACAGGAAGAAGACATCCAGCATCAGCTTTCAAACAGCTAAAATGCCCTCAGGGCTCACAGCCACTTCAGTATCTCCACAATTCTGGGTGCAACGGGGCACAGAGACAAGTGCCAGAGTCCCCTCTTGCCACCCCTTTGTCACACACTGTTCCCAAACAAAAAGCAAACATAAACCCAGGAGCAGAGAGCTGTGTACTATTTACATCAGGTTAAAACTAAGAGTAGTAGTGTTTAGTAGTTTAGTTTGTCAACTCTTCAGATTTTCATGAGATCTTCCCTCCATGACCTCCTGCTTTGAAAACTTCCACAAGCACTCCTTCCCAAAAGAAAGCCTAACCCTGATGGCATTTGACCTCAAACACAGAAATATAAACAGAAAGAGCAAATGCCAGGTTTGAAATGGTTAAACAAAGTTAGTTGCCTATGTGTGAGTTAGAGAAGTGAGATTCTGACAGCTGGCCAGATACAGGAAGGAGTTTCCCTTCTCCCTACTAATGACCTGAAATCAGTTATCCCTGGATATTCCCAGCACAGACTGCTGACAGCACAGAGCTGCTGCTAAGAGTCCATTAAATTCCCTCCTCTCTCCATTTCCCTCGATTAGAGATGGATTTTTCTTTTGCTCAGTGAAGACAGACTCAATCCTTGTTATTTCAGTCTCCATTCTGGCACAGAAGCTCTGTCCTGGAGTCAGAACAAACCAGCTGCAACTGTCCAATGACCCAAATCACTGGTGTGCAGAGATGAAGACTCAGGAGAGCAAGGCTCTAACTCTAGGAGAGACCACCAGGGAAGAGAAGACCATAGCACACAGTCCTTGTCCAAAGCTTCACACTTATTGTGGATCCAGCACAGGGACTCCTTGATGAAGCACCAGAACAAAGAAAGCAGGAATACAGACAAAACATCTCCTCAGCAGTGGGTTTTCAACAGAGCAAAGTCATCTGAAAGCTCAAAAAACCAGGATCCCCAGAGCAGAAAGCAGAAATGTGCAATTCAAAACCACACAGACGTGAATCTTACTTTCAAAGGGCTTTATATTACAAAAAACCATAAGTCACAACGAATGTGTAAAATCCATTCAATGAGGCTTGTTTCCAGTCTGCTAGGAAAGCTACTTTCATCTTCTTTATTCCCAGCCTACTGCTGAAAACGTGATTGCCAAAACAATGACACCTCGAGCTAGATTTTTAAAATCAAACTTGTTCCGCCAGATCCAGCACTCTGAACTTGTCCAGGTTGTAGAAACAAGCCTTCACCACTCTGCCTCCAAAATATCTTCCATTTAGATCCACAACAGCTGGAATTGAAACAAAGAGCAGATCAGCAAGCAGCAATTCAATAAAATAAACATCTCTCTAACTAAACAGCCTGACCAGTGAGACTGTTTAATTTCTCTACAGAAGTTAGCTCTGAGCTTCACAGGACAATTCAGGATCCTACCTTTGATGGCAGATTCAACCCGTTCAAACTCTAAGAATATTCTTACAGCTTCATCATCAGGGGCACCAGGGATCTGAAACAAAACAAAAACCCCAAGCCACAAGTAATTAAAACAGTAGTGAGAACATTGTTTTCAATTGCTGTTCTTCACAAAGGCAGTGAAAGAATGAAATAAAAAGGTTCCAAAAACACAATACTCAAGTGGTTTTCACACAGTTGCTATTGTTAGAAGCTTGTATCTTACAGATACAGAAAATCCAGAATTCCAATACAGTAAAGGACCCTGAGAGATCTTCTTTGTATGATCCTCTCAGGCAGTAACACTCCAGTTGTGAGGGATGAGTGCCCTTTTTACTTTCAGAGCAGCCAAAAAGAGAGGTAGGTTTTCTCTTACCTCAAAGATGACACATTTCCCAACCTTGCCATATTTCTCACATTCCTCCTTGGTTTCAACTTCAAGGTCTTCATCCACCTCTCCAGCACCAACCATGTTCTGAAAGTCAAAGAACAAACCCAACTCACTGGATGGAGTCTGTGCAGGTGATTGTGCAGACAAAACACAGATGCTCTGTGAACTGTGACCACAAAGACTTTAAAAGCTTAAGAAGTATATGAGGAGACAGTTTCCTGTCCTAAGGCAAAAGAACTGCACAATTTAAAGCAGTGTTGATTTAAAGTCACAGCTCGTACCCCAGGAAGTCACATAATTTCTCCAGAACACAGAACACCACGTGGGTGCAGGCCAGAACCATTTGAACTGTGCAGAGTTTTGTATCAGGAACAGAGGTTTAAACATTTCAACACCAAGACACATTCCCTTTCTCCCAACTCACCCTCAGTAAGACCACTTTAGTTGGGCATTTCAGGATCTCAGTTAAGGGGTTGGAATCTGCCTTCTTGCCCGTTTCTGTTTGAAGACAGAACAGTGAATCATGGTATAATTTAGGATTAAAGCTCTATTAGGGACTTCTATCAGAATCTTATTGATCAAACAATGAAATAAAAGCCACAAAATGTAGTTTCATATTGGTGAGGAACAGTTATTAACTTGTAGCTACCTGGAATGACAGTAAGCAGAAAAATCAGTTCCAGTGGCATGACTTAAGCAGTAACACTGACAATGTATTACTTCTTAGAGGGAAAGAATTCCTAAGTTCAGATTTGTATCATAAGAAATACAAGACTAAAAGTATTCTGACTTCTACCACTTGTGCTCAGAAGCCTGGATGTTGTCTCAAGATCAGGGAAATGAGAGCGACATCAACAGGATGTGACAGGGAAAAAAGTAATAAGGGCAGAACAGAATCAGCCCTGGAAGTGAAGATGCTTCCCCAACACTAAAGGAGGACAACTGATGGAGGAAGGAGAGGATGAGCTAAAAAAAAAAAAAGGCATACAGGATCACTTTAGAAAAAGATAAAAAAAAATACATTTCCCCAAGAACAAATATGAGTTATTTTTTCCAACTCCAATGTTTTCCACAAGGACAGATGGTAAACAGAAACCCAGGAGCCTAATTTTTCACACACTTGGTGCAAGACACAATTACCTTTCTCTGTAGATTCACCAACAATGATCTTGCCACCCCTCTTGCTTGTTTTCTCTACTGACAGTGCTGTGCTGAGCCCCTGTTCATGTTTGCCCAGCCCCTGGCCCTCTCTGAAACCATACTTCTGCATGATTTTGTGAGCTACTGTCCCCCTGCAATGAGAAAAAAACCATCAGTTTATAAAGGTTTCCTCCACAAAACATTAACACTGCATTTCTCCTGAGTGCTCAAATATCCTACCTCCTAAAACTTCCTTACACAGGGACACAAAGTACAGGAGCTTCTACAAGTTACATGATTTTTTTCCTAAGCAAAAGGCTAAAAAGCCTGGCTATGAAAGATTAAAACACTAAGTCACATAAGAAATAGCCAATTGTGTGGTCAAAGTAAGGCAGGTAAGTTCAGATTTTTAGCCCTTCCTTCAACGAAGTCAGGGTTCCATGGTACAGTACTAAATAAAGGTGGTAACAATGCACAAGCTGGCCAAACAGTACCAAGTTTGGTTATCTTTTTCTGGAAAATTAAAAAAAAGCCCACCAAACCCAAAAATGAGGTCTCTAAGCTGTTTTTAGCTATAGATTCACCTTCATTTGTTGCCACAGTAGTTAACACAACATCACATACAAGGCAGGAAAGTAAATGGGCAGATTTGCAGCCACAGCTGCTACATTCATGCAAAATACATTCTGAATTTTTCAACAAAGCAGAGCTGAAATGATTTGAAATATCAATTTGCTGGTATGTAGCAAATTTAAGAAAAAGCTGGAAAAGTAACCTAGAAGAACTCACATTCCACCTGTGTTTTCAAGTACACCTCATTGCCATAAACATTTTATGCTGGAGTGTGGCTTAAAAGCACAGCCTTGAATGCCACCACCTCAAATGTGTTTTTCCCAATCCTGTTAATCCACATTTTTTCCTGTATCCTGCCAGTTTGGACTCTCTGAACTCAGACTAACCACATACATGCAATGGGTTGAGCTCTTCTCTCCTGACAAACTATTTCAAGCTTTTGGTTTCCACCACCTTCCACTGCCTTTTCCCACAAAATGTGCAGGAGTCACTCATTTCTTTACCCCATGTTGGCGAGGAAGGAGTTGCTGGGTCCCGTGGGAGAACGAGGTCTCTCTGGCTCATCATACACTGGGGGAGGAATTGCTGCTTTGGAAGAAGGTGCCCGAGGTCTTGACTCCTCCTCATATGGGAATGATGCTACAGCTGGAGAAAACAGAGACATTTGGGTTTTTTTTTTCAATAAAATCCTAACAAACTGTGAAAAGGTTTTACACATAAATCCAGATCAGAAGAATATTTCCTTTGCACATGCTGTTTTGACATCCCCTCACCTCTCTCTCTCTCTCAGAAACAACATCTGAGTTATTCTGGGTGTTCCTGATTGGATGTAGATTTCCACAGCTCTACAATGCATTTATTAACCTCTTATTAAATGAAGAAAAGAACATTAAGAGACAACCTGCACCACAAAGAGATTATCCAGAGGACAAACTCTCATTCATCAGGAACAGAATTAAGACAAAAATGGATCACTGCACACAACTCAAGGCCCAAGGACTGTAATAAAAATACATTGCACATTTGCAGAGAAGAGAAGCCAGTCTATTAAAAAGAATGAATGCAACTCTTCTCACTGGGAATTTCTGAACTGCAGCTATTCCTGGGAATGGAGATGGATCTGGGTATCTCAATCATACTGGTTAGATTATTAAGTCACCTTCCATGGAGAAGTCAAATAGCAAAATGTAAAAAAAAAAAAAAGCCTATTAGAACACTAGAAAAAAAAATCACTTTTGAATGGACTTACAGACTTTTATCAGACTGACCTAATTTTAGAATATTTTCTTGTATACTAGCTCTTGTATCTTATCAAAGAAAAGGTCAGACATGAAGTTTGAGGATATAATATGAAGAAAAATACTTCCTGTTTAAACAGAAGATGGACTGGACTATAGCACTTTTGCTACACCAATAGTTTCTCATTTTCTTCCAGCCTGGATCTGAGCATCAAGTAAGAAGCCATACAAAAGTTTCTTTGTGGGAGCATGTCACATTTTAAAAGCTCTCCCCGTAAGGATATTTCTAATAATTCCAGCCTATATTTACTTTTCCTTGACACTGATCAATTGCTCTTAATTATTTACTCAAAACAATGGCTTTCTGTTTTGAATGTTTATAAATATCAAATGCTTTCACTGTATCATTCACTTAAGTTTTGAGGTACTTTTTACATTTTAATCTTGTCATAAATACAAAGAGGACTCCCAAAGAAAACTTTGTGTGCACAAGATTTTTTCTTATTATTATCTTTTAAATTAGAAACATACTGGTAATTATTCTAAATTTAAAATTTACAACAGTTAGACATGAAAAAAAAAAAAAAGGGAATGGTTTTGTTCCTATAGCAGGATGATGCCATCTTGTGGACAACTGAGATCCTCACACCACTGCCCACAAATCTCTTCAGCTAAACTGCATCCCAGACAATCTTTTAAAATATCTGTATCTAGTGCAAAACTTAGAAAAGATCTTCACTAAGTACCTCTTCAAGGAAAGAGCAATGGAGAAATTCCCTCCCCACACTGTGGAGGTTTCTAGTCTACCCAGAGAAACATGCCTGTGACATTTGTTCTTTCATATCAGAAGTGGCACATGGTTGTAAGAGCCCGGTTTGCCAAGCCACTTGTCCAGCAATACAAAAAGATTTCTTCAGAAGAGAGATGTGAAGCAGGGCAGCATCACAGGTCCCCCACAGCCTCCCCACCACGAACACAGAACTTGCTCATGTCCTGCTACTACAAAGAATCCAATGGGAAAAGCAAGAGGACTTAACTAAATAGAAAGTTGAGTAGGAAATTAACACTGCTGGGTTTAGAGAAGAGGGTTTTGGAGTACTCACGTTCTTTGTCCTTCTCCACGAGAGAAGTGGGTGGTGCAATGGCAGCTCCTCCCATACCTACGAGCAAAATGGAACACAACACATTTGGAGGATATCACAACAGACTTGAATTATTTACTGTAACTTTGTTGTTAAAGAGACTAAAGACTAATTTTGTTTATGCAAAGATGTATTTCTGACCCACATTACCTGACAAGCTCTAAGGGCACTGATGTAACAAATGCAGGAATGAAAAGCTGCAATAATGAAAACTCAGTGATTCTCACAGCCTGATTTTATGTCATGCCTCATCCCTTCCCTGGAACCTACACCATGCAGAAACTTACAACAGGTTAAACAAACTAAGGTTAAACAGAGCTATTTCCACAGGTAATTTGGCTCTATGGAAAAATACCAGTCTTCTGCATTATGTTGATTTATTCTAAAGGCTCAGAATTAACAGTACTCATGTGAGGACAGAGAAATAAAGAATCCATGAAATAGGACTGTGAATTCCCTTCCCTCTCTTTCTCCTCTTTCCACACCAGAACCATAAGCAGTTTCCTTACTTCTTTTCCGTCTCTCCCTTTCGTAATCTTCATCTTCATCAGAATCTGGATCTGGTCGTCTGGAAAACCCACTGGCTTCGTGTCTGTCCTTACGCCTTCTAGGAGACACAGCAAGTTAGGGTGAGGAACCATGGAAGTTAATTCTTGGTTTTAATTTGTGATCCCACCTCTGCAGAGTGAATTATTCTGCTCCATCCAACTGGCATTTAACATGCTTCCCAGGAAAGTGCAAGTTAACACCTTCACCATTTGTTTCTTTGCTTTTACCATCATGGGGCATTTCTGGTTAAACAGAAGATGGATCTAAGCCAAGATCATTTTCCACTTGCAAGTGAGCCAAGAAGAATGCACGGAAAGGAGGAAGCACCTGAATAAATCCTGTCCAAACAGACCAGAGTGACTGAATGACTAACATGGAACAGGTGTTGGATGGAACAGAGAGCAAGGTAACAAACATTAATTAATCAATCACCCTGCTTTGGACAGAATCCCTCTTACATTTCCCATCACACACTACACAGAGTAGTATCATTTACTGAATAAGAAATATTCTCATGCTTAAACACCAGATTGTTGAAGAAGGTTGCTTGGCAATTAAAATAAGATTCAGGAATAACTTCTAATGTGAAGTAATGAATGCTTCAAGATCTGTTTGCTCTTCAGCTGTTCTCTGATGTGATCAGGAAATTGCTCATTAATACAACAAAAAGGAAAAGCACTTTTCCTCAAAAGTGCACCACCTGATGCACAAATCAAATCTCATTCCTAGCACAGCCACCAGAACTGTGCTAAAGGATGACAAAAACAGATCTACTGTGGAACCACACAGAATTTCTGAATCTCTACACTATGAAATCAAAACAAATGTCCAGCCTGAACTTCCAAAGCACGCATCTGATGCGGGTTTGGCTGAGACTGTTTCCCCAGCTTGAAATCAGAATTTATTATGCATTTTTCACCTCTTTTGTCTAATGTTTATATGTATAAAGACTCTTGGCCCACACACAAGTACAAGCACAACCAAAGAGCAGTCAATGCTGAAGCTGTGGGAATGGCATCCCAGATTCCTGAGGTCTTGCATGCCAGTAGGGCAGAGCCTCAGGCATTCCCTCTCCATCAAAACAACAAAGGTATAACCAAGAGGAGACAGAGAAGACCCAATGACTGGAAATATTAATTTATATCTAAACAGGGCAGCAGAACTGTAATTCCAGACTTCAGATGATTCATACTGTGATGAAGATGGTTTATTCACTACACTTGAAATGAGCAAATGTAATCTTCTGCTTGGCTGGCAGACATTTTACCACTTATAACAATCAGATACTGAATTCTGCATTCAACTTTCTTAACATGATTACAGAGATTTCTTATTTCAGGGAAAGGGGATTAAAAATAAAGCAGTATTTTCTTTTGTCCAGAGACAACAGATTACTAAACACATAATTAACCTACTTAATAATTAAATTACTGATTGCAGAGTATTAAAAAAGAAAATGCAATTATGCCTCTGGAAGGCTGTACTAGCTACATTTAAAACTGAATTCATCCATGGATCAGTTTGTAGCTTTTAGAAGCAGAAAGGATGGTTCATTACTGAGTGTTGAAAAAGTTTTTCTGTAGTCAGGTGACAATGACATCAAATACTCTAAAACACCTGCAAGGTCAAAGTCTGATAACGATGCATGAAGTACCCAAATATTGCTGCTATTATTGACACAAAGTAAATTTAGAATATTTTTGACAAGGGTCTTTCACCCAAAGAGACTGCAAAGCTGGTAATTCTTATTGTTTTTGCACTGTTTGGTGATTCTTACCAAGAACATTAACATATATTAATTAAAACACTGCTCTATTTCTACGAGCACGCAGTATTCACAGACCCTCTAAGAACTTCCAACAATACAGAGAGATAAAATTAAACAAATCGACATGTCTATTTAGATAAGAGTCAACATGTCAAACCTTTAAACAAAAGCCTTACTTTTCTCTCTCTTCAATCTCCTTCTGCCTCTCCAGCTCCCGCTGCCGCTGCCGTTCCTCCCTCTGACGCTTCACCACTTTTTCGTAGTCATTTGGGAACATGGGATCATACTCGTCTGCCAGGGGAATCAACACATCTCCTGCAGAAAAGCCACTAGGGACAGGATCCTGGAAAAAAAGATAAATTATTTTTTTTAGCTGAGATCTGAAAACAACACCCAGCTGGAAAGCAGAAATTTAACATTTCTGATTCCTGACTTCTGTAATGTCAGGTAATATCCTAATCCCATTAATATCAACAGAGGCACACAGACTGTTCTCCTCTAATCTGAAAGAACCATTTCAGAACTTTTTCTTTGAAAAAGTTGCAGGGAGAGAGTTTCTTTTGATTCCTTACCACAAGAAATTAATTTAAAACGTCAGGTGCTTTAGTTCTTTTATTTTTCAGTTGATTATTATACAGGTCCAGTTCCAACACTGGTGCAAACACAATTACAGTCATTATTTAGCTGCCCAAATTGCTGTCTTGCCAAGTAGTTTGAAGGATTCTAGGATCCAAAGATGTTTAGGATTCTAAGAACACTGCTTTATAACTGCACATAAACTGTGGTAATTCCATGCTGTATGACACGCAAGTCTGAATGAAGCTGAAATGTTACAGAACTCTCAGCAGAGGAAGATATTCTCAGAAAATAATCACTTTTTTGACCACTAGGAAACATTCGACTTCCAAAACATTTGGAACTTTTAGCTGCCCTGGTCTTACCTTTAGCCCAGCTGCTACATGAGGGGGTGTGTCCACGATCTGTCTCTCATCAGAGGAGCTGCCTCGTTTCAGGTCAATCACTGGAGCAAGGACTGTGGTTTGTTTTGTTCTCTGACTCTGCAAAAACCACCAAAACACACAACGTCTAAAAAAGATAAAGCAGTTTTCTAAAAATCAGCTTACTTTGGTATACTTTGGTGTGGTAGGTGAATGGTCCTAGGTCTTGGATGGGAGCAGAAACACACATTAAAAATTCATCCAATCACTTCAGGTGAGTTTGAAATGAGGTAGTTTCTAAGAAACTCAGATTTATTCCAAAGATCTACTGGTCTTCCTATTTATCATCAGATAAAATACTTTAAACTCTTCTGAACTCTTGAGTTTTCTAATCCTATCCTGTTCTGTTGGGCTATGGATACACTGCACATCAGTTACACGGACAAAGAGTATAAATAATAGAGCAGTCAGTAAATTTCATCCACGCAGTTTGTTCCAGTTATCAACTAAATCCTGCCCCCGATTCCAGCAGCATAAATCAGGAGTAATTCCAGTGAAAAAATGCTGTGGCTACTTAGGTATCTGGCATCAGTGCTACTGCTTCTCCTTTTAATTAAGTAGTTTCACAACAGAACCTATGCTGCCCCAAAGAGCACCTGTGTTCTCCCCGAACCAAAACATCAACATTGCTCAAAGAAAAAGGGTGAAATATAAAGAAGCAGCAATAAAAATAGAAAATGGCTCTGTCACAGCCTAATAAGAACCAGCTTGTACTCCTCCTTTTCATCTGCTCTGGAAATACTTGCTGTAAAATTTCTAACACATAATGATTTGCAGGTTAGCACCAACAGCCTTTAAATAGCAACCATAAAATGATGTAAACATGTGAATAATCAATCACAGAGTGGCCCCTACTTACATTAAATAAAAAATTATAAAGCTGAATCTCATTATCTTTAAAGCTAAACTTGAAAATCAGCTTTTGGCTCTGCAGTTAAAAGCTCAGAGGTTTGCAGCACACACATCAGTGCTTCCTTCAGTTTTAATTTTGCAACACTCCCTCTAAGAAAAATGAATTTTCCCTTTTTCCCCTTCAGCTTTGCCAGGCTCTTTGCCACAAACCCACAGACAAATGCCAGCAAAATTACCTCAAATCAGTATTCTGAGGTCACAAACACAATGCACTGAACACGAAAGAAGTCTGAAAAACAGAAAGGGACTGTACCTTTGCTTGTGTGAGAGCTGCTTTCTTCACCTGCAACTGAGACTGCAGCAGTTTGAAATTCTTGGACCAGCCTTCTGTTTTGGAATCGCTGGTCTCAACCCCCAAGTCATCGTAAAGTGACATTTTCTCTTCAATTTAAAACTGAAAGACAAAAGAAAAAAAAAAACCCAAACTCCAAATGACATCACAAACCTATTTCCAGGTTATTTGCTAATAGTTTGCATATATGGGTACACCACCTTTTATTTCGCTCTTCTTAAAGCCAGAGAAAATTGACCTTTTTTTTCTGGCTAGTGGTAAATACACACAACTAGAGCAAAGCTGCTTAAAAGTAAGAGTTTGAAAGGTGATGAGAATTGTTCAAGAATTAATTTAATCCTGCGATGGATTATGAACAATTATGGCTCAACAGCAACAAGTTTACTGCAAAAAGAAAAAGGAGGTTTTGAAGATTATTGAACACCTGGCCTCGGGATGAACACAGAGGGGGTTATAAAGGCACAGATGCACAGGCTGAGGACAGGGTGCTGTAGGAATTCCCACCTGCCACAGAGGAGAGGGGTTTTGGCAGCAGGACTGATGCTGTCCAGGGGGAGACAGCATGCACTGGGGAATCACAGAATCAATCAAGGTGGAAAACACCACTGAGATCACCGAGTCCAAATCTTGTCTGAAAACCACTTGTCACCCACACCAGAGCACTCAGTGCCACATCCATTCTTTCCTTGGACACCTCCAGGGATGGGGACTTCACCACCTCCCTGGGCAGTGTGTCCCAAACCTTAACCACCTTTCTGTTAAGAAATTCTTCCTGATGTCCAGCCTGAACCTCCCCCGGCACAGCTTGATGCCGTTTCCTCTTGTCCTGTCGCTTGCTACCTGTGAGCAGAGCCCGACCCCCCCCGGCTGTCCCCTCCTGTCAGGGAGTTGTGGAGAGCCAGAAATTCCCTCCTGAGCCTCCTTTTCTCCAGGCTGAGCCCCCGCAGCCATTCCTCCCCAGACCCGTGCTCCAGACCCTTCCCTGGACAACGTAAGGATGGATGGATGGATGCAGGGACGGCGCTGTCCCCGCGGGGAAGGGACAAGGCAGCGAGGCACAGGAGCTGTCCCACGATAAAAGGAAGGGCGGGCTGCGACCTCCACCGCTCTGGGAACAGAGGGGGCGAAGCAGGCCCCACCTTCCACACAGGCCCGGACCCCTCCGAGGAGCCGCCGAGCGTGGCACACTCGCCCTGCCCTGCCCTCTCCTGCCTCCCCACACTCCACAGGGCCCGGAGCCGCCTCCCCGCACGGCCGGGCCGGGCCAGGCCCGGAGCCTCCGCTCACCCGTCCCGGCGCCGCCGCCGCCGCCATGAGCCGGCGCTGAGCCCGCCGGGAAGCGCCGCGCCTGCGCACTGCGCCCCGCGCCGCCGCCGCGCCAGCGCCCCCCGGCGGCGGGAGGAGGGAGCGGCAGCGCCGCCATGGCCGCCCCTCACGGCAGCCCCGGGACGGAGCAGCGGGGACTGCGAGGGCGGCACGGCAAATCCCGGGGACTGCGAGGGCGGCACGGCAAATATCGGGGAGTGAGAGGGCGGCACGGCACCTCCCGGAGGCTGGGAGGGCGGCGCGGCAAATCCCGGGGGCTGGGAGGGCGGCAGGGCGTGCAGTAGGCGGGAGGAATGGTGTCCCCGCCCCAGCTGCCCTCACAGCGGCGGAGAAGCTGCCCAGGCGTGAGAGAGAGTAAACGGAGAGTAAAGGCGGGTTCCTTCGGGTTCGTCGAGTGTGATCTGCGCTCTGTTATAAATAAGAAGCTTGACTAGGCCAATGTTCAAGCAGCAATCAATTTATTAATTAATGTGGTAAAGTATGAGCAAAGCAGTGCTGGGTACAGTGGGACAAATTTTCCCCCCAGCTGCGTGACGATTGTTGAGGCTCACAGGTATTTATAGGGGTACTCATAAGCTTTCTCAGCAGTTTCTATTCCCAGTTTTTCCATCACAATTCTATACACTGTTGTGAGTTAGTTTTTCTCAGGATGTACCCCAGAAAGGAGTATCCCCAGATGGTGGGGTCCGGCTTCTGAAAGAAGAAAGAGGTCTTCCAGCTGGTGCGGTCCAGACTCCAGATGTGGGCCCACCTTTTGATTGCAAAGACTATAAATCTCATAACAGTGATGTCCAGCTTCCCTTGGTCGAAGCTATCAATCCTTGGGTTGATGTTCATCTTCCTTTCTCAAGCTGCTTTTTACTGTTTTGCTAAGGTGTTGAGATAAGCATGTTTCCTTTTTATATATTCTAAAGCTATAGTTACAAAGCTCCTTACTACAAGCTAATATAATATAATATAATATAATATAATATAATATAATATAATATAATATAATATAATACAATACAATATAATATAATAATATATAATAATATATAATAGTATATTATTATATATTAGCTAATATAATAATATTATATATTATATATTAGCTACGAGCAGAAAGTTCCTGTCAAACAGCAACATCCGTAAAGCTTTAATTCAGATGCTATAATGGTTAATTGCAAACAAAAGATAGGTTCAAAGGCCTTCTTCCATGCTTTATTCCCTCAATTATTTATTAGAATTCATCTTTCAACTGTCCCATGATCAGTTTCCACACATATCCCAATCACAAGTGCACACGCTGCCTGTATGTACCTGACACGAAACACAGCTTTGTGTCTCACAGCTCGGAGGTTTTATTTAATCATAGAATCCCTGAACCACCGAGAGCGTCCGAAGGAGGCCACGGGGATGGGGAGGGGTTTGGAGGGGAAGCCCTGAGGGTGCTTGGGTTGTTTAGGACTGTGAAATACAAAGATGTGTTTCGTGTCAGGTAAATAAAGGTAACCTGTGTAAATTTAATTGTGAAATGCGTGGAACACGGCCACGGGGCAGTTGTAAAGATGAGTTCTAGTAAACAATTGAGGAAAGCAAAGCGCGGAAGAAGGCCTTTGAAACAATCATTTGTTTGCAATTAACTATTACCAGTCTTAAGCTGGTTTGTAAATAAGCACATTTGGTTTATAGCTTTAGAATGTTGCTTTGTATTAAGGATTTTTAAACTGTAGCTTTAGAATGTATAAAGGATTTAAACAAAGAGGGAAGTGAATCTATCCCAAGCTCCTAGCGAAAGGGTAAAAACATCCTGAAAAAGGAAGATGGACATCAACGTCGCTGATTAATGACTTCAGAAAGGGAAGCTGGACATCACTATCATAGACTAATGGACCTAGGAAATAGAAGCTGGACCCCACCATCTGGGATACACATCCTGGGATGTACATCCTGGGATACTGAAACCTGGAATAGATGACAGTAGAGTATAGAAATGGGAAGGGAACCAAACATCACTATCATAGATTTATGATCCTGAAGGATAGCATTGTGACGTAAAAAATTGGAAATAGAAACTGCTGAGAAAGTTTAAGAATATGCACGAACAGATCAATAAATACCAGCAAACCCTCACCACTGTACTCATACTTTACCATATTCATTAATAAATTGAATTACTGCTTGATATTACTGGCTGAGTCAAGCTTCTCATTTCTAACAGGACCACTGGACAACCTCCCTGGAGTCTTCAGCGTCCTCCCGAGAGCAGGAGGGCAGGCCCTGCTCTCTGTGGTGACAGTGACAGGACCCGAGGGCAGGGCTGGATTTGTGCCCAGCACTGTTTGCTCTGCATGTTCTATTACAATTTCCCATATGGTGTTTCTAACTCCTGGAGCAATCTGTGGTAGTTTATTCTGTGAGTAACCTGTCTCCACGGCCATTCAGTATTTCCAGATACTCACCAAGGACACCTCAGATTTTGGGGGGGGAAAATGGGGGCAGTGATAGGAGACTCTTCTGAGTCTGGCAACACAGTTACAGTGGGAAAGTTACGAAAACAGAAAACTTATTCCTCATCAAGTGTATTTCAAACAGTTCTGTCTGTTATTCCAGCATGTTTGCTGCCATTTTACAGTGCCAGCACTGCCACTGAGGTCGCTGGGTAATTGTTATTGCAAAATATTTGGCTATTAGAAGTGGACTTGTTCAGTCTGCAGAAACAATTTTTGTTTTCTAAAGCAAACCTTAAAATTCTGCATCTGTCTGAGCCTGGCATTTACCCAACCATACCAATTTCCCAGCCCAATATCTTGCACCAATTATTTAATATCTTCTTTTTGACAGAGGCAAAAATGGATTTTCTTTTTTGCTTACACTGGGCCGGTGTCTCTCCAGCTCATACCAAGCATGTGAAACAGAGGAGCTGGGTTTTCCAAGAACTATGGCCACTAGCACCACATGATGATGCAAATAAACATGCAAGACTGTCTGCAAAGCCAAACTCAACCTCCAGCCCTGAAGCAGATAGATCTGGCACCTCAACCTCAACATTTTACAAGCACTGATTAATATCTCTGTATTAATCAGAAAATCTTTATCTCCAGCATTGCTTCCGACTGTGCTACTGTGCAGTTTATTTCCCTGTGGTTAGCTGAAAAAATAAATAAAATAAAGCTCTTACTTCCTCTCCTACTTATGCTGCTTTCTATTAACCCAATCTCTCTAATCTCATTTACAGATATGTCTGTTTTCATAATGACGTGAAAGCTCCTTAAATATATAAAGAAATTGGCTTCACTTTATTTTTAGAGGATCTCCCAAGCATCTTCCTATGGTTTTTTGCTTTAGCAATGCCTGCATTTTTTAAGGGAAGCATTGATGTAATTCACACATCTGTAACCTTGTGGAAGAAAAAAAAAATCAGCAAGGCACTACTTTTGCAGCATAAGAATCCCACTGAGAAAAGAACTATATCCTATGTTAAAGGAAGGAATCCAGTAATTAATTGCGTCAAAAGGTACTGAGAGAAATCCCTGTGGGTTGAAATGTTACAGAGCAACATCACAGCATGACAGCCACTGGGAGAAACTCGAAGGAGATCGGAGTCTGCAAAGGTGGAAAACACAAGAGCAACGGGAGATTTCCGTTCCTCCTCAGAACAAGTCATAACAGGGAGGGTAAAGGCTGAATTATCAGACCTGTAAATAACTACCTATTAAAGCCATGAATCAGATAACTCACAAGGAGAGAAGCAGCTCTTGGTTAAGCCTGGAAAGTGCAGCAGGCATGGATCAAAACTGATCCATCACTGTAATAACAGCCACAGTGTATTTGTACACGCCCACTTAGAAGCAAAGGAGCCAGGAAAATCCTTCTCATTACATTCAGGGAGGCTGTAGGCAGATAAAGAAACCTCACCCTGCTGCCAAAGTCCCAGACAGACTGGGAATGGAGCAGAAATGTGTGAGCTCATCCCCAGCCCTGCACATCTTGAAGGTGGGTTAATTGTGGCTGAAATCTCCTTTTCATCTGCAAAGGTGGGGGAGCACTGGCCAGCTCTGTGCCTCCTGCAGACCCTTACAGATGTGGAAGTCTGATCTTCTTGTTACTTTTATTTTTTTTCCATTCATATTTCAAACCTTTCCATGGTGGTGCTTTTCCTCTTGAATCCCACTCACGATTTCTGCGTCACCAGTTCTACCTCTCTATCTGCTTTCCAATCTCACGTAGCTCTGTCTTTATGTTTCCTTCCAGCTCTTTTCTCCCAGCTTCACAATTTTCTCATCGTTTTGAGATGAGTTTGATGCAGCTAGGTCTGCTGAATGGAGAGGAGAGGAGAGGAGAGGAGAGGAGAGGAGAGGAGAGGAGAGGAGAGGAGAGGAGAGGAGAGGAGAGGAGAGGAGAGGAGAGGAGAGGAGAGGAGGATTATGGAGATGGGATTAATTACAGGGAGGTCCAAAAAGCTGTGAATAAACCGATTTTCCCACTGTGAGAAGAACTACCAGCCTTGCTTGGAACCCCTTATTGTACCAACAGGCCACCTGGAAAAAGTGAACAGCCAAGGTGGTGAAATCTGCTGCGAATCCCAATTTTTTCAGAGTAATCATCCAAAAGTTGGAAGCAAGAAGTTGCAGAAGGATGGCGTGGCACTGGCTGGGTGATGAGATGGCAGATGGGACCCAGTGTTAATGAATGCAAAGCAATGCACACAAGACAAAATAGCACTAACAAAACACACACACAGCAGCAGCTCTAAATCAGCCGCTTCCATTAAGGAAAGAGATGCTGCATTCATTGGGGATAATTTTCCTGAAATGCCTACTTAGCGAAGGAAGGAAGCAGGAAAGCAAATAGGCTGCTGGGAAGCATTAAAATCTTAAAAAAGGAGAAAGTATCCTCATAAATCCAATGTGCACATGCATGTTTGAGTGGCCACCTGCACTCCTGGGTATCTCATCCTCTCCAAGAAGCAGCAGTGCAATAAAAAACCTAAAGAAATCAGATGTGTTGGGTGAAAAGAGACAGCTGAAGGGGACTCTGGAAGCATCCATCACCCAAAATGATCCAGAAAAGGTAAATAGAGAGTTCTCATTTTTCTCCCTGATGGTGATCTTTAAGAATGTGTAAAATAAAGCAGGTCTGGGGTGGGGGAAAAAGCAGCCATTAAATGTCTCGTTTATGTCTCATTTCCCTAAAGCATTGATAGCAGTTTTTGGTGGATGTGGATGATTTGTTTTATGTTACAGATCTCCTCTGAGGGTGAGGGCTGCTAATATGCCAAAATGGCATTAGAGGGCAGTGCATGGCAACCTAACTGGAGTTTCTTGGGATGGCTGTGAGAAACCAGCCTTAAAAACATCTGAGGATTGGGACAGCAGAGCAGCTCCCACTCACACAGGTGGGAAATGGTGGGGATCAGCACGTGGCACAAAAGCAAAACAGGAGGGCTGATCATAGCAGTGTCAACCTGCTTATAAAGTTATTAAATCTCATTAAATGGTGCTTTCCAGCCAATGGTGAAGATCCCAAGCAGAGAACCAACCCTACTACACACCACGCTTTTTGTGGTGACCCTGCCAGAACCTCCAAACCTTTCTGGATTTGATTTTATATTTTTTTTTTTTCCCACAGAAAATGCTTGCTGTTGTCCTTCCAATGATCTTCAGCTTTGCCCACAGAGCAAAATGAAATATGAAGAGGAAAGTCCCAGAGGAAAACTTGTCCTGGCTTGGGAAGATCAGCTTAGGATTGCTGCCTTAAAAAAAAACCATAACCCAAACTTCAAGGAGTAGCAACCTGAAGGAATTGAAAATGGTTAGAAAGGCATTTGAAATATTCTTTCTTCTGCTAAAGGAACAGCTGAAAATGTGACTGTGAAAGCAGTGAAGGAAACAGTGAAGTGCCTTTTGCCATGTATAGAATAACCCAAACCCCCAGAAAATTGTGGGGGTTTTTCCCCTGTTTTTTACTTGCTTCACAGTTTCACCTAGTTTCATGCTTTGGCTGAGTTCCATAACTAAAATGAGTAAGAAACGTCTCAGAACAGAAACATTTCATCACAGATGAAGTTTCTAACACACATACTTCAATATTTTTGATGACAACTGAAAAAAACTCTATTGCTTTTGACACTGCACAGGGAGTGCTTTTGTTTGGCCAGCCATGGGAAAAAAAAACATGCTTTAAATGAGGAAATGACCATTTTGTCCTACCACGATGGTCTCAAGCTTGTTTGAAGAAGTGAGAAAATGTCAAAAACATAGCAGTGAAAATATTACACATGACTAGACTCAGTACAGATGGGATATCTGCCATCACTGAGGAAAAAAAGGTTGTGCTGCTCTGCTAGAGGAAGGATTTGGATAAGAAATTATTCAGAACTCCCCTGTGTTAGCCACAGTGGGTTTTTGTGCCAAAAATGCAGGTTTTTTACATGCTGCAAATCCCACTGCCTGAGAAACTGGAGGGATTTCAGGAGGTTTGTCTTTTTGGAATTCTAGAAGATCCTGAGTTGAAATTCTAGAAGATCCTGAGTTGACCAACAAAGATCTGTATTAACAACCTTTGCTGGGAGTTAGACTCAGTCATCTCAGTGTCTCACTTCCAGCTTAAAATGTTCTATGATTCTGTGATTTTATGAAAATGAGGGGAATGGGGGAAGTCAAACCTCTGTTGCATTGATCACTGGTTTTAAAACTAGTAACTGAGAAAGACACTGTAAGCCAAGGCAAACTTTGAAGGAGGGTTTGGGAGTGGAGAAGAAAATCAGCTTTACAAACATCTGAATGAAAACTCTATCCAAATTTACAGGTAGTCTTTTTTGGACTGAAATAAATTTCTGGATATGAGATTAAATTCTAAGAACTGGAGGTTGTTAACGAGCGGAGCGACATCGCTCTGGAAATGCCTCTGCTCTGATGATTCACAGATAGGTGAGGTTACCCTTCCTCTTGCTCCGGATTTATATCAAGTTCTTATGAACCACTATTTTCAGCCCAAAACAGCTGAGTCCAAGAACTTGAAGTTCAAAGAGAATTCTCTGATGTCCTGTCGCGGTGGCTGTCATGACATTCTTGGTATAAACAGAATTATTTGGTGTTAGAAGCACACTAATGGGCACTGAGATGCTCATGGACAGTAACAGATTGCCCAGAGAGGCTGTGCAGTCTCCATCCTTGGAGGTTTGCAAGGCCAAGTGAATAAATCCAGGTGGGATCTCATTACCAGCCTTGTTTCCAATCTGAACTGTTTGATGAATCTGGGATTATTTCTATGGCTTTGTTATTTGGTGTACCTCTCCAGAGAGATGAAGGAGAAGATTTAGCATCCAGACTTGCTCTGGATTTACTTTGCAAGTTCTCTGACCACTGGGAAAATGTCAAAAGGAGTTCTCCTTCTCCATTAGGGATCCCCAGCTTTTAAACAGAAATGCAGGTTCTTTTCCATGCAGAATTTTGTGCTGGGACATGGTCTTGTCTGTCTTTTTGTGTGGATTTCTTCCCATGTGGATCAAGTGCAGCATCCTGGGCACTGAAGCATGTCCAGTGGCATTCATATTCCAGATGAATTTTTGACAAGCTAAGACAGATGTTCAGAATCTGTTGAATGAAGAAATGCTGGTTTAGGGTAGTTGTAGAGGACTTACATTCCCACCCTCCCAAATGTTTTTTTTCCACAGAGGTGTCTGATGCCAACAGAGACAGGAGCACTGGAACATCCTCATCCCTGACCAGTCTGGTCTAAGGGATAGGACTCTGGTTTAGGATTTGGAACTTCCTTAAACCCCAAGCAGCATTTTCCAGCTGGTTAGAAGTTACACGTTCCATCTCACAAGAGGACCTTATAGATATGGATAGATGGACTCAGGAATGTTGTCTTATACAATTAGAATACGATTAATGTCATCTAGGTTTAGCTTTCTAAAACTGAGATGCCCAATACATTTTCAAGCACAAGCTGTGGCCAGGTGGTCAATTATCTCTAGAACACAATCCCTGGAACAGCACTTTCCTAATTTACTGGGACACTTTCTATATTCCACTTTATATCCTAGGACTTATTTTTGGTCACAGTTTTAATTTTATGAAAATACATAATTGTTTGCCATGCAGTTTTTGATAACTCTGCAATTCACAAGACGCTGCTCGAGTAAGAAATAAAGAGCTGTGTGTTTATTCTGAGTGTGTATCTCATTCAACACAGAAAAACTTTTCTATGTTATGAAACAACCTAATGACTGGAAGTTAAAACAAGATTAGGAACAAAGACTGATTATTCTGCATTTTTCTGGGAAGGATTTCTTGCCACTTCCTTCAGAAATATTACCCTGATTACTGAAAAAGGCCTGATACTGAGCTACCCTGATGGGTAATGTAGCCCAGCCTGTCAACTCTTATATTTCTTAAAACAAAACAAAAGCAGTGTAGCCAGAGATAAAGGACTCTAAAGTCCTTGATGATCTGATCCCACCATGGATCAGAACATTGTATCATGGAAGGCAAATGATGGAAATTGAACACTGAGCTTTCATCTTTTTCAACCTGACAATGTTCACCAAGTGCCTTGTTTTTCCTCCTACGCTCATTCCAATGCCTTAACCATAAACGAGCGATGGCCAGGTGTGAGCATTGTCCTCCCTTCTGTTCCTGGAAAACAAGGAAGACATAAAAAGAAAACCACCCCAAACCTACTCTTCAGGTAAACAGCATTATCTCCACCATCAGACCAGACCACATGTACGTAAAAGGATGTGTTATCAAAAATATCTGTAATGGTGACCTTAAAAAAGTACAAGCAGTGCCAATGAATTTCTTGTTATTTTAGAAAGGGACTTTCTTCTCCGTTGGTGCAGAGAGCTTCCTGAAGCAAAAACAAATGAAGCTTTTCTCTCTTTCTTTTTAAATGTAAGGTAGAAACATTTTTACTAAATTTCTGCTCTGTTGTTTTCTAGTTTTTCTGCTCTGTTATTTTCTAGTTTTTCTGCTCTGTTGTTTTCTAGTTATTCAGAATTAGGAGGAGGTGTTTTCAATGATCCTTCAGCCCAGAAAAGAGAAGGGTCTGGGGAGAACTTCAGGCAACTGCCAGTACCTAAGCACTCTCCAAGAGAGCTGGAAAGGGACTTTGTATGAGGGCATGGAGTGACAGGACAAGGGGGGATGGCTTTAACCTGACAGAGGACAACATTAGATTGGATATCAGGAAGAAATTCTTTACTGTGTGTGTAGTGAGCTCTGACACAGGCTGCCCAGAGAAGCTGTGGCTGCCCCATCCCTGGAAGTGTTTAAAGGCAGGTTGGCCAGGGCTTGGAGCAACCTGGGATAGTGGAAGGTGTCCCTGCCCATGGCAGGGGGGTGGAACAAAGTGATCTTTAAGGTCCCTGCCAACCCAAATGATTCTGTGATTCTAAGACAGAGTCCTGGCTTAATTCAAAGACTGCACATGGCATCAAGCAGGAGAACATAGAGACATCTCTGCTGCTAACATGAAGGTTTTTATCAAGAATTTTTTGTAACCAAGTGTTTACAGGTGTTGGGCAAGGGGAAAGGCAAGGAGTTGACTTGCCCATCCACATTTGGAGTTAGTGGAGGAGCCAAAATTAGGATGAGGTGCTCTTAGCT
The DNA here is from genome assembly GCF_015832195.1 of Motacilla alba alba. Classification (NCBI taxonomy): domain Eukaryota; kingdom Metazoa; phylum Chordata; class Aves; order Passeriformes; family Motacillidae; genus Motacilla; species Motacilla alba. The sequence continues at coordinate 3,807,691 of NC_052031.1, read as the reverse complement.
GTCTCCTCAGATGGTAAGAGTTATTGATTACTGGAAGAATTCAGAGCAATTAACAAAATTACAGAGACATGCACCCAGTGGTAGCCAATCCCTATAACCTTTTGACCACACTGAGGGATGAATTTGGGTGGTTTACTGTTGTAGACCTGAAGGATGCCCTTTTCTGCATTCCTGTGCACAAAAACAGCCAAGATACAAACCAACATATGTTAGCAAATTCTCTTCACAGTTTAGTTAGACAAAACAACCGTTTTCCAGCCTGAGAACCAAGGACACTGTTGCAGCTTCAGGCCCAAAATGTATAAACAACAGTAAATTGAGGAGAGCAATCTGGGAGGATGGGACTGCATAACCTGAAGCTGTAATTGGACAATTAACCCCAACATGTAAATGGACCAAAACTTATTAAAGTGTGAAAACTCATGTCCGGTTGTCCATCTTGGGTGTAGCCACAGCCAGGCTCTTGTACTGCTGAAGGTGTATAATTTGAGGGGTTTTTTAATAAATACCTACTTTATTCCTTTAACTCTGTCTAGCCTCTGTTCCAGGCAGCCTCTCAAGGCATAAAGGGCTGCTTCTGATGCTTGTTGCCTTTGGCAGCTGGTCCTTCTCATGAAGCTCTCCCTCTCTGAGCTCCTCTGGTTTCCCATGTATTGGAAATTCTCTTTTGTTGGTAATGATTTCTCATTTCAAAGCTCCTCACTGGAGCTGGATGTTGTCAGAATGGAGCATTCCAAGGGCAGAGCCAGGCTGTGCCACCATGGGGAGCTCACAGCAATGCCTGTGACAATCAGTGAGCGCCAGCAGCTCTGCTCAGACAATGTCACTTTTTGGGGAGTGTGAGAAGCTGAGGTTTGGCTGTGCATGGACATTTGAGATGCCACAGCAGCCGGGATGCAAACCCAGTTGCATTAAAATGGGTGCAGTTACTGTCTTTGTGCAAATATTTAGTTTTTGAATTTTCTTGATCCCATTAAAGAGAGATGATACAGATGTAATAATCTTGGTGAATACTGAACAGCCAAGCAGGTAGATACTATCATTCTATTATGATTTATTTTTTTCATATTATCTTTCATCAATTCTTTTATAATCTAAGCTGCACATACCTGGCAGAGCATCTGGAGTACTTTCCACTCCTAACTTTAAATGACCTGACAAAAACACTCCAAATTGAGAAAGCTCAGTGTCTGGCTTTTATTAGTCACATCACATATTCAGGTTTTCCACTTGCTCACCATGAAAACGGCTAATGAGATGTTTTTTGAGTGCTACTCTTTGTATCATGCAGGTGACAGATATAATGAAGATGGTCATGAGGGCATCTGAGCGAGGGGCAGTCTGGCTGATAGGAAGTAAATCAGCCCTGGAAATTGTCCTCTCTTTGTTCCTTCAACACCAGTGACATCAGCCTCTGTGGGACATGGGGACATGTGAAACTCTACCCAAAATATTCTCACTTTCAAAGACTTATTTAATAATTCCCTATATTAAAAGTAAGTTGCAAGTCAAACTCAAGATGAGGGAATGTTGATCTCTGGGAACTAGAAATAAAGAAAATTAGGAGTTGGAACCATCCACCTTAGGACAGAGCCTAAAATTATGAGACTGTTTAATGATTTCTTCAGAGGACTGTGTAGGGTTATGGTTATCACCATGCAGGGATCGAAATAGAGAGGACTTCAGAAGGGCTGAACTATGATAATCAGAGGTAACAATAGAGAAGAGGGTAAGTGTATATCCAGAAGAGATAGAAAAGATCCCACATGTTGTTTTTTTATCTGGTCTCCTGCCTTCAGTGTCACTGTACAATTTCAAAGCACAAGACCATCCCACACATGATGGAATTCTGGAATTTTTCTGGCCTCCAGAAAAATTTGCATATTTTGTGCAGTTGGTAAATACAATAAAATTCAAAGCCAATTGCACTCACTGTCTGGGCTCAGCATGTTGGGGTGAGGACCCCTTTTCAGCACTGAATGTCCTTAAGTTACAATGAGTTTTGTCCTGATCTCTGGGAGAAAGCTTGAGGCCGTTTGCCCCACATGAGTGATTCCTCTGCAACTTCCAAAGCCAACCACCAGGCAGTTCCCTCAGTTGGATGGATTCAGGTGATGAAATAAGATCTGGCTGTAAAATGTGGACAGTTTAATTCCTTAGGGTCAGAGGAGAACTTCCTCAGGGTAAGAGTACTTGTGAACAGCCTGACAAATAGCTTCTGTTTTCTTGGAAGAACAGCTCCAGGCATGAAATATGAACTGCTTTATGGAAATAACTCCCGTATTTCATTAGCATGCTTTACTGTCTAGGTCACCATCCTCTTTCCTATTCCTCCCAACAGTAGAGAGGCATTGACCATCAGAGGCCCTGAACAAATTTAAAGAACAGGTGTTTGGACTCATGTGGACTTCTTGGACCTTTCCATTCTACAGATTTGCCAGCTGCAGCCCATTGCTTTCACCTTTAATTGCATTACCCTTCAAGAGTGAAACTGTCTGGAATCCAGCCCCAAAACTGCTGTGCTCCAGCATTTATAACCTGTGCACAAGAGTCAGAAAGATGGCGAGGCTGGTGACAGGGTCTGCATCCAGGACAACTGACAAATTTCTAGCTCATCCAATCAGAGAGATTAAACTTGGTGGTAGGGAGGTTGTTTTTGCCAAGGTCTCTAAGCACTGGGAGACTGTTACGGACACCAAGGCAATGCAGGGCAATGTTTGGTGTTAATTATAGCAGGCAGAGTTTGTTCGTGGCATTTGAGTGCCAGCTGGGAGGTTTGGTGGGTATCCTCAAACCAAATGTGACATCTGCAGCATTTGGGTGTTCACAGCCAGTGCAGCTAAGCAGCCACTTCACAGTGGAGCTCGTTTCACCCCAATGCAGGCATCAGAAATAGGTCATCTGAGCTGCTGCTTCTCCTCTCCTTTCACTGTGACAGCAGACGGGTGACTAACTCAAAAGTCTGTGTCTACACCAACATTCTCATTAAGTGACAAAATGTGAAAACCACCTTGTTGATCCAAAATTCTTTTCTCATCTTGTCTCAGCAGTTGAGCTCCCTCAGGAGAAAGACACAAAGTGCCCTGGAATCCTTCACAGACCCGTCAAGTTACTCAGAGCTTCGCACCTCGAACGTCCATCCAAAAGGTCTTATGGTCAGGGAGACCTTAGAGCGGCATTCCAGTATCTAAAGGAGGCTCAAAAGAGGGCTGGAGAGGCACTTCTCACAAGGGCATGGAGTGATAGGACAAGGGGAAGTGCCTTAAGCCAAAGGCAGTAGAGTTGGATTAGATATTAGGAAGAATTTCTTTACTGTGAAGGTGGTAAGGCACTGGAACAGGTTCCCAGAGAAACTGTTGACTCTACATCCCTGGAAGTGTTTAAGGCCCGGTTGGACAGGGCTTGGAGCAACCTGGGATAGTGGAAGGTGGCACTACCCACAATAGGAAGGTAGAAACTGGATGATCTTTAAGGCCCCTTCCAACCCAAACTATTCTGTGACTCTATAATTGAATGATTTGATATTTCGAAGATCCCATCCCAGCCCCACCCTTCTCCACTGCACAAATAGTGCTCAGTCAATGAAAATGGTTTTAGGTCAACTGCACCAAAACAGGCCATGGAGATCTGACCCAATGCAAAGGGTACCCAGCAGTGAGCTATTTATTTAATATCTCACCCATAATGTTCTGTCTTTGAGTGTCTGGCTCTGCTGAACATCAGTGCTCCCTCATTAATTCATAATTGTCCCATTTTAGTTTACCTCATCTACAACTGCTTGAACACTGGTGTCGCTGGAGTATTTGAGAACCACTGAATGGGCATTAGAAAAATGCCCTACAAAAAATCCCACAGCAATCACAGGATATCATGGTTTCAAAATTCTGTCCCAAATCATCAGGTCTGACTTCTGTAACAAAACTCAGCCTGAGTTACTCTGGCAATCATTGGAAGGATTGCACTTTATTCTGTAAGAAGAGGGTTTGGGAGTCATCATGAAGATGTTGGACAAAGTCCTGAGCCTCATTAGAAGCAAAGAAAAAAGGAATGAACCCTTATTCGGCACTGAATGAAAGGGTCAGGTTTAATAATTTCTGCTCAAGAAGAAAAAACTCCTATTATTTTCTGTTTCTTTAGCCTGGTTGAAGCAAAATGCATTCCGAGCTTTCTACACAGCTTTTCATTTTCTCACTATGTATTTGTTTCCTGAGTACCATACCAATTTTCACACTTGAATACCAACTTTTCTTGGTTAGTGGTTAGGTCTAGAAATTTTCTAAGTTACTCAAGCTGAAGAACTTCTCTAAATAGTTCCCACTACTATTTGCATTTAGAACTTCTAATTTTTCTGCATTTCTATAAGCAATCCTCAAAATCCATCCAGTTTAGAGGTGTTTTTTTTTTTTTTTTACTCCCCAGATAAGGCACTTCTTTAGGGTCTAGGACCTGAAATGAAACTGTTTGCTTTTAATTTCTGTGGCAGAGAACTTAGCCCCAGTTCTTGGAAGATCTACATCAGCTTCCTATGAGATGGTAAATTCAGAGCTGACTCAACAAAATTCATACAGACAAGATTAACTGTGCTTTTACTGAGCTAAAGGAAGGCACTGAGCTCTGCCTTTCTAAACAGAAGCATCTACCCAGCTCTTGAAGGTAAAGAAAATGCAGAAAGGTGCTTTCTTATATGCAGCAGAATGATTTCTAATGGTGATCTTCAACCATGGGAAGTTCACTTGGCAATTTAAGGGCCAAAGGTGGAATGGCAATAGTGGGATGTGCCAAACTGAGCACTGAAACTTGCTCACATTTGTCTCTCTTGATTTTAGATGCCTCTAATAAAGGGGATGTGCCCTATTTAAATAGTCCCTAGACTCCAGTGCTGGAAGGAGATTTGAGGGCTCATCCAGTCCCTGCCTAGATGAGCTCCATCACCACCTTGCTAAGGCTCTTACCTTGTCCCCTCCTCCATCATCATTCCTCAGACAGCTTCAAGTTGTTTGGTCCTTTCTTTTGGAAAAGGTTTTCTAGACCTTTTTTCATTCCCGTTGCTGCTCCATGCTTTTCTCAGCGTGCAGTGCCCACAAGTAGCGGCAGCATCCTGTCCATGGCTTCACTGTCACAGCACAAAACAAGGGATTTCTTTGCTTGTGCTGCACAGTTCAGGGTTAGATTTAAGTTTTTCGTGTTGTGACATTGCCAGCTGGTCTTCATCATCCAGGGAACTGCTGGAAATAGTGAATAACCAAAGACTCACCTGGGCACCACCTTTGAGTGCATCCTTCTCTTCTGGCAGTTAATCAGTGCCTCTCAATATGACCTTCCATTTGACACTGTTTTGAACCATTTTAAGGGCACTTTTCGGGGATTTCCCAATAAATTTCATACTCATCTCATAATTAATCTAGGTTATATTTCCATAACTTTATAGATAATATAAAAATTTTTTACTGAAATCAAGCAAAGAAATGGTATCTTGGGTAAGAAGCTCACTGGAGGGTGCACTCGTGCACTTTACAGGATTAAATAGATTTGATTCACTATAATTTCCTGGTAACAAAAAGAAGAGAAGGAGCAAATATGGCCGTGCAGTAATACACTTCATTTACCTGTATTTTTATGGGGAAGCATTAAGGAACCCAGTCTAGGCACTGGTGTGTTAAGAACATTGTGGCAGTACTCACTACATGGAAACTAAACACATCCAAGAGTTTTCATGTGCCTCACATATTTATCTCACAACTCAGCATCAAAGAAAGGAATTGTTCATATGAGCCATGATGACCCATATCCAGGATGCTTGGCAGAAAAAACTGTTCTCAGTCACTAAACAGCCAATTTAAATTCTATTTTCAAACTCAGTATGGATTTTCAGGATGGATTTGTCTCATCCAGCTGGGGCTACCTAAAAGATGTTCTGGTTTAACAGTTGTGTGCAGATGGAAGGGAGAGAGGGAGAGAAGATAAGAGTGACTCATCTGGTGGATGTAGATGTTCAGAAGAGGAGGTGAATCACTCTCTAGATGCCTTTATTGACTCTCCACTGACTCAAGGAGGAACTCTGGCAATGGTACTGACCATGCAGCTCTCTCTTGAGTTGAACCCTGTATGGACATGGTAAAGATGCTCCATTTAAGGTGTGAATTTTGTATGCCTCTTGTCAGCTCCGTCTCACTTTTATGGGAAATAAAAAGTGATTAAAACCTGTTTGACTTTTATAGATGATTAGGTTGGATGAAAATTTTCTCATGATAATTTTGAGGAGGTGGTATACCTTGGGCTTCCCCAAACCTCTGCCCTGCAGCAGAGCTGGATGCTCTGCTGGGGGAGGTTGGGAAGGGCCCTTGTGGGTGCACAATGTAAGTTCACAACCACCATTTATGTAATTTTAAGGATGCTTAAGCAATATTCTGATTAACAGAGTTTAGGTAACCCACACCCTCTCTGGGAAGGTCCATACAAAACATTATTCCCTTGAATTTGAATACAGGGCTCATGCAAGAGTGATTAACAACAGAAAAGTTAAATAAAACACAAAGCTTGCTTATTTCTGTGAGTTACATGGATGTTTACAACTGCTTTGAACTGGGGAGGGCTGCAATAAGATCACAGTGTTGCCCTTTCTTCAAGCTGGCTGAGACACCAGTTTGAGGAAAGGACACTCCTCCAGACCAGATGAGTTTGTGCAGAGTTTTAAAAGCACTTACAGGATTTCAAAAAGCCCTTGTTAAACCCAGACCTAAGAAGTCTGTAGCTGTCTTTGTGGTTTACTCCATGGCAACTCCATTTCTGTACTTGTGATGTTGTGATACTGAATAAAAATAATCTTTATAATCTTGTCTGTGGTGGCCTGAGCTATGTGACAGGCTCTTTTCCTCCCAGCTCTCTGCTGAAACAGAGGACTTACCTGAGCAGCAAAACTCTGCTAATCAATGGGGGAAAGTCAAGGAGCAGCAGATATCGCAGCACCTTCTTTTCCTTCTACAACTTCCTTAATTCTCAAGATGCCTTTTTTCTTATTTTTTTCCTCCACCACTGCCCAGATACCCACTGAGTTTTCACAGCACCTCCTGTCCTTTATTGCCACAGCTAATTCTGCTGCTAACATCTCATGTTGATCATCTAAATTATAATGCTAGTTATTTTTTTTTTCTCATAAACCCCTGTTTTTATCTGTGCCTGGGTGCCTTTCCCCCTTGCTGAGTCTCTTTCTCTCACTCTCCCCTTCTCTACCTCCCTCTACTTTGGGTCTGTTCCTTGCAGAATCTGCACTGATTTGTTTTGTTTTGTTTTGTGTTTTGTTTTGTTTTGTTTTATTTTTTTAGGACAATTTAGCAAACTGTCCTATTTCTAAAGCTGATCTGGCTAATTCAAACAAACCATAACCGTTTTTTCTGACCTTTAAGAGGTGTAAATGCTGACTTACAGGTCTTTCTCGGGCAATCTGTGTTTGTAGCAATGAGCCACCTGAAGTCACCAATCATTGCAGTACAACTGACTGTGCTTTCCATTTATTCCTGGATAAAGAACTCACCTTTTCTGATAAACCTTAGTGGCTGTTACTCAACTGTGCTGAGGTTTACTACCTGAAAACAAATGGCTGCATGAAAGATTGAGCTGGAGGGCTGCAGAAAACATCCCTCAACTCTATGTCCATCATTTAAATAGCTGTGGAATTTAATAGTTAGACCAAGCAAGAAATTGAAGCAGATGTTGGCAAGTAAATTCCTTTACCTCAAAAGAACAGACCCTGTATTTAGTAAAGAAAGGATAAAAAGTTTGTGATTTCTTTCCAGGCAACATAATAAATATGTTTTACCAGTCCAAATGACTGCAGGGTTCAGGCAGTTACATATCTGCAAGCATCTTGGAAAGAGGTGAAGTATTGGGTTCTAAGACTTTCAGACAGATTTTTCCGGAGTGAAACTCTCTAAGTCCTTCAGAGGGCTTTGGCATGAGCTTTTCCTATTACACTGTTAAATATGGAAGATGATTTGATACTGAAGCAAAGGCAGTAAATACTGTGGAGTGTGAAGCAGCCCCGGGGTGACCAGAGCATTTTACCCACAGCAGTTGCTTCAGAAATCTTACTTGTTCTCCATGCCCTGTTGCATTTGGATTTGAGAAGTAATCTCCTGGCAAAACCTCACAGCTGGCAAACCCTGCAGGAGGATTTGTCACCTGCATCACAAAGCTGCACAAAATCTCTCATGGAAAGAGCAAAGGGAGATTTATCAGGAGAAAGGTGGCAGACTGATGGATACAGCCACAGCAGCAGTTAAAAATGGATTGCATCTATTCCTTACCTTGCCTGTTAGATTTGATTCATTGAGGATTTATAAAGGAGAAATAAATGCCCAGCATGTAATAATCACAACAGAATACCACCGATAGTTTAAATCTGTTTTTTTCTATGGTCTATCCCAATTAATTCTCTAGTTACTAACAGAAAATAATTTCTGTGTAAATGGCTGAAGAAAAGCTACATAAAGTGTGACACTTCCTTGGTAATTTCCAGTTTTCCACTGGCATTTGCAAAAATTTCACTGAAGCATGTCACACCCAGAAATTTAGGAGCAAGGGAAACCTTTCCCAAACCTGGAAGCCTCACCCTCATGCTTTTTGTTTGTTTTTTGGTTTTGGTTTTTTTAATCAAGCTGTCCATCCTTCAGAAGCTCCGCTGTGATTCAGAGAAATTGCACACATGCTTCCATCAAAACCAAATGCAGTATGGCTTTATCATCACTAACAGAAGACCTCTGAAAAACCAAAAGGATAAGCCATGGAACCTTTTCTTTGCAGGTAGAGCCCACAGATGTTGCCTGACATCCACTGTCACACACCAAACATCTATTCCACATCCTTGGTCCATCTCTAATACTTGTCCAGCCACAGATTTGGGGCTGAGTGCCTGAACAAACCTATTAAAGTTCTCCTGCTTCTACTGCCCTCAGCTGTAGTGAAATGTGAAAGAGCTCTGGAGTCAGGAGCTCTGATGTGTCAAACCACTTCCTATACACGATGGCATGCTCCGCCACGCCGAGCATTGACTTTAGTTTCCTGGATAACAGACTAATATCTGAACAGAAAGCAGCCTTTGTTCTTTCCTGTGGAGCCAGCAAAACGATGATTTGCTGACCAAAGGCCCTCGCTGCACACGTGGGTGATGCTCCCAGACAGCCTCATCAGGCAGTAATCAGCTCCTTGGCTTGGCTGGCAACAGCTCATCACTTCTGAGAAACTTCACCATCCTCAGAGGTGTGGAGAAAAGATGGGGACAAGTCCCATGGAGCTCAAGTGGCTTTTGATGTGGCTCTTGTTTGGATTCGTCAAGGGGAACAGGCCAGGTAAAAGACTCTTTTTGCCTTTTGGGAAGGGAAAAAATGGTTTGGTTTTTTTGGTGGTTGTTAGAGGGTGTTCACAACATCCTGACTCCTTTCAACAAAGGAAAGATGTTAAGGAGCTTAAGGAATTTATTATTCTAAGGAAATGAGAGAAATGGGTTCTGTGCCCACAAGATGTCAACTGCAGAAAATCCAGAGCTTTAGAGGATATTTTTTGTCTGACTAATGCATGTATCCTCCAACCCATCACTGGAACAGTGGGCAGATCAAAGCAGCCTGAGGCAGCCCTTTGAATTTCCTTTTTCCATTTTGCTTGTAACTTTAGGAAACAAAAATAGACACTGAAATGCCAGCACCCCTGTAGGTAAAATTGATGGCAATGCTATTAGTTAAAAGGTACCATCCAAATTTGCTATGGGTTCTGTAGATATGAAATATTTTTTTCAGCCATGCCTCTCAATCAGCTGTGCCTATAAACTGTGAATGGAGACAGCTAATCCAATTCAGCATAATTTTACACATTTATAAATGGTGACACTGCTTAGATTTGGCTTATTTATCGTGACAAGTGGGTGCATTGAGAAATGGTCTGGTGATGCATTAGTGTATTTAAATTTAAACTGCTTTGTTCAAAGGCAGGGGAAAAAAAAAAACCCTTCCATTCTCAGTGCTCCATAAATGTGATATTTCTTTCTATGTCTGATGATGATGTCCAGGCTGAGAGGTATGAACAGACACAGCCTAAGGCAGGCTCTCAGATATGCTGGTACTGTAACTGCTGATGGATCATCCCTAGCAGGGATGGGAATTTTCCTCAGGGCTGGCCATCTCAAGGGAGGAGTGTGTTGCTAATGACTGAACTGATTAATGCAGGAAGGACCTTCTGGAATGTTGAAGCCCCAGGTGATTTTATTCTCATTATTTTGTCAGTAAATGCTGCACCTTCTCCTTTCCCCGCCAGATGAGGAACCAGAGCCCAGGGGAAGTGTTTGGTACTGCATGCAGGAGCAGCATCACAAGCTGCTCAGCCAGAGATGTGTCACTGGGATCAGTTCTGGGATGAGTCAGGTGCCACAGATCACACTTTCTGAATTACTCTGCCTGGAACATGTTGTGAAATTTCTTTCTGGCAGTTCTCGCTTATCAGAAAGGGTTCTGGTTTTTTGGAAAAAAATCAAGGGGTGTCAGAGCAGTTGCATTTTGTGCTATTTCATGTAATTTTATTCACCACTGAATGAATTAATGCACAGGATTGCATTCCCCACTATATCTCTAAGCTCTTCTTTCCTCAGCTTCCTATACTTATTTTCAATGTCTCTCCCAATGTTAAAACATAATATTTATACATATATATTTGTAATTTCTCCCTGCAAATAATATGCTAAGGTAGAAACACCACCTTTCACCAGTTTAGGGGTTTTTAATCATGGAGACTCTGAAGGGATTGTGGCTGTAAGACCTGTTGATTTAATTCCTTAGGGGGATCAACAAGGAGACCTGGGAATAGACATAAGCAAAGCAAAGGGAAAGGGGCTGGGTCAAACTGGTCAAAAATCAACCAGGCCTCAGCACATATGGTGCTTTTTAAATTATTTTGCCTTAGTATTTTCAGCTTGTCCCAGCACTGCAAGTTCAGTTTTGTAAATACATCCAGCCTTAGATGGTGTTTGTCAAAATGCACTATCAGTAATAAATATAATGAGAGGGAGAAGGAAATAAAAAACATTAGTTTTACAGAACACTTTCACTGATAGTTCTCAAAGTGTTTTGAGAGGCAAAAGTCCTGGGGGACTGGGGAAGTTAAGGCATGGGATGATCATTCATTTAATAAAAACTACACCTTCATGCTAAAAAGAAGAGAAATGCTGGTTTTCCTGTGAAGAGCATCACATTTATCTCCTTTATCCTGCACAGCAGCAGTGCCTAGAAGATGCAGGCATGGGTGAATCCTGAAGTGAGGGTCAAACACAAGGTAAAAGCTGGTTTGTGCTCCTTCAACCTTTCCATGTTGCTGTTCATCATACAGGGATACACTGAACAGATTTGCAACTTAAAGCTGGAAAGGATTAAAACTCACAAAAGAAAGAAATTCATTCAAGTGAATTTCATGCACACAAGATGGGTACCAGATCTCAGTCATGTAAATGAGAGGAATTTCTTTCCCATTATACTTGCATATTAGTGCTGGCTCCCATGGATTTGAAATGCAATGCAGAATACATTAAAGTTGTCAAACAGAGACAAATGATTATTGTAAGGTCAACCAGAGAGCAAGTACCTTTATAAACCTTTCAGCTACAGTGGCCTTCAGCAACAAAAGGCTCAATATGCAGCTACAAGTAAAAAAATGTAAAAAAAAAATGTTTTAAAAGTGTGATCCTACTGAGGAAAAGCAGATATTACAGACAGATGGAGATACTGCAGTACCTGCTTCTTCAGCTAGAGGAATTGTTATGTCCTTTTTGCTTTTATTGCAGAAAAAATCCCCTCTTTATCTACTTCTAGAAAGCCACTGCTCCTGACTTTGCTCACTGTTGCCTTCAGATTGTTGTTGTTTTGGTCTCCCTACCTCTTCAGTGTTCCTACCTTTGTCTGCCCTGTTCTCCCTGTTGTGTAAATGCTAACTTCAAAGCCCAGCTTCTGGATATTTTCTACCCATGGATTCCATTCCCTGACCTTGGTCCTGAATTTTGGAAAAACGTGGCTCACTTAGTATTTGCTCCATCTCCTCCAATGCTTCCCCCAAAACTCACATTTCTAAACTCCTTCCATGACTTTGCTCACTTCACTCCCTGTTCCTCAGCCCTGCCAGGGGTGCAGCACTCTGTCACCTGCTGCTTTTTCTTGATGTTCTTGATTTGTAAAGTGTGAGCCTTCACATATAACCCTCTCTATGTGGAAAAATACTTCATGCATGACATCAGAAAAATCATTGCCATGTGCAGGAAATTTCCATCTTACTCTTGAGATCTCCAGGGCAAAGTTCTATGACCATGCTAAGTCCCTAAGTCAGGTGAGATGAGTCCTTTTGATTTCCTTTGAAATCAAAATTTCCCCACTAGACCTATTTTTTTTTTTTTCACTTTTCCAAGACTGGGACACACACTTGTCAGACCATCCAATTATTTTCAGAGAGGATATTCTCTACTGCTCTTTCAGCCCAACAAAAGGCAAGGCTGAAAACATTCCCGACAAAGGAAAGACTCTGTATCTCTGCTGTTGTTTAAAAAGACAATTTTTCTTTCTTTTTAGTTGAAAATATCAAAGACGTGTGTGCTACTGAGATTGTCTATTTAAGCAAAAGTGTCACACACCAAAACAAGGCTTTCACGTATGATATTCTCAAAACTTGGCTCTGTGTTCTGCTACAAAACCCTGTGCCATGATTGCATTTAGAGAGTCTGAGCTCTGTGGCTTTACCACGAAACCAAGGATGTTATAAACACCCAGAAACAAAAACAAGTGTTCCCCATTCTTTACTTAGTGCACTTTCTATGCAACACACTGTGCCCAGGCTAGTTTTCCTGCCTCTTCCTCCTTTGCTAATGTTCCTAGTTTTCCTGCCTCTTCCTCCTTTGCTAATGTTCCTAGTTTTCCTGCCTCTTCCTCCTTTGCTAATGTTCCTAGTTTTCCTGCCTCTTCCTCCTTTGCTAATGTTCCTAGTTTTCCTCCCTCTTCCTCTTTTGTTAATGTTCCTAGTTTTCCTGCCTCTTCCTCCTTTGCTAATGTTCCTAGTTTTCCTCCCTCTTCCTCTTTTGTTAATGTTCCTAGTTTTCCTGCCTCTTCCTCCTTTGCTAATGTTCCTAGTTTTCCTCCCTCTTCCTCCTTTGCTAATGTTCCTAGTTTTCCTCCCTCTTCCTCTTTTGTTAATGTTCCTAGTTTTCCTCCCTCTTCCTCCTTTGCTAATGTTCCTAGTTTTCCTCCCTCTTCCTCTTTTGTTAATGTTCCTAGTTTTCCTGCCTCTTCCTCCTTTGCTAATGTTCCTAGTTTTCCTCCCTCTTCCTCCTTTGCTAATGTTCCTAGTTTTCCTCCCTCTTCCTCCTTTGCTAATGTTCCTAGTTTTCCTCCCTCTTCCTCCTTTGCTAATGTTCCCTCTTCCAATTCCACATTTTGAGTTCAAGTCCCCAGCCCAGCCTCTCTGCTAGGGCAGGTGTGAGATCCATCAGCGCATCAGGTAAACCACTCTGATTATCAATGTGAGCATGTAAGAACATCCTTCCACCACTGCAGCTGATAAAAAAGAAAGAAGCACCTTAAAGCTTTGGTTTGGAGGAGGTGAATTAGGTCTCTGCTATGCTCTAGAGAGGTTTGCCCAGCTCCACTTCTCACAGAAGGAGCTAAGAAGGCAAATTCCTGAGGCTAAATTCTGCTTAGCATGGCAAAGCTTAGTCCGCTGTGCAACCTGCTCTAGCCTTGCTGTAGATGGAATTTTTTGCATTAGATTCCACTGCCTAGGTCAATGCAAACAGCTGGTCAGCATGATTAAGCCAAAAGGTAAGAGGAGTGCATTTCTCCCAAACCCAGTTTTCTGTGGTCCTAGAGCTCCTGACAGTTCATATTCCACTTTATCTTACACTGTTTTTTGAGCAGAGGAATTTTGCTGGTACAGCAAACTCAGCGGGGACTGAACTGCCAAATCCTTAGAACAGGATATTCTTGTTCTCCACTGCTGGGAATATTCAAATCCACCTCCATCCCCCTAAGGCTGGTCTCTCCTCCATTGCTGTTTGTATTAAAACTTATGCCTGGTCATTTTATCTGCATTGTATTTCTGTCACTTACTGCAGACTCACTATTACTCAAATTATTTTTTAAGATAATCTCTCTATAATCAATGGAACAGATAATTATAATCTCACAGGCAAATTACAATAAAGTTCAAGTCTGTACCCCAACCCCACCTTTGGGATCTATTCCCATCTTACGAATTGACATAAGCATGAAATTACATTAATGAGGGAAAGAATCCTGCAGAGCTGAGGCTTGCTTGTTAAAGGATCCTTTGGGAATAAGTTTTGAAGTTAGAAAAAGTTCATTACCGTTTCAGTCCTATTGTTGGTATCAATTCCTTCGCTTTGCCTGTATCAGTTTCATCTTCATGAGACAGCACCATTTAGAGAGCCCAGTTCCTCACAGCACACAGATCCCCAGGGCTGATTTAGCTTTTCAGGCACAGCTGGGGAAATGTCTTCATTTTGGCCTGGTTTGATTTGTTGCTGTCTCTGGGGAGAGGTGCTCTTCATCTCTGAACTGGGCAGGTGTGTGCCGTGCCTGGTTTCTTCCACTGCTTCTGCCCAAAACTTCAGAGCATCCAGTTTTCTACCAATCCCACCCTACTGCCTTGGTAGTAAGGGGAAAATTGTCCTATTTTTGCACCTTGCTGCTTTAACTTGAGATCAGAATAATGTCAGTGCTGGTGACACACAGCCACGTCACAGAGGAAGTTCTGAGTTTAGGTTAGTGTGGCGTGACTCACTGTCGGTGTTTTACCTAGCGCTAAAAATACCTGGTATGAATTTTCCACGCTCACTTCTTGTGGACTAAAGGTGTTGTTTTAAAGCCCCAACTATCACTGCTCTGCCAACTCAGATGTGGAAGACAAACAGGAGGGAGGGTTTCATGAAGCCTGGTACTGCCAGCACACCCACCAAGAGCAGTTTTGTGGTTGGGTGAGTAACACAGGTGAATGGGAAGCGTGAGGGATGAAGTCTGAAAGAGCTGATGCTGATTTAGATGCCGGGTTTCTTTCCCTCCAGTATCTCCTGTCTGATATCTGACAGCTCGTGTGGAAAATCCCAGATGCCCTGAGACATCTCAAATTGCATCAGACACCCCAGCTCACACCTATCTGTTGGCTCAGATGACAAGGCTTGCAGGTTTCAAAAAACTTTTCAAACCTAATTTAGGCAGCACTCCAGCAGAACCAATAACTGCTTTTTAATTTTTATGTTTCATGGCTGTCTATTGTCTCAATACACAAGTCTCCTAATTCCAAGGGTTTGTCTCCATCCACTCCATCATAATAATTGAAACCACCTCCAGAACTTCCACAAATGCTGTAGGCACCAAAAAAATCCATGAATATGGGGAGAAACAGAAATTCCCATCTGCCTTAGGAGAGCTGTGTTCTCATAATTCTGCAACTGACAGAAAGGCTACATCCCTGTGAACACAATTACACCAACCTCTCTGTTTGGCCCATTTACTACCTCTAAGTGCAGAGAAATGGAGTTCCAGGATACTTCTGGGGTGTGGGAAGTGAGAATAATTGGTAGGGGCTGATTAATTTTGTGAATGAAGGAATGAGAGAACAGTGGACATGAGGACAGCAAGAGAAGGAAATAGTGGCACACAACACCTTGTCATGGGGATGAAAAATTGGAATATGTGCAGAGGGAAAATGACGAGACAAACAAAACATCAAGACATCTCAAGGTAATGTGAAGGCAGTATTTCAAACCAGTAATAGCAGGAGTGCAATCCTGGAGAAGCTGAGAAGGGATGCAGAATCCAGGGAAAGCTGGGCTGTGCGAAACACCACAGGCTGTGAGGCAGGTTATGCCCAGATGTGCTGGCCTTTTAAAAGATTGACATTTTCATATCATGCCAACTCAAACAAGTTGATTGGCTAATTATCAACAAGGTGCAAAACAACAAAAAGCCCCAGAAAAGAAAGATAATCTTCCCTAAAAATGTAAAAAGTCAGAAATCTGATGAAAAAAAAAATCTACCCTGCCATTCCCTACTCCCTGGATTCTTCCAATCCCTTGGTTATTTTTCCACTCACAGAGCAAGGATGTTGATTTTTTTAGGGGCAAACCATGTAGTTTCCTTGGGTACAAAGATGGAATGAAGTTTTAGGCACAATTCACTCCAGAGGTCAGTATGGTCCAGACCTCACCAGCTCTGCATCCTCTCTGCAGTTTTCCCAACCTATTCCAGGAGGTGCCATGGCATGAAACCAAAGAAAGACACGGAGATGCTGGAACAGGTCCAGTGGAGCTGGGGAAGGTCTGGAGCACAGGTCTGATGAGGAGAGGCTGAGGGATCTGGGGGAGCTCAGCCTGGAGAAGAGGAGGCTCAAGGGAGGACCTTTTCACTCCCTAAAACTGCCTGGCAGGAGGGTGCATGGGTTACATGCCGAGTGCCCACTTTTTCTAGAAAGAGAAGTAAAAACCACATAAAGAGAAGCACTTTTGAAGATATATAAGATATTTTGAGACAATTAAAAGCAATCATGGTGAAGGATAATTTGCAATATCTGTATTCATTCACGGCTCCTCCCAGTGTGAGGACTGGTACAACAATAAAACTGAAAGTTGACAACTTTGATCAAACACATTGGTGAGAATGTGTTTGATCAAAGAGCCAGCGTTTTAAAAGGTTGTGATGGTTGCAAAGGAGAAGGTTCTTGAAATGGGAGCAAAATATTTTATGTGACAATGAAGCAGTTAAAAGTCAAAGGGAGGCACGCGCAGGGTCTCAACAAGGCCGGGGAAATTCCTCTTCCAAAATTCTTTCTGGATGGGAGAAAGGAATATGGTTGTAAAGGTCAAAGAAGACAAGAACTTGGGCCATGTGGATGAAATTAAAAGGCTGGATCCAAGAAAGGTTGCGTGTGATCCAGCTGCAGTGTGGATGTTCACCGTCTCCCAAGCGCACCATTTCAGCACAATCCCTGTCTGATGTGTGCAAGTTCAGAAGAACCCAACATCTGATCATCAATTAAAAGAATGTTTGCCCTTTATGATGAGTCGGTTAAATGTTGTGGGTTTTCTTAAGAAGAGACTAATGAGTTGTAGGTTGGAGTGCCTTATGCTAAGATTCAGATCTGCAATCTGCTTCAAAGAGGCTTTTGAAGTCTTGAGGGAAACAAGCTTTTAGCTTTCAGGGAAAGTGAGAGTACATGATCTCAACTTGCTGCTGATCTGATAACTCTTTAATTTTAATCACCCTGACAGTCTGTGGTAAACCATGTGGTTAACTATTTCGGGTGCAGTCGCTTCTCTCAAAGCCACAGTCTGATGTAGTTTACAAGGCGAATCCTTTGATAGCACAAAGGCACAAGGGGATTAAAACAACTCTTATGCAGATTAGCTGTTAAACTGCTCACGTACCTTTCCTTGTTGCCTTCTTCAAACCTTGTGACTTACTAAACAGCAAGACAAATAAAGTAAAAAGGGCAGAAAATATCGAAGTGAGGAAATGAAAGAAAAGGGCATTGCAGGGCTGGGGCTGGGAGTCTCAGCTTGAGTTGCTGTTGGTCTTTCAAGGAGAAAGCACTTTGGGAGTCAAGGGCAGACACCAAATGATGAACAGCTATCAGGGACTCGAGGGCCTTTGGCAGTCATTCCTGCTGGTTGCTAAGGCTGCATTAATTATGGCTGCAGAAAATGTGAGGATATGATGACTAAGAAATTTCACTCCTGATAGCTGTTACTGTTGTGCATAAGCACAAAGGACCATGGATCACGCACCCAAAGATAAGTGCCAGGCCTGGTGCAACCACACTATTTGATCCTTTAATTTCTCAGCCTTTAGGCCTTAAATAATCATTAAGTAGTGCCTTTATCAACCTCTGGGTCCCCAGCTCAGCTTGAGCAGGCTTTTCAAGTCACTGAAATGATCTAACTTAATTCATTCCAACTGATTAAGAAGTATATTTAGATATGATTTGGTGATGACGCAACACTTCATGTCCTTGTTTTGGGTCAAGTTATATTTAGGTTTGCAAACTTATTTCACAATTCTTTGGTGTCCTGAGGCAGAACTGAGAGTCTATGCCCATTCCCAATGTTTGCTTATAGATGATTGCAACTTTTAATTGCTTACTTTTGCCTATTGTACCTCACTCCATAGACTGAGGGCTGCACACTCTGGTGGTGGCGGCTGCTTCCCAAAACAATTATGTGCAGCTTCATTAAGAGAATGTTGATCATAACGATTCTTCATTAAGAAAATGTTTCCTGTTGCCCATCTTCTGGACATGTCTGGTATTGAGAACGGGGAAGTCCTTGATCCAGAAGGTAAAATGCCAGGCTGTCCTGATTCTCAGGCTTTCTGTTTGCAGGTGCATGCCCACGCCTTCAACCGACTGAATTTGCTGATGTTACTGCTGACAGGTATCCACTACAGACCAAACTGTACTATGAGTGTGACCCTGGCTATGGCAGAAAAGCCAGTGCATACCTAGGAATTCAGTGTAAGAGTGAACAGCAGGGTGCTGTTTGGAAATACCAACCATTTAAATGCTTTGGTGAGTGAGTGGGGTTTTTTTTTAATATATATAGAGGTGTTTCTCCTCTGTGTGTCACGTGGTATAAAACAAATCTGGGTGTTAACAAAAGATCTTTTGTGCTTATTTTTCTAAGTTAGAACTTGAAGTGGTTTTATCCAGCCTCTAGAAGCTTGGGTGCTCTGGCCCTTTGTTCTGATATTTGTCCTGCAGTAACTCAGCAAATGTAACTTCTCCACAGATGTGAAAAATTTGTCATCAATGGCTTCCATGATGGAGTTAGAACTTACACAGAAGCCAGAAATAGAACCAATGAGCACTGCACCCCAGAAGCAAGAAGACTTTTCAGAGTCCAAACATAAAGGTAGGTAAGAGCTCATTCAATACTTCTCCTGCTGATTTCCATGGAAGTAGTGTAAAAATGGTGAATGATATTTAATTATTTTGCAGACAGAGAGAAACGATTTCTGTAATATGTTGGCCGAGTGAGGTGATACAGTATAAGCAAATGAGTATTTTACATCCTAACCAAGAATTAGAAAGGCTTGCCATATCCTTCCTGTCTATATTTTCTAAGAACACAAGATTTTCAAGAACAGAAGCAGCATGCAAAATCTGTCTGCTTTAACCATGTGCTGCCTTGTGCTCCCACAGATTTCTGCGGTCCTCCCAAGACTGTTCCACATGCCTCCATAAGGCTGCCCCAACAGCATTACGTGGGACAAGTCTTACATTTCAAATGCCAGACAGGTTATGATAAGAGACCCCCCACCTTTGGCAGCAGGATGTGCAAGGAGGTGAATGGCAGAACTTTCTGGACCCCCCTCGATATGAGATGCACCAATGACAGCAACCAGTGGCCACCACAGACCATTGGGCCAGGTAAGATGGTTGTGATTACACCACAGCAATGTCCTGACCTGCTCACAGGGGGTTCAGACCCCCCAGCAGTCGTGGGGAGAGTGGGAGCTTCAAAAATGTTTACTGAAGAAGCTCTGCCACTGAGGTGTCACCCTGATTTTCTAAGACTTTGCTAAGCCTTCTGATGTTTGCATTCTTGTAACGAACTTTCTCACACACAGTTCTGTAAACAACTTATGTTTTGCATTCTTTCATAGAGGAGGAGAGAATTGATGGACTCTTGGTCTGTCCAGTGTCATTGGAGAGGTGGCACTGTCGCCCTCCAATCCACTGTCACTTTTGGAAAACTATAAATGTTGGAGTCAGAAAATAAAGGTCCCCCTTTTTTGTTCACCTGGAGAGCAGCAGTGTCCGTGTCGTCTTTTCGTGTCGTATTGCGACACTGAGGGGAGGGAAGAACTCCCTTGTGTACTTAAACACCTTCACAGAAAGGGGTTGAAATGAAGGCAAATCCTTCCTTAGCCTCAGATTTTGTCAACAGTTTAAATTTAAGGAATCACTCTGTCCTGCAAGTTCTGTTGATGGCCAATCAGATGTATTTCTAGTAAAAGGAGTTGTTTATTAAGACAAATGAACAGGAGGTAACAGACAAAAGACTTTCATCAGAATTACTTACTACACAGTATAAAATGAAAATAACTACTAGCAGATTAAAGCATAATAAAAAACTGTATCAAGATACCTATATTAAAGCCAACAAAAGAAATAGTATTGATTAGGAGTCAAGTATAACTTACCACTGAAATGATCATAACGTACACAGACAGATTCCTTCACTCAATCCTTTGGGAAGTAACCATGAAATAGGTGTCCCTACTCATGGGGGAAGCTCCACACATTTACAGGAAAAGGTACAGATTTCTGCTTTGTGAAAGTTTGCTGTGGCTTTTATATCTGTAAAATAAATGGCTGTCAGTGAGAAATGCAGCCTATTTTGTCATTCCAGCCCTTGTGACCATACCAGACCACTGCACACACTGTTTCAGCATCAGCCCAGCACTTTCTCCCCTGTTTCATAGATCTGTTTCTCTGTGGGGCCTGGTTCAGAGTGTTCCTGGTACAGAAGTCACAATTTGGTGTCTGGTCTTTCCTCTTCCATCACGACATCATTGAAAATTTCATTTGGTGCTATCCAGATCAAAGAATTTCTTGCTGTGATAGATATAGCCCATCAACAATCCAGTCCTAGAAAACAATACAGCCTATTGGAATTACATCTATGTAAAAATTACAAATATTTTAGAATTTTTAAAGTGGGATTGTGAAAAACATGGGACTGGGTAGCAAAAGAAGCCCCTTTGGCCTTTAATTTAACAAAACAGTAATTCCAGTTTCCTGCAAAATGCTCCCAAACCTCAGCAAGGTCAGGTCCTTGCAAATAGAGCACCAAATGTTTATTCCCCTAAAATGTTGTCTTTGTATTTGTTATGATGTGATGTCTGTAATGAGGCTGGGACTTTCTCAGTTCTCTTTCAGCATTCTGCACGAAAAAAAATTCAAGAAATCACTATTACAGGGTGTCTTGTTAAAAATCTTGCCCCACATAGGAGCAGATTCAGAGCTTCCTTTTCAGGATAAGAGAGAAATTCAATTAATTTCTTGCACCAGGGAAGTTTCAGCTTACATTTCTGGGCACAAACAGGTCCTGGTTGAAACCATGTTTTCAAGTACTGGCTTGACACCTTGAAAGTCATCCTTCCAGTCTTATATGAAGTAAAGATCTTAGGTGGATTCCATTCCAGTTCACTTCATGCCCACCAATAACAGGTATCAGGTCAACAGCTATGTTGGTATCCAGGCTGGAAAGATCTGTTGGTGGCCAAGAAACTAAACATGGCAATTTTAAAGGGTTCTGTGCAGAGGGCGAGGTGTCAGACTCCACCCTTGGAACTGCTTTGGTGCTGGAATGAGCTGGCTCTTTGCCTGACTCTGTCCTCATCACTGCTCTGGTGCTCTTCATCAGAAGAGCAAATTGATACAAAAATCAAGAATTTCTCTCTCTTCATAGGTTTGAGTCTTCTGTCCTCTTTCCCTTCCTCATCAGTGACACTGTCAGTGACAGGTATGCCATTTTATTAAAGACTTCACCACCCAGAGCACTTAGTCGGTCTTTCAGTTTGTTGTTCTATTCCAAAGAGATCCATTTCTGTTAGAAGAGCTACTAAATATGCTGCAAGACAAAACTATACCCATGTATTGTGTGAGAAGTTAGTAAGGACAGTATAAACAGATTGTCTAAGCACTTAAGCTTTTATAAAGAAGTTTTCAAATATTTGTAAGGAATGTAAAATGAAATAGATCAACCAAAGGTCTGGTTTTTATATGGAGCCATTTTCAGGTTCTTCTCTGAGACTTTCTGTGAATTCAGTGAATCACTTCAACTGGAAAAAAGAAGAAAAAATATAAATATTTAAATGCTGAGTTTTTTTTACATTTTCAAAGGAATAAAAAAGATGGGCAAATAGAATATTTCTTCACAGCTAAACCAGTGCATTTAGATCAGTCTGAAGAGATTTTCTTCTCCTCCTTCCCCATTTTCCACTCAGCCATTAGCTGATGAAATAGAAATTGTGTCTTACTGTGCATATGCTCACGACTTTGCACAAGGGCTCTTGATTCCAGCTGGAGTCTGTCAAAAACTGTAGTGCACATTATGGTGAGAAGGAATAATGGAGTGAGATGAAGGAAGGGAAGGAGGAGCTTTGCAAACTACTCCAGAGACCTCAACATCTGCAGTCCCTGGTTATTTGACTGTGGTCAGTCTCTGGTTGATTGGGTCCTGGGAGCAATGGGGAAACATGGAAAAATTGGAAAACATGGAAATTGGAAACATGGAAAAAAAATTAGGGGCAAGATGAGACCCTATCCCTAATCTTGCCTGTTTCTTCCAGGTGGAGTAAATGCAATAATTAAGATAACTCCAGGTAATAACCATATTGATTTTCAGGTTTTACAGTTATCTGGTTTGCTCTGCTTATCATTCCCATTGCCTTTGTGTGACTCACCAAGCAGCCAATAAGGTAAGTGGGACAGAATGAGGAAAAGGTGAAATCTAACCAAAAAATCCCTAGAGGTGGAAAAGTTGTCAACTGGATCAGCCTTTCCCTATTGCACTGCTTAGATTTCTGGACATCTTTTTTAGTGTTAAATATGACCCAGGACTTTGGGATTGTCTGATTCAGCTGTTAAATGCTGGCACAAGAAGAGAAGGAATCAGAGGAATCAAATCAAAAATCTTAGAACAAGTTGCCCAGAGAGGTTGTGGACTCCTCATCCCTGGAAGTGTCCAAGGCCAGGCTGGATGGGGCTTGGAGCAGCCTGGGATAGTGGAAGGTGTCCCTGCTCATGGCAGGAGGATGGAATGAGATGGGCTTTAAGATCCCTTCCAACCCAAATCCTTCTGTGATTCTATAATTCTAAAAAGCAGTCTTTATCCCAGCCATTGTGGAACTGAAAATGGCAGTTCAAATAATGGCTGGGAGATTAATTCTGTGGGAAAATGAAGGTTAATTATGCAAATACTTTGTTTCAGATAGGTTATGCAATCAGTCTTTTTCTCTCTGGCCAAACTGTGAGAAGTCTGGGGAGGCATCTGCCACCACAACCACGTAATTCTGTTTCTTACATCCCCCTAATTTCAGAGTTGTGTCATGAAAGCTTTGTACTTCAGATTTATTTCAGTCTGGCCTCATCCCTGTTTCTGTAACCACACTGAGATGCACCAAGGCTATTCCTGTTCACAGGCTCCCCTTCCTAGTTAAGCTAAGATGTCCTTATTTAACATTTGGGAATTCTCCTCTTCTCTCTCTTTGCTAATCCTCATCCCTGTTTCTCTTCATATTCCTTACTATTTACTGCTGCTTCTTAGTTGAATGGGGATTTTTCTTGAAAAGTGGGAAGGAAGGACCTCGTGAAACAACATTAGAAGTGGATTTTTGTCAATTCATGGCTGGATAAAGCCATATAAAGTGCAAACAATGCTTTGAAACGTGCTTTAGTGAAGATAGTCAACCATAGTGCAGATTGCCTGGGCCATTGTAGGATTTCTGAAAATATGCTATGTGACAAAGTGTTAACAATGATCTACATTGCACTGGCTCTGTGGTGGAACCAAGGTGAAATAGCCAATGCTAGATGAAAGAGTAACTGACAAATGAAAGAGTAACTGAGACCCTAAATGGTGTCTTCTGCAAAAAAAGACTGTTGTTTTTCATAGGAAATATAGAAGAAGCCATAGAAAACCTGCTTTTCCCCACCTGTAGTAAAGTGTTTTTCCTGTTGTAGGGAAGACTTCTCAGGGAATCGTGGCATCCAGATGCAAACTCATGAAATTAATGACTTGCCACAGAAGAAACCAGATTGTACCAGCGACCCCAAGACCAGCAGTGGCAAATGAGGAGGAAGCCTGGGCACTCAAATCCAATGTGTGAAGGTGGCAGAAGATGTTACAGCTCAACTCTTATGGGGACAGCATGACTTTCCACCTACAGTGTGGGATTCCCATTCTCTGAACCTGAGAGAAGCAGAGAAAAGGATGATCAAAACAATTATTATCTCATTCTCTGCTCCTGTGTTGTGCCAAAGCAGAATGCAATGTGGAGATTGTTTACCCTAACAATGCTGATGGTGTTTTGTTTCCTTGGCCTGTCAGGGCCAAGCGTGTGTGCAGGCTGTCAGTCAGCAGACAGCCACGAGATGCTGGGCAGCTGAGTTGAGTTGAGTGCTTTGTGCAGATTCAGTTTAGATGTAGTGTAATATAGTACAGAATAATATAGTATAATAAAGTAATTAATTAGCCTTCTGATAAGATGGAGCCCTCCTCGTCATTTCTCCCGGTCATCGGGCAAAAATATCACCAATACTACAGAGTGCTGGTGGGAGGACTGCACCCCATCACTGACTGCTGGGGAAAGAGCCCCGCCTGAAACTGCTTCCCAAACCCACTCCTCCTCCTCCTACCACGCAGCAGATGTATTTCTAATATAACTGCAGCCCCTCCCAAGCCACCAGGAGTACAGATGGACCATTCTCCCAAGCACACGAAATGGTGCCACTGTCATTTCGGCCCACACACCATCCTCCCCACAAACAGAGCAGCTTTGCTGGACACCAGGTGTCCCCCTGCCTCTTCCCCACCCAGGTGGGTCAAGCACAGGCACACTTTTCTCCTCAAATTGTTCCCCTTACAAATTAAACCCCTTCACCCCCTGCACTGCAGCTGAAAATCGGACTGGATTCCCTCATGGTTTACTATATACATGCATTCCTCATCACTCCCCTCTTCCCAGTTATTTTGGGTTTGTGCCTTCCATGACAGTTCTTCCATCATTCCTCCAGCCCAGACAAGGATGATGCAGTTCGTGGCAGCCAATTAATTTGACAAGTCCTTTTGTAGCTGCAGAGAGTGAGAGAGCCCAGCACAAAGGCTTCTGAGGACAGGCTCAGGCACCCATAAAACTTGACATGTTCTTGTGTTATTGGGAATTTGCAAGGTCTGGATATTCTTCTGCCTCTTTTTAGCCACGCTCAGCTGGGTAAGATGGGTTTCACCTGGATGAGTGCACGGATCTGTGTCTCAGGCACGCAGTGGGGAGCAACAAGTCCCTTTAGGGAGCAGGTCTTCTCACTATTGCCTATAAATATATAATAATACATATATTATTATTCTATAATATATGTATGTGAATATATATTTATTTATGCACACACAGAGACATATAGTTATTTATGTATATATGCAGGTCAAATGACTCAGGGTCTTGACCAGTTTCTCTGCATTGACTTTAACAATGCCCAGATCGACCCGATTAACTACAGATGCTTACATGGCATATGAGAAAAGCCAAATGGGATGGATCCCTTCCTTACAATTCAGAAGACATGAGGAGGTTTTGGTCTAGTTTTCTGTTTTGAGATAGAGTGTATGTGTCATTGCTTTACTGGTTAGTATTCCTGTTGAGTTATTCTCACTCTATAGCCTTGATGTTTATATTTCCCATGGCCTTTTTTATTCCTGTTGGGATAGGATTTATTTGTACTACGTATCTTATTGCATGAACTCTCAGTAAGCTCATAGATAATGGAAGGGTCTGCTGAAGGATCTGGACAGGCTGAATCGATGGTGGGAGGCCAGTGGAATGAGGTTCAACATGAGCAAGTGCTGTGTCCCACACTGAATAGGTTTGGTGGTTGTTGTGTACATGGAGTGTAACTTCACATGATCCCATCTGGGTACACAAGAGCTAAGCAGTTCCTCAGAAATCAAAGGAGGTTTAATCTTATACAACTTTCATGATAGGAAAGTGTGGCCTTTGTATCCAGAGGTTAAGATGGTTAAGCAAACATCTAATATTGACTTAATGTTCTAATCTGACTTTGGATGTGAAAATAATACATGAGAATAAACATTTGGGTTTGGATAAATTTTAACTGTCCTCTGTTCTAAAAGCTCCCAGCAAGATAAAGGACTTAGACTAGTGAAAGTAGTCTTTTCTTTCCTTTTTCTAGATTAGCATTTAATTTAAGAGAGGAACCTCCCAGCAGGACCTCCTGTGAGACTCAGGAATGTCCCCCACGCCTTTGGTCATCAGTTCCCAGGAAAAAGCCTTTCCCTGCAGGGTGAGATGAAGAGCTGTGCATTTTCCCTGGACGAGCAGCTGGAGATTGGCCTGGCAGTGCCACAAACAGAACGTGTTTCACGCAGAACCACACACAGTACATTTACTGCCTACATGAGAGAGATCTGGTAGCTGCCTGGGTGTCCGACCCAGCAGATGGGGATGGCATCTCCTTTGCCCAGGGGATGGCAAAGCACCAGGAAGCGGCTCCCAAGCTGCCTTCCCAATGAGCAGCCAAAGATACTCCTGGGTGGACCAAAGGAGTTTTGCCCAGCAGAGGCCAGGTAATGCAAATGTCTTCATTTCCTTGTTTCCTTCTCTTCCAGAACAGCACTTGAGAACTCTTTCATTTAATGCAATCCAAACCTCGGTGTTGATGGAAAAGGGCTAAGCCAGCTGCATGATCCAACACTTTGCAGGGAAGTGGCTTGAGGCTGCAGTGTCTCCTCAAGCCACTAATATAACATAATTTCTCCTTAGTGGCTAAAACATAATTTCTCCTTAGTAGCTAAAATCCCTCCTCTACACTGCAGCCCAGAGCTGTCCCCAGAGAGGGACAGACACAGAGCAAAGTGCAAAATGACCCTGCCATGTCAGTGCAGCCGCATCTTCTCAGGGAACACAGGTGCTTCCCACCCCAGCGTGGGCATGGAGCAGCTGTGGGCTCAGCAGAGGGCTCCATCCCTATTCCCCATTCACAGCAGGCTCAGCAGAAACCAGAGGCCATCCCAGCTGAAAGGTGCCTGGCAGCATGCTTGTGGAGCTGGGGCAGCCCTCTGCTCAGCTCCATGCTGGGCTCCTGTGAGAAGCAACTCTCATACCTGTGGGAAAGCAGCAGCCAGGCTGATCCTCTACTTTGAGTTTTCCAAGTATTTCACCTCCTGCTGTGGGAGGCAGGGCATTTCTGCCAAAGTGGCAGAGGACTCTCTAATGCCTCTGCTGCAGTCTGAGAATGGCTATTTTTATGGGATCTCCAGGAAGGAAGATATATGGGATTTCCCAATCAGGGTTTAGATTAAGTTTGTCCAGAAGTTCTGCAAGCACTTGTGGTTCTCCAGAGGACTTTTGCACTGTCTGGGGAGAGATTTTTGTATTCACAATGCTCCCCCTCCCTTCTACTTAAAATATTTGATGTTAGTTCTCAAGGTGACTAGGCTTGAGTTTTTTCCCAAGAAATAAACTAAGCAAATGCAGGGAAATGTAAACTCTGTTGTGATTGCAGTATTGGAGAAAGGGGATTTTGAAGTGACTCAGATGATTCCATTCTCTGTTGGGCTTCCCAGGTGTTTCACAAGCTTACTGTGCAGGGCATGGCATCTCTGGGTACTATCAAAAGTAAAGGTCCTGGGAAGAGCCTGGGAAGTTCATAAAGGAGGGACTGATTGAGCTGATCAAGCAGCCTGAGGCTCCAGAGCCTGGAAATCGAGGGCAGTGAGGCATGGCAGGAGTGATGGTGAGGATGAGTGTGGTCTCACAACAAAGCCATTGTGCAGAGGTGCGTGAGCAAGTCAGAGGGAGTCAGAGGGAGCATTCTGATGCTTTCATCCCATCAGGGGCTGTGTCAGTATTTGATCCCAGCAGAAAAAATCCATCCAGGCAGAGGACCTGGGGTGGCAGGAGCTGTCCAGCAAAGGGGTGAGAGTGATGTGCTCACTTTGCTCTCCTAAAAGCAAAACCTTCTCCTAGGGGTCTGTGCAGCCCAGCTGGCACCAGGCAGGGCTCTTGCTGCTGTGGCCATGGCAGCTGGAGGCAGCAGGAGCAGAACTCCACGGTGCTCCCAGGCCGTGCCCCGTGTCTGCCCTGGGGTCTGGTGCCCTGTGCTCATGTGTGCAGAGCCCCCAGAGCTGCCCCTGGGCAATGGGCCTGGCCTCTGGCTGCTGGCCCAGTGTCCCAGGATCCTGCAGCACATCCGGCAGCCCCAGTGGGGCTCTCCAAAGCTCAGGGCAGCTGCAGTGGCCCAGGGTGCAGCTCTTTATGCAGCCGAGGCAGGCCTGCAGCTCTGCTGGCTGCAGTCACAGCTGGGTCACCAGCACACCTGGGGACACCTGCATGGGGCTGCCTCACTCTGCACCTCCACCAGAACCTGTGTTTTACTGCAGCCCCCAAACAGCTTGGTCCTGGCTGAGCACTGAGACCCACTAGGATGATGAACAACAGCTCCTGAGCTGAGAAGTCCAGTCCCAAGCTGGCACCTCTGAAAGTGACACAGCTTGCATGAGCTGTTGGCACACTGGCCCTCTTTGTTCATGCCATTCACAGGAGAATAACTGGTGTCTGATGCTGACACTTGTGTGGCTGTTATGGCATCCTCTGATTGCATTTGGACACCCAATGTCCTGCAAGGATGCTCTGGGCACTGTGACTTTACTGGTGGTTGTAGAAATTTCAGTGAGAAGCAACTTGTGGTTTATAGAAGACATGACTCTGCAATCCAGCACTGCAGCAAATAACTTTTATTGTAAGCTCTTGCAAACTCCATGATGGGGCACACATTGGTCTTTGACAACCATTGAAAGCATTTCCCCCAATCAGTTTCCCATCAATGTGCAGAAAAGCCTCAGAAGCAGAGCAGAGAAGGAAGGTGTCCAAGGAGTGCATCACAGGAACTCAGCTTTGGCTGCTCAAAGCTTTCTGTGTATCTGATGCCAAAGCCTGCCTGTCTGATACAACAGCTGCTGCTCTCAAGGTGCAGTTTCAAAAGCAAGCAAAGCAAAGCCCGGCCCAGGATCACAGAATCACGGAATTGTTGTGTTTTGGAGGGACTTCTCAGGAATTTCTAGTCTAGACTCCAGGCTCCAGCAGGATCAGCTGGAGCAGGTTGTCCAGAATCATCTCTTGTTGGGCTCTGGGTATCTGCAGACATGGAGATCTCCAGAAAAGATCTCTGGGCAACCTGAGCTGCCCTGGTGCCTCAGCCTTGGTAAGGAGGTGAGGGACAAATCAGCTGCACACTCCTGGGGACAGCTGAGGAGGAGAGGACTCGTTCCTGAGAGCTCTCTCCTGAGATGGGCAGCAAAGCCAAGCAGCTGGAGGCTCTGCCCACATCTCTGTGCCTTTGAGCTGAGGAGGAGGTGCCCTGAGGGACAGAGCAGGAAACACACCAGAGAAGGAAGCAGCACAGACTCTGCACAGGACATTTGTGCCCCTCTGCTCTGCTCTGCTGAGACCCCAGCTGCAGTGCTGCCTCCAGCTCTGGGCCCACAGCACAAGAAGGACACAAAGCTGTTGGAGTGGAGTCCAGTGGAGGCCATGAAGGTGCTGCGAGGGCTGGAGCGTGTCTGCTCTGGAGAGAGGGTGAGAGAGCTGGGGATGTTCAGCCTGGAGAAGACTGCTGAGAGTGCAGTACCCCAAGGATCTCTAAGAGGGCTGGAGAGGGTCTTTGGACAAGGGTATGGAGTGACAGGACAGTAAGAGTTACCCAGAGCTGTTTTGACTGCCCCATCCCCTGGAAGCATTCAATGCCAGTTTGGGAAGGGCTTGGAACAACCTGGTGTAGTGGAAGGTGTCCCTGCCCATGGCAGGCCGGTGAGAATGAGATGATCTTTAAGGCTTTAGTGTCCCATCAAAACCAACTCATTCTGTGATTCTGTGATTGTATGATATGTGGGAAAAGCCACCGAGCCTTTTCCATTGAGGATGTAAGGCTTATTTCCGGGGACAGGTATTGTTGAACAGAGTTATTGTTTTCACCTTGTAGAGCTCAGTCAACCTCTTCTCCAGGTCTCCCAGTCTCAGGACCACTACCTCGTTCTTGTCATTCTCAGCAATTGCCCCCCAAGCATCTGCGGGCTCTTCGTCCACCAGGCAGCAGGCAGCTGACCAGATGTGGCTTGGTACATTAACCCTCTTATTGGAGATGTAGGTGTTCCCAGGCACAGCACCCGTGATGACATAGGTGCTTGTACAGCCCTTGGTCTCTTCAATCATTGTTTGATGCTCATAGTTGTTCCAGCGGCCGTTGTTAAGAATGCTGCCCTGGGGCACTGCATTGGTCAGGGTGAAGGTAGCTGTCTTGCCCTCTTTAGTATCCATATGGCCTGTGGGGCACAAATGGCCACGGTCGAAACCAGTCACATTGTAGTCAGCATTCACAGCCTGGCTCTTTTGGATTTCGTCTAAAGTGAAATTGTGTTGTATGAGGACCACCTCTCTTTCCATCTCTTTAAGATTATTTTTACCAATTAGCTGGATAGGGAAAGAGAAAGAGGTGTTAGAATGGGGAATGGGAGTAATGGAGAAGATTTCCCTGGAGCAGAAGTCTCTGATGGTCAAGATCCCATTTTTTGTCATCTCAGTGCTGAAAAACCTATCAATCTGAGAGAAATCATACACATGACCCTCCCACATGAACACAAGAGCTTTCAAGATCAAGCAGCTCAGAATCTGACTGCTCTTAGATGGCACTTGTGACCTTTGTGATCCTGCCTGCAGCCTGTGCTGGGATCATGGATGGATGCATTGGACAAGGAGCATTTCCCACTCCTAGGATTGAAAGGTGACTTTGGCGAGACACCTTCCCTGACAAATCTGCTTCCCTTTCCTCCTGTCTCCACAGCCCAAATCTACCCAGGACTCTCCCTGGATCCCCTCACACCACGCTGTGATTGTGTGAGTGTATGATTCTGTGATTTTATGTGCGGTGGCTACAGGTGTACCCCAGTCCTGGAACACCAGAGGTTGCCTCCTGTAACCCCAGACAGAGGGAGATGTGTCAGGAAATCAGTCCTGGAGCTGAGCTTTCCCTGGGAGGGCTGCAGTTCATTCAAGGAAGACCAGTTTTGCTAAGGAAGGAAAAAGATCTCAGTGTGAATGGAATCTGTTACAGCAGCGCTGAGAGTGTGTCTCAGAGCTGATCTGGGCCAGGGAGTATTTTCTGCAGCATCACAGAAAATAAGTTACAAATGATCAGCCTCTGAGAGGGGCCTGTAACATCAAATGAGTCCTGGGGAAACTAAATACTCCAAAAAGGCCTCAAGAGTAAATCTACAAAATCAAAGATTTTATGGCTGGCCCGGGTCCAAGGTGCAGGAGGAAAATGCCAGGTTGGATAGTGCTTGGAGCATGCTGGCCTAATGGCAAGTGGCCTGGCCCATGCAGGGCAGTAGGACTGAGATGGTCTTTAAGGTTCCTTCCAGCACAAACCGTTCTATGATTCTCCAAAAAGAGAGAATGTGGAGGCTGCAGTGTTGATGGATCTGAGAGGCTGTGCAAGTAATATGAAGAAAGTACAATTTTTTTTAACTTCAACATCTTTTGGTTGATTTTTAGGGAAACATACTTAGCCTTCCTCTGGAGTAGGCCATGTGGCTTCCTTCTCTGGCTCACCTTCCCCCAAATGCTGTCCTGCTACTCTGTCCTTACCAATGACAGGAACTGCTTCTTTTTCTCTTCTGCAATTGGCCTGGCCTGTTCTACTGAGGTTTGTC
This sequence comes from Motacilla alba alba, assembly GCF_015832195.1. Classification (NCBI taxonomy): domain Eukaryota; kingdom Metazoa; phylum Chordata; class Aves; order Passeriformes; family Motacillidae; genus Motacilla; species Motacilla alba. Next base: position 3,776,151 of record NC_052031.1, on the reverse strand, counting down.
TGAATGATATTTTTGAGGGCTCTAGAGCTTGTGGAGTTTTGCCTGTCTGCTGGATCCTTCTGGACCAAGTCTGAGCCAAAGGTGCTCAGGGGTCACTGCCCATGCATGGAGATCCCACCCTACTGAATGGAACAACTGATGCTCCTGACTTTGCACTGCCTGAAATGTCACTCCAGAAATCCCTCCCCAGTTAACATGACCCTCTCATCTCCAGTGCCTTTTCTCCTGAGGCTTTGTCCCTGGGCCATCTCACCCCTTCTGAGTTTTTCCCTGCTTCTCTCACACCACTCACAAAGCCTGTTTGACCCTTCACTGGGAGCAGAGAAGCTGTATCAAGGAATAAGAACTGGCCACGGCCAAGTGGGGATCAGATGCCAGCAGGACTGTTGGTCCCTCCAGTTTAGCCTCTCCTGGATGCCTTTCCCCATCCCTTGGTCACCCAGCACAGCAGGGCATAGGGAGGGGAAGCATTTGACTTTGTCATGTCATGCAAAGCAATCTGATTTGCTGTTCCTGTCAGGTGAAGGCAGAGAGCTGGGCACCTTTGGGATGTGATTGATCTCAAGCTCCTGCTGATGTCTCAGATGCATCAGAGGAGCCATGTGGTGCTGGGGTTTGAAGTTCACTGAGAACATTCCCATCCAGTGTGTCCATTTGCATGTGCGTAGTGGGGAAGTAGAAGTGATGCTTCAAATGCTGCAGCTCATCTCTGAGTGGCGGCGGGTGATGTGATGTGCTGTAAGAGAGACACTCACCTGGGGCTCAACAAACCACCACTTATGAGGTCTCTTTACTTCTTCAGGCTGGTATTTATAAGCAGAGTACACTGGAATTCTCTTGTCTCTGTCATACAGGGTGGCATAGTGATATGAGTTGTTGTACCGCTGGCAGATCCAGGCTGGGTTCTTTGGAGTCAGGTCATCACTTGGGGTGGTCTCCGCATAGAAGAACTGAGGACATTCTGCAAAGGACTTCACCACCTCGCTGTGTCCCAGCCAGAGGCAGCTGGCCAACACCTGCAGCAGCAGCAGCCCCAGCATGGTGGGAGGATTTCAGTGAAGGGCTCTTGCTCCCCTGGAAGGCAAATGCAGAGGGACACTCAGCTTGGAGAGAGCTGGACATGGCCTGGGGCCTTTTGTGCAAGGGGACAGAGCTGGCAGAGGAGGGGATTAGGAGAGACCAGGAAAGGAGTAATTTCTGTCCTCCTGCATATGGAGAAATCACAAGGGCAATAAGGCTGAAACCTACAACTGGGTTCAGGTGCCCAGAGGAGGCAGCAGTGGGAGAAGTCAGCCTGTAGGAGGAAGGAGCCAAACCCACCAGGACTGCAATCAGCTCTCACAGCAAAGAGATCTTGCACCTGAGGCACAGCCCTGGCACAAGGTCACCTCTTCCCACCTCCCTCCTGCTCTCAGCACCTTCCCACAGCAGACACCTGCAGCTGGGCATGGACTCTGCTCAGCCCCCTGCCATGCTGAGCTGGGATTTCATCTCATGGGGCCTGGGGCAGGCAAAGAACAGCAATGCTGCACTTCCTACAGGTCTCTGGCCCCATCCAGGTTCACACAGACACTCAGCTCTTGCAGTCACACCCAATACTGAAGCCCAACTGACCCACCTGGGGTCCTGCCTCTCAGCTGACTTTGGGCCATGGCTGTGCTGCTGCTCACCTTGCATTTCCACGTTATCCAACCCCAGACTCTGGACTTGCAGACACATGGAGAGAGCAAATGAAGGGGCCAAGCAGATGGCAGCAGTAAGCATGAGGGATAACACCTCTATCCTATCAGCACAGTGGCTGCTGCAATGCAAGCACTGAGGGGCAGCTCTTCCCATGCTTGCCTGGGATTCCTGCTGATGCCCATCTTCAGCTTTGCTGATTGATTTCCCTGCACAGTCAAAGGCACCATTGCTGGAATTTCTTGGACAGCCAGCTGTCCTGTTTTGTCTTTCTCAGTGCTGATGTGATTGTCAGCAGTCAGTAAGGTCATTCCTTTATGAGAAGACTGCTGGAAAGCTCCCTGAGATGCTGGCAATCAAGCAAGGGGCTTTGTTATGAATAAGATGTAGTGATTGGCTCATGAAAATGAGGAGGGGTTATTAAATATTGTGGGGAGAGCTTCTGTTGGGGATGATGCTTCTTTTGACATGTACTTCTGTTGTTCCAGTGTGGATTTGAACCTTTTTCTGTTCTCCCTTCAATTCTCCCCCGTGATGTCGCTGCCTGGCAGCTCTGGCTGACGGGACTGTGAGGGCATGTGGGAGAGTGCATATGCTTGCCCCTTGTGGGAGGTGGCAGGGAGTGGGGGACACTTGTTACTGGGAGGCCTGGCACGATAGCATCGCAGCAGCAATCAGGATGTGGGAAGAGCTCCAGCAAAAATGGCATGGAAGGACATATAAGAACTGCTCATGAATATTAATGAGGCTGATGAAATCTTTGGCATCTGAAAGGCGGAGATGCCATTTTCTAAGGCAAGCCTTTGGTGAGCAAGAGTCTCACTGTGCTCCAAGTGCTGTCCCCCTTTGCTTTGTAACTTTTAACGGGTTCCAATTAAATTCTATTTACACACTTCAGGCCAGGGTTTGAGTAGTTTATAACAGCTTTGTGACCTTTCAGCAGCAGCACAGGATTGGGAGAGCAGGGATGCTTCCATTTGCCTTGCTAGACACTCAGTGGAATGATTTAATACCATCAGCATTTGGAATAAGGCAGCTGGGACAGGCAGGTAAAAGGGTTCCTGGCAGAGCAAGCTGCCACAGCCTCTAAAGCACAAAGCCCACCTTGGGCTGGGAAGGGGCTGAGCTCAGCACTGCTGAAGGCTTGACAAGGCACCTTGCACATTTGCCCTTTTCTTCTTCTTCTCCTGACCCTCATCTCTCCATTTCCACTGGATTCAGGATGTTGAGCTGCACACAGCCCTGCTCTGACCCAAGATATCTGATCCTTTGTTCAGCCCTTGATCAGGAACATGGTGACCAATGATCTGGAAACTGAGAAGTGGAACTCAATGTTGGGACTTTTTACAGTACACAGTAGAGCATGCCCAAAGCTGCCCCAAATCAAGCAGAGAAGGGTCTGAAAAGTCCTTCTGCATGACCCACTCCATGAGATTAAAAGAGATCCAACTAACTGAATATCTAACTTAATAAATATATAGGAACCAACCTACCTTGAGAAGGAGTGGCACAGGATTCTGCTCGCAGCCCCGAAGTGGCAGAGGAGTCTCCAATGCCTCTGCTGCAGTCTCAGACTCTCTGGGTTTATATGTTCTCCAAGAAGAGACAGTTGTTAGATTTCCCAAGCAGGCTTTAGAGTGAATTTTCCCAGGTGTTCAGAGAGCACCTGTGCTTGTCCAGAGGTTTTTTGCAAGGTCATGGGTGGGGTTTTGGTAGTCAGTAATCTCCCTATTCCTGCTTATTCAACAGTTTGATGTTAATTTTCAGGAGAGCAGGCTTGAGTTTCTTTTCCAAATCATTCCAACTGTCCTTGCTCTCCTGTTTGACAGAAAATACCAAAGTCCTGCAAAATTCAATGCATGCATACGCTTTGCTTGCTCCTTGGAGCTCAGCAACTCCAGCTTTGGCTTCGTCTATATATATTTATTCCAGAGTGGTTTGGTTTGAATGACAGGTGTCTGCAAGAGAAGGCAGGAGCCTCGCTTGGAATGGCAAATGTAAGCTCCCTTCTTCTGAATTATTATGTTTTTGGAATTAAGGGATTCTCAAGCAAAAAGATATGAGAATAGGAATAATAGGCTTTTTTACTAGTGTGTATAATAAAGCAAACAAACAATAACAACTACAGCATTAACAGCAAACAGAACCACAATCCCAGTCGCTGCCTTCTCGGCCGCAGGCGCTCTCCCCTTTGGTGCAGTTCCGGGCACAGCCAGCAGGGGCGCTGGTGGCTCCTGTTGGGCAGGGCAGGGCAGTGACTCCCCCGCGGCTGCAGGGGGCGCTGTGGCGCGGGCTCGGGGAGCACGCGGCAATGGCGGCTTTGTCCGAGAGAGGAAGGGGTGGAATAGACGCTTTGCTTCACCAACCCTGGGGCAATTGATCTGAGTGCCCCAACAGGACTCTGAGGAGCACCGAGCTGGAATGGCAGGAACGAGCAGAAATCCCGGGGTGGTGGGCGAGATGCATCAGAAGCTCCGCAGTGGTTGCTGGAACTGCATGACATCCCAGCAGGGCAGGGCAGTGCGGGGCCCCACAGCAAAGGGAAACCAAGGGCAGTGCCGAAGAAAGCAGTGGGCATGGGGCAGTGGTGACCCGGCTCCCAGCAGGGCAGGAAGAGGCAGGTTCAGGATCCTGAGCGCCCGAGCAGATGGTGATAGGTCCTTATTAGTGAGGTAAGAGCTAATAAGGTTTTGGTTCAGTGGCTGCTCTTATGAGCAGAGGCTCACCCTACAGAAGAAGTAGAAGAAGGAGAAGCAGAAGAAGCAGAAATGGAAGCAGGAGGAGAAGAAGGAGAACGAGAAAGAGGAGAAGAGGAAGAGGATGAAGCAGAGGAAGAGGAGGAAGAGGATGAAGAAAAGGAAGAAGAAGATGATGAAGATGAAGAAGATTATGACGAGGACAACAAAGATGACAAAGATGACAAAGAAGATGATGAAGATGATGAAGATGAAGAAGAAGAAGCTTCAAGCGTCCACCTCTGAAGCTGCTGAGCGAGAGAGCTACCAGCTGCCCCAGCCTTCCTTTACCTGCCCTGAAATCCAACAGTATCTCTGTCCCTCATAGGGAAACTCCCCAAATGAGAGAAAATGAAAACAAGATGTCCTCATTGTGAGAAATGAAACCCCTGTTAAACTGTCTCTGTGTCTATCATGAGTTTTCCAGCTTTTCCCCTTCCAGTTCTCTCCTTGATCCCAGTGGTCGGGGAGTGAGGGAGTGGCTCCGTGGAGCACGGCTGCTGCTTGGGGTTAAACAAGGTCAGGGTGAAAGGGCTTGAAATTAGGACAAGGTGAAAGGGATTGAAATGGAAGGAGTGTAGGTTTAGAGTGGATATTATGAAGATATTTGTTACTGTGGGGGTGCTGAGGCCCCAGCACAGGTTGCTCACAGAAGCTGAGACTGCCCCATCCCTGGAAAAGTCAATGGCTTGGGTGGGGCTTAGAGTGACCTGGGATAGTGGAAGGCGTCCCTGTCCATGGGAGGGCATGGAAGTAGTTGGTCATTTAGGTCCTTTCCAACCCAAAACATTCTGTCATCAATGACCATTCATTCATTTACAGCTAAACTGTGTAGCAGGCACTAGGCCTGCAAGCCTCCCATGGTGTTCCCCGCCATAGATAGGAAAATGCTGAGTCATGATGACTGGACCTCAGGAGCCCCTCTCTCCCGCTCTCAGACCCTTGCTTATTTTTCTGTAAGACTATAGGTCACTTTTCCTTTAACCCTTACTATTGGACAATTCTCAATCCCCTTTTGCCCTGTATAAACCCCTGTTTCTGCCTGGTTCATCAGAGTCGCTGTCCCTGAGACCCTTTGCAGAAGAGCTACAAGAGAAGACCAATAAAGACATCTCTGTGGAACCTCACACAGCTTCTCTCCTCTTGTTTTGCCTGCAATAGCAAAATGCCTGCTGCCTGCCCCAGCAGAGCCTAGCAAGCTAAGAGCTGAAATTACTTATGAGCTGAAAATCACAAAGGTGAATATCACTAATATCTTGCTGAGGCGAAGGCTGGAAGGTGCTGCTTGGAGCGTGGACAGGCAGCACTTATCAGGGCTGAGCTATCTGGCCTCTAATGAAGCTATCTGGGGACACCCCGTAACGCAGCGACCAGCATTAAAACTGAACTCATTTTCTTCCATTTCCAAAAGTCCCGGAATAATAGAATGATGAGTTGGTTGTTACAACCTGAAGTATCCAGAAGAGGTGTGTTAGACCAAAGTTGGCTCAAACAAACTGGTTGGGTCATGTGGTTCCTTTTGCTCTGTTCAGCTAGGACTAATGTCTTCAACCAAGTGGGTTTTATCCAGAATGATGGAGAAGGCCAAGAAGAAGCAGCTCTGGTGGAGGTGGGGCAAATTCCTCCTTTCTGATGAGGCCCAACCAACAGAACAAAGCAGGGCCCAGCAGCGGTCACATCATTAGAAGGGGCCATAAACCATCAAAGACCCCCAATGTGTCTCCCAGCTCTACAGTGTTGCATGGCACAGTGTGGAACCCTTGCCAGGGGAAAAGTGGGGCAATCCCACATAATCCTGAATTCACAGATCCAGTTGAACTCTTTGATGCAAAGACCCCAACCCACAAAGAATCAAGAGTGAGGACGTCAGAGTTGGGAGTCTTGTACCTGGATCAATGTGCATATCTTGTAAGAGCTGTTGGCACCCTGGCCCACTTTGTTCATGCCATTCACAGGAGAATAACTGGTGTCTGATGCAGACACGTGTGTGGCTGTTATGACATCCTCTGATTATATTTACAAACCCAATATCCTGCAAGGATGCTCTGGGCACTGTGACTTTACTGGTGGATGTAGAAATTTCAGTGAGAAGCAACTTGTGGTTTATGGAAGACATGACTCTGCAATCCAGCACTGCAGCAAATGACTTTTATTGCAAGCTCTTGCAAACTCCATGATGTGGCACACATTGGTCTTTGACAACCATTGAATACATTTCCCCAAATCAGTTTCCCATCAATGTGCAGAAATGCTTCAGTAGCAGAGCAGAGAAGGAAGGTGTCCAAGGAATGCATCACAGGAATTCAGCTTTGGCTGCTCAAAGCTTTCTGTGTATCTGATGCCAAAGCCTGCCTGTCTGATACAACAGCTGCTGCTCTCAAGGTGCAGTTTCAAAAGCAAGCAAAGCAAAGCCTGGCCCAGTATCACAGAATCACAGAATTGTTGTGTATTGGAGGGACTTCTCAGGATCTTCTAGTCCAGACTCCAGGCTCCAGCAGGATCAGCTGGAGCAGGTTGTCCAGAATCATGTATTGTTGGGGTGTGGGTATCTCCAGACATGGGGATCTCCAGATAAGGCCTCTGGGACCCTGAGCTGCCCTGGTGCCTCAGCCTTGGTAAGGAGGTGAGGGACAAATCAGCTGCACACTCCTGGGGACAGCTGAGGAGGAGAGGACTCGTTTCTGAGAGCTCTCTCCTGAGATGGGCAGCAAAGCCAAGCAGCTGGAGGCTCTGCCCACATCTCTGTGCCTTTGAGCTGAGGAGGAGGTGCCCTGAGGGACAGAGCTGGAAACACACCAGAGAAGGAAGCAGCACAGACTCTGCACAGGACATTTGTGCCCCTCTGCTCTGCCCTGCTGAGACCCCAGCTGCAGTGCTGCCTCCAGCTCTGGGCCCACAGCACAAGAAGGACACAAAGCTGTTGGAGTGGAGCCCAGTGGAGGCCATGAAGGTGCTGCGAGGGCTGGAGCGTGTCTGCTCTGGAGAGAGGGTGAGAGAGCTGGGGATGTTCAGCCTGGAGAAGACTCCTGAGAGTGCAGTACCCCAAGGATCTCTAAGAGGGCTGGAGAGGGTCTTTGGACAAGGGTATGGAGTGACAGGACAAGAGGGAATGGTTTCACACTGGTAGAGGGCAGGGTTAGATGGGATATTATAAAGAAGTAAATTACCGTGAGCAGGCTGTGGTACGAGTAAAAGTTTCCCAGATCTGTTTTGACTGCCCCATCCCTGGAAGCACTCAAGGCCAGGCTGGAGAAGGCTTGAAAAGACTTGTTCTAGAGGAAGGTTTCCCTGTCCATGGCAAGCAGGTCAGAATGAGATGATCTTTAGGGCTTGAAGGTTCCATCAAAACCAACCCATTCTGTGATTCTGTGATTCTATGACGTGTATGAAAAGCCACCGAGCCTCTTCCAACAAGGATGTGAGGCTTATTTCCGGGGACAGGCATTGTTGAACAGAGTAATTGTTTTCCCCTTGTAGAGCTCAGTCAGCCTCTCCTCCAGCTCCCCCAGCCTGAGCTCTTTCACCTCGTTCTTGTCATTCTCAGCAATGGCCCCCCAAGCATCTTTGGGCTCTTTGTCCCCCAGGCAGCAGGCAGCTGACCAGATGTGGCTGGGTCTGTTAACCCTCCCATTGGTGATGTAGGTGTTCCCAGGCACAGCACCTGTGATGACGTAGGTGGTTTTACAGCCCTTGGTCTTTTTGATCATCGTTGTTAACTCGTAGACCCTCCACTGGCCATTGTTGAGACTGCTGTCCTGGGGCACTATGTTGGTGAGGGTGAAGGTAGCTGTCTTGTTTTCTCTACTGTTATGATGGCCACTGGGGCACAAATGGCCACGGTCCAGACCCTTCAGTGGTTCGTAATCCTCCAGGACAGCCTGGCTCTGTTTGATTTGTTCTAAGGTGAACATCTTTTGTTCTATGAGGACTGACTCTCTTGCCATCTCATTAAGACTGTTTTTATCTATGAGCTGGACAGGGAAGAAAGAGAAAGAGGTGTCAGAATGGGGAATGGGAGTAATGGAGAAGATTTCCCTAAAGCACAGGTCTCTGATGATCAAGATCCCTTTTTTTGTCATCTCAGTGTTGAAAAATGTAAGATTATTACAGTAATCATACACATGACCTTCCTGCATACAAGAGCAAGCAGCTCAGAATCTGACTGCTCTCAGTTTGACTTGTGACCTTTGTGATCCTGCCTGCAGCTTGTGCTGGGAGCATGGATGGATGAGTGAGACAAGGAGCATTTCCCACGCTTGGATTGAAAGGTGACTCTGGTGAGATATCCTCCCTGTCAAATCTGCTTCCCTTTCCTCCTGTCTCCACAGCCCAAATCTGCCCAGGGCTCTCCCTGGATCCCCTCACACCATGCTGTGATTGTGTGATTCTATGATTCTGTGATTTTATGTGTGGTTGCTACAGGTGTACCCCAGTCCTGGAACACCAGAGGTTGCCTCCTGCAACCCCAGACACAGGGAGATGTGTCAGGAAATCAGTCCTGGAGCTGAGCTTTCCCTGGGAGGGCTGCAGTTCATTCAAGGATGAACAGTTTTGCTAAGGAAGGCAAAAGATCTCAGTGTGAATGGAATCTGTTACAGCAGTGCCTGGGAATGTGTCTCAGAGCTGATCTGGGCCAGGGAGCATTTTCTGCAGCATCACAGAAAAGAAGTTACAAATGATAAGCCTCTGAGAGGGGCCTGTAACCTCAAATGAGTCCTGGGGAAACTAAATACTCCAAAAAGGCCTCAGGAGAATGTTATTAAAATCAAAGATTTTTTGGATGGCCAGGGTCCAAGGTGCAGGAGGAAAATGCCAGGTTGGATAGGGCTTGGAGCATGCTGGCCTAATGGCAAGTGGCCTGGCCCATGCAGGGCAGTAGGACTGAGATGGTCTTTAAAGTTCCCTCCAAGAGCAACCATTCTATGATTCTCCAAAAAGAGAGAATGTGGAGGCTGCAGTGGTGCAAGATTAAATTAGTTGCTCGAGTTCCTATGTGTTATAGGATGAAATTATTAGATTTTCATCATTTCAACATCATTTTGTTAATCTTCAGGGGAACATATTTAGGCTTCATCTGGAGTAGGGCATGTGGCTTCCTTCTCTGACTGACCTTCCCCCAAATGCTGTCCTGCTACTCTGTCCTTACCAATGACAGGAACTGCTTATTTTTTCTCTTCTGCAATGGGCCTGGCCTGTTCCACTGAAGTTTGTCTGAAGGACATTTGCGAGGGCTCTAGAGCTTGTGGAGTTTTAGCTGTCTGCTGGATCCTTCTGGACCAAGCCTGAGCCAAAGGTGCTCAGGGGTCACTGCCCATGCATGGAGATCACCCCCTTGTGACTGCACCAACACTGATGCTCCTGACTTTGCACTGCCTGAAATGTCACTGCAGAAATCCCTCCCCAGTTATCCTGACCCTCTCATCTCCAGTGTCTTTTCTCCTGAAGCTTTGTCCCTGGGTCATTTCACCACTTCTGAGTCTCTTTATTTCTCTCACAGCACTCACAAAGCCTGTTTGACTCTTCACTGGGAGCAGAGAAGCTGTATCAAGGAATAAGAACTGGTCACGGCCAAGTGGGGATCAGATGCCAGCAGGACTGTTGGTCCCTCCAGTTTAGCCTCTCCTGGATGCCTTTCCCCATCCCTTGGTCACCCAGCACAGCAGGGCATAGGGAGGGGAAGCATTTGGCTTTGTCATGTCATGCAAAGCAATCTGATTTGCTGTTCCTGTCAGGTGAAGGCAGAGAGCTGGGCACCTTTGGGATGTGATTGATCTCATGCTCCTGCTGATGTCTCAGATGCATCAGAGGAACCATGTGGTGCTGGGGTTTGAAGTTCAATGAGGTCATTCCCATCCAGTGTGTCCATTTGCATGTGTGTAGTGAGGTGGTAGGAAATAGAAGTGGTAATTCTAATGCTGCAAATCATGTTTCACGGGTTGGAGGGCAATGTGCTGTAGGAGAGACACTCACCTGAGGCTCAACAAACCACCATGAGTGAGGTTTCTTGCCAGATCCGGGCAGGTAGATGTAAGCAGAGTACACTGGAATTCTCTTGTCTCTGTCGTACAGGGTTGCATAGTGATACGAGTTTCTGAAGCTCTGGCAGATCCAGGCTGGGTTATTTGGATTCAGGGCATCATTTGGAGTGGTCCCCGCATAGAAGAACTCAGGACATTCTGCAAAGGAGTTCACCACCTCGCTGTGTCCCAGCCAGAGGCAGCTGGCCAACACCTGCAGCAGCAGCAGCCCCAGCATGGTGGGAGGATTTCAGTGAAGGGCTCTTGCTCCCCTGGAAGGCAAATGCAGAGGGACACTCAGCTTGGAGAGAGCTGGACATGGCCTGGGGCCTTTTGTGCAGGGGGACAGAGCTGGCAGAGGAGGGGATTAGGAGACACCAGGAAAGGAATAATTTCTGTCCTCCTGCATATGGAGAAATCCCAAGGGCAATATGGCTGAAACCTACAACTGGGTTCAGGTGCCCAGAGGAGGAGGCAGCAGTGGGAGAAGTCAGCCTGTAGGAGGAAGGAGCCAAACCCACCAGGACTGCAATCAGCTCTCACAGCAAAGAGATCTTGCACCTGAGGCACAGCCCTGGCACAAGGTCACCTCTTCCCACCTCCCTCCTGCTCTCAGCACCTTCCCACAGCAGACACCTGCAGCTGGGCATGGACTCTGCTCAGCCCCCTGCCATGCTGAGCTGGGCTTTCATCTCATGGGGCCTGGGGCAGGCAAAGAACAGCAATGCTGCACTTCCTACAGGTCTCTGGCCCCATCCAGGTTCACACAGACACTCAGCTCTTGCAGTCACACCCAATACTGAAGCCCAACTGACCCACCTGGGGTCCTGCCTCTCAGCTGACTTTGGCCCATGGCTGTGCTGCTGCTCACCTTGCATTTCCACGTTATCCAGCCCCAGACTCTGGACATGCAGACACATGGAGAGAGCAAATGAAGGGGCCAAGCAGATGGCAGCAGCAAGCATGAGGGATAACACCTCTATCCTATCAGCACAGTGGCTGCTGCAATGCAAGCACTGAGGGGCAGCTCTTCCCATGCTTGCTTGGGATTTCTGCTGATGCCCATCTTCAGCTTTGCTGATTGATTTCCCTGCACAGGCAAAGGCACCATTGCAGGAATTTCTTGGACAGCCAGCTGTCCTGTTTTGTCTTTCTCAGTGCTGATGTGATTTTCAGCAGTCAGTAAGGTCATTCCTTTATGAGAAAACTGCTGAAAAGCTCCCTAGGATGCTGGCAATCAAGCAAGGGGCTGTGTTTCCTTCCAGCGGCAGCACAGGATTGGGAGAGCAGGGATGCTTCCATTTGCATTGCCAGACATTTAATGTGGAGTGATTTAATACCATCAGCATTTGGAATAAGGCAGCTGGGACAGGCAGGTAAAAGGGTTCCTGGCAGAGCAAGCTGCCACAGCCTCTAAAGCACAAAGCCCACCTTGGGCTGGGAAGGGGCTGAGCTCAGCACTGCTGAAGGCTTGACAAGGCACCTTGCACATTTGCCCTTTTCTTCTTCTTCTCCTGACCCTCATCTCTCCATTTCCACTGGATTCAGGATGTTGAGCTGCACACAGCCCTGCTCTGACCCAAGATATCTGATCCTTTGTTCAGCCCTTGATCAGGAACATGGTGACCAATGAGCTGGAAACTGAGAAGTGGAACTAAATGTTGGGACTTTTTACAGTACTCTGCAGAGCATGCCCACAGCTGCCCCAAATCAAGCAGAGAAGAGTTGGAAAAGTCCTTCTGCATGACCCACTCCATGAGACTGAAACAGATCCAACTAACTGAATATCTAACTTAACAGATACATAGAAAACAACCTACCGTGAGAAGGAGTGGCACAGGATTCTGCTCACAGCCCCACAGTGACAGTGGAGTCTCAAATGCCTCTGCTGCAGTCTCAGACTGTTGGGCTTAAATGCTCTCCAGGCAGAGACAGATGTTGGATTTCCCAAGAAGCCTTTCAAATAATTTTTTCTAGGTCTTCAGACTAGACCTGTGTCTGTCCAGGGGTTTTTTGCAAGATCATTGTTGGAGTTTTAGTACTCAAAAATCTCCCGCTTCCTGCTTCTTCAACGGTTTGATATTTATTTTCATGTGAGCTGGCTTGAGTTTCTTTCCCAAATCATTCCATCTGTCCTTGCCCTCCTGACTGACAGAAAATATCAAAGTGCTGCAAAATTCAGTGCATGCATAAGCTCCGATTGCTCCTTGGAGCTCAACCACTCCAGCCTATGCACTGTCCATATATACATTTATTTCAAAAAGTCTGGAAAGATTCTGAATATTGGAGTCAATGGTGAGGAAGGAGCAAGAGCTTACCTTGAAGCAGAGTCTCAGGACAGGCAGCTGAACCGTTCCTTCTGTGTTCTCCCTGGAGAGAGGAGTGTTTGAATCCTCAGGAGTGCTACTGCAATATATACCCAGGCATAAATTTGCGCTTTGTTATAAACAAGGAATTCCACAGAAAAGAGAAGTTTGCTATTTTTATTTAGGGGGAATGTTCACACCCACCCTGAAATGTGCTGACTCTTGTATGTCATAGTTTTCTCAGAATTTCTCCCAACTTTGCTGATTTGCAGCATGGTATGTCAAGATCAGTTAACTACATATCCAGTCATGAAGTTACTGTTTCTTGAAAAAAGTGAATTCCACAGAAAAGTGAAGTTTTCTGTTTTTAGTTAGGGTGTTTGTTCACACCCACCCTGAAATGTGTTGACAGTTGTTTGTTTCAGTTTCCCCAGAATATCTCCCAAATTTGCTGACTTGCAGCATGGTATTTCATGATCACCCAACAGGGTCTGGTGACTGCCTTGGTTATCTCATCAATCCCACCAGCTGCAGCTGCTGCTGCTCCAGCCCCTACACGTGTTCCTGTTCCCAACAGAACATCTCTGGTGACATTGGATGGACTGGCGTGGCTCTGGGTACGCTCAGATTGTCATGGTTTGACGCTGGCCCAATGCCTGTGCCCCCATGAAAACCCATTCTCCCCTGGTGTCTGCTGTGAGATGTGATCAGAGACAGAGCAAAGCAGGCCTCCACTTGTAAACAAGGAAAAAAAAACTTTATTATCATATAACTACAATAAAATTAACACACAGAGCAGAATGGAAAACCTTTTAAACATTTCTCCTCCCCCCACTCAGTTTCCACAGAATGACACAAAACCTTAGATCTCTTCCCAGTCCATCACCCTTCAGATAATCAACTCAGTCCATCTCCACCCTTCCGACAATCACCTCTCATTTCATCGAGGAGAGAAGAGCCCCTCTTGTGCTACCACAGGCAAATCCCCGTCACTCAGCAACTACACGTCGTGACTTCTTCCTTCCATGTTCAGTGCTCTCACCACTGCACATGGACCAGAGCTGCTTTTTAGGGTTTCCCCTTTCAAGGATGCCTTGCCCCGTTCCAGAAGAGAACGACAGTCTCTCACCTTTTCGGGACACCAGTCCCCCCCAATATTTCACCCCCTGGGGCCGAGGGGTCTCACCATCACTTCATTACCTGTCGTCTCCGCTCACATCGCTCCTTTGGCACCGCCTCCCCCTAAAATGCAGTCTCTGTATTACAGGAAAGGTTCTGTCCATGGCTATACAAGAAAAGTCCAGCCAAAAGCCACTCCATCATCTCCTCCACCTAGGATTTTCTCAACATCTCTCAGTCATTCTTCCCTTGCACAGCTCTCATCACACTTGCACATTTCCTCTTATCCGTCTCTCTCCTCCCTCGACTCCCGGAGGATCAGCATTTATAAGGTTTCCATCGTCCCACAGAAGGGTTAAAATCACAGTCTCTGCTCATTTCGAACTCCCACACTAGCTCACCGGGCACTCTTCCCTTGTCGGCCCCCCCTTCTCTTCCTCGGCCAGGCCAGTGCTTATCAAGTTTCAAGATAGCACTGGCACCTCTCTCTTTCTCTCTCTCTCCCGAGGAGGGGGGGGCTGCCCGCCACCTCTCTGAGTTCTTCCACCCTTCCATCTCTGTGGGGAACTCACTCTTGTCCGAACCATCGCCTCCTGTCCTCTGCCCAAGGCTCCGGCCCACCTCCCTCGGCCGCGTGGCTTTCCCCTCTCCCGCCCAGCCCGAAGCTGGGCAGGGGAGGTCTGACTCCTCCATCCACCGGAACCAAGAAGAAGTTCCCCTGGGAGCTCCTCGCATTTAACCCCTGTGTTCTCAGAGGCAGATCCATATCCTCAATGGTCAAACCAGGTGTCAATATCCACATCTGAGCACCTATTAGTTTGACCACTACCACCTCCCAAAAACTCATTTCCTCTCAAACCACGACACAGATATTCACAGTCTGCCCTTCTTCAGCCTCCCATAACATCATTCCTGTGGCCAGGCTACAAATATTCTCTTGCCTGATTGCCATGGCTGTGTAACAGCTTCATCCCAGCAGCCTGGGAAGGAGAAGGCTCTGGGGTTTCCTCAGAGCACCTGCCAGTACTTAAGGGTCTGCAGGAGAGCTGGAGAGAGACTTTGCACAAGGGCATGGAGCTGAGAGGTGAGCTGGGTTCAGAGTTAATGTTTTTGACAGTGGCAGGTGTGGGGCTGTGTTTGGAGTTCTGCTGAACACAAGGTTGATAACACAGAGAGGTTTCTGGTATTGCTGGGCAGAGCTTTCACAGGGCAAGGCCTTTTCTGCTTTTTGTACTGCCAGGCTGGCAAGGAGGCTGGGGGTACTTGGGAGGAGGGGAGGAGACACAGCCATGACAGGTGAGCCCGACTGACCAGAGGGATATTCCAGAGCATGTGACATCATGCTGAGGGTATAAAGGGATGGGACGGAGGTAGCATTTGGAGTGGTGGGTTTTGTCTTCGCACATAGCTCTTTGGTGGAACACGACCCAGCACTCCTGGAGGTGGCTGAACACCTTATTACCCATAGGAAACAGTAGAAGAATTCCTTGATGTGCTTTACTTCTCCGCACAGATTTTGTTTTCCCCGTTAAGCTGTCTCTGTCTCTAGCATGAGTTTCCAGATTTTCCCCTTCCAGTTCTCTCCCTGATCCTGGTGGTCGGGGAGTGAGGGAGCAGCTGCCTGGGGCGTGGCTGCTGGCTGCAGTTAAACCATGCCTTTAGGAAAAATTGAAAGGGCTTGAAATGGAAGGAGTGTAGGTCAAAACTGGATATTAGGAAGAATTTTGTTACTGTGGGGGTGCTGAGGCCCCAGCACAGGTTGCTCACAGAAGCTGAGACTGCCCCATCCCTGGAAGTGTTCATGGCCAGGCTGGCTGGGGCTTGGAGAAACCTGGGATAGTGGAAGGTGTCCCTGTCCATGGGAGGGCATGGAAGTAGCTGTTCATTAAGATCCTTTCCAACCCAAAACATTCTGTCATTCAATGACCTTTCATTAATTTAAAGCTAATCTGGACTCATTTTCTTCCTTTTCCAAGAGTCCAGGAATAATAGAATGATGAGTTGGTTGTTACAACCTGAAGTATCCAGAAGAAGTGTGTTAGACCAAAGTTGGCTCAAACAAACTGGTTGGGTCATGTGGTTCCTTTTGCTCTGTTAACCTGGGACTGATGTTTTAACAAAGGGGGGGTTTAGCCAGAATGATGGAGAAGGCCAAGAAGAAGCAGCTCTGGTGGAGGTGGGGCTAATTCCTCCTTTCTGATGAGGCCCAACCAACAGAACAAAGGAGGGCCCAACAGTGGTCACATCATTAGAAGGGGCCATAAACCATCAAAGACCCAAAGTGTCTCCTAGCTCCACAGTGTTACACAGCACAGTGTGGAACCCCTGCACGGGGAAAAGTGGGGCAATCAAACATAAGCCTGAATTCACAGAACCAGTTGGACTCCTTGATGCAAAGGCCCCAACCCTCAAAGGATCAAGAGTGAGGACCTCAATATTGGGAGTCTTGTTCCTGCATCAATGGGCATATCTTGTAAGAGCTGTTGGCACCCTGGCCCACTTTGTTGATGGCCATTCACAGGTGAATAACTGGTGTCTGATGCTGACACTTGTGTGGCTGTTATGACATCCTCTGATTGCATTTGGACACCCAATGTCCTGCAAGGATGCTCTGGGCACTGTGACTTTATTGGTGGTTGTAGGAATTTCAGTGAGAAGCAACTTCTGGTTTATAGAAGACATGACTCTGCAATCCAGCACTGCAGCAAAGAACTTTTATTGTAAGCTCTTGCAAACTCCATGGTGTGGCACACATTGAT
This sequence comes from Motacilla alba alba, assembly GCF_015832195.1. Classification (NCBI taxonomy): domain Eukaryota; kingdom Metazoa; phylum Chordata; class Aves; order Passeriformes; family Motacillidae; genus Motacilla; species Motacilla alba. Next base: position 3,759,535 of record NC_052031.1, on the reverse strand, counting down.
CTTTGACAACCATTGAATTCATTTGCCCATATCAGTTTCCCATCAATCTGCAGAAAAGCTTCAGAAGCAGGGCAGAGAGGGAAGGTGTCCAAGGAGTGCATCACAGGAATTCAGCTCTAGCTGCTCAAAGCTTTCTGTGTATCTGATGCCAAAGCCTGCCTGTCTGATACAACAGCTGCTGCTCTCAAGGTGCAGTTTCAAAAGCAAGCAAAGCAAAGCCTGGCCCAGGATCACAGAATCATTGAATTGTTCTGGTTTAGATCTCTAAGAGGCTTGGAGAGGGTCTTTGGACAAGGGTATGGAATGACAGGACAAGAGGGAATGGTTTCACCCTGATGGAGGGCAGGGGTAGATGCGATAATATAAAGAAGTAAATTACTGTGAGCCAGCTGTGGTATGAGTAAAAGTTACCCAGAGCTGTTTTGACTGCCCCATCCCTGGAAGCATTCCAGGCCAGGCTGGGGAGGACTTGGAACAACCTGGTGTAGTGGAAGGTTTCCCTGCCCATGGCAAGCAGGTCAGAATGAGATGACTTTTAAGGCTTTAGTGTCCCATCAAAACTAACCCATTCTGTGATTCTATGGTTCTATGACATGTGGGAAAGCCACCAAGCGAATTCCATTAAGGGTGTGAGGCTTATTTCCGGGGACAGGCATTGTTGAAGAGAGTAACCGTTCCCCTGTAGAGCTCAGTCAACCTCTTCTCCAGCTTCCCCAGGCTGAGGACCTCCACCTTGTTCTTGTGATTCTCTGCGATGGCTCCCCAAGCCTTCTTTTTCTTTTTGCTCACCTCACAGCAGGCAGCTGACCAAATGTAGCTGGGTACATTAACAGTCCCATTGCTGATGTCCGTGTTCCCAGGCACAGCACCCGTGATCACGTAGGTGGTTGTACAGCTCTTGCTCATTTTGGGCATTGTTGTAGACTCGTACACCTTCCACTGGCCACCATTGAGACTGCTGCCCTGGGGCACTATGTTGGTGAGGGTGAAGGTAGCTGTCTTGCTGTCTATACCATCCTGATGGCCACTGGGGCACAAATGGCCATGGTTCAAACCGTTCAGATCTTTGTAGTCAGCAGGAACAGCCTGGCTCTCTTTGATTTGGTCTAAGGTGAACGCCTTTTGCTTTATGAGGTCCGAGTCAGTTACCATCTCTTTAAGATTTACATTGTTATCTATGAGCTGGACAGGGAAAGAGAAAGAGGTGTTAGAATGGGGAATGGGAGTAACAGAGAAGATTTCCCCAGAGCAGAAGTCTCTGAGGGTCAAGATCCCATTTATTGTCATCTCAGTGTTGAAAAACCTATGAATCTGAGAGAAATCATACACATGACCCTCCCACATGAACACAAGAGCTTTCAAGAGCAAGCAGCTCCGAATCTGACTGCTCTGCTTTTGACTTGTGACCTTTGTGATCCTGCCTGCAGCTTGTGCTGGGAGCATGGAGGGATGGATGAGAGAAGGAGCATTTCCCACTCCTAGGATTGAAAGGTGACTTTGGTGAGACACCTCCCCTGACAAATCTGCTTCCCTTTCCTCCTGTCTCCACAGCCCAAATCTGCCCAGGGCTCTCCCTGGATCCCCTCACACCATGCTGTGATTGTGTGATTCTATGATTCTGTGATTTTATGTGTGGTTGCTACAGGTGTACCCCAGTCCTGGAACAGCAGACGTTGCCTCCCATAACCCCAGACACAAGGAGAGGTGTCAGGAAATCAGTCCTGGAGCTGAGCTTTCCCTGGGAGGGCTGCAGTTCATTCAAGGATGAACAGTTTTGCTCAGGAAGCCAAACGATCTCAATGTAAATGGAATCTGTTACAGCAGTGCTGGGAATGTGTCCCAGAGCTGATCTGGGCCATGGAGCATTTTCTGCACAGAAAAGAAGTTACAAATGATCAGCCTCTGACAGGGCCTGTAACCTCAAATGATTCCTAAAATCATTTGAAAAACTAAAGACTCATTTAATCATTGACACTACCATCACACTAAATAATCATTGGAAGCTAAATACTCCAAAAAGGCCTGAGGAGTAAGTTAACAAAATCAAAGATTTTTTGAATGTCCAGGGTCCAAGGTTGAGAAGGAAAATGCCAGGTTGGATAGGGCTTGGAGCATGCTGGCCTAATGGCAAGTGGCCTGGCCCAGGCAGGGCATTTGGACTGAGATGGTCTTTAAGGTTCCTTCCAGCACAAACCGTTCTATGATTCTCCAAAAAGAGAGAATGTGGAGGCTGCAGAGGTGCAAGACCAGATTAGTTGCTTGAGTTCCTCTGTGTAATAAGAAGAAATCCTCACTTCTTTTCAAAACTTAAGCATATCTTTGTTCATCTTTAGGGAAACATACTCAGCCTTCCACTGGAGTAGGGCATGTGGCTTCCTTCTCTGACTGACCTTCCGCCAAATGCTGTCCTGCTACTCTGTCCTTACCAATGAGACGAATTGCCTCTTTTACTCTTCTGCAACTGATCTGGCCAGGTCTGCTGCACTTTGTCTGGATGGCATCTGTGAAGCCTCTAGAGTTAATGGAGTTCTGTCTGTCTGCTGGATCCTTCTGGACCAAGCCTGAGCCAAAGGTGCTCAGGGGTCACTGCCCATGCATGGAGATCCCACCCTACTGAATGGAACAACACTGATGCTCCTCACTTTGCACTGCCTGAAATGTCACTCCAGAAATCCCTCCCCAGTTATCCTGACCCTCTCATCTCCAGTGCCTTTTCTCCTGAGGCTTTGTCCCTGGGCCATCTCACCCTCTTCTGAGTTTCACCTCACTCCTTTCACAAAGCCTGTTTGACTCTTCACTGGGAGCAGAGAAGCTCTGCCAGGGATGCAGAACAGCCGAAGGCAGAGTGGGGATCAGATGCCAGCAGGACTGTTGGTCCCTCCAGTTTCGCCTCTCCTGGATGCCTTTCCCCATCCCTTGGTCACCCAGCACAGCAGGGCACAGGGAGGGGAAGCATTTGGCTTTGTCATGTCATGCAAAGCAATCTGATTTGCTGTTCCTGTCAGGTGAAGGCAGAGAGCTGGGCACCATTGCGATGTGATTGATCTCATGCTCCTACTGATGTCTCAGATGCATCAGAGGAACCATGTGGTTCAGAAGATTGAAGTAAAATGAGGAGAATGCTATCCAGTGTATCCACATGCATGTGTGTAGTGGGCTGGCACAAAATGGAAATGGTTATTTTTATATTGCTTTTAAAGACAACAGGTGATATGCTGTTAGGAGGACACTCACCTGGGGCTCAACAAACCATGAAACTTTCGGTCTTTTTCCAGATCCAGGCTTGTATTTGTAAGCAGAGTACACTGGAATTCTCCTGTCTCTGTCGTACAGGGTGGCATAGCGATATGAGTTCCTGAAGCGCTGACAGATCCAGGCTGGGTTATTTGGATGCAGGACATCACTTGGAGGGGTCCCCGCATAGAAGAACTGAGGACAAGTTTCAAAGGAGTTCACCACCTCGCTGTGTCCCAGCCAGAGGCAGCTGGCAAACACCTGCAGCAGCAGCAGCCCCAGCATGGTGGGAGGATTTCAGTGAAGGGCTCTTGCTCCCCTGGAAGGCAAATGCAGAGGGACACTCAGCTTGGAGAGAGCTGGACATGGCCTGGGGCCTTTTGTGCAAGGGGACAGAGCTAGCAGAGGAGGGGATTAGGAGAGACCAGGAAAGGAATAATTTCTGTCCTCCTGCATATGGAGAAATCCCAAGGGCAATAAGGCTGAAACCTAGAACTGGGTTCAGGTGCCCAGAGGAGGAGGCAGCAGTGGGAGAAGTCAGCCTGTAGGAGGAAGGAGCCAAACCCACCAGGACTGCAATCAGCTCTCACAGCAAAGGGATCTTGCACCTGAGGCACAGCCCTGGCACAAGGTCACCTCTTCCCACCTCCCTCCTGCTCTCAGCACCTTCCCACAGCAGACACCTGCAGCTGGGCATGGACTCTGCTCAGCCCCCTGCCATGCTGAGCTGGGCTTTCATCTCATGGGGCCTGGGGCAGGCAAAGAACAGCAATGCTGCACTTCCTACAGGTCTCTGGCCCCATCCAGGTTCACACAGACACTCGGCTCTTGCAGTCACACCCAATACTGAAGCCCAACTGATCCACCTGGGGTCCTGCCTCTCAGCTGACTTTGGGCCATGGCTGTGCTGCTGCTCACCTTGCATTTCCATGTTATCCAAGCCCAGACTCTGGACATGCAGACACATGGAGAGAGCAAATGAAGGGGCCAAGCAGATGGCAGCAGCAAGCATGAGGGATAACACCTCTATCCTATCAGCTCAGTGGCTGCTGCAATGCAAGCACTGAGGGGCAGCTCTTCCCATGGTTGCCAGGGATTCCTGCTGATGCCCATCTTCAGCTTTGCTGATTGATTTCCCTGCACAGACAAAGGCACCTGCAATTGCAGGAATTTCTTGCACAGCCAGCTGTCCTGTTTAGCCTTTCTCAGTGCTGATGTGATTTTCAGCAGTCAGTAAGGTCATTCCTTTATGAGAAGACTGCTGAAAAGCTCCCTGGGATGCTGGAAATGAAGCAAGGGGCTGTGTTTCCTTCCAGCGGCAGCACAGGAGTGGGAGAGCAGGGATGCTTCCATTTGCATTGCCAGACACTCAGTGGAATGATTTAATACCATCAGCATTTGGAATAAGGCAGCTGGGACAGGCAGGTAAAAGGGTTCCTGGCAGAGCAAGCTGCCACAGCCTCTAAAGCACAAAGCCCACCTTGGGCTGGGAAGGGGCTGAGCTCAGCACTGCTGAAGGCTTGACAAGGCACCTTGCACATTTGCTCTTTTCTTCTTCTTCTCCCTGACCCCCATCTCTCCGTTTCCACTGGATTCAGGATGTTGAGCTGCACACAGCCCTGCTCTGACCCAAGATAGCTATCTGGTCCTTTTTCCCCTGTCTAGCCCTGAATCAGGAACTCGGTGATCAATGAGCTGGAAATTTAGAACTGCAACTACAAGCTCTCTTGTAGTAAAACTGCTCTTTGCAGTACACAGTAGAGCATGCCCAAAGCCGCCCCAAATCAAGCAGAGAAGAGGCTGCAAAGTCCTTCTGCATGACCCACTCCATGAGACTGAAACAGATCCAACTAACTGATTATCTAACTTAACAGATACATAGAAAACAACCTACCGTGAGAAGGAGTGGCACAGGATTCTGCTCGCAGCCCCAAAGTGGCAGAGGAGTCTCCAATGCCTCTGCTGCAGTCTCAGACTGTCGGGGTTTATATGCTCTCCAGGGAGAGACAGATGTTGGATTTCCCAAGAAGCCTTTCGAGTAAATTTTCCCGGGAATTTAGACCACACCTGTGTTTGTTCAGAGGATTTTTGCAAGGTCATGGGTGCAGTTTTACTACTCAATAATCTCCCCTTTCCTATTTATTGAACAGTTGTTGATAAATTTCACGTGAGCTGGCTTGAGTTTCTTTCCCAAATCATTCCATCTGTCCTTGCCCTCCTGATTGACAGAAAATACCAAAGTCCTGCAAAGTTCAGTACATGTATAAGCTCTGATTGCTCCTTGGAGCTCAGCACCTCCAGCCTAGGCTTTGTCCGCATATATCTATTCGGGAAGTCAGGAAAGGCTTTGAATATTGGTGTCAACGGTAATGAAGGAGCAAGAGCTTACTTTGAAGCAGAGTCTCAGAACAGGCAGCTGAACCGTTCCTTCTGTGTTCTCCCTGGAGAGAGGAGTGTTTGAATCCTCAGGAGTGCTACTGCAATATATACCCAGGCATAAATTTGCCCTTTGTTACAAACAAGGAATTCCACAGAAAATAGAAGTTTTCTTTTTTCATTCAGGGGGTATGTTCACACCCACCCTGAAATGGTTTGGCAGTTGTTTGTCATAGTTTCCCCAGAATTTCTTCCAAATTTGCTAACTTGCAGCATGGTATGTCAGGATCAGCCAACAGGGTCTGGTGACTTCCTTGATCATCTCATCAATCCCACCAGCTGCAGCTGCTGCTGCTCCAGCACCTACACGTGTTCCTGTTCCCAACAGAACATCTCTGGTGACATTGGATGGACTGGCGTGGCTCTGGGTACACTCAGATATTCACAGTCTGCCCTTCTGCAGCCTCCCATAACATCATTGCTATGGCCAGGCTACAAATATTCTCTTGCCTGATTGCCATGGCTGTGTAACAGCTTCATCCCAGCAGCCTGGGAAGGGGAAGGCTCTGGGGATTCCTCAGAGCACCTGCCAGTACTTTAGGAGCCTACAGGAGAGCTGGAGAGAGACTTTGCAGAAGGACATGGAACTGAGAGGTGAGCTGGGTTATGAGTTAATGTTTTTTCACAGTGGCAGGTGTGGGGCTGTGTTTGGAGTTCTGCTGAACACAAGGTTGATAACACAGAGAGGTTTCAGGTATTGCTGGGCAGAGCTTTCATGGAGCAAGCAGCATACTGCCATGCTGGCAAGGAGGCTGGGGGTACTTGGGAGGTTGGGAGGAGACACAGCCATGACAGGTGAGGCCAACTGACCAGAGGGATATTCCAGAGCATGTGACATCATGCTGAGGGTATAAAGGGATGGGAGGGAGGAGGAAAGGGGGGGACATTTGGAGTGGTGAGTTTTGTCTTCGCAGGTAGTTCTGAGGCGGGGTTACTTAGGGTACTAAGTAATTACTTAGGATTACCCTGCTTACTTAGAGTTGACTGAACACATTTCATTCCATAGGAAACAGTGAAAGAATTCCTTGATATGCTTTACTTCTCCGCACAGATTTTGTTTTCCCTGTTAAAATGTCCCTTTCTCTGCCATGAGTTTTCCAGCTTTTCCCCTTCCAGTTCTTTCCTTGATCGCGTTGATCAGGGAGCGAGGGAGCGGCTGCGTGGGGTGTTGCTGCTAGCTGGGGTTAAACCACACCATTAGGACAAGGAGAATTGCTGCTGGCTGGGGCTTGGAGAAACCTGGGATAGTGGAAGGTGTCCCTGCCCATGGGAGGGCATGGAAGCAGCTGGTCATAAAGGTCCTTTTCAACCCAAAATATTTTGTCATTCAGTGACCATTCATTAATTTAAAGCTAAACTGGACTCATTTTCTTCCATTTCCAAAAGTCCAGGAATAATAGAATGATGAGTTGGTTGTTACAAGCAGAAGTATCCAGAAGAAGTGTGTTAGACCAAAGTTGGTTTAAACAAACTGGTTGAGTCATGTGGTTCCTTTTGCTCTGTTAACCTGGGACTGATGTGTTAAACAAAGTGGGGCAATATGACATAATCCTGAATTCACAGAACCAGTTGGACTCTTTGATGCAAAGGCCCCAACCCTCAAAGGATCAAGAGTGAGGACCTCAATGTTGGGAGTCTTGTTCCTGGATCCATGGGCATATCTTGTAAGCGCTATTGCCTCGCTGGCCCACTTTGTTCATGCCATTCACAGGTGAATAACTGGTGTCTGATGCTGACACTTGTGTGGCTGTTATGGCATCCTCTGTTTGCATTTGGACACCCAATGTCCTGCAAGGATGCTCTGAGCACTGTGACTTTACTGGTGGTTGTAGAAATTTCAGTGAGAAGCAACTTGTGGTTTATAGAAGACGTGACCCTGCAATCCAGCACTGCAGCAAAGAACTTTCATTGCAAGCTCTTGCAAACTCCATGATGGGGCACACATTGATCTTTGACAACCATGGAATTCATTTCCCCAAATCAGTTTCCCATCAATCTGTAGAAAATCTTCAGAAGCAGGGCAGAGAAGGAAGGTGTCCAAGGAGTGCATCACAGGAATTCAGCTCTGGCTGCTCAAAGCTTTCTGTGTATCTGATGCCAAAGCCTCCCTGCCTGATACAACAGCTGCTGCTCTCAAGGTGCAGTTTCAAAAGCAAGCAAAGCAAAGCCTGGCCCAGTATCACAGAATCACTGAATTGTTGTGTATTGGAGGGACTTCTCAGGATCTTCATGTCCAGGCTCCAGCAGGATCAGCTAGAGAAGGTTGTCCATAAGGTTCTCTGCAGCATCTTCAGGTGTGTGGCACAGCACGTGGCAGCTGCATTCCTGAACACCTCCTCACCTGACCCCCAGGGGTTCTTGGCTGATATGCCTCTGTCAAAGTGCTGTTGCCCATCAGCAAGGGACATTTTGCCCAGGTGCAGGAAGTGAGGACCTCATTGCGGGAGTGTAATAGGAATGCACCCAGATTTACAACAGATAAGTAGTTCCTCAGAAATCAGAAGTTTAACTTTACAATCTAAGCTATTAAAGTTGCCCAACAGGAAAATTTGTTTCCTGCATGGACCAAAGGGGCTTTGCCCAGCTGCTCTCTCAAGCAGAGGCCAGAGCATTCCACAGTCTTGATTCTCCTGTTTCCTTCTCTTTTGGGACAGCACACGACAACATGCTCCATCCACAGAATGTGAACCCCTGGTGTTACTGGAAAAGGTCTAAGCCAGCTGCATGATCCAGCACTTGGCAGTGAAGAGGCTTGAGGCTGCAGTGTCTCCTCACAGCTCCCAGCAAACATAATTTCTCCTTAGTGGCTAAAATCCCTGTGATGCACTGGAGCCCAGAGCTCTCCCCAAAGAGGGACAGACACAGAGCAAAGTGCAAAATGACCCTGCCATGTCAGTGCAGCCGCATCTTCCCAGGGAACACAGGTGCTTCCCACCCCAGCGTGGGCATGGAGCAGCTCTGGGCTCAGCAGAGGGCTCCATCCCTATTCCCCATTCACAACAGGATCAGCAGAAAACAGAGGCCATCCCAGCTGAAAGGTGCCTGGCAGCATGCTTGTGCAGCTGGGGCAGCCCTCTGCTCAGCTCCAAGCTGGGTTCCTGTGAGAAGCACAGAATTATTTCTGGTGGAAATGGACCTCTGGCATTGTGGAGTCCAACCTCTGACCAATCACTACCTGGCCAAGTGGACCATGGCACTGAGTGCCACATCCAGTCTCCAGGCATTGGGATTCCATCACATCCTCCGTCAGTCCATTCCAATGGTGAATCACCCTTCATGGGAAGAAATTCCTCCTGATGTGCCACCAGAATCTCCCCTGGTGCAGACTGAGGCCTTGCCCACTCACTGTCTCCCTGGTTGTGCAGCAGAAAATGCTGACCCCACCTGGCTACACCCACTTTTCAGGGAGCTGGAGAGAGAAATAATCTCTCAGAGCCCCCACGTCTGGGCTAAAGAAGCTCAGCTGCTCCTCACAGGCCTTTCCCTCCAGGGCCTTCAGCAGCTTCATGGCCTTTCTCTGCACTGCCTGCAGAGGTGGCCTCGGCCCGTGGATCCCGCCTGTCCAGATCCCCCTGCAGGGCCTTCCTGCCCTCCAGCAGGCTCAGTCTGCCACCAAACATGGTGGCATCTTGCTGAGAGTTCACTGGATCCCCTCATGCGGATGATCAGGAAAGCTATTAAACGGGACTAGGCCCGACACTGCTCCCTGGGCACAGCGCTTGTGGCCGGACGCCAGCTGGATGTGGCACTGTTCACCAAGGCTCTCCGGGCCTGGACATCCAGACAGCTCCTGTCCCAGCCAAGAGAGCACCTCTCCAAGCTGTGGCCTGACAGCTTTTCCAGGAGAATGCTGTGGGAGACTGTGCCAAAGGCTTTGATGAAGTCCAGGTCAACTTTTCTATAGCCTTCCCTGTCATCCCCAGGGCCGGTCATCTGGTCATTAAAGGAGATCAGGTTCACTAGGCCAGATGTGCCATTCCCAAAACCCCTGCTGGCTGGGGCTGATGCCTTGGTTATCCAGAATGTGCCCTGTGATCACACTCAGGACAATCTGCTCCAAAACCCTTCTGGGAAGCGAGGTCAGGTGCACACGCCTGTAGTTCCCCAGATTGCCCTTCCAGCCTTTCTTGTGCATGGGTGTCACAATGGCCAAACTCCAGGCATCTGGGCCCTCCCCAGTGACCCATCAGTGATTAGAAGTGATGGAAAGCAACAGTCCTCAAGGATGAAATAAGGCAGAATGCAAGCTGCTCCTTTCCTCTGTTGGGCTTCCCATGTATTTCACAAGCTTGCTGTGGATGGCAGGGCATTTCTGATTACTGCCAGGGCTGAAGGTGCTGGGAAGAGCCTGGGAAGTTGACAGAGGTGGCACTGGTGGCGTTGGTGTGTTGGTTTTGCACAGGCTGGTTCTTGGGAGTGGGAGGGCCAGTGAGGTGGCTTTTGAGAGAAGCTGCTAGAAGCTTCCATCATGTCCGGCAGATCCAGTCCCTTATGGCTTTGAAGATGGACATGCTGCTGGCCACAGCTGGGCCATTTAGAGATGTTGGTTATGCCTCTGCAATAACATACTAAATAAGAAAATCAAAGGAAAGTGGGGTGTGTAGTTTGAATTTCAGCCCGAGAAGAGGAGGAGGTGAGAACATGTGAGGGAAAGAACATGGAGACAGCATGGTGAGTGGAGAAGGAGTGGGAGGAGACAGCCCAGGCGTTGGAACAGAGATTCCTCTGCAGGCAGTGGTGATGATGATGATGAAGGAGCTGTGCCCCTGCAGCACATGGGGATCTATGGGGGATGCAGAGATCCCCTGCAGTCCATTTCAGAGGTGCCCACGCTGGGGTGTGTTCATGCCTGGAGGAGGCTGTGATACACTGGAGACCTTGTGAAGAGAGGGGTCCCCTGCTTCTCCGCTGGATCAGCCTGTCCCTGGAGCACTGCACTCTATGGAAGAATGAGCCATGCCAGGGCAGTTTTGGGAGGACTGTGTGCCTGTGGGAGGGCAGTTTTGGTTGGACTGCTGCTTGTGAGAGTGGAGCCACACTGCAGAAGTTCAAGAAGCACTGTCTTCTGTGGGAGGGACCCCATGGTGGAGAAGAGGAGGGACTCCTCTCCCTGAGCATAGGAAGAAAATTGTGGCTGATTGTTCCAGATTGCAAGGCAGGATCTATTCTATTACCATCTGTATAGCAGTTGTCTTTTGTCAAGTGGGCAGTTTTCCTCATCTCTCCCACAATCACTCCCCCTTGGGGAGGGGACATCTGTTGATAATAGGCTGTTGAATGTCACTGCCCGACTGATAAGAACTATAGCATCCCATTGTGAGATGCTCTGCTCAGAGGAAGGAGCCAAGCATTCCTACCTGGATATAATGTGGAGTTCATGAAATAGCACACAGGGTCTGCCCACTGGATTTCCCAGAGAAACAGCCGCTGCCTCTTCTTCCAGTGGACCTTCAGAGTAAGACTACACCCTTTTCTACAGAATCCCTGCTCCAGCAGAACCACACCTGACACTCCAGGAGGACTGCAGCCACATTCCCAATTGTACTGCTACCAACACCGTGACCAACAGGGTGTCAGGTTGTGTTCTGACTCTGTCAGTGTTGTTTTTATTTTACTGCATTGTAGGAGTGTGACCCTATGGACAGAGTGACAGAACTATCCTCTGTCCCCTAAAAAGGAAAGAGCCCAGAATTTCCTCCAAGTGATCAGGTAAAAAAGCTACCTCATAGGACCTTTCAGACTTCACGTCAGGTTTAGGGACAGCTAGTTGGATGGGATCCAAACGGTCCTGCCTGGGCCATTTAGTAGAAGAGAACAACGAAGCTAATCTCTTTTGTGAGGGTTTTTTACTAGGAGAACGAACCTGTGAATGTGGCCCGGTTTTGGGTTTGTTATGTTGCCTTTTATTAAACCTTTTATGTTCCTGACACTGCACACAAGCCTCCTGCTCAATTATGCCTCCCAATTGAAGCTGAGCTATCTTGGAGTAGAACATTTGGGTGTTGAGAGCTTCTCACATCAGCTCGAAACCCCAGGGCAAAGAGTATACTGCATTGTTTATTTTATCATTTTATTTTCTTCCCTTTTAAAGAACTGTTATTCCCGCTCCCATATTTGTTGCCTAAGAGACCCTTCATTTAAAATTTATAACAATTCAGAGGGAGGGAGTTCACATTTTCCATTTCAGGGAGGCTCCTACCTTCCTTAACAGGCATCTGCCTTTCCAAACCAAGACAGCGATGAACTGACCAAAGCCTCCACACTCTGTCTCCCTGTGCTGTTGGTGGGAAGGAGGGAAGGGATGAGGAAAGAAAAGGTGTTTTCAAGTGCTGTTTTACTTCTCATTATCCTCCTCTGATGGTGGTAGTAATAAACTCACTTTCTGTCTCTAAGTTGAACAAGATTTGCCCTTGGAGTGTTTACTCCCAGTCTTTATCTCAACTCATAAATCCTTTAATAATTTTTTTCTCTGCTCTGTCCAGCTGTAACAGGGAAGGCTGCGTGAGCAGCTTTTGTGGGTGCCTGGTGTTTGGCCAGTGTCAAACCACGACAGTTGGTCAAGCAGCCAGGGGCTCCAGAGCCTGGAAATCGAGGGCAGTGAGGCATGGCAGGAGTGATGGTGAGGATGAGTGTGGTCTCACAACAAAGCCATTGTGCAGAGGTGCGTGAGCAAGTCAGAGGGTGCCGTACCCTGAGGCACAGCAGAGGTGTCTGCAGAGGTGCCTCAGCCTGAAATCACTCTGATGCTTTCATCCCATCAGGGGCTGTGTCAGCATTTGATCCCAGCAAAAAAAATCCATCCAGGCACAGGACCTGGGGTGGCAGGAGCTGTCCAGCAAAGGGGTGAGAGTGATGTGCTCACTTTGCTCTCCTAAAAGCAAAACCTTCTCCTAGGGGTCTGTGCAGCCCAGCTGGCACAAGGCAGGGCTCTTGCTGCTGTGGCCATGACAGCTGGAGGCAGCAGGAGCAGAACTCCACGGTGCTCCCAGGCCGTGCCCCGTGTCTGCCCTGGGGTCTGGTGCCCTGTGCTCAGGTGTGCAGAGCCCCCAGAGCTGCCCCTGGGCAATGGGCCTGGCCTCTGGCTGCTGGCCCAGTGTCCCAGGATCCTGCAGCACATCCGGCAGCCCCAGTGGGGCTCTCCAAAGCTCAGGGCAGCTGCAGTGGCCCAGGGTGCAGCTCTTTATGCAGCCGAGGCAGGCCTGCAGCTCTGCTGGCTGCAGTCACAGCTGGGTCACCAGCACACCTGGGGACACCTGCATGGGGCTGCCTCACTCTGCACCTCCACCAGAACCTGTGTTTTACTGCAGCCCCCAAACAGCTTGGTCCTGGCTGAGCACTGAGACCCACTAGGATGATGAACAACAGCTCCTGAGCTGAGAAGTCCAGTCCCAAGCTGGCACCTCTGAAAGTGACACAGCTTGCCTGAGCTGTTGGCACACTGGCCCACTTGGTTCATGCCATTCACAGGAGAATAACTGGTGTCTGATGCTGACACTTGTGTGGCTGTTATGGCATCCTCTGATTGCATTTGGACACCCAATGTCCTGCAAGGATGCTCTGGGCACTGTGACTTTACTGGTGGTTGTAGGAATTTCAGTGGAAAGCCTCTTGTGGCTTATGAAAGATGTGAGCCATCAAAGAACTTTTATTGTAAGCTCTTGCAAACTCCATGATGTGGCACACATTGATCTTTGACAACCATTGAATACATTTCCCCAAGTCAGTTTCCCCTCAATCTGCAGAAAATCCTTAGAAGCAGAGCAGAGAAGGAAGGTGTCCAAGGAGTGCATCACAGGAATTCGGCTCTGGCTGCTCAAAGCTTTCTGTGTATCTGATACCAAAGCCTGCCTGTCTGATACAACAGCTGCTGCTCTCAAGGTGCAGTTTCAAAAGCAAGCAAACCAATGCATGTGCCAGATCACAGAATCACTGAACTGTTGTTATTTGGAGGAACTTCCAGGATCTTCTAGTCCAAACTCCAGGCTCCAGCAGGATCAGCTGGAGCAGGTTGTCCATAAGGTTCTCTGCAGCATCTTCAGGTGTGTGGCACAGCACGTGGCAGCTGCATTCCTGAACACCTCCTCACCTGACCCCCAGGGGTTCTTGGCTGATATGCCTCTGTCAAAGTGCTGTTGCCCATCAGCAAGGGACATTTTGCCCAGGTGCAGGAAGTGAGGACCTCATTGCGGGAGTGTAATAGGAATGCACCCAGATTTACAACAGATAAGTAGTTCCTCAGAAATCAGAAGTTTAACTTTACAATCTAAGCTATTAAAGTTGCCCAACAGGAAAGTTTGTTTCCTGGATGGACCAAAGGAGCTTTGCCCAGCTGCTCTCTCAAGCAGAGGCCAGAGCATTCCACAGTCTTGATTCCCCTGTTTCCTTCTCTTTTGGGACAGCACACGGCAACATGCTCCATCCACAGAATGTGAACCCCTGGTGTTACTGGAAAAGGTCTAAGCCAGCTGCATGATCCAGCACTTGGCAGTGAAGAGGCTTGAGGCTGCAGTGTCTCCTCACAGCTCCCAGCAAACATAATTTCTCCTTAGTGGCTAAAATCCCTGTGATGCACTGGAGCCCAGAGCTGTCCCCAGAGAGGTACAGACACAGAGCAAAGTGCAAAATGACCCTGCCATGTCAGTGCAGCTGCATCTTCCCAGGGAACGCAGGGGCTTCCCACCCCAGCGTGGGCATGGAGCAGCTCTGGGCTCAGCAGAGGGCTCCATCCCTATTCCCCAGTCACAGCAGGCTCAGCAGAAAACAGAGGCCATCCCAGCTGAAAGGTGCCTGGCAGCATGCTTGTGGAGCTGGGGCAGCCCTCTGCTCAGCTCCAAGCTGGGTTCCTGTGAGAAGCACAGAATTATTTCTGGTGGAAACTGACCTCTGGCATTGTGGAGTCCAACCTCTGACCAATCACCACCTGGCCAAGTGGACCATGGCATTGAGTGCCACATCCAGTCTCCAGGCATTGGGATTCCACCACATCCTCCGTCAGTCCATTCCAATGGTGAATCACCCTTCATGGGAAGAAATTCCTCCTGATGTGCCACCAGAATCTCCCCTGGTGCAGGTTGAGGCCTTGCCCACTCACTGTCTCCCTGGTTGTGCAGCAGAAAATGCTGACCCCACCTGGCTACACCCCCTTTTCAGGGAGCTGGAGAGAGAAATAATCTCTCAGAGCCCCCAGCCCCCACGTCTGGGCTAAAGAAGCCCAGCTGCCTCAGCTGCTCCTCACAGGCCTTTCCCTCCAGGGCCTTCAGCAGCTTCATGGCCTTTCTCTGCACTGCCTGCAGAGGTGGCCTCGGCCCGTGGATCCCGCCTGTCCAGATCCCTCTGCAGGGCCTTCCTGCTCTCCAGCAGGCTCAGTCTGCCACCAAACATGGTGGCATCTTGCTGAGAGTTCACTGGATCCCCTCATGCAGATGATCAGGAAAGCTATTAAACGGGACTAGGCCCGACACTGCTCCCTGGGCACAGCGCTTGTGGCCGGACGCCAGCTGGATGTGGCACTGTTCACCAAGGCTCTCCGGGCCTGGACATCCAGACAGCTCCTGTCCCAGCCAAGAGAGCACCTCTCCAAGCCATGGGCTGACAGCTTTTCCAGGAGAATGCTGTGGGAGACTGTGCCAAAGGCTTTGATGAAGTCCAGGTCAACTTTTCTATAGCCTTCCCTGTCATCCCCAGGGCCGGTCATCTGGTCATTAAAGGAGATCAGGTTCACTAGGCCAGATGTGCCATTCCCAAAACCCCTGCTGGCTGGGGCTGATGCCTTGGTTATCCAGAATGTGCCCTGTGATCACACTCAGGACAATCTGCTCCAAAACCCTTCTGGGAAGCGAGGTCAGGTGCACACGCCTGTAGTTCCCCAGATTGCCCTTCCAGCCTTTCTTGTGCATGGGTGTCACAATGGCCAAACTCCAGGCATCTGGGCCCTCCCCAGTGACCCATCAGTGATTAGAAGTGATGGAAAGCAACAGTCCTCAAGGATGAAATAAGGCAGAATGCAAGCTGCTCCTTTCCTCTGTTGGGCTTCCCATGTATTTCACAAGCTTGCTGTGGATGGCAGGGCATTTCTGATTACTGCCAGGGCTGAAGGTGCTGGGAAGAGCCTGGGAAGTTGACAGAGGTGGCACTGGTGGCGTTGGTGTGTTGGTTTATCCAAGGCTGGTTCTTGGGAGTGGGAGGGTCAGTGAGGTGTCTTCTTTGAGAAGGTTCTAGGTGCTTCCTCCAGGTCCAGCAGATCCAGTCCCTTGGTGGCTCTGTAGATTGACATTCTGCTGGCCACAGCTGGGCTAATTAGAGATGTTGGTAACACCTCTGCAATGAAAGAAGACACTCCAAAGTGTGGTGTGTAGTTTGTGCTTCAGCCGGAGAAGAGGAGGAGGTGCTCCAGGCACCAGAGCCAAGATTCCTCAGCAAGCCGTGGTATGACCATGGCGAAGCCGCTGTTCCTCTGCATCTCCTGGGGATCCACGGGGGATGCAGAGATCCACCCACAGCCCATGGGGATCCATGGGGCATGCAGAGATCCACTCACAGCCCATTTCAGAGGTGCCCATGCTAGGCCAGGGGGATGCCTGGAGGAGGCTGTGATCCACTGGATGACACGGTGAAGAGAGGGGCCCCCTGCTCCCCTGCTGGAGCAGCCTGTCCTTGGAGAACTGCACCCTATGGAAGGATGAGACATCCCAGGGCAGTTTTGGGAGGAACGTGTGCCTGTGGGAGGGACTCATGTTGCAGCAGTTTTGGTTGGACTGCTGCTTGTGAGAGTGGAGCCACATTGGAGAAGTTCAAGGAGAACTGTGTCCTGTGGGAAGGACCCCATGGTGGAGAAGGGGAGGGACTCCTCTCCCTGAGCATAGGAAGAAAATCTTGGCTGATGAACTGACCAAACCCCCTCCACTCTGTCTCCCTGTGCTATTGGTGGAAAGGAGGGAAGGCTTGGGGAAGAAAAGGTGTTTTCAAGTGCTGTTTTACTTCTCATTATCCTCCTCTGATGGTGGTAGTAATAAACTCACTTTCTGTCTCTAAGTTGAACAAGATTTGCCCTTGGAGTGTTTACTCCCAGTCTTTATCTCAACTCATAAATCCTTTAATAATTTTTTTCTCTGCTCTGTCCAGCTGTAACAGGGAAGGCTGCGTCAGCATCTTTTGTGGGTGCCTGGTGTTTGGCCAGTGTCAAACCACGACAGTTGGTCAAGCAGCCAGGGGCTCCAGAGCCTGGAAATCGAGGGCAGTGAGGCATGGCAGGAGTGATGGTGAGGATGAGTGTGGTCTCACAACAAAGCCATTGTGCAGTGGTGGGTGAGCATGTCAGAGGGAGCCGTACCCTGAGGCACAGCAGAGGTGTCTGCAGAGGTGCCTCAGCCTGAAATCACTCTGATGCTTTCATCCCATCAGGGGCTGTGTCAGCATTTGATCCCAGCAGAAAAAATCCATCCAGGCACAGGACCTGGGGTGGCAGGAGCTGTCCAGCAAAGGGGTGAGAGTGATGTGCTCACTTTGCTCTCCTAAAAGCAAAACCTTCTCCTAGGAGTCTGTGCAGCCCAGCTGGCACAAGGCAGGGCTCTTGCAGCTGTGGCCATGGCAGCTGGAGGCAGCAGGAGCAGAACTCCACGGTGCTCCCAAGCCGTGCCCTGTGTCTGCCCTGGGGTCTGGTGCCCTGTGCTCAGGTGTGCAGAGCCCCCAGAGCTGCCCCTGGGCAATGGGCCTGGCCTCTGGCTGCTGGCCCAGTGTCCCAGGATCCTGCAGCACATCTGGCAGCCCCAGTGGGGCTCTCCAAAGCTCAGGGCAGCTGCAGTGGCTCAGGGTGCAGCTCTTTATGCAGCTGAGGCAGGCCTGCAGCTCTGCTGGCTGCAGTCACAGCTGGGTCACCAGCACACCTGGGGACACCTGCATGGGGCTGCCTCACTCTGCACCTCCACCAGAGCCTGTGTTTTACTGCAGCCCCCAAACAGCTTGGTCCTGGCTGAGCACTGAGACCCAGTAGGATGATGAACAACAGCTCCTGAGCTGAGAAGTCCAGTCCCAAGCTGGCACCTCTGAAAGTGACACAGCTTGCCTGAGCTGTTGGCACCCTGGCCCACTTGGTTCATGCCATTCACAGGAGAATAACTGGTGTCTGAAGCAGACACTTGTGTGGCTGTTATGGCATCCTCTGATTGCATTTGGACACCCAATATCCAGCAAGGATGCTCTGGACACTGTGACTTTACTGGTGGTTGTAGACATTTCAGTGAGAGGACACTTTGGTTTTTTAGAAGACATGACTCTGCAATCCAGCACTGCAGCAAAGAACTTTTATTGTAAGCTCTTGCAAACTCCATGGTGTGGCACACATTGATCTTTGACAATCATTGAATACATTTGCCCATATCAGTTTCCCATCAATCTGCAGAAAAGCTTCAGAAGCAGGGCAGAGAGGGAAGGTGTCCAAGGAGTGCATCACAGGAATTCAGCTCTGGCTGCTCAAAGCTTTCTGTGTATCTGATGCCAAAGCCTGCCTGTCTGATACAACAGCTGCTGCTCTCAAGGTGCAGTTTCAAAAGCAAGCAAAGCAAAGCCTGGCCCAGGATCACAGAATCATTGAATTGTTCTGGTTTGGATCTATAAGAGGCTTGGAGAGGGTCTTTGGACAAGGGTTTGGAATGACAGGACAAGAGGGAATGGTTTCACCCTGATGGAGGGCAGGGATAGATGCGATAATATAAAGAAGTAAATTACTGTGAGCCAGCTGTGGTATGAGTAAAAGTTACCCAGAGCTGTTTTGACTGCCCCATCCCTGGAAGCATTCCAGGCCAGGCTGGGGAGGACCTGGAACAACCTGGTGTAGTGGAAGGTTTCCCTGCCCATGGCAAGCAGGACAGAATGAGATGACTTTTAAGGCTTTAGTGTCCCATCAAAACTAACCCTTTCTGTGATTCTATGGTTCTATGACATGTGGGAAAGCCACCAAGCGAATTCCATTAAGGGTGTGAGGCTTATTTCCGGGGACAGGCATTGTTGAAGAGAGTAACCGTTCCCCTGTAGAGCTCAGTCAACCTCTTCTCCAGCTTCCCCAGGCTGAGGACCTCCACCTTGTTCTCGTGATTCTCTGCGATGGCTCCCCAAGCCTTCTTTTTCTTTTTGCTCACCTCACAGCAGGCAGCTGACCAAATGTAGCTGGGTACATTAACAGTCCCATTGCTGATGTCCGTGTTCCCAGGCACAGCACCCGTGATCACGTAGGTGTTTGTACAGCTCTTGCTCATTTTGGGCATTGTTGTAGACTCGTACACATTCCACTGGCCACCATTGAGACTGCTGCCCTGGGGCACTATGTTGGTGAGGGTGAAGGTAGCTGTCTTGCTGTCTATACCATCCTGATGGCCACTGGGGCACAAATGGCCATGGTTCAAACCGTTCAGATCTTTGTAGTCAGCAGGAACAGCCTGGCTCTCTTTGATTTGGTCTAAGGTGAACGCCTCTTGCTTTATGAGGTCCGAGTCAGTTACCATCTCTTTAAGATTTACATTGTTATCTATGAGCTGGACAGGGAAAGAGAAAGAGGTGTTAGAATGGGGAATGGGAGTAACAGAGAAGATTTCCCCAGAGCAGAAGTCTCTGAGGGTCAAGATCCCATTTATTGTCATCTCAGTGTTGAAAAACCTATGAATCTGAGAAAAATCATACACATGACCCTCCCACATGAACACAAGAGCTTTCAGGAGCAAGCAGCTCCGAATCTGACTGCTCTGCTTTTGACTTGTGACCTTTGTGATCCTGCCTGCAGCTTGTGCTGGGAGCATGGAGGGATGGATGAGAGAAGGAGCATTTCCCACTCCTAGGATTGAAAGGTGACTTTGGTGAGACACCTCCCCTGACAAATCTGCTTCCCTTTCCTCCTGTCTCCACAGCCCAAATCTGCCCAGGGCTCTCCCTGGATCCCCTCACACCATGCTGTGATTGTGTGATTCTATGATTCTGTGATTTTATGTGTGGTTGCTACAGGTGTACCCCAGTCCTGGAACAGCAGACGTTGCCTCCCGTAACCCCAGACACAAGGAGATATGTCAGGAAATCAGTCCTGGAGCTGAGCTTTCCCTGGGAGGGCTGCAGTTCATTCAAGGTTGAACAGTTTTGCTCAGGAAGCCAAACGATCTCAATGTAAATGGAATCTGTTACAGCAGTGCTGGGAATGTGTCCCAGA